>NC_140954.1:95990151-96590151 GCF_014529385.1 Adiantum capillus-veneris | reverse complement strand
TGTCTTTGGAAGACCAGTGGCAAAGTCCATACTCAAACATTCCCACTTCATTTGAGGAATATCTAGGGGCTGAAGCTTTCTAGGTAGTAAAGAAGACCATCTGCTAAGGTATAGTCAATTAAGTGTTCCCTCTGGTTCTGAGCTTGAATCTCTTATAGAAGAGGTCTAAAATAGGGGTCTACCTAAATTTGTTGTTGAACTTCCTCGGTTAAAGAAGAGCTAAGGAGTGAAATTAGTCAGGGTTGACGAGGACATGATTGCTGGTCAAGAGGTCTTTGAGTCTATTGAAGGCAGCATCTCTCCCTAACAAAAAAGAAAGAGCTGGCCTCAACTCGAATAAAATACATAATTGTCAGGAGTGAAATTAGTCAGGGTTGACGAGGACATGATTGCTGGTCAAGAGGTCTTTGAGTCTATTGAAGGCAGCATCTCTCCCTAACAAAAAAGAAAGAGCTGGCCTCAACTCGAATAAAATACATAATTGATGAAGCTTCTTGGGTACGTCTTGCGACTTAACTTCTTGTTAACGCTTTCAACTTGAGTTCTCTCTTACACTTCTTTATCCCCAAAAACATGCTAATATAATATTAGAGTCATGGAAAATCTTTCTTAATAAGCTATCTTCTTAAATAAGTCATCGTGTTTGTGGCTTCTTTGATACGCTACTTCCTCTTTATAAGCTACTGGTAATCCCTTCTTTATCAGCACTTGTTATCCTCTTATTTTTGCGATCTTCACTCTCTTGTAACTTAGTCATTTTCTTATCTGATGGCGTCTTGGCAAGAAGACTTGGTTTTTCCTGTATGCATCTCTCAATTGCAGAGTGCAAATGAGGCAGTTAAAAGACAGTTCTTAGAGCGATACAAAGATCTCCTCTTCCTCAGCCAAATTCTTGTGTCGGCCAGACGATATGGAAGACATGGAGACTCCATCTCACAAGAGTGACTCTCTGGGGTAGAGACCATTTCCGCAACAATACTCGACTTGCTATGGTTACAGAGGCTCTGGGACTTGGCCCTCGGGACTATTGCGTCAAAAGGACACGAGATCTTGGGTTCTTCGCAAGGTTGTTCTTGCTTGTGCAGTTTATCCCCCATTCCAAGATTTGCCTCGATACCATCTGGAGTCTTCCTCTTAGAGGTCCTTTTCTTTTCTCAGCTCATATCCGAGAAATTGCTCAAGCTGTTTCTCGTAGAACCATTCCAGAGGGTGAGCGTCCTAACATGTGCGGCGCTTGTGATACTTGGTTATGTGACCATATATTAGAGGATCTTTATGAGTTGTAACTTTCTTGCCTCTCCGTAATTACTTCCTGCCTCCCTTGTAATCTTTTTTGGCTTTAATTGAAGAAATAACCCTTTTTGAAAAAATTGAGTATTGTTAGTATTTCCTTTTCTTCAAATGTCAGTCTCTCTTCTTCAATTGCCAATGAGTTTTTAATGACTTCGCTTTACTGTGTACTTTTAATTTCTGCAAATGGTCTTTCGTCTACAGTAGTCTTGAGTAAAGATTCCAACTTTGAATTTTTGGCTAACTCATAAGTTTGTTTCTTATTCTTCTTCAGAGTTTAAATGTCTGCAGTATTTATGAGCTTATCTATTACACTTTCCCAATATTATTCCTTGTAAGTTTTTAAGCACGTCTCATTTACTATCTTTTCTATTTGACTTGAGATGCTATAAGTAGAAGTTTACTTTCAAAATCTGGGAATAAGATTGGACCATACCATATCTCTTTGGTCCCACCAATCCCAGCTTTCTCTCATCATTGCAATCCGTAAATTATTCAATAGTTGTACGCGTCCCCATAGGGTTAACCGTTTAACTCCATTCGACCCACATGTTCTCCATTTCTTAGTAGAAATGACACTTTCCTTAGGAGAGAAAAGTTAGATAAGGTGTTTCAACATGACTAACGTATTCTCTGGTTCGACTATCCCCATTCTTTCAGGACTATCCTATAAACATCTTCTTCTTGAATACTCCAAGGCATCAGTAATTTCAAACGAGTCTTGCTATATATATAGATTTATCTGTGGCTAATCACAAGAACTTCTTGGATTTCTTCATTACTACTCAAAATTATCTTCCAATCAATGTTTCAAAAATTAATTCTTCATGTGGTAGTTACTTTACCCAATCTTGCTCCTTATTACTAAGCTTAAGGGAGAATGACAAGTAAAGCTCAATAAAAGTTTCATCCATGCCACTTTCATGTGTCTTTGCGCAAGTGCATGCGTCTTCATTCATTTATGCCACTTCCATGCGTCTTCGCACAAGCATTACCTATTCTTTCACAAATTTCTATATCGTTCATTTCCAACTTTACTCACACTTCCCACTTGCTTAAATCCCAGGGACAAGTATAGGTTTCTGGAAATAAGAGCTCCCTAAAATGTTCCAGCATAGCGAGCCTTCGATCTAGCGTAGCAGATTTCACCCGTTGAATTTCTTTTGGCAGATCCCAAGCCATCTTGAAATTTTTTGAATAATTTATTGGAACATCAAGACTTCATTTTGTAATATATTATTGAAAGTTGGGCGCTAGATTGAGTTGTTTTTATCTCATGTAATAATCTTAAATCCAAAATGCTAAATTCCAAGGTCCAAGATTCAAAATGAGGGCCATACCCAGACTCGACCCTACACAGCTCCCTGAGTCCTCCAAACCGTTCTAGGGAATGACGTAGATCTATCTACAGGTATCCCTCCCACTTGGGACCGACACTCAGACAAGACTCCGGTCTATCTCGAATGCCAACCCAAGGGGTACATCCCTTCATTCAACGATTCTATCCGCTTCTCATAATCAATCTTTCCTTGACAGCTTTTTGCAAACAAAATCGTGGTGCTTAGTCTTGATTCTCTTGATCTTTAACTTGAGGATCTGCTCTTGCTTTCTTGTTCTCCCTTGGTTCGTGGATATAATCCCTTTTTCCTGACAAACAGGCATGGCAGTTATCACTTTTCCCTAAGAAGAGGGATCTTGCAATCCTACCTGATCTCGCTTGTCCTCGATTACCCATTTTTATCCCACGTAGTCCTAGCGTTTAACATAAATTTTTTAAATCAACATCCGGCCATCTGACCCTCCGGATCCGCCCACCCACCGAACCATTTCATGAAAATCCCTTCTCGAGGTAGTACTTAACTACTACAAAATCTGGAAGACAGTAGTCTATCAGACATCATCAAACAACAAGCAGCATGCAATCTGTTGCATACCCTCGTTCAGGAAAATTCACCTGGTTGTTTCCACCAGATCTTTATTTAGAAACTTCTAGTTCATTTACTTTCCTTTATCTGCTATAATTAGCTTGTAACTAGTTTCCTAACTAATCATGCAACACATTTAGTTTCAACTAATTTATCTTGCCTACCCATTCAGGCCAAGATAATCGGTTACAAGCCATCAAAATGACATCACCTTCACAATATTTCCCAGAGTTAAGTGTTTGGGAAAGGCTCATCAAGTAATTTAATCATTCCTTCTTAAGTATTTTATTTCGAGAGGTATAGCACCATCTGGTGACAGATGCACATGATAGCCCCTATATTCATAGCCTTTCCAGTTCCTTTTTAAGCAACCAAATCGAACAAATTTCCTTAATTAAATTCACATCATCCTCTCTCAGTATGACCTTCTCATCCCACTATTGGCATCAAGCCATACCTGGATTATGGCCGATTTCTAATAAGATACCGCGGGTACTTCACCCGGCCCGGCAAAAATAAAACAAAACCATTCATCCCTTATCCCTCGGGCATAAATGACCTAGGTATAACAACTTGCTGGTTACGTTTCCCTAGCCGAAAAGGGCCAATCTCCGTCAGGTTTCCCAAGAGAATATTCTCAATGGGCCGACCTTTCAATCAAATTGACCCCAAGAAGATCCATCTTGGTTTCCGGTCATTTCCAGCTAATCTTCAAAACTCCTTGTTAAATCTATGTTTTGCAATGGGGTATCCCTATCACCTCTTGAGATTCCTTTTTAACTCCTAGTTGGTAATTTCCAGGTTCTTTCATTTATCAACCTTAAATCCTACTTTCATTGATTATCTACCAGCCAAGTTTATTTCGAAAATACAAGCGAGGTTTTGCCATAGGCATTTGATGGTTAATGTCTCTTCGAAAATGCCAACTTTTAAAAGTTTAATCCCCTTTTTGTACGGTTCCCAAGTTTTTGCAATCCTTTGCTATCCATGGGACATCTACGGTTTTCGGTTCAAAACAACACGGAGGTCAATTCCACGAAGTTATCGGTTGTAGAGTTTTCGGTTCAAAACAACACGGAGGTCAATTCCGCGAAGTTATCCCCTATCTCCCCCATCTCGTATTTGCAACCAAACTTGAAATTGACAACGTTTAGAAATACTCTTCAATACTAAAAATTGAACTACTTCTATCGAGCTTAGACAACTACTCTTTTCTTATAGTGCCTAACTTTTCATTTAAGAAGCTAGAAGGTCATCCTATAATTTATGAGTTTTCGAGCTTTCCATTAAAGCTTAAACCTAAAATACAATGTAGTCACTAAAGCTTATACCTAAGTGCAAAGTTACCATTAATGCTTAGCTTAAGAGTGCAAATTTACCTTTGAAGCTTAACTTTATGATGCATAGATACTCTTAGCACTTAACCCTAATTACGAGGTTTTCATTAAGCTTAAACCTAAAATACAAGGTAGTTACTAAAGCTTATACCTAAGTGCAAAGTTACCATTAAAGCTTAGCTTAAGAGTGCACATCTACCTTAGAATCTTAGTTTAATGATGCATAGATAGTCTTAGCACTTAACCCTAATTGCGAGGTTTCCATTAAAGTTTAAACTTAAAACACAAGGTAGTCACTAAAGCTTACACCTAAGTGCAAAGTTACCATTAAAGCTTAGCTTACGAGTGTAAATATACCTTTGAAGCTTAACTTTATGATGCATAGATACTCTTATCACTTAACCCTAATTGAAAGGTTTCCATTAAAGCTTAAACCTAAAAATACAAGATAGTCACTAAAGCTTACATCTAAGTGCACAGTTACCATCAAAGCTTAGCTTACGAGAGCAAATCTACATTTGAAGCGTAAATTTATGATGCATATATACTCTTATCACTTAACCCTAATTGCGAAATTTCCATTAAAGTTTAAACCTAAAATACAAGGTAGGCACTAAAGCTTACACTTAAGTGCAAAGTTACCATTAAAGCTTAGCTTACGATAAGATAGTCACTAAAGCTTACATCTAAGTGCAAAGCTACCATTAAATCTTAGCTTATGAGAGCAAATCTACCTTTGAAACTTAACTTTATGATCCGTATATACTCTTATCACTTGACCCTAATTGCGAAGTTTCCATTAAAGCTCAAACCTAAAATACAAGGTAGGCACTAAAGATTACACCTAAGTGCAAAGTTACCATTAAAGCTTAGCTTACAAGTGAAAATCTACCTTTGAATCTTAAAGCTTAAACCTAAAAATACAAGGTAGTCACTAAAGCTTACACCTAAGTGCAAAGTTACCATTAAAGCTTAGCTTACGAGTACAAATCTACCTTTGAAGCTTAACTTTATGATGCATAGATACTCTTATCACTTAACCCTAATTGCGAGGTTTCCATTATAGCTTAAACCTAAAATGATACACATAAACCTTCCTAGTATTAAAACACATGGATTAATTAATCCTACTAGAAAATGAAGATTACCTCCTTTAAACAAGAGGGGAGTGTGGTTGAAGTCCTTCTTGAAGAGATGTGAGGCTCAAGGATGAAGTAAAGGGATTTAGGATGAAGAGGAAGGAAAGAGGAGCTTCTTCACAAAACCCTCAAGGGTTTGGCCTTCAAGAGAGGGAGAGAGCAAGAGCAAGGTTTAATGGAAACCTTGATTTACTTTAAGCATAATCTTGAGCATGGCAAGTATGCAAGTAGCTTAGCAATATCTCTCTAAAATTACAAAGGAGAGGGGGTGCTTATATAGGAAATGGTGGGTATTCGTTTCTCAATTCCTATTGGACCCCAATTCTCTTCTCAAATCCTATTGGACCCTAGTTCTCTTCTCAATTTCTATTGGATCCCATTTCTCTTCTCAAATGATATTGGACCCCAATTCTCTTCTTAATTCCTATTGGACCGCAATTCTCTTCTCAAATGCTATTGGACCCCAATTCTCTTCTTAATTCCTATTGGACCCCAATTTTCTTCTTAATTCTTATCTCTTAAAGTTAGTCCCTTTTTCTCCCAGTTCTCGATCTAGAGCAGTTCCCATGCGGCTTTTGACGAAGAAGTATAAAAATAATCTTAATCTTTTTTGGAAAAATATAGGGATGACAGAATTTCTTATCCAAAATATCCTTGTCTTTTCATTCTCGAGTAAAGTCTCGTTGTCCGTATGACTTCTTTGTCGGTCTTACTTTTTCTAAATTATTTTCTAGGCTGAAAAAGTTTTGAATGGCTATAGGATTTAGGGAGGGACCTTACATGAACTAACGCAAATAAATCTTCAATATAATCACTCAATTGAGGACTACTTCTACCCAATGAAGGATTGTAGTCCCCCCATGCAATCAATACAATATATAAAAGCTATTTTAATCCAATTAAGGATTATAGCTCTTATATTATGGAGTGACAATGTAAATCAACTCAAATCTATAATGGTGAAAAATGCAAGACTTCAAGGATCTTTATATGCCCAGTACACCAGTACAGGACATCCGACCCTGGACTATAGACTCGTCATTTACATATGTTCATCTTCTAAAACCAATTACAGCTCTCATTTGGACCAATGGTTTCTTTGCAATGAGCATGACTCTTCAAGTTTTCAATTGTTTTGGTTTCGTACCTTTATCTCGATAAACAAATTAAAATTTTTTAGAAGTGGTTACTGAATTAAGAATCACATTCGGCCCGGAAAAAGAACCTGTGTGATTGTGCAACCTTAGGTGAATTCACAAGGAGATGACTACCCGGCATTCGGATACACTCCCTAAGGATTTGCTTAGCTAAAGGCCCGCGGTTAGCACACTGTTTATACTATATATAATTACTCTCGCTGGGCTTTTTTCCTTTTCCAGCGGGCCCGCCGGACATTTGCAGATACCTGACAGAGCCGTCGAAAAAATAAAAAAGCCAAGTGGGTCCCGCAAGGAAAAATAAAAAACCAAGAGAACTAACTAGCTCTATGGGTTTTTGCAGGTCATAATCAAAGTCACGTTAACAATTAACGTGATCACGTGATTTTCTTGTGTAAATACTGGAGTTATTGACATAATCACACGATTGTGATTACGTTATGAAATCCCTACACATGGCCCAGGGGAGGGGAAAGGGATGATCATTGAAAGTGGAGATATTCTTTAGAAATCTATTGTGGCTAAACTTCTATTGAGCATTTCCACCTACAAAGAGTGGCATGCACACTAAGAGGTATGTTGTGCTTTCTCTATAGAGCATGATCAATGTAACTAATAGAATTCTTAACTCTTAATCTTGACTTTGCGCCATTTTTTTTAGCTCTTCAAAAATGCTGTCTAAAATTTTGCAGGGACGATGTTGAAACGATGTGAAGTTGCTAAACAGAAAACAAAAAACCAAACTGTTTGTTTACTGGGTAAGGAAATGCTCGCTTATACAAAACACATTTTGCAATGATGGCTACTGAAAAGAATCCATCCATACTTTTTCATTTGATGTTCAGTAAGCGATTCTGCTAAAAACCCAAGGGTTTCAGATCTAGAGGCCGAAGATCTTATCTTGGTCGAGGACTGGTTTCGCTGATAACAACAACCCAAGATCGCGAGAGAGAGGATGCTCAATGCACCACAATCTGAGAGTGTTCAGTTGAATGGTTTGCGTACTTAAACTTGAGAGGCCATGTGCAAGGCTTTCCGATTCCATGCCCTCCAGACTTGAGCTTCTAGCTCGTGGAAGCAGAGTTGCTAGGGCCAATGGGGATATTTGCAAAGAAAGGAGGTCTTTGCAAAAATGACAAGAATCAAGAATCTATAATGTGCGGAGATTGTTTCATGCGCTAGTGAGGGAACAACTAAGACGATGTCGGCAACAGTAAAGCTAGTAAGCTCTTACGTTGCCTCCTCTACCCGCGAGGGAATCATCAGAGAGCTTGCCACTCTTAATCCCAATCCAACCACTAAGCCTTTGCGCATGGCACACCCCTGCTGCTCGAGGTCCATCCACACGACCCAAGGGATGACGACCAGCATGGAACATTCATGTGTGTGTGTGGGTGTGTGTGTGTGTGTGTGTGTGTGTGTGAGAGAGAGAGAGAGAGAGAGAGAGAGAGAGAGAGAGAGAGAGAGAGAGAGAGAGAGAGAGAGAGAGAGAGAGAGAGAGAGAGAGAGAGAGAGAGAGAGAGAGAGAGAGAGAGAGAGAGAGACCTGCTCACGCTCAAGCCTCAAGGCTGATCCACTGTATGGATAGAAGACGGTGGGAGTCGAGACAAAGAGACCGACCGGATAGAGCATTCACAGGAGAGGTTGACTACATATTGCGGGTTTGGGGGAGGGGGGGGACTCAAGAGGGAAATGGCATAACCAATCTACCACACTTGGGTGATAGAAACGTTATACCGTTTTCCTCTTTTTATTAGGGCACGCACACTCACACACACCCACACACCCAAGAAGAAGAGAGTTTTAACGTCGTAGGAAAATATCCCAAGAGACCTTAAAGATCTAGCCAAGGAGGAGTTGAACTCAAGACCTATTGCCTACTGCTGGCTGTTCTACATGTGCATCTCAGAAGACCAAGAAGAAGAGAGTTTTAACATCGTAGGAAAGACTATCCCAAGAGACCTTAAAGATCTAGCCAACGAGGAGTTGAACTCAAGACCTGTTGCCTACTGCTGGCAGTTCTACAGGCGCAGCTCAGACGACAACACTAAGGGGATGAGAAAAATGGGCATGAGTGGAACCATCGTAGAGCAAATTTTCAAGTGGACAAGGACTAAGTAAAGGGTAGGTTAGCCATAAAGCTTGGAGTTACCTTTAGAAAAGGACTTCTTGTAGGAAGGGTAGATTAGCCATAAAGCTTGGAGTTACATCATGTCAGAGATAGAAAAGGATGGTTGGACGCGCTTCGTTATATATTCACTCTGTCGTGCTATTAAAATTTAGAAAAGGACTACTAGTCAGTTAGGGTAGGTTAGCCATAAAGCTTGGAGTTACATCATGTCAGCGATAGAAAAGGACTACTAGTAGACACACTTCCTTAAATACTAACTGTATTGCACTATTTAAAATTTAGATCAAGAAATAAATCGTGCACTTGAATATATCGCACATTCAATTAACAACTAGCAGAACGTCTACTCCACTCTCTCACACACAAAATTTGTACCAAATCAATATATCACACCCGTGAGTAATAAGGGCATGGTCACACGAAGCTTAGTTATCTGTAGGCTTGCGAAGCTTTGACTAATAGTGAGATGATGATCGAGGCACAAACATGTGAGAGAGAACGCACTACTAGAGATCACTTGACTACCGAGGCCAATTTACCGACGTCAATGGCGGGCATCGGTATGTGCATTGGGAATATTGGAGGGAGTCCAATTTTTTTTAAAAAATTACTTCTTGTTTTTCGATGCTGATTCCGACGTCGATATCGAGGCAAATATAAGCGGACATACCGACACCTGCTGTAAAAAACCTTCACACTCTCTTTTCCTGCACGTTTTCGAAATCAAACTCTCTCTCTCTCTCTCTCTCTCTCTCTTCTTCATTTTGCGGGAAGATCTGCACTTCTATGCCATTGCCGGTTTGAGAAAACAAAGAACATTCCTCCGTGCTTGCACTAGGTGAGATGGTTCTGCATTTTTCTTGGTTGTGTGTGTGTGTTTGTAACACAATGTGTGTGTGTAACACAATGTGTGTGTGTGTGTGTGTGTGTGTGTGTATGTATTTGTAACACAATGTGTGTGTGTATGTGTGTTTTTGCAGGTTTGAAAGCTACTTTGCAACCGTTTTGTGCACACATACGGTGTATGTGAGTGCACTAACTTTCAATGCTCTCTCTCTCTCTCTCTCTCTCTCTCTCTCTCTCTCTCACACACACACACACACACACACACACACACACACACACACAAACTTTAATTTTTGTTTAATTTTGCATTTTAATTTGTGATTTAAATTAAATAATGTTGTTAATTAAGTTTATGTGTTTTGATTTGAATTGTTAGTAGTTAAATTAAAAAATGTTGTTGATTATATTTAGTAGTTTATTGAATTTAAGTTTAGGTTTAAAGTTAATTAGTTTAATGTTATTTTTATACCAAAAAAATACTAAAGTAAAAAGAAATTACAAAAGCTTTAGATAAATTAAAAAAAGTAGTGAAAAAAAAGAGTAGAAAAAGAAATTAAACATAAAAAAGGGAAAAAAAGAGAGTAAAAAAGAAAAAATTAAACAAAGAAAAAGAGAGAGAGAGAGAGAGAGAGAGAGAGAGAGAGAGAGTAGAGATAGATAGAGGGAGAGAGATAGAGATAGAGAGAGAGAGAGAGAGAGAGAGAGAGAGAGAGAGAGAGAGAGAGAGAGAGAGAGAGAAAGAGAGAGGTAGAGAGGGAGAGGGAGGGAAAGAGAGAGATAGAGGGAGGGAGGGAAAGATAGAGGTAGAGAGAAAGACAAGTAGAGAGGTAGAGAGAGGGAGGAAAAGAGAGAGAGAGAGATAGAGAGAAAGAGAGGTAGCGAGGGAGAGGGAGGGAAAGAGAGAGATAGAGGGAGGGAGGGAAAGATAGAGGTAGAGAGAAAGACAGGTAGAGAGGTAGAGAGAGGGAGGAAAAGAGAGAGAGATAGAGAAATATATAGAGGGAGAGAGAAAAAGAGGTAGAGAGGGAGAGGGAGAGAAAGAGAGAGATAGAGGGAGAGAGGGAGAGAGAAAAAGAGGTAGAGAGGGAGAGGGAGAGAAAGAGAAAGATAGAGGGAGGGAAAGAGAGAGATAGAGAGAAAGATATGGAGATAGAGGGAGAGAAAAAGAGAAAGAGAGGTAGAGAGAAAGAGAGATAGATAGAGGGAGAGAGAAAGAGAGGTAGAGAGGGAGAGGGAGGAAAAGAGAGATATAATAGAGAGAGAGAGAGAGAGAGAGAGAGAGAGAGAGAGAGAGAGAGAGAGCAAAGCACAAAGAGAGAGATAGAGGTAGAGGGAGGGAAAGAGAGAAAGAATAGAGAAAGAGAGAGATAGAGGGAGGGAAAGAGAGAGATAAAGAGAAAGAGAGGTAGAGAGAGTTAGAGAGATAGAGGGAGGGAAAGAGAGAGAGAGAATAGAGAAAGAGAAAAATTGCAAGAAGAAGCGGCGAAAACATAAACCATTTCTGAAATCCGTTCGCGTTTTTTATGGAAAAACACAAATGGACTTTGGAAACGGCTTGTGCGTTTACAAAACCATCCATAGTTGATTAAGTAAGCTGTAAGCAAGAGTCAATAGCGCGTATGGCAAGCTGTAGGCAAAACCGCAAGAAGAAACGTCAAATACACAAGCCGTTTCTGAAGTCCGTTTGCGTTTTCCTACAGAGAAATGCAAATGGCCTTCGGAAAAGGCTTCAACACTTGCCCAAACCATCCATAGTTGATTAGGTAAGCTTTAGGCAAAGTCAATAGCCTGTATGGCAAGTCGTATGTAAAACCGCAAGAAGAAACGTTAACCCGGGGGATTCACCATGGAAAACTTACCGCACCATATAAGTGCAAGGGAGGGGGATTTTTTAACAAGTTACATAAGTGTATAAGTTAGGGGTAGGCCCTCAATAATTTATCTCCCAAGCTTAAAAATAAGGGAGGGGGTATCATATTTATTTGGGATGGGGGGGAGGGGAGGGGGAAGAAGTGAAAAAAGGGAAAAATGAGAGGAAGTTTTTGTGTTTCAAAATCATGACTTCCCAAAAGAGTCAGCCCTCGAACTTGTGAGTCAATAGCTACAAAGATACACGCAAGAACTAACATTGCTTTGTATCAATTGCTTGTTTTGTGATTATAGTTCATTTGTTGAGGGATGAAAGCTATAAAGAGATTGAATAGATGCAAATTTACACAAAGAACCTAACACAACTTTATAACCATGTTTTTTGAGTAATTTAGATGGGTTTCAATTGGACAAGTAGCAAGAGTGCAGGTTGATCGAGCACAGAGTTTGAAAGTCAAACTTGAGACACATTGAGGGTACATCTAGTTATCAACAAAAGTGGTTCCTTAGTATGTTGCTAGTCACTATGCTACATACTCTTTGACTAGTTTTATATAGTTAGATCATGTGAGACCTAGATTTTATTTGTAAGATAGGGGTATAATAGTTTTCTTCATTAATTGTCGTATAAGCGTAGAAAGGGGGGTCATATTTCCTAATCTGAGTCGTATATAGGGGTTTTATCAAAGTTGTCCGCTCGTAGGTGGCGTTCCATTTTGCATATAGAGTGAATCCCCCGGGAACGTTAAATACACAAGCCGTTTCTGAAGTCAGTTTGCGTTTTTCTACGAAAAAATACAAACGGACTTCGAAAACGGCTCGTGCGCTTGCCTAAACCATCCGTAGGTGATTAGGTAAGCTTTAGGCAATGTCAAGAGCGCGTATGGCAAGCCGTAGGAAAAATTGCAAAAAGAAATGCCAAACACACAAGCCGTTTCTGAAGCCCGGTTGCGTTTTTCTACGCAAAAACGCAAACTGACTTTGGAAATGGCTTCAACATTTGCCCAAACCCATCCATAGTTGATTAGATAAGCTTTAAGGAATGTCAATACCGTGTATGGCAAGCTGTAGGCAAAACCGCAAGAAGAAACGTCAAATACACAAGCCTTTTCTGAAGTTCGTTTGCGTTTTTCTACGGAGAAATGCAAACGGACTTCGAAAACGGCTTCAGCACTTGTCCAAACCATCCATAGTTGATTAAGTAAGCTTTATGCAAAGTCAATAACGTGTATGGCAAGCCGTAGGCAAAACCGCAATAGGAAACACCAAATACACAAGCCGTTTCTGAAATTAGTTTACGTTTTTCTACGGAGAAACACAAACGGACTTCGGAAACGACTTGTACACTTGTCCAAACCATCCATAGTTGATTAGGTAAGCTTGAGGCAATGTCAAGAGCACGTATGGCAATCCATAGGAAAATCGCAAGAAGTAACGCCAAACATACAAGCCGTTTCTGAAGTCCGTTTGCGTTTTTCTACGGAAAAACACAAATGGACTTCGGAAATGGCTTGTGCGCTTGTCCAAACCATCCATAGTTGATTAGGTAAGCTTTAGGCAAAGCCAATAGCGTGTATGGCAAGACGAAGGTAAAACCGCAAGAAGAAACGTGAAATACAGAAGCCGTTCCTGAAGTCTGTCTGCGTTTTTCTACGGAGAAATGCAAACGGACTTCCGAAACGGCTTCAACACTTGCTCAAACCATCCATAGTTGATTAGGTAAGCTTTAGGCAAAGTCAATAGCGCATATGGTAAGCCATAGGCAAAACCACAAGAAGAAACACCAAATACATAAGATGTTTCTGAAGTTCGTTCGCGTTTTTTTACGAAAAAACGCAAACGGACTTCGGAAACGGTTTCAACACTTTCCCAAACCATCCATAGTTGATTAGGTAAGCTTTAGGCAATATCGGTAGTATGTATGAAAAGTCATAGGCAAAACCGCAAGAAGAAACGTCAAATACACAAGCTGTTTCTGAAGTTCGTTTGCGTTTTTCTATGGAGAAACGTAAACGGACTTCCGAAACGGCTTCAACACTTGCCCAAACCATCCATAGTTCATTAGGTACGATTTAGGCAAAGTCAATAGCACATATGGAAAGCCATGGACAAAAAGCCATGGACAAAATAGCAAGAAGAAACGCCAAACACACAAGCCATTTTTGAAATCTGTTTGCGTTTTTCTATGGAAAAACGTAATTGGACGTCGAAAACGGCTTGTGCGCTTGACCAAACTATCTATAGTTGATTAGCTTAGCTTTAGGCAATGTCAAGAGCGTGTATGGCAAGCCGTATGCAAAATCGCAACAAGAAACTCCAAACACACAAGCCATTCCTGAAGTCCTTTTGCATTTTTGGTTGGAAAAACGCAAACGGACTTCGTAAATGGCTTCAAGACGTGCCCAAACCATCCATAGTTAATTAGGTAAGCTTTAGGCAAATTCAATAGCACGTATGGCAAGCCGTAGAAAAACCGCAAGAAGAAACGTCAAATACACAAGCCATTTTTGAAGTTCGTTTGCGTTTTTCTACAGAGAAACGCAAACGGACTTCGAAAATGGCTTCAACACTTGCCCAAACCATCCATAGTGGATCAGGTAAGCTTTAGGCAAAGTCAAGAGTGTG
Source organism: Adiantum capillus-veneris (assembly GCF_014529385.1). Lineage (NCBI taxonomy): Eukaryota > Viridiplantae > Streptophyta > Polypodiopsida > Polypodiales > Pteridaceae > Adiantum > Adiantum capillus-veneris. The sequence goes on along the minus strand of NC_140954.1, from coordinate 96,575,832 downwards.
TATGGCAAGCCGTACACAAAACCGCAAGAAGAAACGCCAAATATACAAGCCATTTTTGAAGTCCGTTCGTGCTATTTTCCGGACCCACAAATATAGGCTTTGACTAATAAAGACATGTTTATAACCCGGTGGTCCTGATCTTCGTGCACCTCTAGACCGTGTGCAGGGATCGGGCATGACTAGAGAATGTGAGGTAGTTTACAGTCTATAGATACAAGGTTAAACATATTCTATGCTCCTTATAGCTTTAGAATACTGTGCTCCTTACTGTTAATTTATTGTATCATCAACACATCAATTATGGACAATAGGATGGCATGTCTTTGTGTGCGATACAAGCATCAGATCTTTTGAAAATGAAAGATATGTTAACATCACATATGCAACAATGGTCTCTTTCCTATAGAGCAACTACAAGATTTTCATTTTCAATCTCATGGTTAGGAGGTAGTCGATCAACCCCCACAAATAGATATTATTCCAACTTCATCACAGAGAAGATGAATGTAAAACGAACCACCACCAGTGGAGTCTATCCCACCAGCAGAGAATGCCACAATCCAAGAAGCTAAGATGGATCAAATGTTGGATGCGTTTTTTGATATGGATCCGGTTATTGAAAACCAAGGTGGAGAAAACATTTAAAGAAGCAATGTTGATCAGCCTTAGTCATCACGTCCACACCGATGACATGAGAGTGACGTTGAGCCAAAAGGTGAGATGATGCGGACTCTTGCATGGATGCCGCTTTACAATGGTGCAAACATTTCATTTCTTCGTACATCTTTGGCATTGCTTAATCTATAGTCTATTTATGGATGGTCTAACACGAGTGTCATAGAGCTTTTCAGGTAAATATAATGTATACTTAGCATGGACACAAAATACAAACCAATAATCGTGGCTTTTGATGTGTTGATGTATTGACAGGTTGCTCAACGAGAAAATTTTGTTGGAAAGCAATCACATGCCCCCTACCCGATCTACTGCCAAATGGCTTCTTACCAGCTTGGACATGGATCATCATAAAATCCATGCATGTCCTAAGGATTATATACTCTTTCAAAATGAGTACATAGATCACGTACAGTGTCCCAAGTGTAGATCAAACAGGTATAGAGAGGATACACAAGGCAAATATTTTCCTGCAAAAGTTTTGAGACACTTTCCTATCATTCCAAGAATAAAGAGCATGTTCAGGAGCAAGTCTATAGCAGCTTTGATGACATGGCAGACCAACACTAGATCCACGGATGATATGATACGGGTGCATCATCCGTGGGTGCCTGCTGACTCTCATGCATGGAAGCACATAGAAGAACAATGGCCTACATTTGCGAAAGAGCCTCGTTCACTCCGTTTTGGATTAGCAATGGATGGAGTAAACCCATTTGGATTACGCAGTTCATCATGGAGCACATGGACTATTATCTTCCTGAATTATAATCTTCCTCAATGGATGGCTATCAAGAAGGGCCCTCTGTTACTGTCACTCATTATACTAGGAAAGTACAAGGCAAAGAACATGGACATCTATCTGGCACCACTTATAGAAGAGCTTCAAATATTGTGGATAGGGATTGATGTGGCTGACATGTCCCAACTGATTGGACGACAACATGCCCATGTGCAAGGAATTCTCAAGTGGGCCATGCACGATTGACCAGGTTTTGACGAGTGTTCAGGTTAGTATGATGAAACCTTCACCTATATACAAATCTTAGTCATCGCAGTATTGTGCCCTGCTAATTTCTTTCTTTACTGTCTCCAGGCTTGAGCTACTCTGGCAATCATGCATGTCCAAAATAGGGTCCTTGACTTGGCTTTCGCCGCTCTGATTACCTAGGCAAGACAGTCTAGGAAGAGCATGGCTGATTTTTGCTTGAAGAACATGAGCTATGTGGGCCAAACGTATGTAAACACGACATGCATCCACTGAAGGCGAGCGATTGGAAGAACATGTGGCTACAAAGTGGATATTTTAACCCATCCGGCATGAAGAGACTGTCTATTTTTCATGAACTCCCATACTGTAGTGATTTGCTTATCGATTAATCATTTGCTCGACCCAATGCACATTTTTAAGAATGTGGGAGAGATCATATGGAAGACCATTACTGGAAAAAGGGGGAGCAAAGCTCAAAGAGATGACCTACAGGCTGTGGGTCTCGAATTCCAGAGATGTGGCCTTGAATTAAACCCAATAGAGCATTTGCTATTCCAAAAGGTCCATGGGTTTTGAGTCGTGCAGAGGAGAAACAAGTGAAGAAGACCATATCTTCTTTCCAGACTCCTACATGATGCATGCGATGTTTGAAAACGGCTTTCACTAGAGATGACAATCTTAGTGGCCTTAAGTCGCATGATTAGCACAAATTTTTACAATTTATCTTACCAATTGCCGTAAAAGATTGTGTGACAGATGACATTAGATGTACAACTTATAAAATTAGTGAGCTAGTGCGTTGGATCTCATCAAAAGAGATAAGAAAAGACAGCATAGATCCAGCTCGCTTAAATGCAATCGAAGCAGTGTGTATGGTGGAGAAGTATTTTTCAACTAACATTCTTACCATCCAAATGCATTTACTTGTGCATGTGGTCGATGAAGTTGCAATTGCTGAAATAGTCAATAGCAGATGGATGTTCTTCTTGGAGAGATTCATGAAGACTTTAAAAGGGTCGGTTTGTCAAAGAGCTCATCCTAAGGGTAGCATCGCTGAAGGATGGCTTGTGCAAGAGTCTCTAGTTTTCATCAGCGAGTTCTTGGGCTCAATTGATCCCGCGATGTTCCAATTGTGGACTACTGAGACCAACACCAAGGTTGCAGGGGACAAGCCGCAAGGGCAAGGTATCATCAGAAAGATGGATCTCAGAATGAGAGAAAAGGTTATGAGATCATGTCTACTCAACTCAGAGGCAATGCAAAAGTGGTTAGAGAAGCCTATGAAGAGGAAAAGCAACGACGTATGACAGAATGTCTGCAGTTCAAGCGCAATCCTGCCACTAGAAACCTGCCTTATCCTGATCATCTTCAGAAGTTACCAGACTTTCCTACTGGTCGATGGTTAGATGCAACAATTTCGGAGGCAAAGCGTACTGGAGTGTCCATTACTGAAGAAGAAGAGGAGATGTCAAGGGGTTGCAACTGGCATATAAATATTTTTACAACTTTTTTAAATAAATCCATACGGCCTACATTGCTTTAGTAATATTGAAACTGTGTAATTTATGTGCTTGTAGTATCACAAATACGAAGCTTTGTAGTCCCATGGGAGACACTTTAGAATGCAGCGGATAGAAGAACGAAGGGTGACCTTTGATAGTGGGGTTAGGGCAAGCTTTGTCCAAGAAAGTCGGACTAGTGCTAGAAGATTAGCTTCAGGAAGTTTGATACTTTTATCTTTGATGTCAATTGGTTTCGAGTTATTACTAGTGGGCCTAATGCAACTGTATGCAAAGATAAAAGTGGATTAACTCAAGTGAACTCCAGGCGGGTGTGGATAGATGCTCGGGATACATATGTACTTCCGCAACATTGTGAGCAAGTTGTGTTCACAATAGATCCACTATGGAATGAGAAGGATGAGGAAAACTTGTCTAAAAGACATTGGCTGTTTGTCCTTCAAAGTTGCTCCACGGAGCAAACAAGTGTGTGAAGGATTGGATATAGAGGTTGAACAGGTTCATGACCAAGGTGCACGACAGATGGATGAGGATTTCAAAATAGAGGTCAGCGATCAGAAAATTCCAGAATCTGAACAATGAGATGACCTCTTAAATGCGGAGAGCGATAACGAAGTGGAGTTTGATGATGAAGATGCGGAAGTGCAAATTGACATAGATATTTTTGGAGCATCAGCTCTCATAGAAGATGAGAGAATGGCTTGTGATTTTTGTTAGGATGTAATTTGTATTGAAACTTACAACATCAATTATTAGATATAGTGATTTGTGTTATAGTATTGTTTTTATGTAATTTATATTGCTTAAGTTGTTGTATTGTGAATTGACGTATTTCTGTTGTTTTATCAATTTAAGTTTTGTAGCCATGGCCAATGATGATTATACATACTCTCTAGATTTTAGTTTTCCAATCACTCTGGTCGGCGTGTCACCCAAGCAGATGGGTAGCTTCATGTCGCAGTTTACACCTAAGCAGATTGCTCAAGCGCAGGCACTTTGGGGTGCAAATCCCTCTAGACCTAGTCCAACTGGTCCTACACCTAGGACTAGTGTGCCTCCTACACCTTTGACTAGTGTGCCCTCGAGTCCGATTGGCACTACACCTCCATCAAGTGTGCCAGCTACACCGACGGACCGTTCTTCTTTGAGATGGTCTAGGAGTCATTCGGGTGTCTCTTCTTCTAGCAGTGGTTGTTGTGGTAGTGGTGCTACCAATGCTTCCACATCATCGAGAGCGCACCCACCTCTCTCTTCAGTAGATAGTTCACCAGCAGGCACACCACATACACTTTGGGGATCACATAAGCATGATCCTAGCAAGGTGTATACGATTAGAGATGGAGATGTTGTCATGGATACGGTCGGAAAGGCCATGCGACAGACGATACAATAGCTTTGTACAGTGCAGTTTGGCCACTCTGTGATGGAGCATTGGGATGCTCAGGATCAGGAGAGGAAAAACTACATCGTTGAGGCCATTCACAGAGAGTACCGGCCGACAGAGGGGTACAATCTAGTTTCAAATGACTGGATCTTGAGCGTCATGATTGCCACCATGTCACACCATCGATCAAAGGCCAGAGACAAGTATAGGAACAATGAGCCGAAGCCGGCATGGTTGGACGCAGAGGAGTGGGCAGCGATTGCACGGGAGACGATGGACCATCCTGAGAAATTTCAGCAGTAGAGAGATGCCAGAGCACGTTTGGAGTCTACCGGATCATCACACCTTGGGAGTGGAGGTACGACACTCTTTGACATGAGTTTGTAAGTATCATAAAAATACTTTAAATAAATGGATGTATATGTATTATTTTCATATTTATTTATGGTTAAGTGTTTGGTTTTGCAGGAACTTGCTATGAAGCGTTTTTCTACATGTTGAGAGGAGAAGTATGGGTACAAGCATGGGCTTGTGGCTCTCTTGAACCAACTTCAGGAGGAGGGAGAGTTCGTCGACGACTGGGAGGCCTTGCCTTGAGGGGCATAGACTTCATAGTTGTTTTGTGGTAGTTTTTATGTTATTCATGATTGTATATACTCTAACATTTACACTTATAGTTAGATGTTGTTACTTCTTGTTATATGTTTATGGTCGATTAGCAGCTGATATGGTTATCGTCATGTATATCAAGTTATGGTGTGGCTTGTTGGTTATGGTTTTGGCTTGTTGGTGCAATGAGGTTTTGGTATGGTCATGATTTAGGATTGACAAATATTTGGTTATGGAATATCTTTTTCGTTGCGCATTTGAAATAAGATTATGGTATAAATGCTTATGGTTTTGACAGAGAAGTTGTTATGTTTATGGTTTTTCTTATGTGGTTTTGTAATGTTGAATTAGTACTTGATTACCAGTTTTTGAATTCGCTCTTTAGCAAAATACGTAGTGGTGGTGTGCCGTAGATTTGTACTCCTCTTTTGAGCAGAGAGAGTTGGTTTATGTTGCTTCAGTACATGTAGCAGCAACAGCCAATTCTGCTTGCACATAAGTGGAGTGCAATTGCTTTTGCACTTCTCCTTTGGGCAGAGAGTGCTGGTTTATGCTGCTTCAGTACATGCGGCAACATTCAATACTTCTCTCTGTCCAGAAATTGAAAAGGTGGAGTGCGGTCGCTTTTGCATTCCTCCTTTGGGCAGAGAGGTTTGGTTTGTGCTGCCACAGTACATCATTACAGCAACAGCCAACCCTCTCTGCCCAAAAAATTTTGCAGGTTTTGGCATCGGTATCGGCATCGGTATTGCCATCGATACTTATATGTTAACACCCATCGGTAAACGCGTCGGAATATGCATGTGAACAAACGTCTAAATAAGCATCGGTACATGATTTTTATTTTCAGCGTAGATTTCGACATGTATATCGACGTCTTTTAAGACGCGTATATAGACAGTGCAAATACCGACGCCTATACCGGCGTAACGATTCTGACGCTTATACTGACAAATATACGAGGCAACTCACTTTAAAAACAAGTTCATTTCCGTCGGTATGCACGCCGGTATTCACGCACCATGTTGTAGTGACGAGGGCTGACCGGCACGAAATCCGCTTAGTTCAAAAACTATGGCAAAACAGGCATAGTGAGATCCATTGGAATGCACACTGATTGTGGGTTTGCCCAAAAGGACAAGGCCAGTAAACCTTATGCTTTGCAAATCAAGGGAAACTCTCCATACGTAATCATCTACAATTTCATCTTGAAGGAATGTGGTACTAGGAAAAATGTTGATATGGGCAATAAAATCCATGATAATATTGTTAGTCAAGGGTTGTTGAAAAAACACATCATTTTTGGGAATGCCTTGATTGACATGTATGCCAAATGTGGTCATGTTCAAAGAAAAAAATGTGCTCTAAGAGCTCTTTGCATGCTTGCAATCACCTGCAATTGCATCTTGAAGGCATGTGTACTATCCAAAATGATGATCTTGGCCAAAAAAATCATAATGATATTGTTAGTCAAGGATTGTTGAAAAAAATAATACTGATCAAAATGCACAAAAGGTGCTTCAAGAGCTTCCTCTCCGGAACATGTTAGTCGTGGGATCTTGATAAAGAGGTTATCTATTGGAATGCGCACTGATTGTGGGGTTTGCCCAAAAAGGCAGGGCCAGCAAGCTTTGTCTTTTATGAAGCGAGGGAAAATATCCATACGCAATCAGGTGGAATTGCATCTTGAAGGCATGTGATACTAGGCAAAATTTTTAATCCGAGAAATAAAATTTATGATGATATTGTTAGTCAAGGGCTATTGAAAAAAAACATCACTCTTGGGAATTCCATTTCGCTGCTTCATGCACGCCCATTTGTATGCCATATGTGGTGCCTGTCTCACAGAAAGCACAAAATATGCTTCAAGAGATTCCTATTCGGAACATGTTAGTCAGGGGCTCTTGATAAAGAGGTCATCTATTGGAATGCACACTAATTGTGGGGTTTGCCCAAAAGGGTAGGGCTAGCAAGCTTTGTGCTTTGCAAAGCAAGGGAAATTCTCCATATGCAATCACCTGCAATTGGCATCTTGAAGAGATGTGGTACTAGGCAAAACGTTGATCTACTGATCTGGGCAAATAAACTTCATGATGATGTTGTTAGTCAAGGGATGTTGAAAAAAACATCATTCTTGGGAATGCCATTTTGACACTCCATGCCCACCCATTTGTATGCCATATGTGGTGCATGTCAAAAAGCACAAAATATTCTTCAAGAGATTCATGTCCGGAACATGTTAGTCAGGCTCTCTTGATAAAGAGGTCGTCTATTGGAATGCACACCGAGTGTGGGGTATTTCCAAAAGGGCAGGGCCATCAAGCTTTGTGCTTTGAAAAGCCAGGGTAACTCTCCATACGCAATCACATGCAATTGCATCTTGAAGGCATGTGGTACTACACAAAATGCTGATCTGGGCAATAAAGTTCATGATGATATTGCTAGTCAAGGGCTGTTGAAAAAACACACCATTCTTGGGAATACCTTAGTTGACATGTATGATAGATGTGGTGCAAGCTAGAAAGCACAAAACTTGCTCTGAGAGCTCTTTGTCCAGAATTTTCCAATAGGGACACGGGGCAGGAATGTCCGGGTTGTTTTTGGTGGAGATGAAGTGAGGATCTCTTGCATATTGAAGTCAAGGCAATACACAAGAGACTGATTTGGGAAAAACAAAATCACAAATGATGTTTTTAGCATGGGGTTGTTGATGAAAATGGACGTGCTTGGGAATGCCTTGGTGGAAATTTATGTCAACTGTATTGTACTTCAGAAAGATCTCTCTACGGAATTTCATACTTTTCAACAAACTAATTATGGGATATGTCCAATTGGGGGAGATCCCAAGTAAGGGGGTGTAGTGAGGGTGTCTCTCTAGATGTAATCATCTGTATTTTGCAAAATGCTCATATAAGAAAACGAATTCATGATGGTGATATGGCTAGTCATGGTCTATTGAAAAAATAGATCATGTTTGCAATCACCTTCAATTGCATCTTAAAGACATGTGGTACTAGGTAAAATGTTGATCTGGACAAAAAAATTCATGATGATATTGTTTTTGGTGTATATGAAGTGAGGTATCTTGCATATTGAAGGCATGTAGCAATACAAAAGAGACTATTGATCTGGTGCACCAGCTCTGGGCTTTGCGAAGCAAGGGAAACTCTCCAGATGCAATCACCTGCAATTGCATCTTCAAGGCATGTGGTACTAGGAAAAATGCTGATCTGGGAAAAAAGATTCCAGTTTGCCCAAGGAGCATCAGCTCCCAAAGGCTAAGAGAACTCAGATTTGGTCATAGAAATTACATGCATCAAGATGGTTGTAGTAGAATTAAGAGGGTGAGAAGGAATCCTATTTTCTACACCTAAGTTTGTGAGATCCCATGATTCTTACTTGATAGTATGGCATCATCGCTGTCTTGGAACACCGGTTTGCAATTCAAATAAAAATATGTCCTTGCATGTCTCTCTCCTACTCCTCCATCAACCTGATTTATATCCCAAGATCCTCCATGTGATCCATAGGTCTTCTGACACAAACCTGCTCTACCAAAATTTGGAGTTGTACCTCGATTTGAAGTCAATGATGTAGCTGGACTGCTTGAGCTCAATCCCATGTCATGATGAGCAGATGCACTAATTGTGGTATTTGACCAACCAATAGGGGTAGTGCCAATAGTTGCCAGGCTTTTTTCGTCGATGCAAAGTGAGGTTGTCTCTCCAAATGTAGTCATTTGTGTTTTGGAAGATGGCAATATAGTCAAAAGAATTCACAATGGTGATATTGTTAGTCATGGAATGTTGAAAAAAGAGGTCATGCTTGGCAAAGCCTTTGTCGATATGTTTGCTCGCCCTCATCAATTTTCAATGAGTGCAAAGCCAGGTTGTCTCTTTAGATGCAATCACCTATGCTTGCATCTTCAAGGCATGTGGCACTACACAAGCTCTGGGCTTTGCAAAGCGAGGGTAACTCTCCAGATGCAATCACCTAGAATTGCATCTTAAAGACATGGTACTAGGAAAAATGCTAATCTGGGAAAAAAACTTCATCTTTGACCAAGGAGCATCAGCTCCCGGAGGGTAAGAGAACTCGGAATTGTTCATGTAGATTACAGGCATCATTATGGTTGTAGGATAATGAAGAGGGTGAGAAGGCATCCTATTTGATGCACATGAGTTTGAGACATCACAAACAAATGGAGCCCGATTCTTAAAATGCTTACCTGACAATAAAAAGTCATCACTATCTTGCAACACCGTGTTGCAATTCAAATAAAAAGTATTCCTTGCTTGGCTCTCTCCTACTCCTCCATCAACCTGATTTAAATCCAAGCTGCTAGTGATCCATAGTCCTTCTGAAACAAGCCTGGCCTACCAAAATTTGGATTTGTACCTCTATTTGAAGTCAATGATCCAGTTGCACTACTTGAGTTCAATCCCATGTCATGATCAGCAGATGCATTGATTGTGGTATTTGCCCAACCAATAGGGGCAGTGCTAGTAGTCGTTGGGCTTTTTTGCCGATGCAAAGTGAGTTTGTATCTCTATATGTAATCATTTGTGTTTTGCAAGATGGAAATATAGTCAAAATAATCTACGATGGTGATATTGTCAGGCATGGGCTGTTGAAAAAAGAGATCATGCTTGGAAAATCCTTCCTTGACGTGTTTGCTGATTTGTTCTATGATTCTTGAAGTGCATTGATTGTGGGAATTGCCTAACAGAGGTAGGACCAAGAAGCCCTCATCCATTTTCAATGAGTGCAAAGCAAGGTTGTCTCTTCATATGCAATCACCTATGCTTGAATCTTCAAGGCATGTGGCACTTTAGAAGCTTTGGTCTTTGCAAAGCGAGAGCAATGCTACAGATGAAATCACCTATAATTTCATCTTGAAGGCATGTGGTACTAGGAAAAACACTGATTTGGGGAAAAAAAATCCAGTTTGACCAAGGAGAATCAACTCCTAGAGCGTAAGAGAACTCATAATTGGTCATGGAAAATGCAGGCACTATGATTATTGTAGCAGAATGCAGAGTGTGAGAAGGCATCCTATTTGCTTCACCTGAGTTTGAGACATCGGAAACAAATGGAATCCAATTCCCATGATGCTTACTTGAAAATACAATATTATCACTGTCTTGCAACACCCGTTTGTAATTCAAGTCAAAATTTATGCTTGCTTGGATCTTTCCTACTCCTCCATCAACCTGATTTAAATCCCAAGTTGCTACAGGTGATCCATAGATGTTTTGACAAACCTAATCTACCAAAATTTGGAGTTGTACCTTGATTTGCAGTCAATGATGCATCTACATTGCTTGAGTTCAATCCCATGTCATGATCAATAGATGCACTAATTGTGGTATTTGCCCAATAGATAGAGAAAGTGTTGTTGGAGCTATATATGGCTCACTCTACTCAACTTGGTCTCATCTATATATTTGTATCGTGTCCTCAATATGAATAAGTCTTTGGGAGTGTACATGGAGTGTCTCTTGTTTTGTCTCTCTCTTTCTCTCTACATCTCAACATGGTATCACAGCGGCAACGATCACACGATGATTCAATTCATGGTGACAAAACAGAGTATGTGTATGCGATTCACATGTAAGATTCAGAATTGCTACAAATGTTATTTTTGATGATTGATTCTTGTTAATTGTGATTTTTTTTGTGTTAAGAAGAATATGATTAGTGTTTTTTGTGGTGTTTATTGCTAATCAATATAATGAATCATTGATTACGTTTTCTTGTTGATTTGTCTTTTGACACCCTGAACTTCGTCTCAATTTTTGGGGGTCTTCTGCTCAAAATTTGGAGAATTAGCGGGAAAAGTGCAATGGAGCATAGTGCAATGGCGCTTTTCATCCAAAACTTGTTTGTCTCCTTGAGCTCTTTGACTTGAGTTCTAGGTTGGCATCAATCGGAGTTCGCAGCAGTCGAAAGTTATGTTGTTTTTACTACAATCAAGCTTGACATACGTTTTGTCCTCGTACGTCTTCGCGATCATTTTTCTAATTTTGACATCAACTATTTTGAGAAAAAAATTTATCTTTTCGCTATTCATATTGCGGCCGTCAATCTTGAGTCTCACGTCGCGTCTCACATCACTCTATTTTGAGGTATCTTTTATTATTAACGTCTCCTTTTTCTTGCTTTTTTGGGTGACATCGCTTACATGTTTTGACGTTTATTGAGATCCTTCTTGCATTTATCATTGACAAAACACAGTCATCATATTTTTCTCATCCTCAATTGTAGCCTTCACCATATATGGTGTGTAGATTCTGGGATCTTATGCTATACATCTTCTCACAACCAGATATGGCTATGAGTATTCTCGTCAACGGTTTTCCTTCTTGCCAGCGTTCTGTTCCTCCTGTCCAAGGGTTTTGTTCCTTCTGTCCAAGGCCAACGATTTCTAGGTTGGAAAGCAAAGATGTTGTTGATTCTTGAAGGCTATGAACTCTCTAATATTGTCCTTGGAAATCGTATATATCCACCTCAACTTGTTGATACGGATCATGACAACGTGCTTATCACTGAAGGACCTGTATTCGAAGATTGTCATGTTGCGTATACAGATTGGCAATGACGTGATAAATTAGCTCATTGATATATTCTTTCTACACTTACTGATTCTCTTTTGCTTGATATCTACGAGTTGCCTACTTTCCACGACGTATGGAGGTACCTTATTGCAAACTTTCAAAAGAAATATGTTACATAAATACTTTATTTGAGAGGTTTGCATAACAAGTTACAATATGAAGTTGGTACTGCCATGACATAACATATTGAGTCTTTCAAATCCATTTTACCGGTAATTCTATTCTACAAAAACAACTAATTATACTTCTCCTTGACACGGTGAAGGACTCTTTCTTATGATAACATTGTTACTATTCTTTTCTAATAAAGATGGTCTCAATTTTGACCAAGCCTGCTTGTTTTTAATTGAATACTCTTAACGTCAAGAATGAAGTAATTCTGGTCATAATACAACTATGATTTCACAAGAGGATAATGAGTCACAACAGACTAAACACGCCTTTTATGCTCGAAGGCGTCCATTTCAATGAGAAAACCACAGAGGTGGCTGTCGCGGTAATATTTTCTCTCATATCAAATTCTCTAATAAGCAATGTCCTTACTGCAACAAAAATGGCCATATTGAAGATGACTGTTGGGCACGTCAGTATGATGAAGAACACAATATTACCACTAAACAACCACGCTTATCTAGAGATTCTTCTTCTTTCTTTGAATATTGTGGATGATCTGATCATCCCGCTCATATGTGATATAAGCGTTGATTTGACACAGAGTGTAATAGAGCATATGCTACTGAACATCGAAACAATATTGTACAAAAAAAAAACTGTGTTCTATGTTCAGTTGCTCTAGACAGAATACTTTATGTACGTGATGGATAACTTTTTATTGTCGGTTCAAGTGCTATAGGAAATATAACATATCAGTCTAAGTGGCTCCATAACTACCATCCACTACCAGTTCAACTCGTTGTTTATCTAAATGATGACATGACTTGTCAAGTAAAGGATATTGGAGATTTACATCTTTGTACCTTATCTTCTTCCATTCGAACTTTGCAAGGAATATTACATGTACCAGATCTTTAACACTAGGTTGGTAATGGGACACTTTTATGTCCTGAGACACTTTTATGTCATGTTAAGTGACCATTTTCCTTGAATTATGTCAAGAGTTTCAAAATGGATTTTGAGGTGTTATCTATCTAGAAAGTTGTCTCATGAGCTGAAAAAAACTTGACATTTTTTTGGAATATCAATTCCATCTTTAACATTGTCCTTGCACAACATTTCACAACCTAAACTGTGTGTAAAAACGGGTCCAATTTTTGGCTTTTTTTAACTTTTTGCAACTATACCACTCTAGAATTCATGTTTGTGAGGTCTATAATGCTAGAGAACTATCTTTAGTAGTCCTCAACATGTCATGATGCTTCTAGGGAGAAATAAATATTAAAGTTGTAAGTTATGACCAAATTACAAAAATTGTCAAATCCTGTTTTTTAGCCAATTTTAGCTCTTCTATGATTTTTTTGGTGGATTTCATGATATCCAAATGCATTTTTTATTTTCTATGTCTCATATTGTAACATAAAGCTAACATTCCTTGAGTTTTGGAGCACCTAATACCCTATTTTGCATAGTACACAACGATGGTTGATTTTTTCAATTATAGAAGAAAACGAAACATTCTAGTATATCAAGTATAGCTTTTTCAATTGTTAGTTTCTTGTGACAACTACATGCATTTTGTAGCTAGTAACCATATCTAGTCATAAGGATCAAATTTGGCTAGATATTGAATAGTTTCTATGGGATTGTACAACTCATAATGTTGAACCCAGTTTTTTCATGTTTGCTGTATTTAACACTTCATCTTTGTCCCCAAGATTCCCCTTGGTAAGAGATGTATTATTCTTTTGACATGCTCCATGGCTCCTTATGAACATAAAGGACAATAGGGAACTAAGAAAACATGCATATATTATTTGTATTGAGCGTGGCTATAGAAACTTTGATGATATGTTTGCAGAATGGTAAAAATTCAACTTTTTTGTACCTATTTATTTTGGCAAAACAAAAAATAGTGAGTGAGAAGCAATCATATGTTCTGATCACCAACCCATTGAAGTTAACTAGGGAATTTATCTCAAGTCCTACAAAAATCCCTAATCTTATTTTTATGCAACAAAACATAAGAAATGACTGTTTTGATGAAAATGCACTGGTCCATCAACTTTGGAGGCTTGGTGTGACCAAAAGATGAGAAATTTTACAAGTTTCTTATTTTCTCCATGTGTAGTAGGCTTTGAACTATAACCTCATGAAAGGATTTTACAAAATGAGTGGATCTACTATGGTTTTGGAGGTTTTTTTCAAAACCCTGAAAGGACACTTTTATGTCCTGTTAGGTTACCAACCTAGTGTTAACGTAATCTTTTTTCAGTTGCTGCTAGACTTGTTGATCTGGGTCCCTTTGTTGGATTTGATTATACCAAATACAAAATTGAGAAAGATGAACAAACTACAACCACTACTCCTCAAAATGGTAATTTGTTTGAACTCTCTCTAAATGATGTTGTAGCAAATGGTGTCACTGCTCCAAGTGATTATGATTGCAAAGTATGGCATCACCAATTTGTTCATGTTGATTTCTCAAAACTCCTTGATATTCAGCGTCATGATCTTGTTCATGGCATGGATCTTAAAGCTCATCCCCAGATGAAAATTTGTGAGTTTTGTGCTCTTGGAAAACATAATCGTAAACCCTTTTCTCTCTCAAATACAACTCATTCTCATGACATATTGGATCTTGTTCATACTAATAAATGTGGACCTCTACCGTCTTTGAAATCACAATATCGCTACTTCATTACCTTCATGATCATTTCTCATAGTATACGATTGTATTTCTACTTAGACAAAAATTTGAGGCCTTATCTCTTTTCAAACAATTCCACAAGGCTGCGAAATTTCAAACTAGTCATCTCCTCAAGAAGCTTCATAGTGATAATGGAGGCAAATATGTTTCTCAAGAGTTTGTGAGTTATTGTGCTAATAGTGGAATTCATCATGAACACACTATTCCATATTCACCTCAACAAAACGGCGTTGCTGAATGAAAGAATTGCACTATTCATTCAGGATTATCTCATGTTTTTTGGATTGAAGCTACTTTGACAATATTATTTATTCAAAATCATCTTCCTACTACTGCACCCTCTGGTAAGATACCCGTCACATCATGGACATGTGACATTTCTTCTGTATGTCATTTTTGAACCTTTAGATGTATTGCTTATATTCATGTTCCCAAAGAAACACGAACAAAGATTGATGCTCCTAGTCTTAAAGTTATTTTTATTGGATAGTCTAACACTTCCAAAGGCTACAAATTCTATGAACCTTCCTCCAAGAAAGTAATTGTAAATCATGATGCTACTTTTAACAAACAGCTCATGGGAGGCTCATAGTCCATGGATATTTTTTCCAAATGATGAAACTCCTCCTATAGAGCATCTTTCCTCTTCACAACCATCCATTGTGAATGTTGCCAATGATGATATTGATATTTTTGTTGATCTGCCTATTGATTTTGAACATGGCTCGTGTCATGTTTATGATGACAATATTGTTGAAAATGTTTTTTATACTTCTGAAGATCCCATTACTTATAATGAAGCTATTTCTTCACCACAAAAGGATCAATGGAAAGAGGCTATGGAAGCAGAGTACGATTCTCTTATCTTTAAAGGTACATGGATACTAACTGAGCTACCTTCTGGTCGTACAGTGTAAGTGGGTGTATAAGACAAAGATAAAAGTAGATGGATATTTTGACAAGTTCAAGGCACGTTTAGTTGCAAAAGGTTACTCTCAAGTTGCTGGTGTTGATTATCAAGAGACCTTTTCACCAGTTGTTGGCATCACAAGTGTTCGTGTTTTATTAGCATTTGTTGTTCAATTTGATTTAGAAGCTCATCAAATGGATGTGCGAACTGATTTCCTTAATGGTGACTTGGAAGAGGAAATTTATATGGAACAACCAAAAGGGTTTGTTATTCCAGGTAAAGAAGACCTTGTTGCTCAACTCCATAAGGCACTATGTGGTCTCAAACAAGCTTCACGAGCTTGGTATACAAAATTTAATCTTTTTCGCACCTCTAGAGGATTCATCTCTTGCTCTTCAGACCCCAACTTATACATAAAGCACTAAGGTAGCAGTTTTGTGATTATTGCTCTTTATGTTGATGATACCATCCTTGTTTTCAATGATTTTGGATTTCTCCAGAAAGTGAAAAAGCTATTGTCTTCTGCATTTCATATGGTGGATCTGTGAGAGATTCACTCATGTCTAGGAATTAAGATTCAAAGGAACCACGTAAAAGGTATTTTATTCCTTTGACAGTCAAAGTTTATTGCATATATTCAAAGATTTGGCATGGAATCAACACATTTGGCCAACACACCTTGTCTTGTGAGTTCTATAAAGAATACTTCTGACAGTGGCGGTCAGCTTTTCACAAATCAACCTTATGCTAGCTTGATTGGATATCTTCAGTTTGTTGGCATAAACACTCGCCCTTATATTTTGTTTGCTACTAATTATCTTGGACAACATCTTGCACGTCCTATCTTAAGCATTGGTTTGCAGCAAAGCGTGTTTTGAAATACTTAAAAAGGCACTACACATTTTGGTTTGGTCTATTGACAACAACTCACATCGGATTCTATGCAATCTCTTTCTCTTTTTGGTTACATAGATGAAGACTGGGCAAGCTCACATTTATTTATGCGATCTACTAGTGAAAAATGCTTCTTTATAAATGGTTGTCTTGTTTCTTAGAATAGTAAGAAACAATGATGTGTTGCAATTTCTACGACTGAATCAGAATATGTTGCGGCATCACTTGCAGCTTGTAAGATAATCTGGCTTTGACAAATGCTTGTTGATATTGGTCACTCTCCTCTTTCTAGCACACGCTTGTGGTGTGACAACCAAAGTGCTACTACTCTTGAAAAAGACTATGTTCAACATAATAAGTCAAAGCACATTGATGTCCATTATAATTATGTCATGTATAAAGTACGCAATGACACCATAATGGTTGAACACTATCCAAGTGACCAGATGATTGTAGACATTCTTAGCAAAGGCCTCAACGAGTCAGGTTTCATCCTCTTGCACTCGGAGCTGCTTCAACCTCACTCTTTTTAGATTAGCTTCCTTGCTATTGTGATAGATTTATATATATGACATTCTAATCCTATAGGTACCATGCACTATGAAAAATCAAAACTTGCACACAGTGATCTCTAAGTCACTTGTATATATGTACATATATACACAATTCACTTTCATATCATCATCACTGGCTCATATTCTCACATTGTATAGGGGCTTGGGTTTTTCCTTGAACTCCCCAAGGTTTTTTTCATCCAAAGCTAGAGACCTTTGTTTGAGTGGGGGTAGTGGAGCTATATATGGCTCACTCTACTCAACTTGGTCTCACCTATATATTTGTATCTTGTTCTCAATATGAACTAGTCTTTGGGAGAGTACATGGTGTATCTCTTGTCTTGTCTCTCTCTTTCTCTCTACATCTCAACAAGTGCCAGTAGTAGTCGCCAAGATATTTTCATCGATTCGAAGTGATGGTGTCTCTCCATATGTAATCATCTATGTTTCACAAGATGCTCATATAGTCAAAACACAATTCAGTCACAACTACATGCTTGAAAAAAGAAGCGTACAATTCTCTTGAGTCCCTTTTTGGCCACTCATGTTTTGACCACAACCCAAGTAATTTTTTTGAACCTTCTAATAATTCTCTTGAATTTTCATTTAATAATATCCACATAGTATTTCCATAAAAACCGGTGATGTTGTCATGCTAAGGTACTTAAAGGCTCTTTTTATGGTTCTCTTTGTGGCATATTTGTTGTTTCCCTATTGTATGCTTTCTAATTGATTAGAAAACATAGATTTGATTAGAATCAAATCTACATGGAGACTTTAAAATATGATCATGATGATGTTTTGATGATTGTCCTTGAATTTTTTGTTCCATGCATGACATTTTTGTACCCATGAAAACGTTTACATAAATGACTTACATGAAATATAGGATGAATACGAGAGTGTTCTGGTAGTGAGAGTTTGTAGGCTTGATCACCAACTCACTTAAGTATTTGGAAAGACCCTCAGTATCTTGGAGATAATTTAGCTGTTGGCCAGGTCTTTAGAATTTTTGTATGCTCTAGAATACACAAAAATACCTCTTCCCCTGCCGTGAAGGTAAGTTGTTGGCGTTTATCATCAACGTACTTCTTTTACCGATCCTGTGCTTGTCGAAAATTTTGATGATCCACTTTCAACATATTCATATGTTCTTAGATAAAATCCTTGACTTGTTGTAGTTTTTTAGTTTCCAACCCCACCGTGATCGGTGATCGAGGTTGAAAACCGTACATTAGCATGAAGGGACTACATCCAGACATGACATGCTTAGTATTATTGTAAGAAAAATCAAGGAGAGGTAGATGTTTTTCCCAATCCGATTGCTTCTTGCTACCGTGTCCTTGAGCACTTGATTGACTCTTTTAGTCTGACCATCCATTTTAGGATGACTCACTGTATTGAGGTTGAGGTGTGTACCCAATTGTTTAAACATAGCCCTTAAAAAATGGATGTTAAATGTGGGATCATGATCACTCACAATGTTACTTGGCATTCCATAAAACATGTACAGATTTTCCACAAATAACTTAGCTAATTCTACAGTCTTAATTGTTGACTTGGCTAGAGTAAACTTGCATAGTTTAGTCAACTAATCAACAACCCCCATACCAAGTCATGACCTCGTACAGTAGCTGGTAAACCCACAATGAAATTCATAGAGATAATTCTCCATTTACAATTAGGAATCTCTAATGGACGTAAGAGACCTCCTACCTTGAAGCACTCTACTTTGTTAACTTAAAATTTCTGGCAATGCAAGACATAACATTGAACATAGATGTGTAAACTTGGTCAGTGAACTATCATTGTACAAGAGAATAAGTCTTCTTAATGCCTATACGTCCTGCACTTGGACTATCGTGGCATTCATAGAGAAATTGGTGCTAAATGTCCACGTTCCTTGATACACAAACTCCCCCCTTGTGAAGTAGATACCCATTATCAATTAAAATTTCTTCTATCTTTGTAGCTCATTACTCAACAGAGGAAAATTGAATGTGGAGGTTAATGATACACTACCACCATTGGTGTGAGAAGGATCCCTCATTTTCACATGGCTCTAGACTTTGGAGTATGCATCCTCCTGCTCGTATTTTTCTTTTAGAGAATCCAAAAACTCACTTCAATTTTTTGTGAATTGAAGAGAATCTCAGGCATATGACTAAGAGTGCCAGTCACCATGTTGTATCATCCTTTACAATATCAAAGCTTTGCGTCATACTCCTTAAGAGTCTCAGTCCATCTAGTCTTTTGACCCGTGAAGTTAGTTTTTTGTGTAAACCATTTTATGTTTTCATGGTCAAACACAATCTCAAAATGATCTCCATAAAAATAATGCCGCCATGTCGTCAAGGCAGACACTATTGCATAGAGTTTTCATTCCTAAGCATAGTAATTTTGTTGTGTTGAATCAAGCTTATTGCTTTTAGATGCAGTTGGCCTCCCCTCTTGTAGAAGGACTACTCCAATAACAAGATTATTGACATCCATTTAAAAAATGAATGGCTTTAAATGATTTACAATAGCTAGATTACAAGTTGTAGCTAATGCATCATGGAGAGTATCAAAAGTTTACTGCTAAGAACCACCCCACTAATAGTTTTTTTCCTTGACTTTCAATTGATCCATCATCGGCATAGCAATGTGAGCATTGTTTTTAATGAACATTTGATAAAAACCTGCAAATCCCAAGAAAATCTATAACTCTTCAAGATTTCTAGGAGAATTCCACCTCTGATGGAATCCACTTTTGATTGTTCCATGTGCAGCCCATCAACATAGATGGCATGCCCTAGATAGTGAATTTCCTCCTTGAGAAAATCACACTTTGACTCTTTGGCATATAACTTGTTTGCTCATAGAAATTCAAACACTTGCCACAGATGTTGCAAGTGATCTTCTTGAGAGACACTATACACAATAATTTCATCAAGCAAGATGATAACAAAATTGCCCAAATATATTCTCAAGACTGTTGGAATTAGGGATGCAGGAAAACAGACACAACTTGGAGAAGACAAAGGAAGCTCAAGGCACACAACAGAGTGTGTATTATTTAGTGTGCAATAGAAAGATAGGATAAGCCTAGAATGATGGACATATATAGAATGCACGGGGGCAAAACCCTCCTAGTGAGGTAAAAAATGCCACGATGGTCCTAAGTGTGTTCACACACATCACTACCACATGTATATGGTAACAAATCCCCTTGTGGGAGTGATGCGGTGAACAAGAGCTTGAAGATAGAGTAAAAGAAAGTTCCATGCCTTGAGGACATGATTAGTCCACAAAGGGGAGGAAGCCCAAATATTTTCAAAAAGCTTTGAGCTTCTCACGAGACAATGCCTTTGTGAAAATATTCGCAAGGTTTTCCTATGTTGGCACATAAGCCAAGATAATCTCTCCTATTGAGAGCCTCTCCCTGACATAGTGGTAATGCACCTCAATGTGCTTTGTGAGATCATGAAAAATTGGGTTCATTGCAATTGCCAATGCACTTTGACTATCATTGTAGATAGTGTTGGCAGTGTCCTATCCAACACCCAAATCAACCATAAGGTGTCTGAGCCATACACACTCAACCATAGCTCTGAAGAATGCCATGTACTCAATGTCACAACTGGAAGTGGCCATAGTAGATTTCTTCTTGCTCAACCATAATATGCATGAACTGCCAAGCGTGAAACAAAGAACACTTGTGGACACTTGTATGTCAAAACAACCAGCCCAATATGAGTCCAAAAAAGCATGTAAATATGGAGTCAATGATTCCCCCTTGGGATAAAACAAGATAATATGTAAAGTGCCACTCAAATAGTGGAAATCCTCTTGATAGCCTGCCAACGTTTAGACCCTTGTCTACGCATACACCTACTGACCTGTGAAACTGCAAACTGAATATCCAGCCTCTTGTTGCATACATAAATGAGGCATCCAACAGTAATGTGGTAAAGGGTGACATATGTAGGATCACCCCAGGATCAATAACATCATGAAGACTCAGTTTCAAATCTGTTTCCATGGGAGTGGCAATAGGTTTGCAATCCTCAAGTCCAAACGTACATAGCAATGTTGCTATATGTAACTTTTCTAACACAAGGCAATACCACCATCACACCGCTTAAATTGTATACCCAAGTAATGATGCAACAACCCCAAATCTTTCATCTTAAAAGTAGCATTCAAATCAGCCTTTAATTCAACAATATGTCTCTCATTTGGTCCAATGATCAACAAATCATCCACATAAAGAATCATAATGAGAAGTGCATCACCCTCACGCTTTCCATACAATGTGATTTCTGTCGGACTATTACAAAAGCTTGGCTTGACCAAATGATTGTTTCAACCCATACAAATATTTCTTACATCTGCACACTTTATCCTCTCGTCCTTTCTTGACAAAACCATGAGACTCTGTTATATAAACTTCCTCAAATATGTCACCATTTAAGAAAGCAGTAACAATATCTCACTAATGTACATCCGAACCAAAATGAGATGCCAATGCACATAGAAAATGAACAGTAGTCATATGACAAGCGGGAGAAAAAGTCTCTTCATAATCTATGCCATTTTGTTGTGGATAACCTTTTGCAACAAGTCAAGACTTATAGCAATCAATCTCACCATTCGGCTTGCATTTCAACTTGTAAACCCACTTTGTACCAATGGCCTTTTTACCCGCAAGCAAATCACATAAAGTCCCTGTGTCACATTCTATAGGTGCATCATATGTTGATTGCATGGTAGCCATCAAATTTTTTGAATTATGTGCTTCATCAAAAGACAGTGGTTCATCAACATCATGTAAGCTAGACACAGCCAAAGCATAACAATCTGATGCATAAGATGAGTACACCTAGACAAATGTGCATCCAATTTACTGTCATGCAAAGTATGCACCATCCATTTAGGCATACCTCTAGCCTACTCATTCTCAGTCCTTTCCTCATCAAGTACATCATGTACATCTGCATCAGTAATAGGCTGATCTATAACAATTCTAGAAACCCCCATAAGCTGTACATTTGCCTCAATGGAATTCACATTTGAACTTCCACCACCAAAAAGAGGCAACAAAGTGTCCTGTGAGCTTACTTTATTGTCGTTGATAGTACATAACAACAAGGGCTAAAAAAATCTTCCACAAACACAACATCCTGTGAGATCAAGATACACTTTCTTTGCAGATGATACAATTTGTAACCTTTGCCTTTAGCACTATAACAAAAATAAATACATTTGATAGCATTATCATCCATTTTTTTTGTGTTGTGTTTGTGGTACCAAAGCATATGCCAAACAACCAAAAAATGTATGTGCTCAATAGAAGGCTTTCTATCATGCCATGCATCATATGGAGTCGTAGACTGCAAAGCTTTTGTAGGACACCTGTTTAGTACATAAGTGGAAGACATGATGGCCTCAAGCCAAAATGAATGTGTCAAAGCTTGACTTTTGACCATACATGGTACACTTTTTGTAAGTGACCTATTTTTCCTCCAAGCAATACCATTTTGTTGAGGCGTATAAGGCACTGTACATTGGTGTTTTATCCCACGACTAGCCAAAAATTTATTAAATTCATGAGACATTTTTAGCCATAGCCAGAAATTGTTTGAGGCACACAAATACTTCGAGCTTTTCTTTAAGCAGATATACCCTTGCATGCCTGGAGTAATCATCAATGAAAGTCACAAAGTAAAGGTAATTGCCCAAGGATGTAGTTTGCATGGGCCTACAAACATCACTATGCACAGGCTGATGCAACCTACATGTGGCCCTAATTGAACCATCCTTTGGAAACTTTGAATTCTGCATCTTACCCAAAATAGAACCTTCACAAACATGTTTGATAGGTGCTTGAAGAGGCAGCAAAGAAGCAACCATATTGGATTTCTGCAAACGCAGCAAACTGGCAAAGTTTAGACACCCAAAAACGTGCATGCCAAAGTTTTTCATATGAAATATGTGTAGAATCCACAACTGCATTTGAAAAAATCTAACCACACTTATCATATTAAGTGAGCTTATACAGCCCACAACATAAAATTCCAAATGTAACAATTTCATTACCAAAACTGTGATCATGTATTGTACATCTATCATCCACAAATTTGACTACAAGACCAAGTCTAGCAAGTGCAGATATAGACAAAAGATTCTTCTTGATCCGAGGTACATACAATGCATCAAAAAGTGTGTAAGAACTGCCATTTGTAGCAATAAGCACAATATTTCCAACTCCATGAATGGGATAAGAGGCATTGTTGGCACAAGTAAGTGAATTCCAATAAGAGACACACTCAAGAGAGGTGAACAAATCATGATGTGAGGTAATGTGCTTATTATCACCACTGTCAAAATAACACATGTGAATCTACATCAATTGACATACATGCACCATGGACAGTAGGATTATAGGTACACTCCGCACTAAAAGCCCATTTTGTATCAACATCGGCATCACAGTATCCTTTCACAGAAGACTCAACAATAGCTTTATTTGTAGTGGAACTAGCATTTGCAGTGGAATCACACTCTTTCTTCTTAGCCTCTTTGGCCTTCAGCTTAGGACACTGCTGGATTGAATGATCATTATCTTTACAATAATGGAAACTTATCTTATGTTTACCCTTATCACTAGAATTCTCAGATGAATTGCTGCTAGAAGAAGCATTAGGAATAGGTGATTTACCACTCTTTTCTAATAAGGGTTTGTTCAATTGCACGTTGTCTAGTTCTTTTCTTTTTTTAAGTTAATATTGAAACAACAATGTGCACAATGCATCAAACTTGACAACTTCTAGATTTCCTTGGGTCATAAGTCTCTAAGTAGTAGCAAAAGTTTGGTAAGAATTTGGTGAGGAATCACGAACAGTTTGCACAAGGGAATTGTTTGAAATGACTTCACTTGTTTAAATAAGTTGCTCATTCATACCCTTGACACCATCAAGGAAAGTATCCATGTCATCTTCCTCATGTATAATCTTTGACTCTAGCTCTTTACGCAGTAATCAAATTTTTGCCTCATTGTGCAACTTGCATAAAGACCAACTAGAATATCCCTAGCCTATTTTGCAAATTTTGTTGAACGAATGTGAAGAGTAATAGTGCACTTCACAGACAACACAATCAATGCATGACCTTGCACATCATTTACATCCAAAAAGCTTGGTGAGCCGTAGGCAAAATAGCTCTAGCAGTAGCAACCTACCACCAAAACCTGCAACATCCTCAACATTAAAATCCATAGAGATACTTTTCCATTTACCATTAGGAATCTCTAATGGACATAAGAAACCTCCTGCCTTAAAGCACTCTACTTTGTTAACTTGACATTTTTGGCAATGCAGGACATAATTCTAAACATAGCTGTCTAAACTTGGTAAGTAAAACTATCATTGTATGAGAGCATAAGTCTTCTTAATGCCTGGATGACCTGCACTTGGACTATCGTGACATTCATAAAGAATGATACACAAACTCTCCCCTTGTTAAGTAGATATCCATTATCAATGGAAAAATTCTTCCATCTTTGTAGTTCATTATGCAACATAGGAGAACTAGATGTGGAGGTTAATAATACACTACCACCATTGGAGTGAGAAGGATCCCTCATTTTCACATGGCTCCTCACTTTGGAGTATGCATCCTCATGCTTGTATTTTCCCTTTACTAGAGAATCCAAAAACTCACTTCAAATTTTTGTGAATTGAAGAGAGTTGATCTCAGGCATATGACTAAGAGCTCCAACCGCCATGTTGTATCATCCTTTATGATATCAAAACTTTTCATCATGCTCCTTAAGAATATCACTCCACCTGGCCTTTTTACCCATCAAGTCAGTTTGGTGTGTAAACTATTTTATGTTTTCATGGTCAAACACAATCTCAAAATGAGCTCCATAAAAATATTTCTGCCATGTCTTCAAGGCAGACACTCTTGCATAGAGTTTGCATTCGTAAGCACAGTAGTTTTGTTGTGTTGAATCAAGCTTCTTGCTTTTAGATGTAATTGGCCTCCCCTCTTGTAGAAGGACTACTCCAATAACACAATTATTGGCATCCATTTCAAAATGAATGGCTTTAAATGATTTACAATAGCTAGAATATAAGTTGTAGTATCTAATGCATCCTCGAGAGTGTTGGAATTAGGGTTGCAGAGAAACACACATAGCTTGGAGAAGACGAAGGAAGCTCAAGGCACACAATAGAGAGTGTATAACTTAGTGTGCAATGGAAAGATAGTTAGCCCTAGAGCGATGGGCGTATATACAATGCTGGGGGGGAAAAAACCTCCTAAAGAGGGAAAAAATGCCCCGGCAGTCCTAGTGTGTTCACACACATCATTACCACATGTATATGGTAACAAATCCCCCCTGGAGTGATGCGGTGAACAAGAGCTGGCACATGAGTAAAGGGAAGTGCCATGCCCTGAGGACATGATCAGTCCACAAAGGGGAGTAAGCCCAAAGCTTTTGGAAAGCTTCAAGCTTCTCACGAGACAATGCCTTTGTGAAAAGATCTGCAAGGTTGTCCTGTGTTGGCACATAAGCCAAGTTGATCTCTCCTGCTGAGAGCCTCTCCCTGACATAGTGGTAATGCACCTCAATGTGCTTTGTGCGAGCATGAAAAACTGGGTTCCCCGCAATTGCCAATGCGCTCTGATTGTCAGTGTAGATAGTGTTGGCAGTGTCCTGTCCAACACCCAAATCAGCCATAAGGCATCTGAGCCATACACACTCAATCGTAGCTGTGAAGACTGCCTTGTACTCAGCCTCACAACTCGAAGTGGCCACAATAGGTTTCTTCTTTCTCAACCATGATATACATGAACTGCCAAGCATGAAACAAAAACCACTTGTGGACACTCTCGTGTCAAAACAGCCAGCCCAATCTGAGTCCAAAAAAGCATGTAAGTGTGGCGGAAATGATCCCCCCTTGGGATAAAACAAGCCAAGATGTAAAGTGCCACTAAGGTAGCAGAAAATCCTCTTGACAGCCTGCCAATGCTTAGACCCTGGGCTATGCATAAATTTGCTGACCTGTGAGATTGCAAATTGAATATCCGGCCTTGTGCTACATACATAAATGAGGCAGCCATTAGCAGTTTGATAAAGAGTGACATCAGCAGGATCGCCAGCATCATGTAGACTCAACTTCAAACCTGTTTCCATGGGAGTGGCAATAGGTTTGCAATCCTCAAGTCCAAACTTACATAGCAATGTCTCTATGTAACTTTTCTGACACAAGGCAATACCACCATCACACTACTTAAACTATATACCCAAGTAATGATTCAACAACCCCATATCTTTCATCTTGAAAGTAGCATTCAAATCAGCCTTAAATTCAGCAATATGTCTCTCATTTGGTCCAGTGATCAGCAAATCATCAACATAAAGAACCACAATGAGAAGTACATCACCCTCACGCTTTACATACAATGTGCTTTCTGTTGGATTGTTACGAAAGCCTTGTTTGACCAAATGAGTGTCAGCTTTCTCATACCAAGCACGAGGAGATTGCTTCAACCCATACGAAGCCTTGTTACATTTGCACACTTTGTCCTTTTATGACAAAACCGCGAGGCTGCGTTACATAAACTTCCTCAAATATGTCACCATTCAAGAAAGCAC
Organism: Adiantum capillus-veneris; assembly: GCF_014529385.1. NCBI lineage: Eukaryota > Viridiplantae > Streptophyta > Polypodiopsida > Polypodiales > Pteridaceae > Adiantum > Adiantum capillus-veneris. Next base: position 96,549,208 of record NC_140954.1, on the reverse strand, counting down.
TAACAATGTCTGATTGATGTACATCCCAACCAAAATGAGCTGCCAATGCACATAGAAAACGCACAGTAGTCATACGACAAGTGGGAGCAAAGGTCTCTTCATAATCTATGCCTTTTTGCTGTGCATAACCCTTTGCAACAAGTCGAGCCTTATGGCAGTCAATCTCACCATCCAGCTTGCGTTTCAACTTGTAAACCCACTTTGTACCAATGGCCTTTTTGCTAGGAGGCAAATCACATAAAGTCCATGTGTCATTTTCTATAAGTGCATCATATTCTGATTGCATGGCAGCCATCCAATTTTCTGAATTCTGTGCTTCATCAAAAGACAGAGGCTCCTCAACATCATGTAAGCTAGACGCAGCCAAAGCATAACAATCTGATGCATAAGATGCATGGTGAGAGCCTGAACGAGTACGACTAGACAAAGGTGCATCCAATATACTGTCACGCAAAGTGTGCACTAGCCATTTTGGCATACCTCTAGCCTGCTCATTTTCAGCCCTTTCCTCATCAAGTACATCATGTACATCTGCATCAGTAATAATAGGCTGATCTAAAACATTTTCAAAAACCCCCATAGGTTGTACATTTGCCTCATTGGAACTTACATTCGTATTTCCACCACTAAAAAAAGGCAACAAAGTGTCATAAATGTCCTGTGAGCTTACATTACTGTCTCTAGTACATCCCGAGAAACGAGAATATGTTTTGTTTGCAGATGATACAACCTGTAACCTTTGCTTTCAGCACTATAACCAAAAAAAATACATTTGACAGCCTTATCATCCAATTTTTTGCGCTGCACTTGTGGCACCAAAGCATATGCCAAACAGCCAAAAACACGCATGTGCTCAATAGAAGGCTTTCTATCATGCCATGCTTCATATGGAGTAATAGACTATAAAGCTTTCGTAGGACACCTGTTAAGTACATAAGTGGCACACATGATGGCCTCAAGCCAAAAAGAATGCGGCAAAGCTTGACTTTTGACCATACATCGTGCCATTTTCGTCAATGACCTGTTTTTCCTCTCAGCAACACCATTTTGCTGAGGTGTATAAGGCACTGTACATTGGTGTTTTATCCCACGACTAGCCAGAAATGCATTAAATTCATGAGACATATACTCCCCCCCTCGATCGGAACGGAGGTGCCCATAGTACATTTCGAGACATTTTCAACCATAGCCCGAAATTGTTTGAAGCACATAAAAACTTCGGACTTCGCTTTAAGCGGAAATACCCATGCATGCCTGGAGTAATCATCAATGAAAGTCACGAAGTACCGGTAATTGCCCAAGGACGGAGTTTGCATGGGCCCACAAACATCACTATGCACAAGCTGCAACCTGCATGTGGCCCGAACTGAACCATCCTTTGGAAATTTAGAACGCTGCATCTTCCCCAAAATACAGCCTTCACAAACATGTTTGACAGGTGCTTCAAGAGGCGGCAAAGAAGCAACCATATCAGATTTTTGCAAACGCAGCAAACTGGCAAAATTCAGATGACCAAAAGGTGCATGCCAAAGTTTTGCATCTGAAATAGCCCTTGAATCTGCAACAACATTTGCAAAATTTTGTCCACACTTGTCATACAAAGTGAGCTTATACAGCCCACGGCACAAAGGCCCAGATGCAACAATTTCATCACCAAAACTGAGATCATGAACTGTACATCTGTCATCCACAAATTTGACTACAAGTCCAAGTCTAGGAAGTGTGGATACAGACAAGAGATTCTTCTTGATCCCAGATACATAAAGTGCATCAACAAGTGTGAAGGAACTGCCATTATCAGCAGTGAGCACAATCTTTCCAACTCCCTGAACTGGATAAGAGGCGTTGTTGGCACAAGTGACTGAATTCCCATGAGGGACAAACTTGAGAGAGGTAAACAATTCACGATGTGAGGTAATGTGCTTTGTAGCACCACTGTTGAAATACCACACATGTGAATTTGCAGCAACTGACAAGCATGCATCATGGACAGTAGGATTGTAAGTGCACTCTGCGCTAAAATCCCATTCTGCATCAACATCAGCAACAAAGTCTCCTTTCACAGAAGACTCAACAATGGCTGCATTTGTAGTGGAACCAGCAGTTGCAATGGAACCACCCTCTCTTCTTCTTAGCCTCTTTGGCCTTCAACTTAGGACACAACTTGATCAAGTGATCATTGGCTTTACAATAATGGCAACGCATCTTCTTTCTTCCCTTATCACCAGAATTTCCAGACGAATTGCTGCCAGCAGAAGCATTAGGAACAAAATTTTTGCCACTCGTAGCAGAACCATATGAAGTGGCTGCATTGCTGTTACCACCCTTTCTTTGAGAAGCAATAAAAGTCTGTTCAACTGCACGCTATCTAGTCCTGTTTTTTCTGGAAAGTGACTCTTGAAACAGCAATGTGCATAATGCATCAAACTTGACAACTTCTGGATTTCCTTGGGTCATAAGTCTCCAAGTACTAGCAAAAGTCTGGTAAGAATCTGGTAAGGCATCAAGAACAGTCTGCACAAGTGAACTATCTGAAATGACTTCACCTGCAGAAATAAGCTGTTCATTGATATCCTTAACACTGGCAAGGAAAGTGTCCATATCATCTTCCTCATGCATAATCTTCGACTCCAACTCTTTACGCAGCAAAGCAATTTTAGCCTCATTGCAACTTGCATAAAGACCAGCCAAAATATCCCAAGCTTGTTTTGCAGATTTTGCTGAGCGGATGTGAGGAACAATGGTGCGCTTCACAGACAACGCAATCAGTGCATGAGCCTGCGCATCCTTAACATCCAAATGAGCTTGTTCTACTATAGGCAAAACAACTCTAACAGTAGCAATCCTTGTAGCAAGACCTGCAACATCCTCAACATCGCCTACATCCTCAGAACCAGGACGTACATCAATGCCCTGGACAATGTTCCAGACGCCTTTTGACACAAGAACATGTGCATCATATAAGCCCACATAGGGTAGTTCTCCCCATCCAATCTGTCCTCAGCAGCAAACATCTTGAACACATCTGTGTTGTTGTTGTCAGCCATGGTAAATGATGCACCTGATGTGAAAACTGCCGGAAAATAGGAGAAACGGAGCGGGAACAACACGTGCTATATAGCATAAACCGTAGAAGACTATAAGGCACCTGTTATGCAAAAAATGGCACTGACAAAAATTCTGCACAAAATGATGAAATAGCCTGTGCAGTACTGCCTGTAGTGGAAACGGAGTCCTAAATGAGCCCGAATCAACAATCTGAGCAGACCGAGCTCTGCGAGTTTCTCCCAAAGTATTTGTCGACCTGCTCTGATACCAATTGTTGGAATTAGGGTTGCAGAGAAACACACACAGCTTGGAGAAGACGATGGAAGCTCAAGGCACACAATAGAGAGTGTATAACTTAGTGTGCAATGGAAAGATAGTAAGCCCTAGAGTGATGGGCGTATATACAATGCTCGGGGGAAAAAACCTCATAAAGAGGGAAAAAATGCCCCGACGGTCCTAGTGTGTTCACACACATCATTACCACCCCACTAATAGTTTCTTTCCCTGGCTTTCAGTTAATCCATCATCGGCATAGCAATGTGAGCATCATTTTTAATGAACCTTTGATAAAAACCTGCAAATCCCAAGAAAATCTATAACTCTTCAAGATTTCTAGGAGAATGCCACCTCTGAATGGAATCCACTTTGGATTGTTCCATGTGAAACCCATCAACAGAGATGGCATGCCCTAGATAGTGAATTTCCTCCTTGAGAAAATCACACTTCGACTCTTTGGCATATAACTTGTTTGCTCATAAAAATTCAAACACCTATTGCAGATGTTGCAATGCTCTTCTTGTGAGACACTATACACAAGAATGTGATCAGTAAGACGATAACAACCCAACCCAAATACAGTCTCAAGACTGTTGGAATTAGGGTTGCAAGAAAACAAACACAACTTCAAGTAGAGGAAGGATGTTGAAGGCACACATCTTGAAGAAGAGGAAGGAAGCTCAAGGCACACAACAGAGTGTTTATTACTTAGTGTGCAATAGAAAGACATGATATCCTTTGAATGATGGGCATATACGCAATGCACGGGCAAAAACCTCCTAGTGAGGAGAAACATGCCACGACGGTCCTAAGTGTGTTCACACGCATCACTACCACATGTATATGGTAACAAATCCCCTTCTAGGATTGATGCGGTGAACAAGAGCTAGCAGATAGAGTAAAGGGAAGTTCCATGCCCTGAGGACATGATCAGTCCACCAAGGGGAGGAAGCCCAAAGCTTTGCAAAATTCTTTAAACTTCTCACAAGACAATGCCTTTATGAAAATATATGGAAGGTTTTCCTATGTTGGCACATAAGCCAAGATAATCTCTCCTACTAAGAGCCTCTCCATGACATAGTGGTAATGCACCTCAATGTGCTTTTTGGAAGCATGAAAAACAGGGTTCCTTGAAATTGCCAATGCAGTTTGAGTATCATTGTAGATAGTGTTGCCAGTTTCCTGTCCAACACCCAAATCAACCATAAGGCATGTTAGCCATACACACTCAACCATAGCTCTGAAGATTTCCATGTACTTAGCCTCACAACTAGAAGTGTCCATAGTAGGTTTCTTCTTCCTCAACCATAATATGCATGAACTTCCAAGCATGAAACAAAAACCACTTGTGGACACTTGTATGTCAAAACAACCAGCACAATCTGATTCCAAAAAAGCATGTAAATCCGGTGGCAACGACCCCCCCTTGGGATAAAACAAGTAAAATGTAAAGTTCCACTCAAGTAGTGGAAATCCTCTTGATAGCCTACCAATGCTTAGACCCTGGTCTATGCATAAATTTTCTGACCTGTGAGACCGCAAACTAAATATTAGGCCTCTTTTTGCATACATAAATGAGGCATCCAACAAAAAATTGGTAAAGAGTGACATATGTAGGATCACCAACATCATGAAGACTCAATTTCAAACCTGTTTGAACTCCTCAAGTTCAAACGTCCATAGCAATGTCTCTATGTAACTTTTTTGACACAAGGAAATACCACAATCACACTACTTAAACTCTATACCCAAGTAATGATGAAATAGCCCCAAATATTTCATCTTGAAAGTAGTATTCAAATCAGCCTTAAATTCAGTAATATGTCTCTCATTTGTTCCAATGATCAGCATATCATCCACATAAAGAACCACAATGAGAAGTACATCACCCTCACGCTTTATATACAATCTGCTTTTTGTTGGACTGTTACAAAATCCTAGTTTGACCAAATGAGTGTCAGATATCTCAAACCAAGCACGAGGAGATTGCTTCAACCCATACAAAGATTTCTTACATCTGTGCACTTTATCCTCTTGTCCTTTCTTGACAAAATTGTGAGTCTCTGTTACATAAACTTCCTCAAATATGTCACCATTTAAGAAAGCAATAACAATGTCTGACTGATGTACATCCCAACCAAAATGAGCTACCAATGCAAATAGAAAATGCACAATAGTAATATGACAAGTGGGACCAAAAGTCTCTTCATAATCTATGCCATTTTGTTGTCCATAACCTTTTGAAACAAGTCAAGCCTTATAGCTATCAATCTCACCATTCAGCTTGCGTTTCAACTTGTAAACCCACTTTGTCCCATTGGCCTTTTTTCCAAGAGGCAAATCACGTAACCTTTTGCCAAGAGGCCTTTTTTCCAGGAGGAAAATTACATATTTTGATTGCATGGGAGCCATCCATTTTTTTGAATTATGTGCTCCATCAAAATACAGAGGTTCCTCAATATCATGTAAGCTATACACAGCCAAAGCATCACAATCTGATGCATGGCAAGAACCTGAATGAGACGACTAGACAAAGGTGCATCCAATTTACTGTCATGCAAACTATGCACCAACGATTTAGGCATACCTCTAGCCTGCTCATTATCATCTCTTTCCTCATCAAGTACACCATGTACATTTGCATTAGTAATCGGCTGATCTATAACAATTTCAGAAACCCCCATAGGTTGTACACTTGCCTCAATGGAATTCACATTTGAACTTCCACCACTAAAAAGAGGTAGCAAATTAGTGTCATAAATGTCATGTGAGCTTACATTACTATCTCTAGTACATGACAAAAAGGACTAAACAGAATCTTCCACAAACACAACATCAGGTGACACCAAGATACACTTTGTTTGAGGATGATACAACCTATGACCTTTTCTTTCAGCACTATAACCCAAAAAATAATATTTGACAACATTATCCTCCAATTTTTTGCGCTATGTTTGCGGCACCAAAGCATATGCCAAACAGTCAAAAACATCCATGTTCTCAATAAAAGGCTTTCCATCATACCATGCTTCATATGGAGTCATAGACTTCAAAGATTTTGTAGGACACCTGTTTAGTACATAAGTGGCACACATGATGGCCTCAAGCTAAAACAAATGCAAAAGGCCTTGGCTTTTGACCGTACATCATGCAATTTCTATAAGTGATCTATCTTTCCTCTTAGCAACACCATTTTGATGAGGTGTATAAGACACTGTACATTGGTGTTTTATCCCATGACTAGCCATAAATGCATTAAATTCATGAGACATATACTCCCCCCCTTGATCGGAACAGAGGGTGCCAATAGTACATTTTGAGACATTTTTAGCCATAGCCACATAACTGTTTGAAGTAGATAAACACTTCAATCTTTACTTTAAGCAAATATACACATGCATGCCTGGAGTAATCATCAATGAAAGTCATGAACTAAAGGTAATTGCCCAAGGATGGAGTTTGCATGGGCCTACAAACATCACTATGCATAGGCTGCTGCAACCTACATGTGGCCCTGATTAACCCATCCTTTGGAAACTTCAAAAGTTGCATCTTACTCAAAATACAGCCTTCACAAACATGCTTGATAGGTGCTTCAAGAGGTGGCAAAGAAGCAACCATATTAATTTTTTGTAAATGTGGCAAACTGGCAAAATTCAGATGTTCAAAATGTTCATGCCAAAGTTTTGCATTTGAAGTAGCCTTAGAATCCACAACCTTATTTGCAAAATTTTTCCCACACTTATCATATTAAGTGAACTTATATAGCCCACAACAAAAAATGCTAGATGAAACAATTTCATCTCCAAAATTGAGACCATGTATTGTACATTTGTCATCCACAAATTTGACTACAAGATCAAGTCTAGAAAGTGCACATACAGACAAAAGATACTTCTTGATCCCAGGTACATAAAATGCATCAAAAAATGTGAAAAAAGTGCCATTTGCAGCAATAAGCACAATTTTTCCAACTCCCTAAACTGGATAAGAGGCATTGTTGGCACAAGTAACTGAATTCCCATGAGGGACAGACTCAAGAGAGGTGAACAAATCATGATGTGAGGTAATGTGCTTATTAGCACCAATGTCGAAATATCACACATGTGAATATGTAGCAAAACAACTGACATGCATGCACCATGGACAGTAGAATTATAGGTACACTCTACACTAAAATCCCATTCTATATCAACATCAACATCACAGTCTCCTTTCCCAAAAGACTCATCAATAGCTGCATTTGTAGTGGAACCAACATTTGTAGTGGAAACACCCTCTTTCTTCTTAGCCTTTTTGGCCTTCAGCTTAGGACATTGCTTGATCAACTGATCATTAGCTTTACAATAATGGAAACGCCATTATTGTAAACGCCATCTTCTTTTTTTTCCTATCACCAGAATTCCCAGAAAAATTGCTGGTAGCAAAAGCATTAGGAAGAGGTGATTTACCACTCACATAAGAACCATGAGAAGTGGCTACATTGTTGTCACCACCTTTTCTTTGAGCATCAATAAAGGCATGTTCAACTGTACGCTATCTAGTCTTGTTTTTTTGGAGGTGGATCTTGCAACAACAATGTGCACAATGCATCAAACATGAAAACTTCGGGATTTCCTTGGGTCATAACTTTCCAAGTACTAGCAAAAGTCTAGTAAGAATCTGGCAAGGCATCAAGAACAGTCTACACAAGGGAACTGTCTAAATGACTTCACTTGTAGAAATTAGTTGCTCATTCATATTGTTGACACCAACAAGGAAAGTGTCCATGTATTCTTCCTCATGTATAATCTTTGACTCCATCTCTTTACGCAGCAACGCAATTTTTGTCTCATTTGCGACTTGCATAAAGACCAGCTAGAATATCCCAAGCCGGTTTTGCAAATTTTGCTAAACAAATGTGAGGAACAATAGTATGCTTCACAGAAAACACAATCGATGCATGAGCTTGTGCATCTTTTAGATCCAAATAAGCTTGCTCACTTATAGGCAAAATAACTCTAGCAACAGCAACCCTACCACCAAAACCTCCAACATCCTCAACATTGCCTACTTCCTCAGAACCAAGACGTACATCAATGCCTTGGACAATGTTCAAAAGGCACTTTGACACAAAGGCATGTTGCATCATGTAGTCCCACATAGGGTAATTGTCCCCGTCCAACCTATCCTCAGTAGCAAATGTCTTTAACACATCTCTGTTGTTGTCAGTCATGGCGAATGCTGCGCCTAATGTAAAAACTGCCCAAAAAGAGGAGAAACACAGTGGGAACAACATGTGCTAGATAGCACAAACCATAGAAGACTATACAAGACTTACTATGGAAAAAAAGGCACTCACAAAAATTCTACACGAAATGACAAAATGGCCTACACAGTACTGCTTGTAGTGGAAATGGAGGCCAAAATGAGCCCAAATCAAAAATTTGAGCACACTGAGCTCTTCCAACTCACCCAGAATATTTGTCGACCTACAAATGCTCACCAAAGCTCAGTGAAATCGTAGAAAGTGAGCAGGCGTGTGCTGGAGCTGCTTGCAACTAAGCTCGAGAGGACACAACTTGCTCTGATTACCAATTGTTGAATTAGGGTTGTAGGAAAACACGCATGTCTTGGAGAAGACACAGAAAGCTCAAGGCACACAATAGAGTGATTATTACTTAGTGTGAAAGAGAAATATAGGATAGCCCTAGAATGATGGGCGTATATACAATGCACAAGGGGAAAACCTCCTAGTGAGGGAAAAAATGCCCCGACGGTCCTAAGTGTGTTCACACACTTCACTACCACATGTATATGGTAACAAAGACATTATACATTAGTGTTATGAAAGTTGCGGGCACATTGGTTATCACATTCAAACCACAGTAGTCAATGCACATGTGCATATTACCATCCTTTCTCCTCCCAATAGGATAGGAGAAGCCCATGATGATGAACTAGGTTGAATAAACCCTCTACTGAGATAGTCAACAAGATGACGTTCCACCTCAGCAGCCTCAAAATGGCTCGTTCTATAGGGTGGTTTGCTAATTGGTTTATTGCTTGAAGCCACGTCTATGTCATGTTACATATATCATGTCAACAATAATTGTGGTGGTAAATCAATAGGAAAACATATTGAAATTCCATTCACAAATTTCTTTATTGACTAGAAACTTTTCTTGTTGAGAAGACAAAATAGTAGTAGCCATTGTTAAGAGAGAAGAGACAGAAGTATACAACGTTGATGAATTTTCAACAAAATCAACATTTGAAAGAAAATTACACAAAGAGTAATGCAGGAAAACTTCTTTTATTGCATTTATCAGAAGTGAGCTTCATAAGCTTTGCTGTACATAAAAGTGATGAGAAAGGCACATCTTTCTCTCCTAACAACAACACATGTGTGCCATGGGGTTCAAATATCAGACAATTGTGCTCATAGCTATGTTTAAGTGATGGTCCTAAGTTATGCAACCATTGTTGACGAAGTACCACATCTACCCACTCCATATTCATAGCCGAGAAATCCAAGGATATGTATACCCTTGAATTTACAATGATGCAACTCTCACTTGAGTGTCCCACACCTCGGCATCATTGCTACCTTGTAATGGTGGGAGCTCAAAGTTTGGGGCAACTTGAGCCATTTCACTAACCCGTAGTCAATGAAATTGTGTGTGGCACCACTACCAAGATACGCACCTTGTGCCCTTGAATAGATTCATGCATATGCACTAGCTCATGTGGACCGAAGGTCTGCTGCCACATGGAATCTGTTATACAACATTCATGCACCAACTCAATGTGTGTTACCTCCACATTGTAGAAACATGAGGAAGACTCAAGAGGTAATAGATGCACCATGTGCAGTGCTATCTCCTTGCCTTGGGTAGTAGATTCTTCCTTGGGGTAGTCCTTTTTGTGATGGCCTCTTCCTAAGAATTCAGAACATAACTTTTCTTTTTTTTCCTTCTCAAACTTCTTTATAGAGATGGCCCCTTGGGTTTTTTAGATGGCTCTGAACTACTTACTATAAAGTTCCTTTTATTGTGCCCATGTATTGTCAGGCATGTGAGTATTGAGTGGTGTCTTATGATCAGGATCAGTGTGGATGTGAGCTTGCACTATGGCCTCGTCAAGTATTCTGGGATCCTGAGTCTTGACATGCTTCTTAAGCTCTAATGTCAGACCACAAATAAACGCACGCACTTGCTGAAAGGTATCTAACCCCTCCAGCTTGAGGATGACATCGGGATAGTGCAAGATATATTCCAACAATAATTTATGTGGCGAACCAATTTCTATCCGCTTCTTTTGTGGACAAAAATTTCTTTCCGAATACAACCTCAAAGGCTACCCAAGTTTGTGGTGTGATGCTATTGTCCTTGAGATACATCCACCATTTATTGGCCTTGCCTTCTTATGGCAGACTTGTTTGCAATGTTCTAACTGCATCTAGAGTACATTGTAGATCATGAATTCATTCCCATTTACTAAGAAAGATATTCATTGCATCCTTACTGCACTCTCTTTCCTCTCCCTTCAAAGTTAGCAGCTTAGAGGAAGAGGAGCTATGGAGGAAGGGGGAAAGCATTGCATGGAGATGCATGTTCTCTCTCTCTCTCTCTCTCTCTCTCTCTCTCTCTCTCTCTATATATATATATATATATATATATATATATATATATATATATATATATATATATATATATATATATATATATATATATATATATATATATATATATAAGCAAGAGGAAGGACATGATTTTCAAGCATGATTTTGCATGCTCATGGAAAGGTCATGAGGATGAAGGCCCTGAGTAGCCAAGGAGACCTAACTTGAATTACCCAGTGATGAATGCAGGTGAAGGAACTAGTTAACAACCATGGCTTTTGCAAAGGCCAAATGGAGCAGGACCACCTCCATGAGGAGTGTAAGGAGTTCCACCTTTGCCAGACCCAAATGTGCATGTGGCAGAGGTGACAAATTCAAAAGAGATTGACATGGAAGGAAGTGGCATCAAGCGTGGCCGTGGAAAAGGTAAGGAGAAAGAAGGAGTCACATCACAAAGTGACCACGGACGAGAAAAGAAGGCGAAGGAGACCAAGGAAGCTAAGAGGACTCGACATCGTATCAACCTCCAAGACTTCCCTCTTGGACATGGTATGGCTCCATAAAACCTGTTGGAAGACATGAGAGGTAAGGGTCCTAATATCTCATGGCCTCAGTTTCTTGCATTATGTCCACAAGCTAGGAGGGATTCAACAAAGGTAGTTAGCACTAGGAGAAAGGTAAAAGAGAGTGTGCCTATTGTAAAAATTAAACAAGCTGAAATGAATGAGAATCATTAGGAGAAATATGGACCTTCCATGGGCCTTGTAAGGAATCCTAATTTTTAGATATTAAGGCTAACGTTGTGTGGGGTTAAGGGGACAAGGACATTGAAGAAAGTAGTTTTGAGTAGGCTTTTCTAGCTTTTTTTTAAGACAAATAAGGGGTTACTTTCTCTCTCTATCTTTTTTTTAAGACAAATAAGGGGTTACTTTCTCTCTCTAGCTTTTTTAAAGTGAAGGAAGTATATGGGTATGATCACATAAGCAAAAACGTAGGTCACTAAGAGTCAAAATTTGACTTTAAAAAAAAAACTCATTTTTACTTATTTTTTACTTAAAACTCCCTCCCAACATATATACATATCCAAAAATCATTTTTTGACCCATTTTTAAACCCACAAGCGTAGAAAGTCCATTTTTTCAAAAAAACTTTTCCCTTAAAAAGTAAAAAGTACTTTGTTCTCTCCTCCTCCTCCCTTCTCCCTCCTCTCTACCTCTCCTCTCCCTCCCTGCCACTACCTTCCTCCTCCTCCCCAATCTCTCCCTCCCTCCCCTCCCTCCTTCTCTCCTCCCATCTTCCTCGCTCTCCCTCCCCCTCCTCCTCTATCTTTTCATCCTTTCCTTCCTCGCGCAATAGCTGCCATGGTGATCACGAATATCAAAAATTGTTTGCTTCCATCACCACGTACTCCGCACACCAAAATCATACATATTCGCTTACCCACGGCATTTGCACTGAAGGCCGCATGTGAGGGTGATCAAAGGTCATCATAGAAATGTCGTGCCGCTGGTGAGACCAATGTTGATATTTGGGTGGATGTCCATTTGTACCCTTACGATCCTATAATCTGCTTCCATCCATCCTTTAATAGCCTTTCGATATTTCTTCACTTTCTTGGGAGAGGAGAAGTAGGCTTGTTAGGATATTGCAAGCGGTTGTGTATGGGTGCAGGTGTTTCTTTGCATATATGGATGCAAGAATGTCAAGCTCTTAACCTCAAGACGGCGGCATTACAAGAGAGTGTTGCCTCTTTGGAGAGGGTGGCTGAAACTCTTCAACAACAAATGCAAAAAAAGGAATCCCACGTTATGAAGCTTGCCAACACCATCACACACTTGAAAGAAACACCCCTTGGTGCAAAGGAATGCAAATGCACATATTCATCCATTGAAACTCTTGCACATTTGGGTGGATCATGCAAACGATGAGTGATAGCCACAAGGTGATTTGGTCTTTACTTGTATGATGCATTCTTACTTCACACTATTTCTAACATTTATTTTTATTGGTTGCTAGAAACTTCATCTAAGAGGCATGCGGTGGAACAAGCCAAGATGATCAAGTCAACCGTCTCACTAGTTGTCTCAATACCCATGATGTGATTTTTATCTTACAATCACCTGGAGGTAAGCACATTAAGGATGCAGTCACCAAGGACCTTATGCATAAATTGAGAAATGTGGTTAGTGATGATGACATGCAACAAGCTTGTGATGAGGCTGGAATCAAAACTAAAGCCTATCAAGCTAGTTTCCAACTCCTAAAGGATGCCCTCAAAGACCATGGCATTGTGGAAAACCTATTTCCCGTTCTGCACAAGGTCAACTTTGCAAAGAAGTCCATAAACAAAAATGTGTTCACCTGCATTGGGACATAACTACACATTGAGAACACAATGCCAACTTCCCTTTATGCTTCGTGCAAAACAAAGGCAAGGGGAAAAGGTAAGAAACAATCCATAAGACCTTCAAAGAAGGGCTTCTCTTACACAATGTGGAACAATATTTTTGTGGACTTTAGAAGACTTCAACAAGCCATGCTTATATTTTACGAGCTGCCTGAAGAAGTGACACACTATACTTTTTTTTTTGGTTTTGTTCTTATCATATACTTCAAGAATAAGGTCTTGGCACTATTCATTTTGTAGTTCTTGGTACAAAGTTTGCTTTTGTGCTAAAACTCGATGAGTGTCAAATAGTGAAAGGTCAAATGTTAGAGATGCTAATTGTCACTCTAATGAATGAGGCCCTTTTACAAACCAAGAGGAGGGATTCAGTCGAGCCATCTCTCACCCCATCTTTTAGCGTGCAATCAAAGAAAGACATTTGGTGGTTGGGTGCTATTGAGGTGCCCATGAAATTGCTCAACAAGTGTCACAATGAATGAGTGGACAAAAAGCCATACACTTTTTGAAGAAAGTTTCTTAAGGAAAGCCAAGTCGATATGCTGCCCAAAACAGCTCCAACCAACAAGTTGGTAACCTTTGGGAGATTTGGAAGGAGTTATGCAAAGTTACTAATGACAATGATTCAAATGGCGAGCTTGCAAACAAGTGCAAGCAAGTTTGGGCACATTTTGATAAAATGGTCAAGCTTATGGGCCTTAACAGCAAAACAGAAGAACAACGCCAATCATTTCAAGAAGCCTTGGTGGATTCTACCAGGTCTTCACCCTTTCTTGGGGTGAAAATAACATCACACATTACATGATGGTAAAACATGTTATGTGGTGAACTTATTACAAGGGATTGTTTTCATTAAATAATGTGGATTGTTTACTCATGTGAACAACATATCTTGTTTGTGCATGGTGCATTTTTTATGCACAAATATGGATCGCTTGAAATTTTTTGCACTCAAGGCATGGAGAAGTCCCATTATTGAGCAAGGGGGGTGTACTTAAAAAATACGCGACATGGTGGTGGAATGGTGCAATCCAATTATTTGAGGAGATGTTCAACTGATTTTTTTGCACAACATTTGCTCATAAGCTCACAGTGGATCATGCGCGACAATCCAAGATTGCTATTGAAGTGCGGAAATGGAGTCTTCAAGAGCATAGTACCAAGTGGCAAATGTCGCAAGGCCCCGCCAAGCATGCTGCATGGCACCAATGCAGAGTGCGACAAGGGTCAAAGTGGATTCTGTCTGAGTCACTACACGTGAACGCATGGTCCAACTCTTAACGACATGTTCATTTAAAATTTAATAGTTTTTTTTCCAAAATTAGTGTGAACAGGGCCCTTTTTAAATGGGCCCTTATAAATATTGCATGCTCTCATAAACCACTCATTTCTTAATCAGAGGTGAGCTCTTACCATACCAAATGGCGTGCACCAAACAAACCGCAAAAGAGCATCCGCCTGCCAACAAAAACACCCTCCAAGGATGTGAGAAGTTGGCATGTCTTAAAGGCACAAAAAACGGCCACGAACACCTGGCCGTTCCAGACACTTTTCTAGCAGTGGGCATGGTAGTAGGGAACAAGAATCATCGAGGGCTGTAGAATCTTTCTATCCACAAGAAGAAACACCTAGATGAAGAATGAGGCAACATGCCTAGCACTGGAGAGAAGAAGAGGCCCAACAAACACCAGAGTCCAATAGGGAGGAGCCGTCGTGCCACAAATCACAAGCAGGACCATCCAGGACTGGGGTGGTCCAGACACTGAATCAGAGACAACCACCATGGCAGCAAGCTGATATACCGCGCACACACTGGGTGCCTGTTGGGGGGAAGACACTGCCTCAAGGCCATGGAGCTCTCCCCACACGACAAGATCGGGAGCCAAGGGAAGAGGATGAATTAGAAGAGGTTGCAGATCCAGCCCCTAAGCATGTAAACAGGTGAAACTCAAAGTTTCTCAAAAAGCCTAAATGCCACCAGCCAGCAAATGTGCAAGTGCCCCCAAGACAATTGCAGTGGCGCTAAAAATAGCAAGGGCATTTGTAAAAATTTGCCACTACCAGAACACTACAGAGATTTTAATTCGACACACCCCCTTTTCTTGCACAGTGAAGGAGGTGCTTCAAAGCTATGGAAATCAGTATAGAATGCAATCAATAGTGCTAGAGGCTATTTAAGAAGCTGTAGAGGCCCACATTATTTTGGTGTTGGAAGATACCAACCTATGTGCCATTTCATGCAAAGTGAGTGACAATACAGCCAAAAGATATGTAGCTTGCACGTCGATTGTGACAAGACTTCGAGCATTAGCCGAAGTTACCCCTCTTTTTGTATTGCACACCCTTATCTTTGTAATGAGATGACAATATGATTAAACAGTTGTGTCTACTGTGTCTATTCTCCATGTGTTTTGAGTTTATTGCTTTTGAACAAGGCCTTTGGAATTGAGAAGGCAGTGGATTTTTATGTTATGTCAACCAAGTGAAGTGGCTATCCATTTATCCTAGGAAGACCATTGCTAATGAAAATGCGAGCTTTGCAGGATTGGGAAAGTGGAAAAATGATCTACAGGAATGAAAATCATAAGAAGGTTGTCTTTGACATGAAGGAGAAACATCAAGAGGAGCTCCATGAAGAATCATCGCAAAGTGAGACGGAGGAAGATTATACTGATAGCACTTCAGAAGAAGAAGGTAGTGGTAGCACTATGAAAGAGGAGTCTTCCATTGAAGTCATGGGGGTAAGGTTTAGTCCAAGAAACCAAGAGACAGCTTGTCAAGGCTTGGAGAAGGTACGTCCTCAAGAGAACCAAAATGTGGAAGATGAAGGAATATTAGAAGGTATGTTGTCTACCACACTTACAAAGGACAAAAGAGAGGAGTTCAAATGTGTGCTAAGAAAGTTTCCTAAGATTTTTGCAAAAGACTACACCGACGTGCGTTGAGTAGATGATGTTCAACACAAGATCTAGCTAAAGCTAGAGGCCACACCTAAGGCTCAAAAGCTATGAAAGCTAGGAGTCATCAAAGAGCTGGCTTTACTCAAGGAGCTAAGAAAGCTTCTAGCAGCAGGTTTCATTTATCCAATGGAAAATTAAGATTGGGTCTCTCCTGTTGTTATCACTCCCAAGAAAAACAGCAAGTGGAGGGTATGTGTGGATTACCATCCACTGAATGAGGCAACAAAAAGAGATCACTTTCCCCTCCCATTTCAAGATGAGATACTAGATGAGGTGGCTGGTCATGAGAAGTACATTGTGCATGATGGCTACTCGGGCTACTTTCAAATAGGTATCGCATTAGAGGATCAATTGAAGACAACCTTCATCACTCTGTGGGGTTATTATGCTTTTAGATTCATGGCATTTGGCCTAACAAATGCTCCTGCAACTTTCCGACACTTCATGAACATGGTGTTTCAAGTATTCTTTGAAAAGTCCATTAGGGTTTTTATTAATGATGTTTGCATTTATAGCTCAAAATCATTACATCTACTTAGAGTAGAAGAAGGTTTGAAGAATCTCTATGACATGGGAGGTCAACTCAAACCCCGACAAATGTCAAATAGGTGAGGATGAAGTGATCTTGCTCGGTCACAAGGTTTCCTATAAAGGCATTGAGGTGGATCCTTCAAAGACAAAGGCTCTTATTGAGCTCCCATCACCCAAGAATCTCAAAGAGGTCATCTCATTCATTCAAAAGGTGAAGTATATGTCACGCTTTATTCAATTAGCCGTGGAGTTACTTCACCCTTTGCAAAAGTTGACACAACAAGTAGAATTTGCATGGCTGATGAGATTGAAGAGTATTTTTGTAACATTAAATTCATTCTGTCAGAGCTACCAACACTCATGTCTCCTTGTTGGGAGTACACATTCTTTGTTAGCTCTAGTGCTGGGAAGGAAACAACTGGTGCAGTTTTATTACAACAAGATCCCCACAGTACCACGATGCGACCCATCTACTTTGCTAGTAGGATCATGAATTCTTTAGAGAGAGGCTACATGGAGGAAGAACTCATGATTCTTTCTCTCATATTTGCAGTGAGAAAGTCTAGATCCTACTTGCTACCAAAAACTTTTGTAATCCTCACTGCAAAAAATTGCTCCCTTGTGTGTCATCTGAAACAAATCTTAGTACTAGGATCTCAAAGTGGATTATGGAGCTGCAAGAGTTTCAATACTTTTTCAAGGTAGAAGGTAGTGTGCGTCCACAATTGGTAGGGATTCTCACTTATAGGGTACATGAGAAGGAAATTAAGGTGCCTGAAGTAAAGACCCTACCATTGCCACCACCAAAAAGTATTCCTAATGCTTTTACTTTGTTCTTTGATGGAGCTTTTTGACGAGCCACAGGGAAACCAGGGGGGGCTAGTGTTGCTCAACCCAAGTGGAGAGGTGGTCATGAAAGAGAAGGTCAATCTACCAGGTTCAACTAGCAACAATGAAGCAGAATAAGACATATTACTTGATGGTTTGAAGATGTGCATCAACCAGGGTATACAACGTCTCATGGTAAAATGGGATGCACTTCTCATTGTGAAGCAAATTTTAGGCATTTGTGCATGCAAGAATGAAAACCTAAGAACAAAGGTTCATGCCATTTGTAGGTTGTTTAATTAGTTTGAAGAAGTGCAACTATATCATATTCCTAGGAAACAAGATGAAGATGCAGATTTACTTGCACAACAAGCAGTTACATGTGTTGACAAAGAAGTGCAGGTCATCATGGTGGTAGCAGTTGTCAAGCAACCAAGATACCAGGGATTGGAGTCACTGGCTCCCATTATTGGCTACATTTTGGAGGGAAAGTTTCCACAAGACTTCACAAAAGCTTAGAAGATGAGACTCATGAAGAAGGCCAGTTTCTATCTCTTCCTAGAAGGATCCCTCTATCAAAGGGGGAAGGATCAAGTGTGCAAAAGAGTACCAACTATCAAGGAAATTATAGCCATTCTAAAAGGTTTGCATGAAGAGGCCTGTGGTTGTCATTTTGCCCAAGATTTAACCGTGAAGAAGATTTTTCTTGCGGGGTATGTTTGGCCAAGCCAGCATGTGGATGTCCAACATTGGTGTAAAAGTTGTCACAATTGTCAGGTAAAGGAAAATAGAAGGTTGGTGCATGGTTTGAGGCAAACAGTGCTTGCAAATGGACCCTTTGAAAAATGGGGCATTGATGCTATGGGTCCTCTTCCTAGAACAAAAAATGATAAGCTCTACATTCTAGTGGTTGTAGGTTACAGGACTAGGTGGGTAGAGGCTCAAAGTGTGACAAGGGTAAATGGCAAAATAGTGAGCAAGTTTGTTTACAATAATATTTGCTGTAGATTTGGCACACCTCTGGATATTGTTTTTGATAATGGTCCAAGGTTCAAGAAGGGTTTACTCACAGAAGTTTGTGAAGAGCTTCACATTCTACATCGTCATAGCACACCCTACTACCCACAATCAAATGGCTTGGTGGAGAAGGCTAATGGCGTCATTGCAGGCATCATTAGGAATATGGTGCAAAACAAGACAAATTTGTGGGATGACTTTTAGGATGGTGCATTGTGGGCATATCGGACCACATATAGGGAAGCAACAAAGTTCACACCATTTCACTTGGTGTATGGTCAAGAGGCTTTGCAGCCAATTGATCTCAACATTCCAACAATGAGGCTTCATAGAAGAGGTGCACAAGATAATCAAGAGATATGGATGGATCGACTTCTTACATTAGTGGAGCTTGAGTGGAAAAGAGAAGCAGCCTATGAGTGCTACAAGAGGAAAGCCATACAAGTGGAGGAGAAGCTTGACAAGAAACTGAAGGGCAAAGGCATCAATGAAGGAGATCTTGTGCTAAGGTATGACAATCAACTTGATAATCATTTTGATGCCAAGTTTAAAACTAGATGGCATGGTCCATACATAGTCAAGAAGGCTTTCAATTCAAGTTACTATCAGCTTATGGATTTGAATGGTAAAGAGCACTCCAGGAGGGTAAACGGGTATCGTCTGAAGCCCTATTTGAGTCACGTTCCACCAAAGAATCTACTGAAGGATTGTCAAAGAGCAACTATCTTATGTAATTTTTGTTGCATGAAGCATGAGTGTGACAAGAAGCCACACAATGAAAAACATGTCAAGGGACCAGATATCAAAGAGGACTCAGAAGCACTCTCTTTGGAAAAGATGCTTTATGATGGTACATGAATATACCATCATCCTGGGGAGGGTTAATGATATCCATTTTTGGGCTATCAAATTGACATAGTGATCTACCTCACCCTACCAAAATCACCCAAACACTGTGGCTATCCCTACCATTTCATTGTACATAGGCGTATGTGAGTTAGGGGACTTTTCCCATATCTTCTTAAAATCCTCAGCTAACTAGTCACACTGGGCTAGTTGAGTCAAATAAATTAAAAAACAAAAACAAAAATATATTATGGTCCATTTGTGTGTAAATAATTCATTGTATATAGGGCCTAAATTTAGGGATTTTTTATTATAATTATTTTGGTATTTATTTAAATATTCTATCTAGGTGTGCGTTATTTACCTAAGCATGGTATGTACATTTACTCACTAGTAACATGATGTTTCTTACCATATAATCTTAAAAAAATCACTTCATGTAAGCTTCTCTTATTTTTGGTGTGAATCCACTCCAAGAAAAAACCTCAAAAAAATACCTTTTACCATCAGTCATTGCCTTTCACTAAATTCCTATTTTCTACAAGTATTTTTTTTATCTCTTGTAAATAAATATACATTAAAAAAACAAATGAGTATCCTCCTCATTTGATTCCCTATATTTTCATATATATATTTATATATATATATCTCACACTATTCTAGATTCCATGAATTGTTTATATATACTAGCTTGTTTTTTCCATCATATCCATATATTATATTTGTGCATAATCCACAACCTTGTATATTTTCAAACTCCTAAGAATCGATTAGGTCTTTCTCTCATGCAAAGAGGGGCTCAACTTTGGAGCCATATGCAAATTCAACAAAAGGGGGACCACTGAAGACTTTTATGTGAAGAAAAATAGGCATTTTGGTGAGATTTGTTATATCCATCTTCATTCTAAATTTAAAGCAGTGGTTAAAAGACAAAATGTGGATCAAGATCTGAATAATAACTTCAAAAATTTTAATAATTTGTGGATCTACCATTGGTGAGATATGGTTTTTTGAGTGGACCCCAGCCTATCCACTTTCTCACATTAGGGAAAATATGGACTCACAAAGGGGCCTTGTAAGGAGTTTGACTTCCTCTCTCATGTCCAAAATGGACGTGCGGTAAAATTTTTGCAAATCAACTCTAAACTTGGTGGAGATTTGTCAATTAGAATCTACTTTTCAAGCTCTTTCTATTGATATATAGCACGCCATGAGATTACTCATGTTTTAAAAGATTCTATTTTTGATTCTCTTGTGATGTGACAACTCCGTTTAGAATCTAGAATTAAAAATAGAATTTTTCAAAATGTGAGGAATCTTGTGGCGTGCTATATATCAATAGAAAGAGATTGAAGAGTAGATTCTAACTATCAAATCTTTGCCAAATTTAGAGTTGATTTGCAAAAATTTTACTGCACGTTCGTTTTGGACATGAGAGACGAAGTCAAACTCCTTATAAGGCCCCTTTGTGAGTCCAAATTTTCCCTAATGCAAGTAGCCCATAGTCTTCTCTCACCTCTTTCCTACTTCCACACACACACTTACACACACTCATGCCTCTCAATCCCTCACTCAAACCTGCACCTTCCATGGTTTCTCTCACCTTCTTCACCATTAACCTCCCTTCTTACTTCCATAGCTCTCATATGAGCTCTACATGTACATACACCATCTCTATGCCTCTCTCTATTACTTCCAAAGTACAATTCCATCTTACCCCTTCTCTATATAGATAAAATTCAGCATGTAAACCATGCTTAACCTCTGCTAATTGAGAGATATCTTCAACCGAATTTCCATTTTCATTGCGATAATCAACCTTGGGGGCAGTGGCATAAAGAAGAGAAGAAGAAGAAGAGGATCAATAGTCATTTTGAGAACCTATACAAGTAAGTCCAAAACTTCTTCAAGCTTTACCATCACAAGGATTTCCTCACTTCATTCAACCATCTTACTTCAACCATCCACCTCATTCTACCCATTATCCAAAACTTCTTCAAGCTTCACAATCACAAGAATTTCCTCACTTCATTCAACCATCCACCTCATTCTACCCATTGTAAATATATCATTAACTCTCTAGTGATTTATAACACTAACCACTAGCATACTAACACAAAATAGCCATTGACGTAACCATAAAAAACACCTCACCTCAAGACATGTGCATAGTAACTCTCTCTCTCTCTCTCTCCTTCCTTAAAACTCTACTTTCACCTTATCTACCATCATTAATGCTCTCCTTTGAGCCCACATCATGACTCAAGCAGACAAAGAAGGCCCGCAATGTTTTGATATTGAAAAAAAATCATTATCCTCATTTGTTAGCTTGTAAATTAGGATTTCCAACAATCTGAATGAGAGGTACCAAACTTATAAATAGGTCCCTCTCCTTCTTGTAAAGAGCCTCCAATATCTCACATAGCATCCCAACACTCTATGCGTGGGGAGAGACTTAGGTGTAGCAACCACTTTGTGAGCTTCACTTTGGTGTGAGAGAAGCTTTCGAGCTACACACTGCAAGTGAGAGAGCGTGAATTCAAAAATCTTAAAACCACTATTGTATATGTTCCTCCATCATCAATAAATTGAGGTTTGAAGGCGTGATTTGACGGTCAAATCTTAGTCCTTCCACTAAAGTGCAATACAGTTTTGTGAATTCAAGGTGACGTGTATTTTAAGTTTCTATCATTTGATCTTGTTCTAGAAAGTGTTTTAGTGTGTTTTCATTGTCAATTTTGTGTCCATTGTAAGAGGGTATTGTGGTGAGAGGTCTCCCACTCCCTAAGATAGTGTGTGTGTGTGTTGGCAATGTTTAACATTTACTAAGCATGAGTTAGTTTTGTACAAGCTCTATAATAGCATCATAACAAACCATCTCCTTTTCCAAGTCCCAAACAAGGTATTACACAAATTTCATTTCTCTCTCTTCCCTTTTCTCTAGCTCTCTTTGCTCCATTTGGTGTGTGTTTTGTGGTACGTATTTTTGGGTGTGACAAAATCTCTCTTGTGTCCTAGTTCGCTATATAACTAGGTGGCGACCCTTCACTCATTTTTTGCTCTGAGTTTGTTGTTGTTCTGATTGTTTGTGTTAGCCCCAACCCAATTGAGCAGCACGAGAGCCTTGAGGGGTGTTTATAGGTCGCCTCTCTTGTCACCCGCCTCGGAACACCTCACCATATATGGCTCCCATAATGGTTTATGAGTGGCCAGTCCAATTTGACCAGGCAAACGTAGCTGATGGCTGCTCAATGCTTATCCAATCATCATGGAACACCATTGTTAACTCCTTAGGCTAGATTTTGGATGCATTAGCTCCTAATGAGCAGGTGGTTAAGCTAAAAGAAGAAATGGAAAGCAGGTTCAAAAACTTCGGAAGGATGTGGCCACACAAAAACTCAGGCATATTATTGTTGAATCAGTCAGTAAGGAAAATTAATAATCTCCAAACAAAGTTGTTGAAGATAGAAATAAAAAAGTGGCAATTAAAGGAAGATAAGTCAGCAACCTTGAGAGATGTTGATCAATTTCAGACTCTGCTCCAAGTGAAGCAGACAGACTTCAAAGAACTGATGACAGATCACACTGCAGTAAAGGCTTCTCTTATAGAGAGATATGTTAATAATAATCTTGCGGATATTTTGAGTCCAGAAGGCAACGTCACTCTAAATATAGATAATCTGAAGGCACATATGGAGACTATGCAGAGTGATCTACGAGATAATCTCTCTAAATACAGCACAACATTAGAAAATCAAGCCATCCTGGATTATATTGAAAATAAAAATAGTCCTGATGAGGATTATAAGAGGGAAGAAGAGAAAAATGAGGAAGGGGAGGACAACCAGGCCAACAAATCGGATAATGAAGATGATGACTTTCCTCCTTCCCCACCTTCAGGCTCTGGAGCTGGTGGATTCGTTGCCACAAGGGGCGGTCAACCCAACAAAGACCAGCCAGACCAGTAGTCGGGGGACCAGCGCTCTGATGATCAGCATCCAGGCAGTGGACAGAAGGGCAACACTGGAGATTCTCTAGTACACCAGTCACAACACCTTGTTGACAGCAAAGGAAAAACCAAAGTTGTGACTGAGTCCTTAAAGGGTGATGAGCAGTATTCATTACAGCTGATCACATTGAATAAGAGATTAAGACATCAACAAGCTCCTATTACTAGGATGTATTTGGAGGATGATGCTCTGATCTCTAACCTGGAACGCTTCCAAATGCTGTATGTTGGAGCCAAAGAAATGATACAGCACTGGAAATCAGCTGCTTTCCATGATCAAGAATTGTGCCAATTGTCTGTGCATCCTAGCAGAATCCAACTGCTGGAAAGGGTACCTGAGTGGGTGCTAACTTCTGATGATAGGGTAGTCAATACACACTGGCAGCAACAATCCACTGTAGATTGACACTCCCTAGCCCTTGAATTAGACTTACTGCTTGGAAATAGGCCTACATACAAGTGAATGAAGGAAGTCAGAACTCAGCTGAAAGAAGTTTTACCTCAGATGCAAATTTCCAGAGGAGTTTTAGACCAGAGGATGCAAGCTATCATTGAAGACCAGTGTTCTAGCAGCAAAGGACCTCGGACTCAGATGATAGTAGGAGATTAGGCAACTGCTCTCCGAAGACTCTTTCATCTTGTTCGAGCTACCAGGAAGATGATGCGGCAGGAGAACCAAGCTATCCTCAATTTTTTGGATTTTGTGCCTGACTCTTGAGTTCTCTTGTATGCATTTCCTGCAAAAGAGGTTGAACTGTCAATATTATTGCCAGTTGTGTATCCTTAGTATCCAAAACCAGTGGATAGGCTCACCTACTTTAGTATCACTAATGACCTTCAAGATTGGTATGAGCGAGCCACTATGGAATGGAAAACCTGGCAATCATTGATCAATGACGCTCTCCAACTGGATAATATCATGGAACTACTATAGGGAGAAATGCAGAGGGTCACGCTCTATATGGGATAGTGTAAGATCTAGCTTTGAGGTTTAACGAAGATAAAAAAATCCGTTGCTTCAACTGACTATGGAGTCTTCCAAATCCCTGAAAAGGATATCACTGCTAAACCAGGACTGGGATGACAATACAGATAAATGATTGAGATTATCTTTGAAGCTAGAATCAATACAAATCAGCCTCTTTCGCGGGGATGGATTCATAGTGCTTTGAAGCTAGAATCAAGACCAATCAGCCTCTCATTGTCATAAGCTGGCCAAAACCAGTCTGACAAAGGGAAAACGCACTATGTATGATCCCGACAACAAAACCTACAATCCTCCCACGCCTTATGAATTTGAGATGTCCACTGAAAAGTGGGATGAGCTTAAGTAGGAGACCATTTACAGACTTATCCAGAAGGACAATGCTGGCACTGGGACGTTTAAGGCACCAACACAGAAGAAGGGAAAGAGGAAGCGGGTTTAGTGGAAGGATACTGGGTAGTTCCATCTTAGAATGAGATGGTGAATTTTGTAGATCCATCTCAAAATCAAACAGTGGATTTTTCTAGTAAGGCACTGGGATCTCCTTGGCTGGGCACCCTTGGAATTACAGTTATAGGGGTGCCAAGCACTCAACAAGCATGAAGTATCAAGAAGCATGGATGGATCGACTTCTTACCTTGGCTTAGCTTGAGTGGAAGAGGCAAGCAACTTACTAGTGCTATAAGAGGAAGGCTATACAAGAAAAATAGAAGCTTGATAAGAAATTTCAAGGACAAGGGTGTCAAGGAAGGTGGGCTGGTATTAAGGTATGACAATCGACTTGACAATAGGTTTGATGCCAAATTTAGCATTAGATGGCAAAGTCTGGTAGAAAAATAACTTAATTCAAGTTATTATCAGCTCATGGATTTAGATGGCAAGGAGCATCCTAAGAAGGTGAATGGGTACTAACTAAAGCCCTACCTCAGTTGCACCCTACCAAAGGATCTGCAAGAGCATCACGATGAAGCTATATCATCATGTAAGTCTTGCAGCTTGGTTTGTGTCATACAAGGTGAAGAAGAGCTACAAAGTGAATATTTGTTTGAGGCACCAAACAGTGGTTTGTGTCAGCAGACATGGTGAAGAAGAGCTCAAAAGTGAAGATTTGTTTGAGGCACCAAACACAAAACCACTTCATTGAAAAATACGCCTTTTGATGGTACATGAATGTACCATCATCTAGGGGGAGGGCTAATGATGGCCATTTTTTTGTCTCTCCATAATTGCTATAGTGAGCTATCTCACCCTATCAAAATCACTCAAACATTGTGGTTATCCTCCCCCTTTCACTATACATAGGCATGTGTGTGTTAGGGATTTTTTTCTTGTATTTTATCTAAAATCCTTTTCTAGCTTATTATTAGCAAGGAGAGCCAAAAAAAAAAAGAAAAAGTGGATCTATATTATGGCCTATTTAGGTATATAATCTATTTTTATTCAGGACCTATGTATAAAACTTTTCTCATGCATTTCATTTATTTTCTAAATATCTTTAATTAATTATGTAAATACTTGCAAGTAGGTGTGTGTTTTGTCAAATAAAAAATTCATACCATACATCCTTATCCTTCATCATACTTCTTGTATATAATCCAATGTAATAAGTAAAATTTATCCACGTGAGAAATATTCACATTTTACTATTTCATAAGAATAACTGATATCCTCGACGTCACTTATTATCACTCAAAACTCTTCACATTTCACATACTTTTTCTTTATCCCCACAAATATTATCAAGGGAAGATCCTCTCATTTGATTTTATCATGTCACCTTTTTTTTTTCTTTTTTTCTTTTTTTCATTTTACTCTGGGTATATTGATTTACTTATACACTACTTTGTTTCTTTTCATCACATGCATCTACAGAGAGAGAGAGAGAGAGAGAGAGAGAGAGAGAGAGAAGCTATTGAATGCAAACGAAAATTGCAAGAAGCTTGGGATTACAGAAAACATATTGCGTGCATTGCAAGACTAAGATAATCACAATGGCATCATAGACATTTGATTTCCAAAAAGATCATATGGTGGAAATTAGTCACCACAGAAGGCAAGACAAAGTTTTTTTGCATAAATGATTAGAGCGATAAAAAGTTCAAATAAAAACCATCTCAAATAGTATCTTAGCAAAGCGGAGGGCATGGAGATTGACACATAACCATACTATTGGTTGTCAAGAAGTTTGTATCCCAAAAATTTGTCCCAACAAAAATTAGCATTAAAAGTCAACATTATGCCATCCAAAGTGACTGCATGCCATCCCATTAATGTATGAGCCCATATACTACTAAATTCTTGGAACAACTCAACTTTCATCAGTGTAGCCTGGTGTATGAACTCGTGGGTTGAAGAATCCAATCACAACACATGCATACATAATACAAGTGTTTGTAATGAATGTACACCATATGTTTGCTTTCTCTCTTTTGAAACCCTTTGCATGTGCATCGAGGAAACTCAACCACTAACACTGAATAATTTACACCCAAGGCTCAAGACCCCTCAGTGCTTACATAGAATGTGTGTGACTCATTGCTTAATATTATAGCTTCTCAAACCAGTTTTTCACTCAAGCCTCTACCCTTTTCAATGTTCTTCGATGAAACTCCTTAGTCAATCGATCTCTCCACTTGATTATCTTGCCATATCTGTATTTAGGGCAAAAGGAGCTAGGTGATTGAGAGGTGCTTGTTTCATCTACTAGAGTACTCCCACCATCACAACCCTTAAGGAAAATCCATTGTGATTTTTCATGAAGCAACCTTATCTCATATGGTTTCAAATGAGTTCGTTCATCAATTGGCCAAAGTCCAAGTGCAGGGCCAGACACGCCAATAATCTGATCATCACATACCTCCCATGTAATGTCCCCAACCCCGACTACACCAAGATCGGGATGGGATCCTTGACAGGTCTTTAGGTCTGATAAAAATCAGAGTCTCAAACAAGAAAAATCCAAGGAATAGACCTTTGCCATTGACAATGGCTTGGGTCTATAGCCTTAGAAGAAGACCTAATCCTGTCTCACAGCGAAAACGGGACAACCTTTTAAAAGTCCAAAAACTATTTCGGCTCTATATCTTCCACAAATTGGATTAAGGTATCCTCAACCAACGCTTTTTTCCCCCTAACATATGTGAGGGCACAGCCGTTGGTGGATTCCTCTTCCAAGTGAGAAGTTTCTAAAACGTTTTAGTGCGCGGGAATGGATAGTTACCTGACTAATCAGGTCCACCTGTCCATGATTGACAACCTTAGTCAATCCCCACTTACCACCCCGCACTGACACAAGATTCACTTATCTTATTATCACATTGTTTTGAACAATTAAAATAATGGTTTCTTTTAACGTTCCATCACAGTAATTCCTTGAAGACAGCATTGAAAGCATTCTTCTTAGAAAACAAACATCTTTAAACTTAAGACAGGGTACTGTCAATCAAAACATCATCCATAATAACCATGACCAGTACTCTTCTTGTCTCAAGACCACCTAAGGGTGAAAAACGACACCCATTCCTTATTCAAATCCGGAGTGGATAAACCCTCACCCAAGGTTTTGGGTGCTCATACACCAAACCGGTTGCGCATACAACCGGGCGGCTCCCCTAGGATAAAAACGGTATCCTAACTTATGTAGAAACATCAAGACATGATACAGAGTAGAAACTCATCGTTCATGGGGGTAACCGACTTATCCGTGGCTAGAAAGCCAATCATTATCGTCAAAATATTCCAAGGAGTCAGAGGTGTCTTGAGACAAGCTGTCTTAAGGATGATCAAACATATCTTTCCTAATTCAACCAGTTTTAACCTAAACAATTCTTTCCTATATTATAAACAAATGCACGCTGGAAGTTACCTTCCGTTTTCAGCCAGTTTATCCTTCTTACGTATGCAATGCTAACTTATAAAAGAACTTAAACTAATTAAAGACTTAATTGAATAATGGGAAACCCACCTAGGATTGATTGGCCATCTGTTGTTGCGCTGGCGCCTGAAGACTCTCCTCCGTAGGCCTACTACTAGGCTCGGCTTCGCCGTCATGAGATGCTCTAGTTCGTTTTGGAGCTACGTCCTCATCATCAGATGTAGGATTTTCTCGGGTCCTTTTTGGTATCATAACTTCTTATCCTTATAAAAAGGACGTCTAATTATTAGGTAAATAGTTCAAAATCTAGATTTAACCTTTGTAGTCAACCGTAACCCATTCCAATGTTAAATTTATAGTCTTAATTGATAAATTCTTGACCTAGTAGTTTCTTATTTGTCTATATAGGCATGATAACTTTTTCCACCGCTTCCCTAAGGGTTTTCTAAGCTCTCCTAACTTTCTTATAATTTTCTATATCTTTTACCTAATTTTCCCATCAACTTTTAAGCTAATAATCTACTTATTTTGGGCTCAATATTTATTGTATTTAATTTCTCTTAAAGATTTCATTTGCTTAACTTGATATCATAGGTTTACACTTACTATAATTTTTCTAAAAACTTTTAACCACAAAGTCTATTTATTTTAATTAATCATTTGCTAAAAATGGGACTTTTGGTCAATTATAATTTCATAACCTCACTAATTAACTATGGTATAATTACCACAAGTAGAATATGATATTTTGGACTTCTTGTAATTATCTTTTATTTTCCAACTTAGTTATATAATTTCCATCTTCAATTTTCAACTAAAATTAGAATAATTTGACTTAAATAAATACTTATACTACTTTTCTAACCTTGACATATTTATCACGGCCTCTCTATTATGTAAGCTAACTGTGATAAATAGAATGTAATCATATAGCATAATTTACTAATTTCTCCCTTGAATTTTCCACCAAAATTAGTATATTTTGACTTAGATAAATATCTATACTACTTTTCTAACCTTGACATAATTATCACGGCCTCTTTACCCTATAATTCAGCTTTGATAAATAGCATGTAATTATAGCACATGATTTACTAATTTCCCTCTTTAGTTTTTAGCTAAAAATAGTGTAATTTGACTTAGGTAAATATCTATACTACGTTTCTAACCTTGGCATAATTATCACGGCCTTGTAACCATATAATATATATCTGAAAAATATCATGTAATTATAGCACATGATTTAATAATTTCCCTCTTTAGTTTTTAGCTAAAAATATTGTAATTTAACTTAGATAAATATCTATACTACGTTTCTAACCTTGGAATAATTATCATGGCCTCTCTACCCTATAATATAGCTCTAAAAAATAGCATGTAATCATATAGCATGATTTACTAATTTCCCTCTTTAATTTATCCCTAAAAACAGCGTAATTCCACTAAGATAATTAATTAAACTAATTATCTGAGATCAGCATAACTATCACGGGTTTCATAACCTCTAATTAATCTATAATAAATAACTCAATTCAATTTGAATCTATTTGTTAATTTCCCCTATTTAATTTGTCTAACAATAAGAGTTTTTCTACTCAAATAATTAGCTAGATTAATTATCTGAGCTTACCCTGATTATCACAGGTTTCTTAATACCTAAGTAACCCTTGATAAATATATCACAGCATTTGAATTCAATTTACTAATTTCTCCTATTTAAATTACTCAAAAAATAGAGTAATTCTGCTTAAGTAATTAGCTAGATTTATTTTCTGAGCTTCTCCTAATTATCACGCGTTTTTGAACACCTAACTAACCACTGATAAATATATCACAATATTTGAAATCCATTTACTAATTTCCCCTATTTAAATTACTCACAAAATAGAGTATTTCTGCTAACTTAATTAGCTAGATAAATTTTCTGAGCTTCTCCTAATTATCACAGGTTCTTGAACATTTAATTATCCACTAATAAATATATCACAACATTTGAATTTCATTTACTAATTTCTCCTATTTAAATTACTCAAAAAATAGAGAATTTCTGCTAAATTAATTAGCTAGATTAATTTTCTGAGATTTTTCTAATTATCATGGGTTCTTGAACACCTAATTAATTACTGATAAATATATCACAACATTTGAAATCCATTTGCTAATTTCCCCTATTAAAATTGCTCAAAAAACAGAGTAATTATACCTAATTAATTAGGAAAACTTCTCAAAAAATTATATGATAATTTTTCTAGATTAATAACTGTCTAATGCATCTCTAATAATTACTTCAACTTAATCTAATCTTAATTAATATATTTACCATTAATTCATGGTTAATTTGGCTAATTTCAGTCCTATTATAATAGGATAATTAATTAGCTTAGTATTACTAAGCTTAATTCTAATAATCAGCAGAGATTAATTAATTAAGAGAGGTTTGAGGAGCATACATAGGCCTAATCTTTGATTTATTAACAAATATCTTAATCTAACCTTGCTGATTAAGAAAGATTAGACTAATTACAGTTTAGGTTAATCAATTAGAGATTAATCTCTAATGATTTTTGCATAGTGCTCTCCCTAGATGAGAGAGAAAGTCTCAAGGCTCCGAGTCTGTGTAAAATGTGAAGCTAGGGGTCCTATTTATAGTTTTCTGGCACTCATAAGCTCTCTCCGACTGAAAAAGGCAGTTGCTTGAAGTTCAAGCAGCCCCCAGCAAGTCAAAAAACGCCCCTTGCTGCTAAATGAGTCCCTGGCAGGTCAGTGATGACCCTCCCATTACCTGCCAGCTTTTAAAATGTCAATTTTGCTATAATTTGACCTGTTTTTGCTTAATTGGTAAATATCTTGTAAATATCTGGGAGACCTTTAATAAAGTCTATGCTTAAATGATTACTGCAACCCTTCAATTTTACCTATTTTACTTAATTCACAGTGTAAACTTTCAAGGGTCATAACTATGCCAGTTTTTATCGGAATTCAATTCTGAAAATTTCTAGCCCGGGGTCTGTTGTGCTTAAGATTCCAAAAATACCAATATTTGCCATGGTCGGACAATTCTACATTGCTTTTTCAATAATCATATCAGTTTGATTAAGCTTTATACAACCTTTAAGGTTTCAGAAACTGGAAACCTTACATCCCATGAATGTGTGGGTGTTAGATTGCAAAACAAAAAGAACCATTAACAATGCCTTATGGATATTTTCTACGTCCCCAAAATGACAATACAATAATTCCATCCTTTTCATCTCCAACACCTACATTAATGGAGGCACCACATCTTCCACTTGCTAGCTTGCCAAAACATGTCATCTTCTTACCCGGTTCATTCCTTATTATGGCCCATAATGTTTTGGGCATTGATCTCTCCAGACAATGCATGTCTGTCTCTTGTGAAATTTTCCTTTTTTACACATCTTCTCCCATCCATGGTGACATTCACAGACTCCAATCTATGGCTATCATCTTAGAGAATTAACCCAGGGTCATTGCTTCTATTGGACCCTTTTGTTGAACACTCCTCCGATCTTCTTTGGAACATTGCATCTCTAGAGATCCCATTCCCATCTCATCCAAAGAGAATTTATCAAGTTTAGATAGAGGTCTATTTGAGGTTCTTGCTATTGATTGATTGTAGAACCTTGTTGCCATGTCTTGCATAGTTGGTCCACTGCTTGAATGTGTGCCTTTCAGAACGCGTTCTATCTTAAACTTTGCAATACTACAAGAGGCATGTCAACACCTGTGGCTTCATATAGTGATATCTAATTCTTAAAACCTACACCAACTCTCATTCTAGAATGTTGGGATTTTGCAAGATTGTTTGTGGACACAAACATGCCAGAGGCATCGTGAGACACAAACCAAGACCCCTAATGAGAAGCTCTTACATCCCCCCATGCCAACCATGTTTGCAAAGCTGGAACCTTGCCTTGAATTGCATGTCTAGCTTGCCAAAATTTCTTAATCTCATTCTTCCAATTCTTGGTTGCCACATCTGACGGTGCATTTTGCCACTTTAGACACAAAATCTTATGATCCTCTTTGAATGATGGATAAATGCATCTGTGCGTATGACGTACCATTTTTTGTTCCCAGTGAAAAGAACAACTCCTTTCTTTTTCTTCAAATTTCTTTTTAGCACCACCAAAATAAACAGTCTGCAGTGCAATCCAATTTGCATTAGCTTCATCAACCATCAATCCACAAAATTGGGGGTTTGGAAAACCATTAGATTCAACCACAGAATTTAGTATCCACCAAAACTTGATCTGAGCATGTTTATTCTCAACCTTAAACTCACAAGTACCAATGGAAAGCAATGAGCGCATGAAAGGGTCATATACATGAGCAGACATGTGGGCAAACCATGAACCCTATGAACATGGTCAAAATGAACCCACATGTCCTGTAGGTTTCCTCCCGGTCTCATTTGGTTAACCAAATTAGTTCTACTTCCAAGACCTATAATTGACATTTTAAAAACATGGGGCTGAAGCTTTTCATCCATTTTTTCCAGAAACAAGATGCTATGCACAAATGGATACTTGCAGTGATTCTTAAGGTCAAGAATGGCTTCAAGCCCCTTTCAAATTATGGTTTTGTCCTTTTTTATGTTGTCCAAACACCTACTTGTCCTCCTTTTATCTGAAAATGGAGTCACAAGCTCCAACATTTGAATGAACTTGCCCTCCTCAATCGGTGTAGTGTTTTGGGGCTCCTTATTTATTAGAATCTCCATCACAAAGTCTTGTGCCACAATCGTCTCCAATTGCTTAGGAGTGCAGAAGGGGTTCATTTTGGCATGCAATACAATTTTATTGTCTATGTGTTGTCCATACTCTCTATTTATTCCCACTTCATAAGGATGTTTGTGGTTTCCCAAATGTATCACACATCTTGTTGTGTTCATGCGATCCCGTGGGATACAATAGTAAATTGTAGCATTACATTCTTTCACAATTTCAGGCATCTCTGAGCAATGCTTACATGAAATATTTCCATATTTTGCCTTTACTAGACCAACAGGACATTGTTTCCTTAGCCTTCCTCTCCATTGTGTCTTGTTAGGCATTTGCAAACGGACATAGTAAGAGCAAACAATATTAAGGCACCACAAATGACATGCACATTGGCTCATTTGCACAACCCCATCAAAACAATCTAAGCTGCAAGTGACATATTTCATCCAAGTGTGTCTATCTCTCCTCCGTTCCATTCCTTGCATTGAAGAAGTGACACATGGTGGAAGCTCAAAAACTATATAGCCATCATAGAGCTTGGAAAACTCTATCACTTTACAGACTTCATTGCAGTTGGACAGTGTGACATGCAAACTAGTATTTGATCGAAAATGTTTGATCATTGATATCACACTTGAACTCTTTAAAATCCATGTTGATGTGTGGCTATCAAGGTCAATAAATACCTTATAGAATTGTTGTTTATCAACATAGAGGAGAAACCCAATGTCGCCAGTTGGCTCAATCTTCACGTCTTCATGGCTTAACAACAAAGGCTTAAGTGGACAGGAAGACCCAATAGATCAAAATATTTCTTAATGACGTGTAACTTCACTTCAACCTCTGATTTGTGTGTAGTAATCACTAGCCTCTCGACCCTTGATTGTGGGCCGAATATAATGATACTTCTAGCCATCTATTGAACCCAAATGAATGGCAGACCTCACAAGGGACAGAAACCTTGAGTGAGTGAGACTTAGACAAAGGATGAAAATCACAAGTTCTATGTCTGAGTAACAAAATGTAATTAAGTTAAAAAACAACACTGAACACGATAGACATTTATTGCCCCATAACGTCCTTTAACAATTAAATATTACTACTATGAACTCATTAATATGCATTGAGTGGGGGTTGGGAAATGTTAAAAGATATAAAAGGTGCTAAAATTCTTAGCTAAAAATATTAAATCAATGAGGTGACACTAGGATGCCTTGTACAAACACTAAGGTCTGCCTCTGTAAAGGGCTGAGGGCTAAGGTATAAAGAGAGAGAGATTTGTTAAGGGAGCGTGTCATTGTGCCTGTCTTTGAAGAATGGCACCAAAGAGGAAGGAAACAAGATCAAGAACGTGCTCCAAGTAGGTTTTCTTTAATAGTTTTTTGGGGAAGGGCACATCCGTGTGCCCTTCCACAAGCTAGCAGCTACGTTTTGTTTTTTTATTGCGCAATATGCTATCTGATCAAATTTCATGCAGTAGGAATATATTTAGTAGGCCAATTGAACATTCAATAGGCATTGATTTTCAGTAGGAAATTTCATTCTGTACATGTTAATTTTCATCCAGTAAAAAATTTCATTCAGTAGCATCAATTTTCAACAGCTGCGTTTTTTGTCAAGATGGCCTCCATGAGTAGGTAATACCCCCAATCTAGCATTTTTCCCATTCTATTTTTGAGAGAGGGGGATGAGAAAATGACCAAGATCTGGTCGCTCAAAAGAGAATCTAAAGAGAAAAATTTGGTCGTTCAAAAGAGAGAAATGTGAGTCATCAGAGAGAACATAATTAGAGAGTATGAGAGAATAAATCATTTGCACTTTTGGGTTCCATTGCTTGAGTTTTGACCTTGCTCGTGTTGGTTGCTAAATCCAAATTGTGAATCTCTCTCTTTATCCCCCACTCTCACTCTCACTCTCTCTTTATCCCCCACTCTCACTCTCTCTCTCTCTCTCTCTCTCTCTCTATATATATATATATATCCAAATTGTGAATCTCTCTCTTTATCCCCCACTCTCACTCTCTCTCTCTCTCTCTCTCTCTCTCTATATATATATATATATATATATATATAAAACCCTTAAAAGGGATTGTAGTAGAACGACGCGCAGAGGAAATTATACAACACTCTATCCCCCTTTGTGTGTCATTTGACTATAGCCCCTTTTAAGGGTTGTGTGTGTGTGTGTGTGTAGAGAGAGAGAGAGAGACAGAGAGAGAGAGGGGGGAGGGTGAGGCCCCATAGTTTACACTACCAATATAATTTTAATGTTGCCTGCATAATATTTGGACTGTGTTAATTTAAGTAGAGGTAATTGCACTAGCATTAATTTCAATCAGTAGGGCTTGTTTTAACTGCACTAATTGTCAATTGAGCTAGCTAAATTTCAGCAAGCATAATTGCAATCTTGAATTTCAGCAAGGCTAATTCTTGCAATCTGAGGGAGGGCATGCCGACATGCCCTCTTCCAGGTAATAAATTTGCAATTGGAAATTCCAATCTTAGAGAGGGGACATCGAAAATCCCTCCTCCAAACAATAAATTTACAATTGGAAATTCTAATCTTAGGGAGGGCACATCGACATGCCGCCCTCATCCAATGATAAAATATGGAAAGAAAAATATTAAAATCTTTGAGAGAGAGAGAGAGAGAGAGAGAGAGAGAGAGAGAGAGAGAGAGAGAGAGAGAGAGAGAGAGAGAGAGAGAGAGAGAGAGAGAGAGAGAGGAGAGGAGAGAGAGGGAGGGGGGGGGGGGGGGGGGGGGGGGGGGGGGGGTTCTAGGGGGTCTTTTGATTCAGGTGAGGCCCTATAATTTACACTACCAATTTCAGAGCTTTGATAGTATATTATAATTTCAATGGTGCCTGCATAATATTTGAGATATGTTAAATTAAGTAGAGGTATTTGCACCCATGTTAATTTCAATTGGCAAGGCTTGTTTTAACTGCATTAATTGTCAATTGAGCGGGCTAAATTTTATCAAGCATAATATGAATCTTGAATGTTAGCAAGGCTAATTGCAATCTAAAGGAGGGCACACCGATGTGACCTCTTCCAAGCAATAAATTTTCAATGGTGCCTGCGTAATATTTGGAATATGTTGATTTAAGTAGAGGTAATTGCACTAGTGTTAATTTCATTCGATAGGGCTTGTTTTAGCTGCATTAGTTGTCAACTGAACTGGCTAAATTTTAGCAGGCATAATTGAAATCTTGAATTTCAGCAAGGCTAATTGCAATTTCAGAGAGGGCACGTCGATGTGACCTCTTCCAAGCAATAAATTTTCAATTGGAAATTCCAATCTCAAATAGGGAACGTTGGCATGCCCTATTCCAAACAATAAATTTACGATGGGAAATTCCAATCTCTCCAAGGTTGACCGAGAAAGTGCCAGGCTTTTGTTGGAATTAGGGTTGCAGAGAAACGCACACAGCTTCGAGAAGACGAAGGAAGCTCAAGGCACACAACTGAGAGTGTGTTACTTAGTGGACAATGAAAAGATCGATAACCCTAGAGTGATGGGTGTATATACAATGCATGGGAAAAAAAACCTCCTAAAGAGGGAAAAAATGGCTTGGTGGTCCTAGTGTGTTCACAAACATCACTACCACATGTATATGGTAACAAATCCCCCTGTAGTGATGCGGTGAACGAGAGCTGGCACATGAGTAAAAGGAAGTGCCATGCCTTGAGGACATGATCAGTCCACAAAGGGGAGTAAGCCCAAAGCTTTGCGGAAAGCTTCGAGCTTCTCATGAGACAATGCCTTTGTGAAAAGATCTGCAAGGTTGTCCTATGTTGGCACATAAGCCAAGCTGATCTCTCCTACTGAGAGCCTCTCCCTGACATAGTGGTAATACACCTCAATGTGCTTTGTGCAAGCATGAAAAAGTGGGTTCCTTGCAACTGCCAATGTGCTCTGACTGTCAGTGTAGATAGTTTTGGCAATGTCCTCTCCAACACCCAAATCAGCCATAAGGCGTCTGAGCCATACACACTCAACCGTAGCTGTGAAGACTGCCCTGTACTCAGCCTCACAACTCAAAGTGGCCACAGTAGGTTGCTTCTTGCTCAACCATGATATACATGAATTTCCAAGCATGAAACAAAAACCACTTGTGGACACTTGCGTGTCAAAACAACGAGCCCAATCTGAGTCCGAAAAAGCATGTAAGTCTGGCGGGCAATGATCCCCCTTGGGATAAAACAAGCCAAGATGTAAAGTGCCACTAAGGTAGAAAAAAATCCTCTTGACAGCCTGCCAATGCTTCGACCCTGGGCTATGCATAAATTCGCTAACCTGTGAGACTGCAAAGTGAATATCTGGCCTCTTGTTGCATACATAAATGAGGCATCCAACATCAATTTGGTAAAGAGTGACATTAGCAGGATCATCAATGTCATGAAGACTCAATTTCAAACCTGTTTCCATGGGAGTGGCAATAGGTTTGCAATCCTCAAGTCCAAATTTACATAGCAATGTCTCTATGTAACATTTTTGACACGAGGCAATAGCACCATCACACTGCTTAAACTGTATACCCAAGTAATGATGCAACAACCCCAAATCTTTCATCTTGAAAGTAGCATTCAAATCAGCCTTAAATTCATCAATATGTCTCTCATTTGGTCCAGTGACAGTAAATCATCCACATAAAGAACCACAATGAGAAGTACATCACCCTCACGCTTTACATACAATGTGCTTTCTGCTGGACTATTAGGAAATCCTTGTTTGACCAAATGAGTGTCAGCTTTCTCATACCAAGCACGAGGAGATTGCTTCAACCCATACAAAGCCTTGTTACATTTGCACACTTTGCCCTCTTGTCCTTTCTTGACAAAACTGCGAGGCTGCGTTACATAAACTTCCTCAGATATGTCACCATTCAAGAAAGCAATAACAATATCTAATTGATGTACATCCCAACCAAACTGAGCTGCCAATGCACATAGAAAATTCACAATAGTCATACGATAATTGGGAGCAAAAGTCTCTTCATAATCTATGCCTTTTGCCTTTGCAACAAGTCGAGCCTTATGGCGATCGATCTCACCATCCGGCTTGCATTTCAACTTGTAAACCCACTTCGTACCAATGGCCTTTTTGCCAGGAGGCAAATCACATAAAGTCCATGTATCATTTTCTATAAGTGCATCATATTCTAATTGCATGACAGCCATCAATTTTTTGAATTTTGTGCTTCATTAAAAGATAGAGGCTCCTCAACATCATGTAAGCTAGACATAACCAAATCATAACAATCTGATGCATAAGATGCATAGCAAGAGCCTGAACGAGTACGACTAGGCAAAGGTGCATCCAATTTACTATCACGCAAAGTGTGCACCAGCCATTTTGGCATACCTCTAGCCTGCTCATTTTCAACCCTTTCCTCATCAAGTACATCATGTACATCTACATCAGAAATAGGCTGATCTGTAACATTTTTGAAAACCCCCATTGGCTGCACATTTGCCTCATTGGAATTTCCATTCGAACTTCCACCACTAAAAAGAGGCAACAAAGTATCATGAATTTCTTGTGAGCTTACACTACTGTCTCTAGTACATGACAGCAAGGGCTAAACAGAATCTTCCACAAACACTACATCCCATGAAACCAAAATACGCTTTGCTTGCGGATGATACAACCTGCAACCTTTTCTTTTAGCACGATAACCAACAAAAATACATTTGATAGCCTTATCATCCAATTTTTTATGCTTTGTTTGTGGCACCAACGCATATGCCAAATAGCCAAAAACACACATGTGCTCAATAGAAGGCTTTCTATCATGCCATGCCTCATATGGAGTAATGGACTGTAAATCTTTTGTAGGACACCTGTTTAGTACATAAGTGGCACACATGATGGCCTCAAGTCAAAAGGAATGCGGCAAAGCTTGACTTTTGACCATACATCGTGCCATTTCCGTAAGTGACCTGTTTTTCCTCTCAACAACACCATTTTGCTGAGCCGTATAAGGCACTATACATTGGTGTTTTATCCCACGACTAGCCAGAAATGCATTGAATTCATGAGACATATACTCCCCCCCTCGATCGGAATGGAGGGTGCCCATAGTACATTTCGAGACATTTTCAGCCATGGCTAGAATTGTTTGAAGCACATAAAAACTTCGCTTCGCGCTAAGCGGAAATACCCATGCATGCCTGGAGTAATCATCAATGAAAGTCACAAAGTACAGGTAATTGCCCAAGGACAGAGTTTGCATGGGCACACAAACATCACTATGCACAAGCTGCAACCTGCAACTTGCATGTGGCCCTAACTGAATCATCCTTTGGAAACTTTGAACGCTGCATCTTACCCAGAATACAGCCTTCACAAACATGTTTGACAAGTGCTTCAAGAGGCGGCAAAGAAGCAACCATATCAGATTTTTGCAAACACAACAAACTGGCAAAATTCAGATGACCAAACGTGCATGCCAAAGTTTTGCATATGAAATAGCCCTTGAATCTGCAACTGCATTTGCAAAATTTTGTCCATACTTGTCATACAAATTGAGCTTATATAGCTCACGACACAAAAGCCCTGATGCAACGATTTCATCACCAAAACTGAGATCATGAACTATACATCTGTCATCCACAAATTTCTGTCATCCACAAATTTGACTACAAATTTGACTACAAGTCCAATTCTAGCAAGTGCAGATCGCGTGCAGATATAGACAAAAGATTATTCTTGATCCCGGGTACATAAAGTGCATCAACAAGTGTGAAAGAACTGCCATTAGCAGCAATAAGCACAATCTTTCCAACTCTTTGAATTGGATAAGAGGCATTGTTGGTACAAGTGACTGAATTCCCATGAGGGACAAACTCAAGAGAGGTGAACAATTCACGATGTGAGGTAATGTGCTTTGTCGCACCACTATCAAAATACCACACATGTGAATCTACAGCAATTGACAAGCATGCATCATGGACAGTAGGATTGTAAGTGCACTCTGCACTAAAAGCCCATTTTGCATCAACATCAGCATCACGATCTCCTTTCACAGAAGACTCAAGAATGGCTGCATTTGTAGTGGAACCAGCATTTGCAGTGGAACCACCCTCTTTTTTCTTAGCCTCTTTGGCCTTCAACTTAGGACACTGCTGTTGGGGTATAAAGCCCAATGTGGTCGCCCAGGTAAGTGGGCGGGCCGCCAGGTATGTACACATATTCTTTTGTTAAAACCTAATAAGAACTCACTATGCTCTACACATTACAGTAGAGCGAGTTCACCATATCGTCGTGCTCTTCTTCTCGCACTCTCTCTCGCGTCACACTTTCGCTCGTACTCCTTCAACTGGTATCAGAGCTCAGATCGAGGCTCGGGGCAGCACTGTAGGAGGCTAGAGTCACCAGCTCAGATTGGAGTGAAATTCGACAAGTGAAGACACGGCCCCAAATCTTGTGGGTAAGCTCCTGGGGCTTGGTGTGCTCAGAATTTCATTCTGAGGTCATCTCGGCCACCGTTCGGCTTCGACAAAGTTCTGCGCAGGCCATTTTCGACTACGTGGTCTCGGCGAGTGCAGATCCCCGACTCTGCAAATTTGGGGTTTCGGCCTACGACTGCAGGTGCTGAGGATATCGACACTCCCAGAGTGCTGATTTGTGGTTGTCTACACATCGAAGGACGGCTCACAGTTCTTGGAGGCATGTCACATACGACACGGGTGCATCTACACACAGACTGTAGGCGACATCCACTAGTTCATCAGGTAGCTTGTGTTTGCTGCTTGATATTCCAGATTTCTTCCTGACATTGCAGGTACTTCCACATGGGATGTATTGTCAGAGATGATGTATGTCTTTTGCGGGTTTGCTGGCTGTGAGTCACGCAGCAAACAACCGCCGCAGCGGTTACAACATATAGTGGGAAATTTGTGAATGTATGATTTTGTGGGAAGTCTATGTATTGTCAGATTTACTGCAGCCTTTGTTGAGGGTCGAGTGAGGTTTTATTGAGCTGGGGGATTCTCGAATGTTGAGATCCTTTCGGTGATACAGGTCTTGGAGCGATCCCTCGAGCACCCTTAGATAGGCAATTAGGATGTATTGATTGTGAGTTAGACAGTTGGGATTGCATCTTTGCTTTACTACCGTTGAGGCATTGTCGCGGTCTATACTTACAGGACAGTGAGAGACAGTACAGGTGCAGGACAGGTTTACCCGTAGCTTACAATGTCAGAGAGACAGTGTTTTTTGAGTTGTTTTTTGGTCTGTTTTTGAGTACACCAGAGCCATTTTACAAAGGAGACTCTGCCGAAATTTATGCAGAATCTGAAGCTTTCTTGGTTCATTTGACAGGTTGATATTGGTTCAGAGGTCAGTTTACAAGGGAAACTCTGCCGAATTTTTCCCAGGAAAGTAAACCACTGTGAAGCGTAGCTATGGCTGGATCACAAGACACTGCTCTTTACAATATCAAGAAGCTGGATGGAACCAATTTCCCATTGTGGAAGAAGCAGATTTGGCACGTGTTGGTACAAAAGAAGCAGATAAAACCTATAAAGCTCAAGGGGATAAAACCAGAAGATATGGACAAAGATGAATGGAGCGAAATGGATGAATTGGCACTTTCTACCAATATGCTGACTTTGGCAGAAAGCGTTTACTTCAATGTAGCAGACGAGATGTCGGCTTATCAAGCATGGTTAAAGCTGAGTGATCTTTATGAGAAGCAGAGTGCAGCTTCACAGGTATACTGGCTTAAGAAGCTTGTTGACTTGAAGATGAAAGAAGGGACACCTATGTCCAATCATCTGAATGAATTCAACACAATCTATAGTCAGTTGTCAGCTCAAGGTGTCAAGTTTGATGAACCTGTTAGAGCTATGTTCCTGTTGATCACATTGCCGAAAGTTGGGACACTTTTCGCACAGCTTTGAGTAATTCTGCACCTCCAGATGGTTTGAACATAGCAGGTGTAGAAGGAAGTCTGCTTACTGAAGAAACCAATAGAAAGACAATGGACAAAGGCAAAGGAACAGCCTTAGTTGTCAGGGGAAGGACCAAAGAAAAGTACAAAGGTGGAAAGAGGAATCAGTCTCGTAGCAAGTCCCGCAGTGCTAAAGGCAAGAGTGACATAGAATGCTACCATTGTGGCAAGAAGGGTCACATGAAAAGAGACTGCAGAGAATGGAAAGCAGAAAAAGGCAAAGAGAAAGCTGAAGACCATGGTGAGAAGAACAAGTCCTCAGTGAAGATTCAAGAAATAAATGTGACAAACACTGTTGCAGAGGATGACAGTCTAGTGTCAGGAGACATCTACTTCTTGAAGAATACAATGGACTCAGCTCTTCTTACAGCATCTGATGGAAATGCACTGAGTGACTGGATTATAGACTCAGGGGCATCACTTCATGTGTCTCCAAACAAGGAGTGGTTTACCTCTTATGTGACCACTAAAGATCATGTTCGGCTAGGCAATGGGCAGACATGTGAGATCTTAGGTGTTGGAGATGTTCAATTGAAGTTTCAGAATGGCTCTTCTTTCACGCTGAAGAATGTGAGACATGTTCCCGCAATTACAAAGAGCTTGATCAGCACAGGTTTACTTGATGATGCTGGCTACGTCACCACTTTTGGACAGAACATGTGGAAGATATCCAAGGGTTCTATGACAGTAGCACATGGAGTAAAGTCTGGAGGACTTTACATGATTTATGTATCAAATGTCTCTAAAAATGTAATCAATGTAACCGAGCAGCCGAACGTTTCTTTGTGGCATAGCCGGTTAGGACATATGTCCAAGAAGGGAATGGAAATCTTGTCTCGTTCTGGTTATTTGCCTGGCTTTTCATTTAATGATTTTGAATTCTGTGAACATTGTCTGTATGGTAAGCAAACACAGCAGCCACATAAGCATAGAAGCAGTAGAAGAGATACACAGTTGGCACTTGTTCATAGTGATTTGTGTGGACCTATGCCTAACCTATCTCTAGGGGGAGCTTCTTACTTTATGACATTTATAGATGATTACTCGAGGAAAGTATGGGTTTACTTTCTCAAGCACAAGGATGAAGCGTTTAGTGTTTTCAAAACGTTTGTGACACTTGTGGAGAATCAGAGTGGCAAGAAGCTTAAATGCTTACGCACTGACAATGGTGGAGAGTATGTTTCAAAGGCCTTTCAGGACTTTTGTGAGTCAAAAGGTATAAAACGTGAACTTACTGCTCCTTACAATCCTCCTCAAAATGGTGTTGCTGAGAGGATGAATAGGACCATACAAGAGAAGGTCAGAAGTATGTTGTCTAATGCACAACTGCCAAATGGGTTTTGGGCTGAAGCTGTATCAACAGCTGTTCATCTTATAAATAGATCTCCTAGCAAGGTTTTGCAGAAGGATTCAGTGCCAGAGATGGTATGGTCAGGCAAAATGCCCTCATACAAGCATCTCAGAGTCTTTGGCTGTGAGGCATATACTCACGTTCCAAAGGAATTTAGGAACAAACTTGAGCCAAAGAGTAGAAAGTGCATCTTTCTAGGCTATGGTAATTCTGGTGAGATGGGGTACAGACTTTGGGATCCCGAATCCAGAAAGGTTGTCCGCAGCAATGATGTTCACTTTAATGAATCCAAATATCATTCTAAACCAGAGAGGGTTGAGGAGATTAGAAGAGTTGTCTTCCAAGAAGATGGACCTGCACGTGCAAGACAAAATGTCAGGGCTCAAGAGGAGCAAGGACAGGATAGAGTGGAACCACAGGTTGTGGCTGAGCCTGAGCCACCTATTGTGCGTAGATCTGGATGTGTCACGCGACCTCCTGATAGGTTTGTTCCATAGGTTTGTTCCATCTATGAACTATGTCATGTTGACTGATTGCAATGAGCCTTCATGTTACAAGGAAGCAGTGCAAATGAAGGACTCCGGGAATTGGCAATTGGCCATGCAGTCAGAGATGACAGCTCTGCATAAAAACCAGACATGGAAGCTAGTTAAATTACCACGGGGCAAAAAGGCTCTACCTGTAAATGGGTTTACAGGTATAAGATCACCGCTCATGATAGTCAGCCAAAGTACAAAGCAAGGCTTGTTGCCAAGGGCTTTAAGCAAGAACAAGGCATTGACTTTGATGAAGTCTTCTCTCCGGTGGTCAAGATGACTACATTGAGATGCTTTCTTGCATTGGTTGCCATATTAGATTTGGTGTTGCACCAAATGGATGTCAAGACAGCGTTCTTGCATGGTGATTTAGATGTGGAAATTTACATGCAGCAGCCAGAAGGGTTTGTTGAGAAAGGCAAGGAAGATTGGGTATGCCAGTTGTTAAAGAGTCTTTAT
Organism: Adiantum capillus-veneris; assembly: GCF_014529385.1. Lineage (NCBI taxonomy): Eukaryota > Viridiplantae > Streptophyta > Polypodiopsida > Polypodiales > Pteridaceae > Adiantum > Adiantum capillus-veneris. Next base: position 96,504,777 of record NC_140954.1, on the reverse strand, counting down.
GGCTTAAAACAATCACCGAGGGCATGGTACCATAAATTCCACAAGTTTATGCTTTCTCAAGGCTACAAACGTAGTGAGTTCGATCACTGTCTATATACAAAGAAGGCTAAGGATGGTAGTTGGCTGATCCTTATTTTGTATGTGGATGACATGTTGATTGCTGGCAAGCACTTGGAAGAAATTTCAGCTTTGAAGTCAAAGATGGCAAAATCGTTTGACATGAAAGACATGGGTGAGGCAAGTCATATACTTGGTATGCGCATTGAGAGAGACAGATCAAAGAAGTTGATTTGGTTATCTCAAACAGAGTATATTGACAAGGTTTTGCAACGTTTCAATATGGAGAAGGGAAAGGCATTGAGTGTTCCATTGCCACCATATGTGAAACTTAGCAAACAAGATTGTCCTGTGTCTGAGGAAGAACAGGCTGAAATGGATAAGATTCCATATGCGTCTGCAGTGGGTAGTTTGATGTATGCAATGATTGCTACTCGCCCAGACATTGCATTTGCAGTGGGAGTAGTAAGTCGATACATGTCAAACCCAGGCAAGAAACATTGGGAGGCAGTGAAAGGAATATTGAGAAACCTAAAAGCTACAAAGAGTATGCGTATATGCTATGGGAGTCAGGAGCTAAGTGTAAAGGGTTTTACAGATTCAGATTATGCAGGTGACTTAGACAACCGAAGGTCTACGTCAGGGTATGTCTTTACATTGGCTGGTGGAGCAGTATCATGGCGTTCTAGATTACAAGATTGTGTTACTCAGTCTACTACAGAGGCTGAATATGTTGCAGCATCAGAGGCATGCAAAGAAACAATTTGGCTTAATCGACTAGTAACAGATTTGGGAATCAAAGAAGAGATGCCTGTGTTATATTGTGATAGTCAAAGTACTATACAATTGGCTCGCAATCCAGTTTATCACTCAAAGACAAAGCATGTGGATGTGAAGTATCATTTCATCAGGGAAATGCTCGAGGATAAGCAACTTCATCTTGTCAAAGTTCACACCACAGAAAATCCTGCTGATCTACTTACAAAAGGACTTCCCTCAGAGAGCTTTGCGCATTTTCGCAAGCAGTTAGGTGTAGGGTAGTACATCACTTCTCTACATCTCTTGTATATTAGCTTGTACAGTAGCTTCTCTCACACTTAAAGTACCACATTGGACTTTAAGTGGGAGGTTGTTGGGGTATAAAGCCCAATGTGGTCGCCCAGGTAAGTGGGCGGGCCGCCAGGTATGTACACATATTCTTTTGTTAAAACCTAATAAGAACTCACTATGCTCTACACATTACAGTAGAGCGAGTTCACCATATCGTCGTGCTCTTCTTCTCGCACTCTCTCTCGCGTCACACTTCCGCTCGTACTCCTTCAACTGCTAGATCAAGTGATCATTAGCTTTACAATAATGGCAACGCATCTTCTTTTTTCCCTTATCACCAGAATTGCCAGACGAAGTGCTGACAGTAGAAGCATTAGGAACAAAAGTTTTGCCACTCACAGCAGAACCATAAGAAGTGGGTGCATTGCTGTTACCACCCTTTCTTTGAGAAGCAATAAAAGCTTGTTCAACTGCACGTTGTCTAGTCCTTTTTTTTTTGGAAAGTGACTCTTGTAACAGCAATGTGCATAATACATCAAACTTGACAACTTTTGGATTTCCTTGGGTCATAAGTCTCCAAGTACTGGCAAAAGTCTGGTTAGAATTCGGTAAGGCATCAAGAACAGTCTGCACAAGGGAACTGTCTAAAATGACTTCACCTGCAAAAATAATTTGCTCATTGATATCCTTGACACCAGCAAGAAAAGTGTCTATATCATCTTCCTCATGCATAATCTCTGACTCCAGCTCTTTACGCAGCAAAGAAATTTTAGCCTCATTGCGGCTTGCATATAGACCTGCTAGAATATCCCAAGTCTGTTTTGCAAATTTTGCTGAACAAATGTGAGAAACAATGGTGTGCTTCATAGACAACACAATCAATGCATGAGCTTGCACATCTTTTACATCCCAACGAGCTTGTTCTACCGTAGGCAAAACAACTCTAATAGCAGCAATCCTTACAGCAAGACCTGCAACATCCTCAACATCGCCTACATCCTCAGAACCAGGATGTACATCAATGTCGTGTACAATATTCCAGATGTCCTTTGACACAAGAACATGTTGCATCATGTAATACCACATAGGGTAATTGTCCCCATCCAATCTGTCCTCAGCCAAACATCTTGAAAACATCTGTGTTGTTGTCAGCCATGGTAAATGTTGCACCTAATGTGAAAACTGCCCGAAAAGAGGAGAAATAGAGGGGGAACAATACGTGTTATATAGCACAAACCGTAGAATATTGTAAGGCGCCTGTTATACAGAAAATGGCTCTAACATAAATTTTGCACTAAATGACGAAATTGCCTGTGCAGACCTGCTTGTAGTGGAAACGAAGGCCGAAATGAGCCCGAATCAAAAATTTGAGCAGACTGAGCTCTACAAGATCTCCCAAATATATTTGTCGACCTGCTAACGCTTGCTAAACCTCACTGAAGTCGGAGAAAGTGAGCAAGCATGTGCTGGAGCAGCTAAGCCCGGGAGGACGCAACCTGTTCTGATACCAATTGTTGGAATTAGCATTGTAGAGAAGCGCATACAGCTTGGAGAAGACGAAGGAAGCTCAAGGCACACAACTAAAGGAGTGTATTACTTAGTGTGCAATGGAAAGATCAATAGCCCTAGAGTGATGGGTGTATATACAATGCACGGGGGAAAAAACCTCTTAAAGAGGGAAAAAATGCCCCGGAGGTCCTAGTGTGTTCACACACATTCCTAGTGTGCTCACGCACATCACTACCACATGTATATGGTAACAGCTCTTGGATGTAGATGGAGAAGCATCTGAGGTGCAAAACAAGGGAAATGAGTGCATTTAGGAGTGATTTTAGTGTTAGGAAGAAGATAAAGAGATGATTACCGAGCCATTCCAGAACAAAATCATGACTTGGAACACAAATAGCAATGAAAATTAAATTAGAACCATTTATTAACACTCAATTGATGCTGGCAATCAAAAGATAATTCCAATAAATTGATATCTGAAACCATGCTACAAATTGGTTGCATACTCCATTGTCGGTATGCGTGCTGATTTGCAAACCCATATTCAAAAATCCCCAACCCAATGGAAGCAATCTGTAATCTCCAAGCCAACCCCACCATGCACTGTTCCCTGCTCTTCAATTCCCAAAATTTTCCTTCCGCCCTTTGCTTGGTCAATTTTTGACCCACTCTACATCTTTAAATTTTAGAACGCGTCCCCTTTGCACTACTTGATTTACACGGCTATGGCCGCTTCCTAGGTCCTACTAACTTCAAATATCCTTCCAAGATAGCCAAACTCCCACTATATTCCCCTCAATTTGGGCTTCCAATGATGATTATCAATTCTCACAGCTTCGCCTTTCAAGTTATCTCCCCTCATGACTTCTTGTCCTAGAGAGCCACTGTTCTTTTGATGAATTTTTCCTTTCCTCTCTATCTCCTCATGTTGATCGTGTTTTCTTCCTCCTTAATGCCCATTCAATCTCTCCTCCCTTGTTAACTTTCCCTTTCATGTTCCCTTCTGCTCTCCAAATCGAGACTAAGAACGACGTTCCTTTTCTACTTGCTTGCTTGTCCAAATCTCTTGTTGAAGCTCAAGAGAGAGATGAAAAAACCTTCACTAGAGTGGGTGTGTCTCCTCTCTCCGAGGGAGGGAGGGGGGGGGAGAGAGAGAGAGACTGTCCTTCTTCCTTGCGAGCTCGAGAGAGCTTCCAAAGCCTTCCTTTCATTGCTCCTCCTCATTTCCCCCTTCACGTTCCTCCCTCTTTTTACAATACCATAATCCCTATAAGAAAAAACCCCCAAAGTTCCTCTCTTTGCCCCTCCACATTAGTCACGACGTGGTGACGGCCAGTTTTCAAAACCGCAGCCACAAGAAGCAACCCCAATCGGGGAGGAGCACAATACAAGAAAACGATAAAAAAGCCTTTTTCTTAACACTCACCACCACCCCCTCCATACTTGCAAGAGGTGGGCCGCCCCTCAGTTTGGCTACAATCCTCCATTATCACCAAAGGACGAGTCCTCTCTCTCCCAATGGGCACATAAAACGAACTTTCTCTCTCACGGCTATCATGCATGGATAAGAGTATCCCTCTATCTCTTTCATTATTCATACACTCTCTCACTACACTCTCTCTCTCACCACTCTCGTCCATATTCCCTCGTTCATACTCCCTCTTTCTCCCTCTAGCGGGCTGCCATGCCACCATCTCCCTCTCCCCTCTCCTCCACACTCTCTCGTCCTCACCAAGCCCCCTCTCTTCCCCTCTTGTTTGTCAACCATGTGGGCCGCTCCATCAACTCTCTCTACCTTATCCACACCCCCCCCCCTTTTTCCCACTTCCTCTCTCTCTCTCTCTCTCTCTCTCTCTCTCTCTCTCTCTCTCTCTCTCTCTCTCTCTCTCTCTCTCTCTCTCTCTCTCTCTCTCTCTCTCTCTCTCTCTCTCTCTCTCTCTCTCTCTCTCTCTCTCTCTCTCTCTCTCTCTCTACTCTCAACTCTCTCTCCCTTGTTCACCCAATCACTCTCTCCCTCTTGTTGACTCGCCACCTCTCATTCTCTCTCTTCCTCAGCAGCCATGAGGCTGGAGAATAAAACTCTCTCTCTCTCTCTCTCTCTCTCTCTCTCTCTCTCTCTCTCTCTCTCTCTCTCTCTCTCTCTCTCTCTCTCTCTCTCTCTCTCTCTCTCACACACACACACACACACACACACACACACACTACCCCATCCCATTCCCCCACGCCTCAACCCTTCTCCATCTTCCCCACCCCGTTGACCCCTCTCGTTATCTGCCCCCCAGCAGCCCTTGCGGGTGCAAGAAGTTGGAGCTCTGTCCCTCTCCCTATTCTCTCACATAGTACACACACACACACACATTCCCCTCACCTCCTCACTCTCGTTCCCTCCCCATCATCTCACTCCCGCTCTCGGCCAGCGAGGACCGCCATACAGGCAGGCCGTGCGGGCGTAATAGAGAAAAAACTCCCTCTCTCTTAGTACACACACACACACACACCACACCCCACACCCCCCCCCCCACCCCCCCCCCCCCCCCCCCCCCCCCCCCCCCCCCCCCCCCCCCCTTGTTCTCTGTAGCACGTAATCCGTACAAAAAGAAAAATTATATATATGTATATATAATAAAACACTCTCCCTCTCATTCCCACACGCACATTCTTGCACGCACTCTCACTCACGCCTATCTCATCGATCTCCCACACTCTTTCTGACCACACACACACACACACACACAACCGCATATATATGCACATACACACTCACATACACATACATACACGAGCACGCATACACACACACACGTTCAAACACTCACATACACACATGCACACATACACACACAATACATGCACGCATATACACACACACAAGAAGTAAAAGAAACAACAAAAGAGCTCAACAACAATGTCCAACACAAAAGGAGAAAGATGACCAAGTCACGCGATAGCAAAATCAAGTCAAGAAGTGACGCCGAAGGCATGCCCCGACCAATCCAAAACTGACGAATGCACTACACCGACACACCAATGAGGCCCATGATTCATGTATATCTCTTCCACGAAACATCTCCGTAGTAACATCCATAGGGTATTATTATTTTCCAGTTCCAAACCAAAACTCTTGTTAAAACCCCCGTTGTAAATTGCCACCTCTCTCTAGGTGATGGTCACTAAGGCCCAACTAGGAGATATCGTTTTTTAAATTCTCCTAAGACAAAGCAAGGGTCAACCATCTGGGACCCAACTCCTTTCTTTGTCTCTCCTGATTAGGGCCTTAACCTAATCAGATTATCCTAACCTAATGTAGCCTGCACCTATAACCCGGGGAGGTCACCTAATAAAAATGTAACCTATCACGCGAGTTCAACAAAAGGGTATTTAAAGTTCTTGAAACTTACAGAAATATATATACATAAGGGTATTATTTTTTCAAATTTGAAAAATACTTACAGGTTTTATAAGAAAATGGTACATTATATTCTTAATAAAATTCACAGATAAGGGGTTTTACAAACATGTCTTGAACGCACGTGATATGGTAGTTTTACACATAGTGAACTCCTCGGGACCTATAAAAGGACACTAAGAGGTCAGTATGGGGGGTGAGTATTTGGTAGCATTTTTTGTGAGGGGCAACACCGCCATCAAGAGAGAGGGTTTTAGGGCAACATTTTGGGACGTTAGCACTATGAGAAGGAAGCCATGTCCACACCCTGACTCAAAGGGTTGCCACACATATGCAAGAGTGGAGTCTCCGTGCTTATGGAATCACCTCTAGAGAACGCATTATAGGCTCACAACCTCTCTCTATCTCTCTCCATCACCGTAGTCACCATCTCACCAAAGAAAAGGTTTTTGTAAATATCGCAGTGATTTAAGTTTTCTTCACATCCCGAGGGTTTTTCATCATCTACGTCTCTCTCTCTCTCTCTCTCTCTCTCTCTCTCTCTCTCTCTCTCTCTCTCTCTCTCTCTCTCTCTCTCTCTCTCTCTCTCTCCCTCGCTCTCTCTCTCTCTCTCTCAATGTGTAGTGTTAGTGCTATTTCAAATCACCGTTGTCCACGTCCTAGCCGCTCAAATCTAGGTGGTGCCCCTTGTTCATTTCATTGTGGCTAGCTTGGCGTGCATCGGCTCCTTGGGTTTGAGGCCGTCGGGGTCTGTGTGACGCTTTGCGCTCGTCATTTGGTGCCCCCACGGAGGAGGGCTTCTAACAAACCTTCAGTTTACAATGCTGAAAACAACACACATCGTTGACCATGGATGAATGGCTGCAAGAATTCTCCAACTTGAGAACGGAGGAGGAGGACATTGAAGAAACAATGACCGCCTTCCTTGAAATACTACTGCCAGGCTCTGGCGTCGTCAGTATCCAAGAGGTAAGCTCCCGATCTCACATCGCTCATGCTAACCGCAAATCAAGAGCATCAAGTGGGAGGGAGGGCTATGAAATGCCATCACTGCTATCGACCAAAGCACACGATCAATGAATGCCAGCAAACGACGATAACGAAGAGGCAAAAATCATCTATATCAACTTTCACCACGAGGAGGTTATCCATATCAAGGGAGGAAAAATATCGAGAAGGCCTCTCTTTCCTAAGGAATCTACAAGCAAAGGTATAGCCTCTAGTCCTAAGTGGCCAAAAGGGGCTACTCGAGCCAAAGGAAAGGAAGGGCTAGGCCACGCCTGAAACACATGACCCCAAAGGAAAAAGAACCTCGCCACATGAGTGCTTCAAGTTTGAGAAGCAGATTTGTGCCTAGTTTGCCAAAAAGAAGGTCATCCGAGGCAAAGTGATGAAAGGCCTCCTATTGATTCGCACGGCACATGCGAGTGCTGCCATCCATTTTGAGAACCCGAAGCAGAAGTGGTAAGAAGGTTCCCATGCCCTATGCAAGAGTGGTTTGGCTACTATCCTCGCTGCTTTGAAGGGCGGGTAGAGGGTCTTCCTCCTCTCCCCATATAGCTCATCCTGAAGAAACTATCCACCACGGGTGAGACCTAGTGGGCTGGAGATGAGTTACAGCTGAATGGTGTGGAGTTCATGCAGCATGATGATTATGGCAATTGCTAGCTAAAAGGCTAGGATTAGTCAAACGTGTTGCCATCACCCCGTACGTGCTGAGTGATGAAGGGAAGGTGGAGCATATGAAGGGTGATAACCTCCTGCGGATGTGCTGTCTTGTCAACACCGGCATGGTAAGAGTATAAGTAACTGCTCTACCCTCTATGCATCATGGATAATGGACCAACTGCCTTCCCGTTTAGGTTTCTGTAACACATGCATGTGAATATTTATGTAGATAGAAAAATCTTTTATCAACAAAAGATTATGCATCTGTTTGGTGTTGCGGTGCTAGGAGAAATCCTTAGCTCCTTAAACCCAATTATTCTCCCCATGTTGGATTACCACCACTCTTTCAATGTTTTCATTTTTATCCTATTTTAAATCCATCCACCCAACCCTGTAAGAAAGCCACTATGCGTCGCTGAGTCATTTATGATTAAAAAAACAAAAAAATATTGTAATTTCCTGCTCATTGAGTTACTACCATGGCAAGTGTCTCTTTCCCCACATTCACTAGAAAGAAGGGAGACGACATCACCACCGATATTTTTTGGATGATTTTGACATCGCTTGTGTGGTTTCCAACAAGGATGATGATGCCTCACGGCTACAAATTTTTCCTCTACTGATGAAAGTAGAGGCTAAGTCTTGGTACAATGCTTTGCCCCAAGCTACCAAGAATGCATGGGATGTACTACATGTTGCCTTTGTGAAGAGGTTTGGTGGAGGCACAACCTCAGAAAAGTTATGGCAGCTGCATGACAAAGATAAAGCAGGGAGGTCTACTAGAGTATGCCACTTATGAATCCAAGTTTGTGGATTTGTGGAAGCGATGGGTTGCCTCACTGAAGGAAGATGAAGGAGCACCTAATTTCCTGAAGAAGGACCGTTTCATTGCTGGCCTGTGGATGCCGCTTAAAGAGAAGGCGAAGGGGAGGTTCCCTGTAATGTATGAGTTGGCAATGGAAGTAGCCCGCCTTAGACAAGAAGCTACGCATGCAAGCAAGAGTCAACAATTCAAAGGAATCGACCTCAGTCCGACTAAACAGTGACTGCAACAGCCGCTCATAGAACCCAACCACAAGAGGCATCAAAAGAGCAGCAAGACCTGTTGAGTCACATCACTACTCAGCTTGAAAGTTTATCCGTGGATCAGGTGCAGCAAGGACATGCACCTGTCCAAAATCCAAATTAAGGGAAAGGACAACGAACGCAAAACTAGAAATACCGCTTCTACAATTGTCAGGAAGACGGTCATGACATGTACTACTGCCCACATCCGAGAAGGCAGAACTTCAATAGAGGAGGGAGAAAAAATTAGATCTCCCCACCAAGGGCAAGATCACCACCACCCAGGCAACCGGGGCTGATTCCACCAGTCCAAATCCTTCAATGACCTATACAACCACCACCAGCACCACAACCTCTCATTCCACCGCTACCTCCACCTCCGACTGGAAACCAAGTAGTGAGTGTCATTAGCCTGGAAGCTAAAGGGAAGGCAAAGGTAGAAGAGCGAGTCCGAGAGAAAGGTAGAAGAAGTGGATGCCATGGGAGTGAAGCATGCTAGGCACAAAGAAGCCTCTCAAAGGGAGGAGAGGATGAAAGGAAAAGGCAAGTCTAGCAAGCTGGCATCTAAGCATCGACTGAAGATCGACATTGTGGATTTTTCACTAGGTGAATATGCTAAACCATAAAACCTAGTTCAAGATGTATTGATGCAGGGTCCAAAGATAACTTGGCCCCAATTACTCCATCTTGCACCAAGGGGGTTAGTTTTATTTGCGAGTTAATCAATTCGTGTTTTTTTGCTACAGGTGATGCTTTTTCGAGTTTATAGAAGCATGGATTCCACTCATATGTATGCTCTCTAAGGTGGCGTTGTGGTATGTTAAATAAGTACTGAGGGAAGGAGAGAGAAGAAGGATTAGACGGAGAGAGAAAAACATACTTGTGAAATAGAGATAGGATCAGGGTGTGAGAGTACCGACAACGAGAGAGAGAGAGAGAGAGAGCGAGAGAGAGTGGGAGATGAGGGGGAGAGAGGAAAGATAGGTTCAAAATGAAAAAAGTTCGGCTAAAGTTTGGGCAAGAAGGTTCTCAAGCCGGTTCAAATTATTTCATTTAGTAACTTGGTATAGAATTGTTTATGTGTTGGTTTAATGTATATATTTTATAAATATCCTACATTTTAATTGAGATGAAAGTGGAGTTAAGTAAAAGTGGAGTTTTGTTGTGAAGAAGGAGGTTGTGTGCACGTTTTCTACTCACATGTGTGTGTGTGTGTGTGTGTGTGTGTGTGTGTGTGTGTGTGTGAGAGAGAGAGAGAGAGAGAGAGAGAGTGGGAGATGAGGGGGAGAGAGGAAAGATAGGTTCAAAATGAAAAAAGTCCGGCTCAAGTTTGGGCAAAAAGGTTCTCAAGCCGGTTCAAATTATTTCATTTAGTATCTTGGTATAGAATTGTTTATGTGTTGGTTTAATTTATATATTTTATAAATATCCCACATTTTAATTGAGATGAAAGTGGAGTTTTGTTGTGAAGAAGGAGGTTGTGTGCACGTTTTCTACTCACGTGTGTGTGTGTGTGTGTGTGTGTGTGTGTGTGTGTGTGTGTGTGTGTGTGTGTGTGTGAGAGAGAGAGAGAGAGAGAGAGAGAGAGAGAGAGTTTTCCTGTTCATATGCGTGTGAAAAGGTTCCAAAGACGGGTCCACAAATAATGTTTTCCGAGCCCTTAGAGAGGCAGTTTGTAGTGGTTACTCATTGCACTATTATATGCCTATAGTATTCATAGAAGAATAATAATCATAGTGTTTCCCGAGCCCTTAGAGAGGCAGTTAGTGTTGTCTACTCATTGCACTTTTAGATGCTTATAAATCTTATAGGGGAATAATAATCGTAGTGACAAATCATGCATATTTTATTGCACACCATACTTTAAAAGTTAGTGGTGGAGTAGTAGACGATTATAATATTCATATTGACAAATCATGCATATATTATTGCACGTTCCAATTTAGCAGTTAGCATATGCTGCGTGGGACCCCTCATGTCACTAACACATGCCACTCTTCCATCACTATCAATGCTTTTTGAGAGCATGGTGCTTTAGCCTATATAAATGTTACAAGGCAAGCACCATATGCTGCACAAGTGAATCGGAGGTGCTAATCAAGAGAGATTTTTTCATTTTCCCTGTACTTATACAATGCCTATAGGATATGCTAGTACTGGTAATGAGGTAGTTGCAAAAATCCATGAAGAGCTTCACAAAATCCCCCCCAACGCACCCGTTGAAGAAAAGAAGACGTTTACACAAAGAGAGCGTGACACAAACAAGGCGATCCGGATGTTCAACCACCTTAATCGCGCTCGCAACACCGGAGACCAGGAACTCAATGATGGCTTTGAGACAATGCGAGAAGCTCTGGGCAAGTGGGAGACATGGGGGTACATAGATAGCTCTCGAAGGGCCGCTTTACAGGCGGAGATTGACCATTTGCTTGTCTGCAAACGCACAATCAACCTGGTCGACATCTCTGGCTCTAATGTGGTAGAAGATTGAGGCAAGATTTAAATAATTATACACTAAATAATATAGTTAAATAAATATGCACTAGCACATGATAAATTGTACTAGTGTGATGCAAGTTGTACTGTGTGTGTGTGTGTGTGTGCAGGTTTGATTCCCTACGTAATCATGTAAACAACTTATTTTAATTATATGATGCTTATTTTAACTATATGATGGTGTTCCACTCTTCAGTGCCTTGGCGAGAATAATTCATATGTCTCTGTCTGACTTATTATTATTGAAGTAGCTATTATACTTTTAATCGGCCTGGTCTACTAACACATCTTCAAGATTTGTCATAATTTAGGGTATTGTTGATATCTTGTAGCTAAACTGAACCGTCAAATGTAACTACAAGCTGTTTGAAAGCCAAAAATGTAAAGAAAATCTATGTGAGTTTTTTATATAATGCAAGAAAAATATGAGCATGTCTTTAGTATTTACCCTACTTTTAGTAGAATATACTTTCCTGTCCATGTAGGTGTTGTTGCAAACAAGGATGAATGCCTAATAAGCCAATTTGAAACTAGGAATCTAAAAAATATTGATGGTTGTATTTGTTTGGGCGAAGATCTCAAAGTAATGAAACATGCATAGACTCTTGCATATAAAATAGTAATTAAGAACACTTTACTGAGTTGACGAACTGCATACGTACATAAACACACACGTATAAATAACTATATATATTGTATGAACAAGTACTTAAAAACACTTTACCGAGTTGAAGATCTCCTTACGTACATAAACACACACATATAAATAAATAAATAAAAAGATATTATATATATAATATATATATTATATATAAAACTATATATATTCTTAGACCGACAGTGTAAATAAATACTGACAAGCAAATGAAATTTTGACAGCATAACAACGTGAAAAATAAAAATAAAACCATTCCATACTTGCTTCTGTGAAAGCTTGCCTAACTTTTGTTAAGCTTTCCTATTCTATACTTGCTTCCGTGAAGCTTGCCTAACTTTTGTGTATACATGAAACCATGATTATGTTTCTAAACATGAACAAAAAGCATGATTATATTCACAAGCAATCAAAATTTCGACAGCATAACGGCGCGAAAATACAAACAAAAAAATTTTCCATTCCATACTTGCTTCCGTGAAGCTTAACTAACTTTTCTGTATACGTGAAATCATGATTATGTTTTCAAACATGAACAAAAAGCATGATGATATTGATAAGCAATCAAAATTTCGGTAGCATAACGGTATGAAAATTCAAACTAAAAAAATTCCCATTCCATACTTGCTTCCGTGCAGCAGCGAATGCTCACGGGAAGAAGAAATTACATAAGCAAAAAAGCATATGTTGGTATATTACTTTGGTAAATCCAAAGCTCTCAACAAACTTCTATCTAGTATAATAAATATGAAATCATGGCTGAATTGATAAGGACGATCAACACCAACAACATGTCTTCAGTAATACCAAAAAAGTGACACCCAAACACCATGGTCACACGTCGTTCCATAAAAATCACAAACTAGAAAAAATGATAGATAATACCAATGTTGATGTCAATCAAGGGCAATGTGATCCGGGCTCATATTGTTGTCAATCAGTCTCCTCATCGCTATCTGCATCAACTGCTGAAATAGCACGTACACATGGAGCCTTGAAGCGTGAAAGATGTTGATGGAAGACCTCTGGATCACTATCTATGCAGAGACAGTGTCTAGACAACTCAACGCAAACATTGCCCAAGCCACCACATCCAAAAAACATATCAACAATGTAGGTGTGCTCCGCAGTAAATGTCCGCACAAGCCAGCTAAAAAAAGCAAAAAATATGCGTATTTTTACTTTATTTAACATAGTCCAATAACGCATAGTAGGAAGCATATATTCTTACCGAAAGAAGTCAAGGCTACGCTCGGCGTCACCTCTAAGAGCGTGTCCTCCAATGTACTCTCCGTCGACGCGCTCCACCAGTATTCCGGACTTGGCATCGAAAGAGTTGTTGTCCACGCTCTCTCCATCTCGTCAATCGTAGATAGGACATTGACCCTTACGATAAAACAATCCTAGCAATAGTGTTTCCACCTACAAATTACAACTAGAATGTGATCTAATTGAAGAAAACTACAAGCATGCTTTTCAATCAACAAATAAAATTACTTACTCTCTCAATCTCAATGGTCTTTCGCACATAACCATCGGGGATCAAAATAAGGATGGTGTGCATCATTTTGAATCCCATCTCGATGGCATGGCTAGACACAATGCCAAAGTGATTAGTGGAGCTTAGGGTGATGTACCACCCATTGTCTGCCACATACTTTGAAGCTATTACGGCCACTTTCTTACTTAATTTTCGAGAGAATTGATTCCATGGAGGGACCTGCATAATATGCATTGTTAATTTAATTAAAGTTCCAAAACTATCATAGACTGTCCATTGTGGTTTTGAAGGATGCATACCTCGTTCTCTGAAAAATTTTCAACTTTAAAGTTTGTTGGAAAATCCGCAAACAAAAGAGAGGCCACTTCATTGCTCTTTTCCCCATCAACATGGGCTGAATGAAGAAAATCCAAGATCCTGCATACGATCAAATAAATGTATTTCAAACATTCACAACACACACCACACATAGTTAGTCTTTCTTTTCACATGTGTTTACCATTTCTCATCATCGAGAGAAATTTTGTAAACATCTAGCATGTTCCCAATAACGTTCACATCTCAATCTATGGAAGGCACTACATAATCAGAAAATAAAATATTTCATCAAGAATTGTTGGGTAGAAAGAAAGTGACAGCTAGATATCTATACAAGCAAGTTTACCTGTGGAGCCTTGAGCACCTTTTTGGTTCTTTTTGGGAGACTTCTTGGGCTTCTTGGATCTAACAAAATCCAATCGTTTCTTTATAGAGGAGATTGTACTATTGTTTACTCTTTTCGAAGAGGTGGCTTTCTTGGAAGCTGAGCCAATCTCCTCAATACCATTTTCATTTCTTTCAAGAACGTGCTCTAAAGCAAAGAAAAATATATTTCTCACAAACATAATCTAAATAGTATGAGCACTTTAACAATTTTGTAGTTTTTATAAATGCCAAAAATAACCTTTATATAAGTTCCCTTCATCACGTGGGTAGGTGCCTCGAGTGTAATCTAGCCACCAAGGGCAATACTCAATTTCCCAAGCAATCAAACCATAATCTCTCATCCATAGTGGATACATACGCTCCTCACAAGAGAGGTCCCTCCAACTTTCAACAACAATTGGCAACTTCTCCAACAAAGTTTGATTGTAAAGCTGAATTAGCCATCTACATAAAATGCAGTTAACTTTATTTGAGCTCCTTTCCTAAGTGACTTATTTATTATACAAACTCTAAGTAAAAAATAGAATAACAACCATAAAGATATCAATTGTATTACCTGAATAATACTCTCCTTGAAGATTCCATAAGCTCTGGAATTTTTTCATCCGACTCTTTTGTGTTGAGCTTACTCTAAAGCTCCACAAAAGCTTTATCAATGTGGTCCCTCAATTGGTGATGAAACCATGCTTCAAAGCCCTCCAGCATTTCTTCAATCATTTTCCCTTTGATCCTCAAGCATTGCTTCAAGATACTTCCCCAATACCACTCTTTACGCAAGTACATTCTAAATTTCATTGCACTAATATAACGCTCAGAAGTAACATCATCTACACAGCAATGCATCAAAGAGTGCAATATTTCCTTTTTCCTATAGAGCAAACAATAAACAAACCATAAATGCATTGATTCATTTGATGATTTCATGTGTATTTTTTATCCAAAAATTATTACCTCTCTGGTGATATTTTAGAAGTTGCCAAAGAGTGGACTTTGTCTCTTGTAAGGCCCACTTGATCCTTTTCTCTTATCCAATTGAAGTTAAATAATAAAGAGAAGAACCCTTGGCCATTGGCGGGGTTGGCAATGGCCAACATCTATGTTACATTAGCACGAGATCAAATCAAATCAATTTTTCAATCAAATATATCAAATTCAAATGACATGTCAACTTACAATTTTGTAGAAATTCAAACATAAACAGGGAGAAGAGAAAGTGTTTACCTTATAAGCTCTTTCTTTGAATATTTTTTCTACTCTTCCTCGAGCAACCATTTCCTTTTTTGGCAGTGAAATTGAGGGATCACTGATCTCTTGCATCTCTTTGATAAGAGACAAGTCAAAGTCTTCCTTTTGTAGAGCAAATGAAAAAAAAAAGTAAGATTTTACAAAATAATGTCAAGCTTTAGAAATTACATAAAAAGTGTACTTTAAGGCAAATAAATATACCTTCCATATGAGCATTGCTAATAAAAGAGCAGGAGCGTTGTACCAACTCCCTTTAGATGCCTTCTTCTCACAAGCAAGCTCTACCTCTATCCATCGAATCCAATCTTGAGGAAAGTCTTTCATTAAAGAATCTTTGCTTGCCACAGCCAGTTTTTGGAACAAGAAGATCTCCTGCCCAAAATTTGTGCTCACAGTGGTTCTACCAATCCTAAACCACAATATCTTAAATTAAATGGCAGTAGAATGACATCGATAAAGTAATAGCAATAACGTTCAAAACAACAAATGTGCTTACTCATTTTGAGAGCGCAAAGCTAGCATAAGCTCCCCCTCTGCGCTTCTATCAATAAAGACAAATTGACATTTCACAGAACAATGTCTCCACTTTATCATTGAAAATTCTACAAAAACAAAAAAGAAAATTAGAAAGCATAGAGTAATACAAGTCAACTTTACATTAAACAAAAAAGAAATCACTTACGTGTTTTTATTAAGGGCATCCAAGTTTTCAAACGGTGATTACCATCCCAAACGATAAATTTTTTTCCCCTTAAGTCTTCCCACTCAAGGGGAAGGGAATTATCAAAATCATCGCTTATTTCTCGCCAAATAGGCCCCCATTCATCTTTGTCTAAGTCGGAAACATAATGTTGATCATGGTCTGGCTTCTTAAATGACACAAGAAATGGAGCTCCAAGCACACTGTATCCAGACATCTCAAACCTTTTCACCAAGCCCTCAGTGCCTGGACCCACCGCTCTAATGGCTTCATTTTCCATCAATCTACAAAGAGGAATTCGAGGAGGTTCCCCACCTCTCTTTACAATAAAACCCTCTACAATCTCCTCTAATATTCGACCATGAACATCCTTTCCAAATACTGTTGGATGATCGGGAGGTTTAGTAACAATTGTTGTTGCTTCAGACACGCTATGAGCCACCAATTCACCTTGTGTAGCATGAATATCTATGAACACCTCTTCTTCATGCACATCACTCAATATATCCTCTTCTTCATGCACATCACCCAAAATATCCTCCTTTCGATGAACATTGGAAGAAGCAATGGAAGATTGTGCATTAGCCCTATGCCCTGTAGTGCCAGACCTTAATGTGTATCCTACTTCTACAAGCAAAAAACAATAAGAACACAAATAGTTTAGTGAGTATGATGAGACAAAAGAAAAGAAAACAAATAGCTTAATGTATTTGAACTTACTTTGAGAGATACCTGTCCTGCCACGTTTAGATGGTGTACGAGCCATAATCTATTAACCACAAACAACAAAAATCTTCTTAGCAATGACAATACAAATATAAAATTCTAAATTTCGGCAGCATAACGGCGTAAAATGCAAACTAAAAAAAAAAACCATTCTCAACTTGCGCATGGCAAGGAAAAATACAAATCCACTTTGACATTTGTATACCTCTTCTCTACAACGACCTGTTCTTGCATCATTGTAATTGTTACTGTAAGTGTGTATGCAAGTGTGTTAAAGTGTGTGAATGCAAGTGTTTATATGTGTGTGTGTGTGTGTGTGTGTGTGTGTGTGGATGTATGCATGATTGTGTGTGTGTGAATGTAAGTGTAATATGTGTGTGTCTTTATGCATGATTGTGTATGTGTTTGTGCTATGTATGCAAGTGTGTTGATGTTGTGAATGCAAGTGTTTATATATGTGGGTGTATGTATGTATGTATGTGTGTGTATGCAAGTGGATGTGTGTATGATTATGTGTGTGTGAATGTAAGTGTAATATGTGTGTGTATGCAAGTGTGTTGATGTTGTGAATAAAAGTGTTTATATATGTGTATGTGTGTATATGCTTGACAATACAAATATAAAATTCTAAATTTCGGCAGCATAACGGCGTAAAATGCAAATTACAAAAAAAACCATCTCAACTTGCTCATGGCAAGGAAAAATACAAATCCACTTTGACATTTGTATACCTCTTCTCTACAACGACCTGTTCTTACATCATTGTAATTGTTACTCTAAGTGTGTTTAATATGTGTGTATGCAAGTGTGTTGATGTGTGTGAATGCAAGTGTTTATATGTGTGTGTGTGTGGATGTATGCATGATTGTGTGTGTGTGTGAATGTAAGTGTAATATGTGTGTGTCTGTATGCATGATTGTGTGTGTGTTTGTGCTATGTATGCAAGTGTGTTGATGTTGTGAATGCAAGTGTTTATATGTATATGTGTGTATGTATGCAAGTGTGTTGATGTTGTGAATGCAAGTGTTTATATATGTGTGTATGTATGCAAGTGTGTTGATGTTGTGAATGCAAGTGTTTATATATGTGGGTGTATGTATGTATGTATGTGTGTGTATGCAAGTGTAATGTGTGTGCGTATACATGACTGTGTGTGTGTTTGTGCTATGTGTGCAAGTGTTTTGATATGTGTGTATCACTGTGTGTGTGTGAGTGTGTGTGTGTGTGTGTGCTTACCTGGACACGCTCGCCCAATCCACCGGAGGAGGTCCAATGGAAGCTCCATTGGAGCTCCTCCATGCCTTGAAAGGCATGGTGAGAAAGCAGCGCGCGCGCTGCCCTCTCACCATGCCTTTCAAGGCATGGGGGAGCTCCATTAGGAGCTCCATTGGAGCTCCTCTGGTGGATCGGGCGAGCGTGCGCAGGTAAGCGCACACACACACACGTGAGTAGAAAATCTACACACACACACACACACACACACACACACACACACACACACACAGTACCTTGTCTTCTCTTACTCCTTCTTCTTCACAACAAAACTCCACTTTCTCTTCACTCCACTTTCATCTCCTTCTTCACAGAAAAACTTCACTTTCACTTCAATCTCAATTAAAACTCCATTTAAACTTCACTCCACTTTCATCTCAACTACTACTTTTTTCACACACACCATATATTACAAAAATGATATTGTGGTATAAACACTCACACACACACATTCATTTATATATATATATGTATATACACACACAAAGATATACACAAAATGGATTCATATATATAGTTTTACTAAAAAAATACTATGTTTTTTACACACACACACAACCATATATTTAAAAAAATGATTGTATGTGTTTGTGTGTATAAAAAACGTAGCATTCTTAAAGTTAAGTCATACACACACACACACACACACACACACACACACACAAAAAATGTAAAACTATGTGCACAGTTAAAGATCTTATGTGCACATACACTCAACTTAAATATCTTAACTTAAAAAAATACACATACACTCAACTTAAAAATATCTTAACTTAAACTATGTACACATACACTTAACTTAAATATCTTAACTTAATAAAATGCTACGTTGTTTACACACACCCACAAAATCATTTATACACACGCACAGTAATGTATATAACTTAACTAAAATAACTATATATACACACTACCAAAAACACACACACATATATATAAAATGGCAAGATGGAATCATATATATAACTTAACTTAAAAAATTCCTACGTTTTTTATACAAAGTCAGTCATATAGAATGTTACGTTTTTTATACACACACTCACACAATCATATATATATATATATACACACACACACACACACACACACACACACACATACACAAAAGATGAAGACACTATTAGTCTGCATTAAATGCAGTCCTTGAACCACCATTTAGAAATTAAATGGCCCCTCAAATTTGATGACATATTCCACTGCACATACATTCAGAACCGTCATATATTAAATGCACTTCTTCAATTATGATTTTCATTATTCTTTGAGCCGTAACAAGATCTTACGCAACTGTCTTTTCGTCTATCTACCAATCTTTCACTTTCATTAACCTTCACATCTTTCATTAACTTTCACCAGTTTCATTAACCTTCACTTTATCTTTAACTTTCATTAACCTTCACCACCTTCACTTAATCCACCACAGTTTTCTCGCAACTCCACCCTGTAATCTGTTGCTTGAGAGAATATGTCCAACATGAAAGTAACAATAACTTGGAAGGTTGGTGGTCAGATAGTCAACCGCGACATTCAGTTGAAGGGAAACTCATTGTTGCTTAGTGCTTACTATTTGCAGAGTTTGCTGCCTCCATCTTGCCATTTTCAGTCACTATCTACTCTTATTGAAAGTGATTGTGGCCTAACAAAAGTCTTGCTGCAACCACAGTGGGATATAGAAGGTCATCAGCATTTCTTAATAGATGGTTCTTTTTCGAGCTTGTTTGAGATGCTTCATTCAGACACATTTATACAGGTATCTGACAATGAGAAAGGAAATGACAAAGAGATATCTGAAGATGTTTTAAGCATTGTGCATCTTGAAAGTAGTGGTGACGATATAGGACAGCTCAAAACTCAGTCAATCGTCATTTGGATTCAACAAAATCCAAGGGCAAAAAAGTTAAATGATTTGTTAATATTATGTGGAGCTCCTTTGCAAGTTGCTGAACTTCCACAACATTATGATGGAAATTTGTGTTTTGAGTTACCTGCGACTCAGGATAAAACAAAACAAATGACAGGGATGGAACAACGCTTTGATGGTCACTTTTGGACTCGCCCATCTGTGACAACCATGGCAATAGCATGCACAATTCGTCTAAGCCACTGTTTGGGATTCCTGTAGTGTAATTATTCAATGTGTCCTCATTATATTAACACTAGGTTGGTAATGGGACACTTTTATGTCCTGGGACACTTTTATGCCCTGTTAAGTGACCATTTTCCTTGAATTATGTCAAGAGTTTCAAAATGGTTTTGAGGTGCTATCTACCTACAAAGTTGTCTCATGAGCTGAAAAAAACTCGACATTTTTTTGGAATATCAATTCCGTCTTTAACATTGTCCTTGCACAACATTTCATAACCTGAACTGTGTGAAAAAACGGGTCCTGTTTTTGGCTTTTTTCAACCTTTTGCAACTATACCACTCTAGAATTCATGTTTGTGAGGTCTATAATGCTAGAGAAATATCTTCAGTAGTCCTCAATATGTCCTGATGCTTCTAGGGAGAAATAAATATTAAAGTTGTAAGTTATGACCAAATTACAAAAATTGTCAAATCCTGTTTTTTAGCCAATTTTAGCTCTTCTATGATTTTTTTGGTGGATTTCATGATATCCAAATGCATTTTTTATTTTCTATGTCACATATTGTAACATAAAGCTAACATTCCTTGAGTTTTGGGGCACCTAATACCCTATTTTGCATAGTACACAACGATGGTTGATTTTTTTAATTATAGAACAAAATGAAACATTCTAGTATATCAAGTATAGCTTTTTCAATATTGTTATTTTCTTGTGACAACTACATGCGTTTTGTAGGTAGTAACCATATCTAGTCATAAGGATCAAATTTGGCTAGATATTGAATAGCTTCTATGGGATTCTACAACTCATAATGTTGAACCTAGTTTTTTCATGTTTGCTGTATTTAACACTTCATCTTTGTCCCCAAGATTCCCCTTGGTAAGAGATGTATTATTCTTTTGACATGCTCCATGGCCTTATGAACATAAAGGACAATAGGGAACTAAGAAAACATGCATATATTATTTGTATTGAGCATGGCTATAGAAACTTTGATGATATGTTTACAGAATGGTAAAAATTCAACTTTTTTGTACCTATTTATTTTGGCAAAACAAAAAATAGTGAGTGAGAAGAATCATATGTTCTGATCACCAACCCATTGAAGTTAGCTAGGGAATTTATCTCAAGTCCTACAAAAATCCCTAATCTTATTTTTATGCAACAAAACGCAAAAAATGACTGTTTTGATGAAAATGCACTGGTCCATCAACTTTGGAGGCTTGGTGTGACCAAAAGATGAGAAATTTTACAAGTTTCTTTTTTTTTTCCATGTGTAGTAGGCCTTGAACTATAACCTCATGAAAGGATTTTACAAAATGAGTGGATCTACTATGGTTTTGGAGGTTTTTTTCAAAACCCTGAAAGGACACTTTTATGTCCTGTTAGGTTACGAACCTAGTGTTAAGGAACAAGAATTCAATAGTAGAGATTTTCATGGATATTTGGACAGACAGGTGAAAAAGGACTACCTTGCAATGGAAGAGAATACAACAATAACTTGTCATTATTGTCAGAAGGTTGTTACTTGTGTTGCTGCTTGTCCCTGCAAAATCTATAATGTTTTGCCTAGAGATGGTACAATGTCGCGACTGGCAATACATGTTGGTAAACATTGTCATAATGTTAAGGCAGGAACCTCTAGGGCTGCTATTTCAAGAGTGCGGAAACTGGTAGGTGCAGTACTAAAAATAGAAAAGGGTGGCCCAAGAAAAATTCAAATGTTGCGGGCTCAACAACTTGTTCTTCACTCCTTGATTGGTGAGGAAGCTGAAGCTACATCCGATGTACAATTCAATGATTTTTTGGAAGAAATGATGCCACTGGTTCAAACCAAAGGGTAAGAAAACTCAGGTTGGTTCCTTGAATTTGTTAATTTTTTAACTATTATAAATTTAGCCTTCTTGTGATGCATCGTGTAGGTTTTCTTCAATTGTTTCAAAGGAGAGAAAGAGTCAAGGTGTTGTTATTGGGGATGGATATGATAATATTGTATTGCTTCAAAAAAAGTGCATGTTTCCTTTTTTTCATGGGAGTAGATTTCCTGGACAGGGTGAAGAGGATGACAAGTGCTTCCTATTTAAAATGTCCACTAAAGGACCAGGTTCTGGGATTGATCTAGTAAATCGGATGAAAAGAACTGAAACTGGTGACTTGAGAAATGCGTGGGTACATTTTGATTTTACCCATAGAATAGATGGATGGGCAACAATGTCATGCTCAATTTATGATCCAAGGTAATCTTTAAGTATTTAAATATCTCGTATTTTTTTATCATTAAATAAAAGAAGATGTGTGAAAATGTTTATGTTGAATATCTTGCAGCATACGATCACTACAAATAATTGCTATATGTGAAACTAAAGAGGAGGATGCAAAGACTCAAGTTATTTTTTGGGAGAGCCTTAATTCAACAATGGAAAAGTACGGACATGGTGCAGCTGACTTTGCAGGTTTTATGTCTAATGAAGCTGGTGCAAATTGGAATGCTATTCGAACAGTCTTCAATGGCGGGCCAGATAATATCATGGAGGGACGTGAACGATCATGCCTATTTCATTGGGAACAGAGTCTCCACAAATATGCTAAAAAGTGGATACCTCAACATCTAACAAATCAACACATTGATATGTGTGAGGACTAGAGAGCTTGTAAGACCATTGTGCTTGCATCTCAAAAGGCACTTTCAATTCAAAAGTGGTGGAGACAACATCTATCTACAAAGAGCATCACAAGAGTGAGCAGATGGTTTAAATGGTGGGAGCAACGAATTTCACACTAGGGAGGAATTGGAACAGATGTAAGTACCTTTATGACAATCTATATTTTTAGAAAAAATTCTTTTCATATATGAAATTTATAAATTTTAATTCATGTTTTTTTGCATTTCATAGGGTGGTCTAAGTCCGTGGGAGCGGGCACAAATTCCCAATGTTAATTTATCAGAAAGTGTACATGCCAGTTGGTTAGCAGGTGAAGGTGGAAAGGAAAAAATATCCTTGTATGATGCATGTGTAACAGATGTTATAAACTCATATATTCAATGTGCAAAGCGTTTGGGGTAGTATCCCATCTATTACACGAGGCTGTTGCAGGGACTCCCGTGTATGCGCAGCCAATTTTGCATGGAGACAAAGAAACAGTACAACGCAAAAAGAGGGGCAAAACAGGAACAAGTAGCTCCCATCGGCCGAAATATGTCATGGAATCTAAGCAACGAAACCATCGCGGTCGACCAAAAAAAATCAAGTTTGATACCCAAGGACCAGGTATTTCTAACATTCCGCTGCAAATTAGTGACAGTGATGATAATATTGGATCTCAAAAAGAAACAACCACTCCTTTGTCATCTAAAACAAACAATGTGTTTGAGAGTGATGTGCCACGCACTCAGTGGGCCCTCAGGAGAATGCCCATTCAAAGTCAAAGAAAATGTTTTGGAACAGTAGGGAGAAAAAATTGTGACAATATCTTGCATAGTCGCTCAATTGGTCTTGTTGCTCCATGTATATGGTCCGAAAGAATGTTCAAGGGTAAAACAATCGAGCAATGGTTATGGTTTTGTAATCATGATATTTTGCATACCCAATCAATCAAAAGACAAGTCAAAGATTTACCTCCTGCTCCAAATGTTTGGCCAGTAGCAAGAGGGACAGATATCTCCACACAGGAACTTGCCGCACTGCATCAGAGTGGATTTCGGACAGAGAATTCAAGGGTAAATCCACAACCTCTTGCTGGCGACTGCAAAGAAGGTGGTGGCAGCTCGAGGAAGAAAAAGTGGAGGCATGGAATCTCTAAAGAGGCCATGAAGAAATTGGAAGCATGTAATAGTATGACAATTATATTTTTGGATGAAGTGAAAAGGTCTCAAGAGCATGTAATTTTCCGAGTTCTCACTGAAAATATTTATGAGATTCATATAAAACAGAGTCCAGCATGCACGTGTCCGGATTTTCAGAAGCGAGAGAATACCAACAAATCCTTTTTGGCATGCAAACATATGTACTATGTGTACACAAAAGTGCTCGGACTTGAACCTAAGGAGCACATGATTATTCATCAGCCAACCCTCTCACCAATGGACATCGCTTTTATTCTTGGACAACCAAGGATGATTTCTCCCTCCATTTAATTACAACTGGTTTGGTATGCTTCTTTCACTCAACTAGAATATTGATCTATGATATGAAAGTGTTTTTCTGTATTTATTTTGGTTTATTATACTTGTGATTATTTATCTTGAAAAAACATTGTTTATGCAGCAAAGGATTTCAAATTTCAAGCAAAAGATATGAAGCATCTTGCAAGCTATTTGGGAGAAAATTACTTGCCTTTTAGAGTGACCATTACATTTATGGCGACTATCCTTTTTTGTACTCTAATTTTGATCTTATCCTGTGGTAGTTTTGCGAATGTACTTAAATCCTCAAACTTATGTTGTTTCAAAAAGCAATTGCTTGGGAAAAATAGTATTGTCTCTATCTGGCATTATTTTTGACTTCATCACATTTATATATGTTGTGGATTATATTTAACTCTGAAATTAGTGTTGTCTCTATTCTGCATTATTTTTTACTTTATCGCATGTTTATATGCTGTGGATTATTTGACTCTGATCACATGCGTTGCGAGCATATTTGACTCTAATGGCATAAGTTGTGAAATGGTGATTTTATTTGTTTACATTTTTTCGTCGTTATGCCCTCTCTGTCTCTCTCTCTCTCTCTCTCTCTCTCTCTCTCTCTCTCTGTGCGTAGTGATATACAACTCTATGATTTTACTTTCTCTCTCTAGAAGAGAAGTCACTCTCTCTCTCTCTCAAGGATTTATGATCTCTTCTTCCAATGGTAACTCGCATAAATACTATCTCTCTAGAATTTATACTTTCTCTCTATGTCAACCACACATATATGGAGTCTTATGACGATTGAAAATTACATTAAATAGATACTTTATGCTATGACACATATTTGGTTAAAAAAACTCTAAAGATTGCTAAAATTGTCAAAAAAACTTGAAATGAAAAACTCGCAAATGTTAAATCCCCGCACCAAGGATGAGGAGACAATGGACGAAGATGGTAAGTACAAAAAAATCAAGACCAAGGATACCTGGGGCTATCTCTGGGAGGAATCTTGATGACGTCCTATCAATCCTGGATGCCCACATCAAGGGGCAACGTATCAAATGTCTACAGAGATAGTGGCGCACAAATATGCATCATGAGTGAGAAAATGATGCACCGTCTAGGCCTAGAGGTAAGTAGGCCGGCACCCTGCCGAGCCAAAATGGCAAATAACATCAGAGTGAAGCGCGTAGGCATTATGAATGCAGTCAAAGTGAAGTCATATAGCACAAAAGTGGAGGTAGACACTTTTGTCATGCCTCACAAAGGGGAGGGCTACCTTATCATTCTCGAAATACCATGGCTTATGGCTATGGAGGCTAAGCAAGACTGGAGCATCGGAATGATTCAAATGAAGGATGCTAAAGGGCAGTCCATATTCTATGACATGAAGACTGGGAAGCAACACCACATGATCTTGGAGGCATCGAAAGATGAGTCCATTAGTGACTCTTCAACCACCTCACGAGAAGAAACAACAACAACTGAAGAAAGTGACAGTAGCATCAAAGTAATGGGGGTCATCCTCAAAGACCAAAAAATATTGACACAATCTGAAACACCACCGACAAACCAAGAGGAACCATCAGGAACGCAACCCTTGGTGGATACAAGTAAGTTACATCGGATGCTCTCCAGTGAGTTAATTGGTGAAGAGAGGAAAGAATATGTCTCTATGCTAGGTAAATTCACCACATTGTTCATTGATGGTTATGACAAGATCACATGCATCACAATAGTACAACACCGCATAAGACTCAAGGAAGGAAGTAAGCCCGTAGTGAAAAATCTCAGGAGGCTTGGCGTAATTCAAAAAGAATCATTGCTCAAACAGGTAAGGAATTTGCTACAGGCAGGTTTCATTTACCCCGTCGAAGACTCAGAGTGGGTCTCTCCAGTGGTAGTCACGCCAAAGAAGAATGGTAAGTGGAGAGTCTGTGTAGACTACAAACCTCCCAATGCAACCACAAAGAGGAATCATTTTCCCCTCCCATTCCAAGATGAAATTCTCAATGAGGTAGCACGTCATGAACGCTACA
This sequence comes from Adiantum capillus-veneris, assembly GCF_014529385.1. Classification (NCBI taxonomy): domain Eukaryota; kingdom Viridiplantae; phylum Streptophyta; class Polypodiopsida; order Polypodiales; family Pteridaceae; genus Adiantum; species Adiantum capillus-veneris. Next base: position 96,478,468 of record NC_140954.1, on the reverse strand, counting down.
CAGTATGTGTTAACCAAGTCAACATCAGTTAACAAAAGCTGCTGAAGACCAAAGACCGAAGACGTACAAACTCACATCGAGGATGAATACAAAGAAGCAGGGAAGATTGGGGTTACACATTTTTCACATCTTTCCAAAATGGCCATGTATTGTAATTTCCTGAATTATTTATCCATTGTGATAATTGTAATGTGCTACGGGCTCAATAAGATTTCCAAGGTGTAAATCATAGGTCAGTTAGTGTACCTAGGTTGCAGATACAATAAGTGTGGAGCCTTAAAGGTCTTGGACGCCGGACATTACACATTTTAGACCTTGGCTAAGGTATAAAAGCCAACTTTGTAAAGCTTTTATTAAGTTTTTGGATAAGAAATACACAGCGTGAGCTAACGGCGCTCACTTCTCTCCTTCTCACGCTTCCTACTCCCTCTCCGGTTGTCACATTGCGATTGTGTTTGTTGCATTGCAACCGTAGGTAAGAGCTCTACGCATTGACGTAAGCAGTTCATAGTATTTCGTAGCCTTTGGCATCGCTGACCCGCGGCCTAATTTCTTCATAACTAAGAGTTTACATGTTCAAATCAAAAACTAGGCATAGATGGGGTATTGGGGCATCAATACTAAGCATTTATATGCATTCTGGGTAAAAAACGACTAGGTCAAAAATCCACTGTTGTTGATAATCGCGATTTTGGAACTTGACCGAAAGTGGGTTTTGAGACCATAATCAAGTGTGAGTTGTTATTGGAAGTTGCAGAGTTTCAAGTCTACGGCTAGAAATAGCACGAAAAGACTCAAAACCACTCAATCCAACAGGAGAGTAAGTGGGTAAGCTCAAGGACACTTTGAGATAAAAATTTCAAGAGTTGGCCAAAACTCAGATTATTTACTTTTTCTTGAAATTTTAGGCCAAATTAAGTTTTGACTTGATTTATAGGCTCAAAATAGATCATGAAAAGACTGTCCAATGACAAAGTTCAAAAAAGTGACAGTTTTGGGTCTAGAGTTAATAATCGCGATTATTAACTTTTAGCTCAGATTTGACCAAGGTTCATACCATCGACTCATTACATATGTGCAAACAACTTTTGTAAAGGCACAAAAGTTTTGGATCACCAAACTGTCAAAAAACTAGGTAAAAACAATAGTTTGTACTGACTTTTTGAAACTTGAGTCTAAATTGGAAAAAAAAATTGTCCAAACTTGATGAAATTTGATTATAGGCTTATATTGATGTGATAAACATGTGTACATGATCACTTGACCAAAAAGATGCAAAAAGTTGCCAGTTGTAAATAGTCGCGATTATTTACATCTGTTCCATTTTTCAACTTTTTTGACCAAGTAAGCATACCACTAGTTTAACCATGTGGTAATAAGCCCACAAACCAAATTTTGTAAGATTTGGATCATTGGATTGAAAATTGTGACCAATTTTGTAGTCTGCAGATAGAAAACTGATGACCATTTGACCAAAAGTTGTCCAAACTTGATGAAACTTGGCTAGAGACCTTAACTTGAGGGGCTTAGCAGATCTGTGTCAAGATTGAAACAAAAACTTGCAAAAATTTGGCAGAAGTTAATAATCGCGATTATTTACATCTGCTCCAAAAATTGACAATCTTGCATATTTGGGCATACCACAAGGTCAAGCACATCAAGTAGACCTCACAAATCCATTTTGGTGAAATTTGGATCACCAAAGTGAGACTTAAGCGAGATTCTTGAAATCAGAGTCTGCGAACACGAAACAGTTGATAAACTTGATGAATCTTGTCCAAATTAAGTTTTAACTTGACTCAGAGACTCAAAATAGATCATAAAAAGATTATCTAGTAAAAAAGTTGAAAAATTTGTTTATTTAGGTCAAAAGTTAATAATCGTGATTATTGACTTTTGGCTCAAGACTGATCAAGGTTGATACCATAGACTTTAACCATGATTGCAAACATCTTTTGTGGAGGCTCATGAAGTTTGGATCACAAAACAAACCAAAACCTTGATAAAAACTAAAATCTGTCCTGATTCTCGAGAAATTGAGTCTAACTTTATGAATCTTCTTCAAATTAAGTTTTAACTTGATTCATAGGCTCAAAATAGATCATAAAAAGACTGTGTAGTGAAAAAATTGTTCATTTTAGGTCCAAAGTTAATAATCGCAATTATTAACTTTTGGCTCAAAATTGATCAAGGTTGATACCATAGACTCTAAGCATGATTGCAAACATTTTTTGTGAAGGCTCATGAAGTTTGGATCACAAAACAAACCAAAAACTTGATAAAAACTTAAATATGTAATGAATGTCGAGAACTTGAGTGTGACTTGGTAAATCTTGTTCAAATTCAGTGAAACTTGACTCATAGGCTTATATTGATGTGCTAAACAAGTGTACATGTTTAGATGACCAAAAATATGCAAAAAATTACCAAAAGTAAATAATCGCGATTATTTACTTTTGAAAAAAAAAAGTTCCCACAAAAAAACATATGTAGTAAATAATCACGATTATTTACATTTGCTTCAGAATTAAGAAATTTTGCACAATTGAGTATACCACACGGTCAAGCACATCAAGTAGACTCCACAAATCAAATTTGGTAAATTTTGGATCACAAAATTGAGACTTAAGCCAGATTCTTGGAATCAGAGTCTGCGGACACTAAACAATTGATAACTTGGACAAATCTTGATCAAATTCAACCAAACTTGTCCAAAGACCACAACAAAGTGTAAATAATTGAGAAAAGTAAATAATTGGGATCATTTACTTTTGAGCCCCAGAAACAAGATTTTGGACTTTCGAGCTTGTATAGTGTTAGAACAACATAATACAAGGCCACTGGCCAAGTTTGGGTTCTATCGGATCCAAATTGGTACCTATTAACTCAGTTTCAAGTTGCAGATTAGTCCTTTAGTTCCTTGCAAGGATAGAATTTGGAAATCTCAATTGCTCTCACTTAGCTCAGATTGAAGAACCAGGTTGCAGGCAAAGAATTGGGAGCTTGACAAGAGCTGAATTTAAGTCAAGTGGAAAAAATGGATAACAATCCAATTTGCAGGTTAAGTTATTCAAGGCCTAGATTTTCATCATTTCAAAGGTTGCAATCAATTCTGACACTTTTGAGCTAGAGTTAATCAACTCTTGTGAGTCTAAGAGAAATCAAATACCAAGAGTACTTTGGCAAAAGCAATCTTATCAAACCCGAGCATAATTTTTTTTGCTAATCAATACCAAAATCTGCTAGGAGATAGCTTTTACAGAACCAGTTGACATGGACTCATCTCAAGTTGAGAGTTCAAGTACAATAGAGCAAGCCAGTAGCAGTGGTAACACAGGTACAAGTGCAACAAAGCAAATTTTACAGCTTTATGGCTACAATGGGGATAAATACTTATATGCAGATTCAGAAGTGCAATAGATATCTAATGAGCAGCAAAAGCAGCACAGGAGCCAAGATCTTATTGATCATAGTAAAGCTAGATTTAGAGAACTCTCAGATGTTCATAGACTTCAGTGGAGCTAGGTATTGCAAGCTCAAAGATGAAGTGCATATAGAAGTTCAAACAGTCAGAGAAATCTGCACAAGTTTGCAAAGCATCCATTTAGTGCATATACAATCAGGGTCATTTTACATGTATTATAGTGGTCAGATCTATAATCGAGAGCCAAAATTGCAAGATGCAACAGATCAACCAATTGAAGTCAGTCTAATTAGAGAACCAAACCAAAGACGGTACAAAGGTCTAGATGGAGCATTGATGCTCAATGTTTTAAAACAAGATGTTGACAACTGGGTAAGCATAGAAGCAGAAACTTCTCAACAAGTGCTCGACATGACAGAGCCACTTGGAATACCACCAGTCATGGTGTATTGCTCAGATTGTGGACAAAAAGGTGGACATTTTTTTGAAGATTGTCCAAGAAATCTAGACAACAGGGACACATCAACTGCCAACAAGCAAGCATTAACATTAGAAGCACCTATGAAAGCATTGCAAGTTCAAAATCAACATAAAGATGCACAGGCACCTGAAAAGCTTAAAATTGATTCTTTGAACAACAAATTCTTGCATGAATTTAGTCAAGGTGTCGAGATATCACCAAAGGTTGAAAAGACTGTAAGGTCTGCAAATGATTTTTCATCCATTGCCACAAGTGTGCAATCATTCACGAGTCTAAGGGACACATCAAACAAAATGATGTTAGCATTCTATGGTACACACAAATCATATGCACACTATGTGGACCAAAAAGGAAAACTGTACAAAAAGGATCAACCAGCATTTGAACGACCCACATACCAGCTCATAGAAGTGAGTCTAGTGATATATCAGAAAGGATGGTTCATTTCAAAATAAAGAATCTATTATAGCCCATCCTCTCTAGAGCTGAAGGATATTATCCACGTGAACCCAGAAATTTGTTCAGAGCCAAAATCTCCTCCATCAAAAATCAAGCTTCGATGTTGTGACCAAACAAACATATACTTTGACCAAAACAGTCGTAGATACAGACGAGAGTCTAGCATCTATGATGCCTTGGGTCCTGAAACCACATAAGCTCATATCATGGGAGACCCATGGGATAGACAATATCAGGGCAAAGATAGTGCTATTTACAGCTTGACTTGGGGGATAATTTGTCATGTTTCATGGAGATACATAGGAAACTATGCAGAAGGTTTACAGATGCCAACCATCAACATTGCTACCCAAAGTGTACCTTCACAATCCCAAAAGGTGAGACTCAACCAGAGCCAAATAGTTTTGAGCTCTCACAATGAAGCAGGCTATAGTGATCACCCTAGGAAGGGGGGAGCTACCAATTCATCAAGCTTTGCTCTAGTACAAGAAAATGCTACACCAATTAGAAGCCCAAGAACTTCTAGCCAGCAGACCCCTTCAAAGCAAAAACCATTGGAAGATCATATGGTGGTTCGAAGTTTTCCATTGATCCAAAAACCATCAAAATCTGCAAAAAAATTCTTCTATGAAGATCATCAAGGATAAAAGTTTCAGTTGATCTCCACGAGTCAAAGTCAAAATCCAAAACATCCCATAGTATTCAAACAGTTGCATGAGACCAAGCTCGCATATGCATATCGAGATGCAAATGGTAATGACTCTCAGCAAGTTCATGACCTTGTACAAGCCCCTATGGATGCTAAACCTGAAGTCAAGGACTATCTAAAGATGATGCAAAGCCTCAAGCTGCAAGAATAGGTGATAGAAAAGTCAAAATCATTGAGAGCTAAAGTCCAAAAGGCTACACAAAGGTCACCACCAAAATCTCCTGTGAAGAGACAGATTCTACCAAAAAGTACAGTGGATCTTCTAAGATCAAAATTTACTCAAATGCAGGCACACAATTCTTAGCAAATGTAAGAAAAAGGTGCGGTATTACAACAAAATGAGCCAACATCAATTAAAGCAGGTGATCAAAGCAAAGAAGTTGAAGAAAAAGGTCAACTCAAGGATACTTCCACAACAAAAGCACTCAATACAAAAAGAAATTTTGAGAAGATCAAGTGCAACATTGTTGGTGAGAACAAAGAAAAGCTGTCAAAAGAAGTTAAGCTAGATTTTCAGCTAGATAAGAACCTCATGTCCTTTCTCACTTGGAAAAGATGTGGACAACCACAGTTAAAAGATGCTCCTGAATTTGTGAGCATATCACGAAACAAACGAGCAAAATGTTGGGGAATCATCTCCACCACCATTGAAGTAAGTTCACAGATCATCACAACTGAATTCCACATGATCACAACAAAAATTATTCCAGAAGACATCATAATGGGAATGCCAATGGCCAAGAAGATGTTAGAGATACATAATTCAAACATAACGGAGTCACCACAGACATCAAAGAATGAAGACCAAGACTGGTCACCCGCGGATGACAGCACAAGGTCCTCAAGCACAGTTAAAATGGAGAGTTATATCAAAGCAGACCTTATTGAAGATGCTTCATCTCCATCAATCAGAACTTCAAAAGAGCTTAAAGAAAATCAGGCAATATCAAGTGCATATCACACAGAGCAAAGAGCAACCATAGTAGCTATTGAGCAAAGAATGCCATCAAAGCGGAATGGCCTATTTAACTTGAGAGTAGTAGAAATTAATGAGAGTACTTTTGAGAAATTACTTTGTGATCATAACGGGTGAACATATTTGAAGATGGCAACATAATCATAGCAATTAGTTAACTTGGCATGAACAATACTTTTGCAAGAGAGAGAATTTAGAGAACATGACAACAGTTGAGGACCGGATTTATGTGGAGCCGGTCCCCCCTCGAATAGGCATTTGTATTATGATTTCTCCCATAAAGAGAGACTTGTTACAATACAGTCTTCGTGTTCCTTGTGACCTAGGTGATGCAATAAAGATGGAAGGTTTCATGCATCACAAACATAACATAAACTTGAAGAAAGCTTTAACTATCCCAAGCCTCAGTCCCAAGACCTCAAACACCTTTGAAGGTGGAGAGAGCTAGCAGAGAATGAGGGTAGGGAAGAGGAAGAAGAAACATTTCGTAGGAGAAAGAATTAGTTCCTCACTTATCATACTCTTGTTGCTAGCATACATAATAGCATAGTAATGAAGAAGAAGGAGATGGAAAGCTTAAGCATTGAAGCATGGCTCTTGGTTGGATTTGCACTCCATAGCCAAGAGTGTTGGTGTAGGCTCTCAACCTCTACTTGCTTGGAGAGGGAGCTCTTGCACTCCATAGCCAAGAATGTTGGTGTAGGCTCTCAACCTCTACTTGCTTGGAGAGGGAGCTCTTGCACTTTGCATAGCACACAATGAGAGTGCTTGTGAGTGTGTGTGGGTGAGTATACCCCTCAAGCAAGCCCCCTCTTTTCTAGGTCGACCCCCCCTTCTAGCTCATAATTAAAGCTCATTGGCTCTTGCCAAGCCTAGCCAATCACAAGCTTGGGCCATTTCTAGCATTAGGTGTAGGCTTGGGACAAGTGTCCCCCTTTCCCCTTTGAGAGAGAGAGGACTTGATAAATGCAAAAACAATTCGATAATTCAAGTAATTTATCATTGGACCCCTTTGAAGCCTTGCCAATAGGCTTCAAGCAACACGTGAAGGTAACATGGGTAGGGACCTGACATGTGTCCTTGCTGCCTCTTCAAGCTGGGGCTTCCCTTGTGAGTCTGAGTGTGTGTTCTCTCTCTAATCCCTAGGAAAGGGGCTCGCCCCCCCTCTTGTAGGGATGCTTTTGACTTTAGGAGCTCAAGAACCTTAGTCATCAAGCATGACAAAGCACTTGGACTAGGGGGTATTCCCACAAGCATCTCAGGCAAGCATGTCAAGGCACCTCAAACATGGAGTAAGTCAAGCACCTCAAGCACCTTAATCAAGCACCTCAAGCAGGACAAACACCTCAAGCACGATAAGCACCTCAAGCAGGTCAAGCACCTCGAGCTTGGGCCAGGTTCCCACCTCAAGCTCAGCTTACCTAAGGTCAAAGGACTTTTACACATTATTGGAGGTCTTCAATGAAGCTAACCCTAAGGTCTTATGCTCCATTGGTTAACCTTGCTCTTTGATAGACCATCTCCCATTTGGGCCCCTTTACCATTGGCCCCGTGTTGAGATAGATCTATAAGCACATATCTATATCTTAACACTTGTTCCCGTTTATTCTCCCACATTAAGTGATCAATTTAATATGAGAAAATCCTTTGGGTTGGTTAGATATTAGATTTTATGACATTACCTCTATCTTGAAATCATAGTCGTCCTCGACTATGAGGTAGAAGAGATAAAGCCTTAGTCATTAGTCAATCGTACTTAGCGGGTAGAGGATCCCTTTTTTACCCTACGACATCTTTCCAAGATGGATGACTAATCCATTTGGTACTTGGGAGACATAGCTGCGGTAAGCATGTCTGCTCTTTAGTCCATTTCATTCTCCCAAAGTAGAGTGACAAATTCTACTTGGTGTTTGAGAGACGTCGTCATCACAAACATGATTCGAAGCATGCATATTAGTTAAATTTATGCACAAGTAAAAAGAGGACTAGTCTTATAAGACAAAAACATGAGTCATTTAAAAGAAATTTGTACATTTGCTTACTCTAATGTAGCATTGTAAGCATTGACAAGGTTCATACTATCCTTGAGCTGTACTCCTTGCATCCATCTAGCATCTTCAAAAGGATAATTTTTGAACTTAATAAGATACCGTCGGATAATCTTACCATGTCGTAGTACCTTGTCTTCATGCCGAAGGACAGCTTCGGGTTGTAGCACCTCTTCTTGGTCTTCAACTTTGGGAGGGTCTTCAATAATTGGTTCAGTTGGTGGCTCTCCTTTGTAGGGCTTAAGTAGGCTTATATGAAAGGCATTGTGTATGAGCCAATGGTTGGGCAACTTGAGTTGATAAGCCGTCTCATTGATGGGCTTCAAGATTTGGAAAGGACCATAGTATCTTTTTGCTAATTTAGCACAATACTTTTGATGGCCCGTAGGATTTTTGCCCGTCGTTTGCCTTAATCGAGCCTTAGGAAACTTGAGTGAGACCCAATCATTTTCTTTGAACATTAAGGATCTTCTGTGCTTATCAGCAGCAGCTTTTTGCCTTTGTTGAGAGATGGATATAGCATCCCTAATCTTTTGAAAAGATTCTTGTAGGTCACAGCTATACTCATCGGCGGCGAAGATCTTCCCATGTACTTTGAGTAGCAAGGGACTTTTAGGTCTTCCCTCAATGATCTCAAAAGGTGCTTTTCCCGTAGAAGTATGTACAGTATTATTGTAAGCATACTCTACAAGAGGTAAATACTTTTCCCATTGTGAGCGTTGATCTACTTCGGTAACATAAGTCTTGAGTAGATCGAGTATCGTAAGATTGGCTATCTCACTTTGGCCATCCGTTTGTGGGTGATAGGCCGAAGAGAAATTCAATCTTGTTCCTAGATTTTCAAAGAGACCTTTCCAAAAATTACTGGTCATTCTAGGATCTCTATCTGACACGATGGATGTGGGTAATCCATGGTGCTTGAAAATCTGAGATATGAAGAGAGTTGCCATTTGATGTGCCTTAATAGTCTTTTTGACAGGAATAAAATGTGCTTGCTTGCTAAACCTGTCGACTATTGTCCATATTCCAATATTCCCATGGATAGACTTGGGTAATCTCCATGGATATACTCTCCCATGGTGAATTTGGAATAGGCAATGGCTGGAGTAATCCAGGTTGCTTCCCTCTATCATACTTGGTCTTTTGGCATACTACACATTTTGAAACATACTCTTGTATGTCCACTTTCATGGTATGCCAATAGAAGTACATCTCTACTCCTCGGAGAGTAGGTTGAATACCTCTATGCCCCACATATGGAGGAGCATGGGATTCATACATAACTTTCTCACGAAGGGAATGGGTAACACATAGCCTATTGCCGTGGAGAAGATAACCATCCTGCAAGGTGAATGGTTCCTCTTTCTTCCCCAAAGCAAGGGTTGACATTATGTCTCTAAAGTCAGGGTCAGTAGCATACTCATCTATCATAGAGGATAGATCATTGTGAGTAGCTATAGACACCGCATTAACTTTTGGTCGTCGTGAAAGTGCATCGGCTACTTGATTGTGCTTACCAACTATGTGAGCAATATGGAAATTAAATTGCGAAAGAAAATTTGCCCACCTCATTTGTTTGTCGGAAAGCTTGGTTTGCGTCATGAAATACTTGAGACTTTGGTGGTCATTTCGTAGGATAAATGGAGTCCCCAATAGGTAGTGCTTCCATGTGTCTAGGGCATGTAGAACAGCTAAAAGCTCTTTCTCATAAATGCCCAAGACTCGTTCATCACTATTGAGCCTTCGGCTCTCATATGCTATGGCATGCCCTTCTTGAAGCAAAACCGCTCCAAGGCAATCACCACAAGCATCACATTGGACCTCAAATAGCTTTGAGAGATCCGGAAGCACGAGGACTGGTTGGGAAGTAAGCTTCTCTTTGAGTTTTTCAAAAGCATTTTGCTCCTTAGCAGTCCATACAAACTTAACGTTCTTCTTAGTTAAGTCGTGTAGTGGTCCTGCTACTTGAGAGAATTTTGCTATGAAGCGTCTATAGTATGCACACATACCAACAAAGCTTCTTAGCTCATGTAGATTTCTTGGGTTAGCCCATGCTTTCATTACCTCTAACTTTGATGGATCCATTTGGATACCATTTTTAGAGATAATATGACCTAGGTATTGAATCTCTTGAAGGAAGAATTCGTTTTTCTTTTGGTTGAGATAAAGCTTGTTCTCCCTCAATGCTTAAAAAATCACTTGGAGATGTTGCTTGTGTTCCTCCAAAGACTTGGAGTAGATGATGATATCATCAAAGAACACTCCAGTGAATTTGCGATATGGTCTAAAAAATTTCTCCATCAAACGATTGAACGTAGCTAGTGCATTAGTCAAGCCAAAAGGCATGACTAGATATTCATAAAGACCAAACGTTGTGCGAAACGCGGTCTTTGAGATGTCTTCACCCACTATCCTTATTTGATGATAGCCACTCTTAAGGTCAATGCTACTGAAGTAGGTAGAGCCTTGTAGCTTATCAAATAGATCTTCTACCCGAGGTACGGGAAATCTGTTTTTGATAGTGATATGGTTTAGAGAATAGTCTACACACATACGGTATGTACCATCTTTCTTTTGTACTAAAAGGACTGGAGAACAAAAGGGAGACGAACTAGGCCTCACCATCCCTTTGTCTACCAGCTCTTGTACTTGCCTCATGATCTCCTCTTGTTGAGCTTGTAAGACTCGATAAGGAGGCTTGTTATGTGGTGAGCTTCCAGGAAGGAGCTCAATACGATGGTCATCATCCCCTCGTTTTGGAGGTAAGTCCATAGGGATATCATCGATGAACACATCTTGGAATCCTTTTAGAAAATTAGACAAGTCTAACTCTTCTTGATTCCCATTATTTACATGTGATGAAACATTAGGGCTTGTTGTCCCTTGAAAGCTGCATCAGCCACTACTATATCTCCCATCTCAAAAGCTTGAATGCCCAACTTGGTGGCCAACTCCATTGATATGAAGTTGAGAGTAGAGCCAGGGTCAAACAAGATGAAGGCATCATGCTCTCTTACCTTTCCCCAAGCATAGGAGAGTGATGATCCTTTGCAATGAGCATCCTCTTTTGGAGCTTCGATGGTGGAAGCCCTAGGAGTCTCATTGCAAGTATTCTTCTTGGGGCAAGAACGATAGCATGTCCTTGCTCCCCAACTTGAAACACTTATGGTCCTTGCAAAAAGCTTCAAGCTCTTCAGGAGAGAGTTTGTTTTTACCTTTGTAAACTCCCTTCTCCTTGGACCGATTGTTGTTATTGTTGTTGTTGTTGTTGGAAGTAACTTGGGAATTATTTTGAGCATTGGTTTTCCCTTTGCATCATTTTTGTCTTTGTTTTCCATGGGCTTGACATTATGTCTAGCCCCTTGATGGAAATTGATGCGTGAAGCAACCATGGTGTGATGGATTACTTCGGTAATAGTAGCAGGCCGTTGAGAGTTGATGTATTTGGCCATCTCTTCAGGTAATCCCGCACAGAATTGTTGCCTTTGCTCGGCAAAATCTATCTTTTGAAAGACAGTAGCCTTGAGATGTAAATCCCAAAACTTGTCTACATATTTGTGGATAGACTCATGGGAGAGGAGCTTCAAGCTGCGCTATTCGGTAAGCACTTTGTCCTTTGCATCGCTTGCAAGGAATTGCTTCATGATGGAAACTCGTAGAGTTTTCCATGTCTTTGGGGCTTCACCATTTCCACGAAGGCTAGCCCACCATTGACGAGCTGATTTTTGGAAGTGCATAGCTACATGGCGGAGCTTGGAGGACTCTATGAAGCCCTCATCTCCAAAGGCCGCATCAAATTGCTGGATGAAGGCCAACACTTTATTGGTAGCACCGAAGGTGCCATCATAGGTGAGAAAAGAGATACTCTTTCCTCCCTCCTTGAACTTCTTTAGCTTTTGTGACCTTCGCCATGCAGGAAATGATTTGCGATGTCCTCCCCTCTTGTATTCTCTAGGAGAATAGCCATAACTTTCGTCACAAGAGGAGGAAGGTGAAGAAGAAGGAGAAGAGGGTGACCTCTTCCTAGCCCTTTTCTTCCTTTGTTTCCTCTCTTGCCTTTCAGAGTGATAAGGAGAAGGACTATGAGTCGATCTTTTCCTCTTGGGAGGAGTAAGCGATCGTATAGACCGCCGTCTTTGTGGAGCCACATCTTCAGAGGAACTTAAAGTTTCATTGCTTTCTTGCTCTTTGGATTCCTCCTCTCGAATGGGAGAGTCTTCTTTTGGGGGTCTCTTCAAGAGGCCTCCTAAGCTCTCTCTCCTCTTGGAGAGGAAGGGAAATTCCATAAGCACGAAGTTGTTGAGTAACTGCGGCTTGCAAAGCAGGGTTGCCCATAGCTTGCTGCAACCTAGTGACGAGATAATTCACAAACATGGGAGCATCATCATTAGCACCTTCATGTGCAAAATCAAAGTTATCAATGTTCATTCTACTCTATTGATTATTGTCAGCCATGTTAACAAAATTTATGTATGTACTTAGTGTATGCTTTGGCAATTCAAAACCTTAGTTGCCACTCCTCTTAGCCTTTGAAAATCGGCTCTTAAGTATCTACACCCACGGCTCAAAGTGGTTAATTATAGAGAGTAGAGGAGTAGGTCTAGCATAGCGGAGTTGCCAAGGGTTAGCTCCTTTCGGACTTCTTATGGCTCAATAATGGTAAAGCCATAGGAAAGTCTGGAAAGACTCCATTATTAAGTCCAAAGCTCCCGAGGTGTGCACCATCCCCCACATAGTGGGCTCAACAAAACCGATAATAGATCCCAGTTCCACTTACCCTATTATAATTAACAACATCAATCATTTATAGGCTACTTAAGGACCTCTCTTCTTAAGCAAGAAAAGAGAAACCAAATGCTCTGATACCAATGTAATGGAATTGGCCTATTTAACTTGAGAGTAGCGGAAATTAATGAGAGTACTTTTGAGAAATAACTTTGTGATTATAATGGGTGAACATATTTGAAGATGGCAACATAATCATAGCAATTAGTTAACTTGGCATGAACAATACTTTTGCAGGAGAGAGAATTTAGAGAACAGACAACAGTTGAGGACCGGATTTATGTGGAGCCGGTCCCCCCTCCAATAGGCATTTGTATTATGATTTCTCCCATAAAGAGAGACTTGTTACAATACAGTCTTCGTGTTCCTTGTGACCTAGGTGATGCAATGAAGATGGAAGGTTTCATGCATCACAAACATAACATAAACTTGAAGAAAGCTTTAACTATCCCAAGACCTCAAACACCTTCGAAGGTGGAGAGAGCTAGCAGGGAATGAGGGTAGGGAAGAGGAAGAAGAAACATTTCGTAGGAGAAAGAATTAGTTCCTCACTTATCATACTCTTGTTGCTAGCATACATAATAGCATAGTAATGAAGAAGAAGGAGATGGCAAGCTTAAGCATTGAAGCATGGCTCTTGGTTGGATTTGCACTCCATAGCCAAGAGTGTTGGTGTAGGCTCTCAACCTCTACTTGCTTGGAGAGGGAGCTCTTGCACTTTGCATAGCACACAATGAGAGTGCTTGTGAGTGTGTGTGGGTGATTATACCCCTCAATCAAGCCCCCTCTTTTCTAGGTCAACCCCCCCTTCTAGCTCATAATTGAAGCTCATTGGCTCTTGCCAAGCCTAGCCAATCACAAGCTTGGGCCATTTCTAGCATTAGGTGTAGGCTTGGGACAAGTGTCCCCCTTTCCCCTTTGAGAGAGAGAGGACTTGATAAATGCAAAAACAATTTGATAATTCAAGTAATTTATCATTGGACCCCTTTGAAGCCTAGCCAATAGGCTTCAAGCAACACATGAAGGTAACATGGGTAGGGACCTGACATGTGTCCTTGCTGCCTCTTCAAGCTGGGGCTTCCCTTGTGAGTGTGAGTGTGTGTTCTCTCTCTAATCCCTAGGAAAAGGGATCGCCCCCCCTCTTGTAGGGATTCTTTTGACTTTAGGAGCTCAAGCACCTTAGTCATCAAGCATGACAAAGCACTTGGACTAGGGGGTATTCCCACAAGCATCTCAGGCAAGCATGTCAAGGCACCTTAAGCACCTTAATCAAGCGGCAAGTCAAGCACCTCAAGCATGGAGTAAGTCAAGCACCTCAAGCACCTTAATCAAGCACCTCAAGCAGGACAAGCACCTCAAGCAGGTCAAGCACCTCGAGCTTGGGCCGGGTTCCCACCTCAAGCTTCAGCCCTAGCTTACCTAAGTTCAAAGGACTTTTACACATTATTGGAGGTCTTCAATGAAGCTAACCCTAAGATCTTATGCTCCATTGGTTAGCCTTCCTCTTTGATAGACCATCTCCCATTTGGGCCCCTTTACCATTGTCCCCGTGTTGAGATAGATCTATAAGCACATATCTATATTTTAACACTTGTTCCCGTTTATTCTCCCACATTAAGTGATCAATTTAATATGAGAAAATCATTTGGGTTGGTTAGATATTAGATTTTATGACAAAGAACAAGGTTGCAGACAACCAAGAAGCAATAGGAAGTCCAAAGATCAATCGCTCATTGCTAGCTAAATCAGCTAATGTAAGTCAAATTGAAAAACAAAGTCTCAAACCACCCTCCATGGAGACACAATTAGATCAAGATGAGACCATGGCGAAAGCAGGGCATAAATTTTCAATAGAACCAACAATGAGAATATCTGTAGTTCTCAGCAGTACAAAAGGAGCAAGTGTCAGATGCAATGCTCTACTAGATAAAGAAGCAAATTAGAATATGGTTGCAGACAACATCCAGAGCATTCTAGAGATTACTCCATGCAAACATGATAGCACAACAATGCTAGGTTTGCATACAGGTAAAAAAGAAATGGTTGCTACCCTTAGCATCCAAAATCATGAAGAGCAGGTGAAGTTTCAGGTGAAGCCTTCAAAGGAAATGCTTGCAGATGTCATCCTTGGACATCAGTGGCTAGATCAACACAAGGCCTACAAAGAAGATACAATGCTAATACTCTCTTTTTCAAGAGGTAGCAAGCAACATTTACAGGTATCGTTAATGCTAGATTCAAAGTTGAAAAAGTCACAGGAATCAAAGACAAATCTTGCAAACAAAGGTAAAGCTAAAGTGGACCTTCCATCGATTAACAAATAAGGTGTGACAGCGTATGCCTCTACATCAAAGAACCCTCATGGATCAGCTTCTTCAAGCAATTCAAGCAATTCAAGCAATTCAAGCTTTCAAAACTTCACGTCAAGTGCTGACCCAATGGAAACCTCCAAGGAGACGCCCAAAAAAGCAAAGGTATATCAGCCAAAGTACTCAAGAAAGCGAAGGAAAGTTAAGCAAGTGTTTGTTCCGAGCAGTTTAGTTAAAGTCAATGATCCAATTTGGTTTAAGGACAGGAAATCAACACATGAAGACAAACACATGGGATGGATAGCAATCATAGTGGAGCTTAAAAGAACAAGAGTACTATTGAGGTAACAGACAGATATGGGTACCAAAACCGCAGGTTAGGGTAGTATGAAGTAATGTCAAGTCCCTCCCAAGACAGAAGGCCCACAAGGTATCAACCTCGACAATATCTTAGAATACCTAAGAAGCAGGTATATAACAGAACAATATCGAAAGAGGCTAAAGTCTACCACAACTTTCAAGAGGATACAAATAAAAGACGGATCTCAAAGAGTCTTCCCCTTGGACAAGGATTTTACACAAGGTATACCAAGATTTGGCTACCAGTCAACCACAAGCCAACTGCAACTACACCAGACCTGCATGAAGATCTCAAGAACTTGACAAAACCTCGAGCAAAGCAAAGTCAACAAAGGAGATACAAAGATCATCAAGAAATTTGGATTCCTAGGTCTTCAAATGCTTCGAGTCAAAAGCCATATTTTGACAGCCAACAGAGGCCTACAACAATATCAAAGACTCCTGCCACATGCCTAATTGGAGAATGAAGATAATGGAGTATTCACAAACAAAGAAGGACAACCCAACCAACAAGAATGCAGATTCAAAGATGATAAAATAGGTATGGCAAAAGAAACCTTCAATGCTAACTTGGTCCTTCACTAATCCTCTTTTTGAGGATTCAAGCTTACTTTTACCTAAAGAAATGTTTGTAGTGAGCAAAAAACACTCTTTGGCATAGTTAGAGTCGGCCATAAAATGAGCAAAGCATTAGTCCCAAAGCTTCGAGTCATATTACACTTTGTGCTAGGAGTCGTAGTTAGTAGGCTTACGCTCAAGCTGGAAGAGTTGAGCATATCTAAGTCATGTCACTCATGCTGAGTGAGATGAGCATAAGAGTCAAAGTCTATTAACTTATAGTTGGTGGCGTGTCGTAGAGTCCAACACTCACGCACACTGCACAGTAAGATGAGAGCACATATCCTCATCAACGAAAACCATTCTTAAAGGGGTGCCAGCTTGCAAAGCCATGTCATATGCTTTTTATAGCTACACCATCTTTTTGAAGAACCCCTCAAAATCTTTCTTGCACATCATATTGTTTCCCATGCATTTTTGTGTATGCATAAATAGGATGTCCCATCATTGACATATGCATTAGACACTCTTTTTTCCTTCCACTTATGCACCTTGAGTGGACTACAACAGGATAAACCAATGTTCCATCATTCTACCCTCTCATATTTGCTACCTTTTAACTCCATATCTATCAGCAAATAATCCCTTGAGTACTTTATTAATATTTCCCATGCTAATAAGTACTCCAATAATGTGCGTATCCCAAAGTTACTTTTTTCCCCCACTGGGTTTTTTCCCTTTGGTCATCCAGGTATTAGACCCTAATTTAGATCCTCATTATTTTACTTCTCTTGTACATACTTTTCATAAAATAAATAGCAGCCTCAACATTATGCTATTACAACAGACAAATGCAAAATCATCACTCATAACCGACATATTTTGACTAATGAAGATGCTGCAACAAATTGAACCTCATCAACAAATCAAAGACAAATGCAGACGATCGGCCCATCAAAAACCAATCAAAACCTTCCACAGCCTCCACAAGCACTTTTCAACAGTGCCCGAGGACGGGCACTAAAATCAGAAGGGGAGAATGTTAACTGATTCAACATCTTAACAGAAGCTGCTAAAGACTGAAGGCCGAAGACATACAAATTCACATCAAGGATGAATACAAAGAAGCAGTGAAGATTGGAGTTACACACTTTTCACATTTTTCCAAAATGGCCATGTATTGTAATTTCCTGAATTATTTAGCCATTGTGATAATTGTAATGTGTTATGGGCTCAATAATAGTTCCAAGATGTAAAGCATAGGTCAGTTAGTGTACCTAGGTTGTAGAAACAATAAGTGTGAAGCCTTAAAGGTCTTGGGAGCCGGACATTACATATTTTAGACCTTGGCTAAGGTATAAAAGCCAACTTTATAAAGATTTTATTAAGTTTTTGGATAAGAAATACACAACGTGAGCTAACGGCACTCACTTCTCTCCTTCTCGTGCTTCCTATTCCCTCTCCGGTTGTCACATTACGATTGCGTTTGTTGCATTGCAACCATAGGTAAGAGCTCTACACATTGACATAAGCAGTTCACAATATTGCGTAGCTTTTGGCGTCGTCGATACCCGCGGCCTAATTTCTTCATAACCAGGAATTTACATGTTCAAATCAAAAACTAGGCATAGATGGGGTATTGGGGCATCATTGCTAAGCATTTAGATGCATTCTGAGTCAAAAACGACTAGGTCAAAAATCCACTACTGTTAATAATCGCGATTTTGGAACTTGACCTAATGTTTGCGGGTCGCCGCGACGGACGTCCATAGCATAGCTCTCAAGCATCAACATATTTATCAATACAAGGGAAGTGACCAAGATGAGGCATGGAAACTCACTAGGGTGTCAATCCTAATGAAGTGAACTCACTGAGATGCATCTACTAACTCTACAAGCAAATCAAACGCACTATCACCAAGTAATCTGACTATGTCCTTTTACACAGCTCTACAGTCATCACGCCCGTTTACCATGCAAATCTATTCGGAATCGCACGAAACTTGAAGGGAAGCTACAAGGGACTATCAGGATCGTATCCTATCACTATCACAGTATTCTGAAGAGGTACAAAGATCGCGATCATTCGTCCCAAAGTCAGCAAACAGGTGATCCTAATGGGTCGTTTTAGGGATCCTAAAGCCTCTCCTAGAGTCAAAACAACATAAAATACGCATATAGACACTCAAAACAACAATTTAAGGTCTCAAACTCGTAGTTAAAAACCTACACCAAATCTTGAATGATTACACTTGAATGGAAGAGCAAGGTAAGAACACACTGCATTAAACGAATCTGAATTTGGATTATCGTAGCCACAATGGTGAAGATTACAAGTTGGAGCAAGAAGGAGCTCTTAAACGTACACTGTCTTCTCAGTTTTCCATCAGAAATATAATGTTCAAACTTACAGAAAATGACCTTTATAATTTAGGTCTTTACAAATGGCTTGTCTGGCCAAAAGCTCCTAAACTTCTAACTGGCTCTCTAATATACAATTTCTCCCAGAAGAATAATTATAAATCCTCTGACAAGTTCTCGGCTTAGAGATGCTCTCTTACAAAAGAATTTTACAAAGGTTTCTCATAAAAATATGACCCTTCTCTGGAAACGGCCGCTTGTCGCTTCATCCGCCAAACACTCCCCCCTTCCTTATCCTTGCACGCCCTCGTGCATGTTCAGTGCTTTGGCCGTTGATGTGGCTCCAATGAAGCAAGTGTTGCTGAAAAGATTCTTGTTCGAAGGACAGCTTCCACGGCTTCTTGATGTTGTCTGAAAGGATTTTCACTTAACGTGTGTTGGTATCCTACGTACCGTGCCTTGAGGTCCTTCGCCATAGGATGGAAGATCCTTGAGTCGATTTTGAAGAACCCTGCGAAGGCCTCTTCGAATGTCTGCAAGTAGTGTGAAGGCAGGTACATTAGCTTGGAGTACATTGCCATCAAAATGTGTCGTGGCGGCGAATCCTGGAGATTCCAGCAGATCCCTCTGTGCCCTTCCAAGAACAGATTCCATGGATGATAGTCGCCTTCAATGTCTTTAAACACCTGGATGCAGGTGATGATCATCCGGGCTATCTTTACTAGCATTTGGCAAGCCATGTCGGGGACATCCCGCAGCAAGGCGACTGTTGAATTCAATGTGTTGACCACGTAGGCTACTGCGCTGTCAAGATTGGGTAGTTCAGCTTTTGCTGCCTTGGGCTTTTCCATGTGGCAAAATCTCTCCACATTTGTCTTCTAGGGACTGGGCAGAAAGTAGGATCTATTTGTATATGCTGAGGAGCGTTGTAGTAGTTAGTTAGATCATGTGGCCATTTGTCTAACCACTTTTGCCTCCACTTTGGGTGGTCGTCGACAAGTATCTGGGCTTCTTCCGTTGTCAGTGCAATGCCTTCGTAACCCCCATCTTTGTTTCGTGGCAGGGCTGGCCGCATTTTTTCCTTCCACAGAATTGCTTCATGGCATATCAGAGGAAATGGTAGGTACTCATGGACAAACCCTTCCACCTGCTCTTTTGGCTGTAAGTAGGCCAGGGCCGTTGACTCCATTATCTTCTTTTCATAGAGCATGTAATCCTTTGCTGGTCCCTCTGGCATGTCCTTAATGCTCTCAGTGAGCTCATCTCTAATATCCAGATCTGGCTCTGCAAATTCGTGCTCTTGTTCCCCTTGGTGTGATGTTTCATGCAAATCATGCACTTGTTGTCTGGGCAGGAGTTGCGGTTGACTCTGAGCTTTGTCTGCTCTGATTTGTTGCTGAAAAATCAGATCTTCCTTTTCCTTCAGCAGTGTGTCACCGATCTGCTTATGAGTCTCTAATTCGATGCTTGCTTGTGCTAGTTGCTGCTCCAGTTCTTTTATCTTTTGCTCATTTGCCGCCATCCGGGCCATCATTCCTGATAAGAGCAGCTGTCTTTGAAGCTTTTCTTGCTCTAGCTCCGATTTCAGTGCCGCTATGGTGTTCACTGCTGTGGCATTGTCCGATGTGGAGACCAATGCTCCAGTAGGTTCCTGGTTTGCCATAAAGGTTGTCAGAGTGCTTTTGACAGTGTTGTACGAACTGTTAACTCTCTGAAACCTTGCGCTCTCGTAAGCAAGCTGTTCCGTTGCTTTCTGTACTCTTGCCATCAATTCTTGGCATTCTTTTTCTTTGGCGGTCAAATCTGTCTTGTCGTCCACCAAATCTCTGATCAGAGACTGAGCCTGCTGTCACTCAAGGTCTCTTTCCTCCGTTGTGAGTTCTAGTCGCGCCCTCAGGCTCTCTAACTCCTCTTGCCCAGATGCTTGCTTTTGTTGGGCCTCTTGTACCTGCTTTTCCTTTTCTCTCAGCACCACATGCTGGCACTGGAACTGTCTTTCTAATTCCTTTAAAGTTTTCCTGTAATCAAAACCAGCAACAACCAGGCAGGCTTCGTGGTATCCGATTGCTTCTGTGGGAGGTATAAACTCCTTTTGCTAGGTTGAAGGAGGAGGAGGTGGCAGTTTTTTGTTTGATGGAGAAGGAGGAGGAGGAGGGGATTTCGGCGAGGGAGGATGTGGTGATTTAGGCGAGGGAGGAGGTGATGATTTAGGCGAGGGATGAGGCGATCTTGCTTCTTCTCATACATGCCTCTTTTTGGAAGCATCTTCCCCTCATTGTGAAGTCAATGCTTCCGCTTTTCTTTTCTTTAAAATCTTGATGATTCTTTGGCGGGTCAGATCCGCTGCCCGTCGCGCTTCCACATTCCTCTCTCTTTGAGTCGTCTTTAGCTGCTCTACTTGGTTTGTATCATCAGCTGCATCTTTTCCCTTCGTTCCTTCAGTGGACTGCGAAGAAATGTCCACTTCTGCAGCCTTTTGTTCTGCTTCTAACCTTTGCTTTTCAGCCCGTATGCAAGCTGCATTTTCTATTCTTTCTTGTCTTTCCTTCTCGAATCTTTGTTTTTGTGTTTGTTGTGTTGCAGCAGCTCTTGCCTATCTCTCAGCCCGTAACTTGGTCCTTCTTTCCTCGATTCTTTGTTGGGCTTTTGCATATGCTTTTTGAAGGTCAGACTGCGGTACTGCACTTCTTTCCCTCCTTTTTCTCTCGAGCGGCTTTGTGGAGTCTTCCTCCTCGCTTTCTTCAAACTCCGATGGTCCTTTGTGTTTCGACCCTTGAGAGTTTCCTTCCTCGTCAATCTCCGTCTTTTCTTCATCACTCAAGCTTTTGTTGGATGCCTTGGCTGAGCGCGATGATGTCGCGCCAGGGGTCGTCCTTACTGAATGAGCAACCAGCTTTGCTTTTTGAATCAGGGCCATTTGAGAACTGGCAGCTGGCAGATCTTCAATCATTCCCAAAGCTTGGTATGCTATTCTTGTTAGCATTGGCCTTGCGTTCATGTAGCTTTTGTTTTTTTCCAAGCTTTTCAAATTTGCTTCAACCAAGTTTTCCAAAATGTAAGAACAATAGTCGCAACGAATGGTTCTATTTTCGGTTGTTGCTAGAGCCATGACCACGGCAATGTGCAGGATTGGCTCGGTGTAGCGAGGAGGCTTTTGTACTCTGAAATGCTGAGAGATCAATCTCATCGGTAATGCCAGCTCTTCGTATATCATGTCACTATATTTGTATTTGTTTCCTTTTGCTTTGACGAATGCCTTCTCGTTATCCAGTGACTTTGTCTTTTCCAGCAAGTCGTGTTGCCCTGGAAGGAAATGCAAAGCTTCCTTGATGATTTCTTTCGTGATCTTTACTTTCACCTTTGATCCATCCTTGTCTGTGAGCATTGCCTGCCCGTCATATTTGTATTGAGCTCATGAGCTCGTGGGCCCTCATGTAATCTGTTCCCCATGGCTGTAATCTGAAAAATTGCTCCAAATGCATAGCCCGCACTGCCTCTATTACCTCCGGCCTTCGGTGGAGATTCCATATTTCCCGTGGCATGATAGTCATCTTTACCATGTCACCATCAGCGTCCCTAAACTTCGAGATGAAAATGTGAGCAGGGATTTGAGCTAGTATTTCATCCGAGATGTGAGCTTTTTCATTTGTAGCGAGCTCGTCCACTTCATATGGTGTTGCTGTCCACTGCCTTTCTTTCTTTTGGCGAGGCATTGTGTCAGTAGAATCACAAGCTGTCAGGATTTTCCTTTCGCAATCAGTCCCATTTAGACTTTTAGTAAAAAATAGTTCAAAAGTTAAAACTGATCATAACTTGAACAAATTTCATCCATTCTTGTCCATATTTCACCAGTGGGACTAGGAAGACTAGAGCTATGACTGATTAAAATCTGAGCCAATTCTGGGCCTGAGGTACATCAATCGCGATCGTAGTACAGAGGCCAAAATTAGATTTGATCGCATGAGTGGTTTGCTGATAGTTGGAGGGTCATTTTGGTCCACTCTGTGTTTCATTTGAACCACTTTTAAGTTTACAGGTCCCAATTTTGGGTTACAAGGGAGTTTTGGGCTAGACTTTGACTTTTAATGAGTTTTTGATGTCTAAATGGCTTGAAACTTGGTGGGTGACTTGAACAAGATGTGTGCAAGGGATCTGTTAGGTTTTGGTCAAAATCTGATGCTGAGGTACACCGATCGCGATCGTAGTACCTGGGATTTTTTGGGTGAAAACTGGATGGTCATGGACCCCTATGCCTGCCTAGCCCACTGATGATTTATTTCCAAATTTGGACTTAAAATGAACAAATTTAGAGCAATTTTTCACTGTTTGATCTTATTTTACTAAGTCTAACCATATTGGGTTTTCCTGATGAATTTTGGTTGGAGCCTGGAGTTAGTTGAAGTTAGTTTTAGAGCTTTCACTGCTTCCATGATGTGCTACTATCATGAGCCTACTCCATTGTCTGATTTTGACTTGATCAGGCACTTTATACCCCGTCTTGGGAGATTTTCTAGACTTGTGCATTTTTCAGGCATTCTTTGGATACCAATGTGATATTTGAGCATCCTTAAGTCACCTTTTGGTCTTTGGCATTGGTTCGGCCAAAATTCTCCCTTTGTGTGATCATTCGAGACTGAAATGATCATATCTGTACTTGTAGGAGATTCTAAGATCCATTCGCGGTTTTCTACAATTGTAGTGACTCTTAGTCGGACAGGTATGCCCTTCAAACTATCCATCATTATTTTTAACCGGATTTTGGTAGTTGTAGGTCAAATTTTTCCGTTTCGGTTGTGTTTGACAAATTAGGCCCATTCTATGATTTTCCTTGAAAATTCAAGAGAGTGTATCTTTGATTGAGTTCCAAGCCTGGGCCAAATCAAAAGTTGCAAAACCTGCATCTGAGGGCACTGATCGCTTTCGTTCCATAGAGGCCAAAATGATTTTTGACACCTACAGATTGTAGGCGAGGCTGAGGGGAGGTTTTTTGCAGATGTTGTCCCAAGTTTTGTCAGTGAGGTTCACCGATCGTGATCTGTGTACCACCACCAAACTGAGATTTGATCACATGGATTTGTTCCTGACCTTGTGGGGAGCACATTGATGTGTTCTGTGCTTGAAAAAAGTTTTGTTTGGATGCTTCTAAGGACCCTTGACCTATTTGACCCGATCCGACTTTGATTTGACTCCTTCGCCCGTTTGTATAATGATTCGCGCTTGCATGCGTAATAGACTTGATCTTTACTTGATAAGGAACATACCTGTGAAATCTGGTATGAAATGCTGGCTCCGATCGTCCGTACGGGGTAGAAATGTGGCAGCTTGCTCTAGGTTAAGAAGCTCTCTTCTTCTCTCTCAAAATGTGAAAATGAACAATGAGCTAGAATTTGGCCTACCCGACCTATATCTTCCCGAGGTTTTCGTGACATAGGGCTGATTTTTCTTACCTTTGATCCCGATATAATCTTCATACCACCTGTGGGTCGAACCGCTTGTCATTCCGGCGTCGTATGACCGTTTGATGCGATTTCGACGAAATGTAGTCATGATCATTAAGACTGAAATTCGACATCTTCAGATTAGCTTCATATCTTCCATGCTTGATAACCTTATCATGATACTTTGGCGTTTGCTTCCAGAACTTGATTCCGACACTTGTGAGTGATATTTTTTAATTTTTGATGTTTTATTAACGAAAGTCAAACAAAATAAATTGAAAATACTTCTTAACTGGCAAAAATTAGCCAAAAATTATTATACTCATCCCTAAGCATATATTTTCACTAGAAGCATCCCAATGCTCCGGATTTTGTCATTACAGCTCATTATTATGCTGGTCGGATGATAAAAACGCTAAAAATGTCTAATTTTGGTCAAATATATTCGAAATTGAACTCTAAATAATGAAAAAAACACACACATTATGTACATATATACACGTTGGACCCCTTAATGGTCCTGACTGTTGCTAGATTCATCAGTTACTCCCCCCTTCCTAGACTGAGTCGTCTCGGACGAAGGTTGGGTACATGTGCATGGGTTTTGAAATCTGTGTCTATGCATGACCATGTAATGTGGCCCTATTCTCATGTTTGAGACAATGCGTTGGGTAACAAGGTGTTGTGCAAGATGCGGGGACTGAATATAGTTTTCAGTGGCTTTTGATGGCGAGGGTAGGTGTGTATGGAACAGAAGAGCTTGCAGTCGAATTGATCTTTCCCTGATTGTTGGTGTTGTGATGGCAACTATTTTTGGAACCCATTTGTATGCGGTTTGTTGCATCTTTACAAATTCGACTTTAGTGTCCTGAATTTTTATAGGTTTCCAGTGCCATTTTGGTAGTTCAGGCTTCCTGTTTTGAGTTTTGGGTTTTCCTTCTAGCTTTGTCGCCGAATCTTTGGTTTTCTCCAGTTTTGGTTGCCATTTCCACTCTAGACTAACTCCTGAAGGTCTTTGATATGGTGCTGCTTTCATGGGGAGTTTGTCCTTGGGTAGCCATATCTGGCTCTGTTTGTTCTGCATGATTTTTTTGCTTTATCCATACTTTCCGAACAGCCTTTTTTGGTGTTTTTGGGTGATGAGCTGGTTGCTTTTTGTCGATGGGGATACTCGGCCACGAGTGATCTGTTTTGGCGAATGGAGTCATGTACGTGTTAGAGTTGTGTTTGACCATTCAGTAACTGCATTGTACGTTCTCATCCATGGAACTCCCAAACATAGTGATTCTCTGATTTCTCCATCTTTCAATATGAAAAATTGG
This sequence comes from Adiantum capillus-veneris, assembly GCF_014529385.1. Classification (NCBI taxonomy): domain Eukaryota; kingdom Viridiplantae; phylum Streptophyta; class Polypodiopsida; order Polypodiales; family Pteridaceae; genus Adiantum; species Adiantum capillus-veneris. The sequence goes on along the minus strand of NC_140954.1, from coordinate 96,453,238 downwards.
TGAGGACAACTATTTCCATCAATATTGATTGGTAAGTTTACTATCCCCAATGTTGACAGTGTTGCCCCGTTTGTGGCTTGTAAATCAGGTTTGGATTGCACTAGGGGCTCATCTGTAAGCATCTTGTAAGTAGAGAAGTTGACCACATTGACTCTTGCTCCTGTGTCAATCAATGCTTATTGATATCTGCCATGCGGAAGTTTGACATTGATGCGGACATCGATTCCTGTTTCCCATTGCTCATCCGTGTGAATTATAGAAAGAGGAATTTGAGGCGTAACTACTAGTTGAGGAAGTCTTTGTTGTTGTAATTTTTGTTTTCGTTTTAAAATCCTGATTCTGGCCTCCTCCTGCGCTTGAGTTTTTGTTTTATTTGCTTTGTTCTTGCGCTCCTTCGCAACGTGTATTTTGGCAAGAATCTCTGAGGTTAGTGGTAGGTTGTACTTCTTTAGTCTGCAACCACTAATCCAGTTAGGCATCTCCTCTCCCTCTAATGTCGCAAGTTTAATGGCACCACTAGATGATATGTCATGAATCACATACGGTCCATTGCCTCGCTTTTTGAGTTTCCGGGAATGTTGTTTCAGGGTATACATTAAGACGTAATCCCTCGTAGCAAATTCCTTGTTGATAACATGTTGATCAAAGAATAATTTCATGTTTCGTTTTTGTGCCTAGATTGATGCAACCGCTCTCAATCTAGTTTCATCCAGTTTTTCCAGGATATCTACCTGATTGGATAATTCATGGCCCGTCCATTCTAATTCTTTAGCGACCCGAAGCGTAAGGATAAGAAATTCAAGTGGCAACATCGCTTGAATTCCATAAACCATGTTGAATGGAGTCGTTCCGATTGATGTTTTGTAAGCTACTCTATATGCCCATAAAGCTGAATGCAGCTTTTGATCCCAGTCAACTCTCGATTCGCTAACAGTTTTGGTGAGAATTGTCACCAAAATCTTGTTCATACTTTCTGCTTGGCCGTTAGCTTGTGGATGATAGGGAGCTGACTTCCTGTGAATTACCATGAATTCATCCAATAGGAATTCGATCACTTCATTGATGAAGTGAGTCCCTCTATTGCTCGCTATCTCTATTGGTAAGCCATATCTGGTGAAAATGTTCTCATACAAAAACTGTGCTGTCGTTTTTGCATCATTTTTGGTTGTTGCTTTCGCTTCCACCCACTTTGTTAGATAATCTGTTGCCACAATAATGTATTGAGCGTGCGTTTTATATCCAGGAGGTGCAATCGGTCCTAAAAAATCTATTCCCCATTTTGCAAACGCTCTTGCCCCCATCATTGGCCTCAAGGGCATATCATCTCCTGCTCTAGGAATCTTTGTCTTCTGGAAATCGTCACATCGTTTCCCAAACTCTTCAGCGTCCATGAATAGTGTAGGCCACCATATGCCTGCAATAAGAATTGCCTTGGCCGTTTTGTCAGATGAGAAATGTCCACCAGCTTGTCTGCCATGTGCTTGCTCTAAGATAGGAATGTATTCCTCTTCACTCGCACACATTCTCAATTGATTGTCTTGTCCCCTCTTGTAAATATTGTCCTCAATCAGTCTTTCGTGATCCTTTTGATACGTGATCTACTCATCCCTTCAGGCAGTATCTTGGTGGTGAGGTATTCAACAATGTAGTTACTCCATCAGGGTGCTATAGATAATTTGAATAGAGTCGTGTGTTCTATTGGCTTTTGAAATGTGCATCTAACGCATGATTCGATATGCATATGAACACTATGTTGCATTTTCGGCCAATACACACCCATTCTCATCAATCTTTGATACGTCTGTGCATGCCCATTGTGAATCCCCGTTGTTGTACATGAGCTTGGTTTAGATACAATTCCCGTTCACTCGATTCAACACAAAGCCTAAGGATTTGATCCGATCCCTGTTTGTATAGCCTTCCCGCCAACATTACCAATGATCTAGATGCTGCAATGGTAGATGGTTGTCTCGTCACATTCAATGACCCAATAGTCAGCAAAGGAATTACATCCTCGCTCCATCTTGGAACCATTTCTATGTTGAAAATATATGCATCTGGCAAATCATCATCAACTCATACCGGGTTTTCTCCATGCATCATTCTAGATAAATGATCCGCTCTTTGATGTGTAGTTCCTTTTTTGACTACTACCGTGAAGTCAAACTCAAGCAGTATGATGAACCATCGAACAATCCTCCCTGTACTGCAAGGTTTGTTTACTAACTACAGCAGTGCTTGGTGATCAATGAAGAATAAAAATTTATTGGAAAGTAAGTAGTGTCTAAAATTTTTCACCGCATAGATCATACCCAAACCCTCCCTCTCAGTTGTTGTGTAATTCTTCTCTACATTGTTCAGTTGTCTACTGGAGTAACTGATTGGAAAATCCATGTTGTTCTCTCCAGGTTGTGCAAGTATGCATTCTATAGCATATGTTGATGCATCTACGTGGATTGGAATATCTTTTCCCAATCCGGAGCCTTCAAAATTGGAGCGGAAATCAACCTTTGCTTCAAAGTTTGAAAAGCTTTCTCGCACTCATCTGTTCACTCAAATTTAGTTATCAGCGCGTAAAGTGGTTTTGCAATTATAGCGTATGAGTAGATAAATCTGTGATAATATCCACAATGGCCCATAAATGCCTGTACCTCCTTTGCCTTAACTGGTCGTGGTAGATCAACAATGACGCTAATCTTCTCCATGTCTATCGAAATACCATTTTTGGACACTATATGTCCCAATATTTTGCCCTGTCTTACCATGAAGACACATTTCTCTGGATTCAGGAAAATCCGATACAGTCTGCATTTTTCGAACACCTTGGTCAAGTGCTCTATGTGCTCCAATCTTATGAGAGAGTGAACACATAAGTCATCCATGTAATTTTTTAGGAACTGTCTTAGATATTCTTTAAAAGCATGACCCATCAGCCTCTGAAATGTGGCTGGTGCATTTGTTAAGCCAAAATCCATTACCCTGAATGCAAAAATGCCCCATTCAGTTGCAAAATCCATCTTGTGCTGATCCTCTGGCTTTATTGCGAGTTAATTGTAACCCAAAAAGCCATCTAAGAAACTATAAGCTTCTTTACCTGCCACTCTTTCTATTACATGATCAGTAATGGGTAGGGGATAGTTATCACGAATTGTACCAGTGTTTACTTTCTTGAGATTGACGCACACTCTTAACTTTCCATTTTTCTTCGGGACCACCACAATCGGTGAAACCCAATCGGTGTGCTCAACTTCATAAATAAACTCTGCCTCTTTAAGCTTATCTATCTCCTCCTTGGTCTTTTTTTCAAACGGCTCATTGTAAGTATAGGAACGTTGTCTGCTAGGTTTGGCGTCATTCTTAAGGGGTATTGTGTGTTGACAGATACTTGGATCCACCCCCTTAAGATCTTTGTATGACCATGCAAACACATCTCTATACTGTTTAAGAGTAGCTACCAAAAGCTTTTTCTCGTCTTCAGTAAGATCCGTGGCAATATATGTAGGTTTTGGATCTTCTCTCGGCTCCGATAGATCTATTCGTTTGGCTTTTTCAGGACCGTCGTACGATGTACCAGGTTCCTTCAATTTCCTCATCGGCTGTTGCACTATGATTTTCATATCTTGTATGGTATACTTCTTATAATGGGACGGTGCATCCATCTTGTCAGAACTCGTGTCCTCATTTGTTTCCAATTCAATCGTCCATATGTCTCTGAGGGTTCGTTTGAGCTTATTGTACTCCGTTTTCCTCTCTGTTTTGGTCATTCTAGACCCTATTTTCCCCCCTTTATGTGACTTAGTCGTTCGCTTTTCGTGCCTGTTCTTCTTGTTGTTTTTCCATGGTTTAGTTTTGATAAACAGGCTAGTGACCTCGTCTTTGACACAATCGTCAACTTTGACAAGCTTTAGATATCCCGTTCAATCATTGACAAGAGGCATCGGATTATGCTTATTCGCTCCTGATTTTCTTGTTCTCTTGGATTTATACCGCTCTTGTCGACGACTAGGTTTTTGGTTAGGAAACTTGTAAAACCTGTCCTGTCTCAACCTGCATTTCCTATTCGTCTCTGATCCACTTGATCTTTCGTCATCAGCATCTATCATTTGGATTTCATCATCTAGTGATGGAAGGTCACCGCTTAGTAAATCTGTGAATTCCTCCTCTGTTCGATTCCTATCGTTCACTACAGATATCTCATCAATTAATCTTTTACACTCAGTCTCACGTGGTGGTTCGTCTTGTTCCTTGCTGTAAGGTCCCCGTCCTAAAAGATCGGAGCGACTTGGAAGATAGCCTTCTTTATTCTCTAAATCCGTTGACGACACCCTACTCCGATAATGCGAAGCAAGGATACGAGCAATGAAAGAGAAGAAGACTTCCACCTAGTGTGTTCGTAGTTGCAAGACCCTACGCCACAAGCCAGGTCGATGAGGTTAAAGGTTCTATGGACTCTAGATCTTACACTATAAGAGAAGAAATCCCTTTCACATATTAAGGATCCAAAAACAACGCCTTTTTTCCCGTGTTTAAGAGGCACGGCCGCCATCCTTAAATCCAAAATATGACATGGGATAAATCTCTAACTAACAGAGACAAAGTGAAAAGTACTCGATTAATCGAGTCCACCCATCCTTGACTGGCAACCTGAGCCAGTCCCCACTTTCCACCCCACACGCACACTTTTTTTCACATTGTTTTACATATACAAACAATGTTTCTTAATTAATTCCAAACACAGGTTCTTTTATACAGCCCTTCAAACAATACCAAAACAATTCAAACAATGCTAATAAAGGCAACCCTATTATTCAACAAAAACAACTTTTCCAATTTCTCATGTTTTTGCCACTACCCGCGGACTTTCTCTGTCTAACCAACAGAGCCTTTGCAAAGGATTTATTCGCTAACCGCGAATTGCGCAACCTTCCCATCTCGCTAACCACGAGGCATCTTGCTAACCGCCAGGCATCCCGCTACCCGCGAGGCATCTCGCTAACCGCGAGGCATCTCGCTAACCGCCAGGCATCCCGCTACCTGCGAGGAACAAAAGAGAGCCGATAACCTCAGCTTTAATCTCCGCTATCCGCGGAATGATCTCGGTATCTGCGAGAACAAAATATATTCTTTCAACAATTCATCTCATTAATGATTCATCAAACATGATCAACCAATTCTTCATATCAATCAGAAACCGCTTATCAACAATAACAATTGATTAAACAATAACAATCCAACAAACAGTAACAATTTATCAAACAGTCCTTTCACTAGTCTATGAAAACATATGTGTGTTTCATGTGATAGTATCATGTTGTTCGGACGGTTTAAGGGGTTCCCTATGCTTAGCTTCCCAAGTCAAACATGAATACCATTGCAGAATTATAAATTTGTCTTACTGGATTTGGAGCGCGTGCGGCTAACTCCTGTGCTAGAGGTTGGACGGCTTCAATTCCTTCTTCGGTTGATGCTTCCGCATGAGATCTGTTTGGAGTAGACACCTTCCTTCCTACCTTCCTTGGTGGTGCAACGGCATGGGCGTCCTTAGAACTTCGTGTTACACGCTTTGGAGCCATAGCTTCGGAATGGAGAAAAGAAAAGCACGTTGATGGAGAGAGAGAGAGAGAGAGAGAGAGAGAGAGAGAGAGAGAGAGAGAGAGAGAGAGAGAGTATGTCCACAAATAGGGTGACGGTACGTCGAAGATTGGAGATGGAGATGATTTGAAGGTGAGAGGTTAAGGGAGAGAGGCTTCCTCCGGCGCGTCGTTGCGAGAGAGCTTCCGCTTCTGAAGATGTGTGTGCTCAAAGTGAGAGGAGAAGGGTCCTTTATATAGGCCCTAGGGGGTGCTAAGAATACTGAGAGGTTTCAAGAATAGGAGAAGAAAAAAGCTCGCGCGTCATCGCGGCTCTAAAATTTTTTTATTTTTTTATTTTTTTTTTGGGTAGGTGAATCCTATGCGCGATTCTAAAAAGCTCTATACTTACAAGTTCCCATTCTATTTTGAAAGAGAGAAAGAAAGAAGTGTCCTAATTTTGACTCACCTCTCTTTCTTTCCTAAAAATACTATCTCTAAGCTTTTTCTTCACACATAGATTAGGTTCCCACATAAATCTATTGTTCCACATAAAGAAAGATCATAAATAAATGGATTTTGAACCCGATTTTCAATCCGATTGCCCTTATGAACTCACGATGACTCACAAAATCAAGAATCTCAATTACTTTGCAAAATATCTGAAATGATTTATATGGATAATTGTTGGGTACATTACACTCATTCTTTGATCCTGATCAAGGATGACGCTAGCCGTTTGCAACGTTACTAGGTCGTATCCTTCATCGTCACAAAATTTTATAGGCGTGCATTCGTTAACACATACGTCCAAGGTTGACAATATTTGAGTCCACCCAAATGGCTCAAATAAATGTTCAGTGAAAGGTTCTGGGAGATAAGCCTCGTCTTCTATGGATCTTTTCAATACGCATTCCTCATTGATTATGTCTCCACGATCAGATGCTCCACACATCCAGACATGTGCTTTCGTTTGCATCCATGCAGGTATTTCTTTTTCCTTTACTGTGGTTGAATTAAATTCTTGCACCGGTGTTTTTGTAACGTCTCTATAGCTGTGATCCTTCATGTTGATTTTCGTTATTAGCTCTTCATGCCTTAGGTAAATTTGGTCGTACCCCCAATCTTGTATCATTTTGAGTTGACGCATAAAAGGTCGCCCCAAAATAATGTCGAAGTTGTTCGTTTTCCCGAAATCCACCACAGCAAAGGTGTGCTCATAGTTAATTCCACACGAAGTTACAACTATTTGGTCCAAGATTCCCAATGGTCTCTCTACATACCCATCTGCGAGTTGCAGTTTCATTCTCGTCTTTCTAAGAGTTGGACGGCCCCATTTCTCCCAGATTTTCTTTATAGCAATCGCCACTCCCGCTCCACTGTCTAGGATAGCTATCATTTTTATATCCCGATACTCGACAGGTAAGGTTGTATTACCTTCCTCACCTTCACAGTAATCCCCGACCTTGTTTATGGGCACTGGTTGGACCTTCCTGTTTATTTTCTTCTCCCGTAGGGTTTTTCTGAAGAGGAATCTTTACTCTTTTGTTCTCCAAATATTTCCCCATGTCTTCCCATAAGTGTGGTCTGACTCTCAAGAGTTCTGACAGTGTGATTGTGCATATTATAGGTGTCGACAGCATCTCTTGAAGACTTTTTGAGTCAATCATTTGTGGACTAGTTCTCATCTGGGATGGAACTAACCTTATCTCCGATTGTGCCTCGTGTTCACCAATAAATGAAGGCAGGGTTTTCAAGGATTGAGCTTTGCTTTCCATTGAAACCTCTGTTCCCGCATCCCCATACAACGATTGTATATCTCCTGGATAAAATCCGTTGTCCAAGTTAATCTCAGAAATTGGAGCAAACTGTAACGTCGCGCTTCCGTTCTTTCTATTCCTAATGGTTTCCCATAAGTGTTGTGGCCATGGTTCTTCAACTTCTGGAATTGGCATTATAGTCATTGACTTAGCGTCATCAGTGGTGTTCGGCACCACTCGGTGATCCAATGACAATATCGTTTCAGGCCTGGGTCCGTTTACTTGTTCTGGTTCATCGATTTTTAGTTTTTTTCTCGTTCTTTGTGAATCAACACTTCTTGTTCTGGGGTTCTAACCACCTTAGGTTCCATCAATGCCTGGGCTGTTTCAATGAGGTGTTTACACATTTCCAAATGCTTCGTTTCCACATCTGGTTGAGGATAAGTTAACCATCTCTGCTTTAAGGTTTGGTTTGTTTTTAGCCTTGCTTCGTACACTTGTAATAGAGCATCTAAAGGCTCTAGCACTTTCTCAACCAAAACTGATCCTCTTGAGGACGCTTTCCTCGGCTTGTTGTTATCCTCAGCAGTTTTACTATCTCTCTCTTGTTTCAGTTGCTCTTTCGTTTCATGTAATTCTTTTTGCATGGCAATTTGGGTTTTCAACCTTCTTGTTTTCATTCTGTCTCGTTTCGCCTTCCAGGATTTTCGTTGGGTTCTCACAGATAAACTCTCATTTTCTGTGGGTATTGGAAACTCGACCTTTTCCTCCAATGGCTTGTTTTTCTCTAAGTCCTTGGCTTGGGCTCTGGTTATCGCATTGATTTGGATCATGGGATCGGTTTCTGATCCACTGCTTGCATTAGGTAACACCCCCACAATATTTATAGTTGCTTTTCCCTTGTTGTCTAGATTCCTTGGGCAATCTGGCAATATGTGATTCACACCACATCCGTCACAAAACCCAAAATTTTTCACTCTTTCACCTTTGAAAGGGCAGCTACACTCCCAATGATCTGTACTTCCACAATTATAACATTGTCCAATTGGTGGTTGATTTTGAGGAGGTGGTCCCATTGGTTGTCCTGCCCTATTAGGATATCCTCTTGGTTTGTAGTTCTGGTTCGCAATGAACATTAGCGTTCTTTCGTCCACCAAATATTTATCTCTTGAAGGTTGTGCTACATACGTTGGTGGTGCCATACCCTCGCTATTTCCCCAAGATTGATAGACTTCGTCTGCGTACATTTGTGATTCAGGTTTTGTTACGTAAGGCTCATTCGGTTCCTCATAATAAGAAACTTGAAGTGTACTATTTGTTCCCGGTGATGCTTCACAAGGTTGAGCATACCTAATCATGGCTCTATTTTCCTGTGGTAATGGAGGTTGTTGACCCAACACAGGTTGAGGACTGTCTGCTCCTACTACCATATTCATATTTGGTCCAACTTGATATCTTGGAGGAGGTGGCTGGAGTGGTCCTCTTAAGACTTTCTTGAAGAGCGATACATGGGCATATGGATCCTCTGATCCGCTATACTTCTTCGGCATGCACTTCGCTACTTGGGATAGCCTAATCCGTCTATGGTATGCGACCAGTCTCATTGCTCCCGTGTCTCGACTTAATCGTTCTCGTGCATCATGGATGCCGTGGGTTGCTCTCGTTGGCTCCCCTATCCCGAATCTACTACTAGGAGGAAAATGTGATGGTGTGGCTGCAAATGTCGGACCTACTGCTGTATGTGTAGAGATAGGAACCGCACTACCTCGATTCGTAGCCATTGATTCTCTGGAATGTAACGTTCCCATGGAGCTTGGCATAGAATAATGAGGTCGATTGAAAGAATCAGCTACATGAGTCCTCTCTCCACCTGTTGCCATCGGGTCTAGCACGACAGTTGTAGGTGTTGGTCTTAGTGGGCTTGGAGTGACATAATACTGGTGGAGTGGTCCCCCAAACTACGTATATCCTTCCAACTCCTTTTTATCGATTGTTGTGTATTTTCGTTTCTGCTTCCTCTGTGTAGGTGAAGACATAAAGTCTTTTCCGCTCAGTCATCTCTCCGACGTAGGGTTCCTCGCATCTATAATAGAGATCTTTCTCTCCATTATTATACTTGTATAACCCCAAGTAGACATTATCCGTGTTGACTCTCAAAGTTTCGTTTTCTCGCCTTAACCTCACATTAGGGAAGCTCATTGTTGGTGCCTTCTCCTCATGTTCCTCATCTATTTTAGCTTTCGTCCCCATCAATCCCCACTTGTCTACAATGTTAGGATTCAGGACTACCAAGTACATGATACCCTCGTCATCTAGGTACCTATCTCCGTTATAGCTCACATGCACTATGTCCCTGAACTCACTTGGTCTATCTTCTATTTTCACACTGTAGCGGTCCATACCATCTTTGTATATCTTGGCACCTTGCTTGTTGTCATATTGATACTTGATGGAACAATAGCTTCATTGTGGCCGAGGGGTCTGATGGTCCTGCTGCCATGTTTTCTCTTCCGTTTAGTTTTTATTGTCCCAAGTGTTCTGTGAAATACTCGTAAGATCTCTCTGAAGAAGTATCGGAGGTGCCTTCTTCAAGGATCGGCTCTAACAGTCGTACTACACTTTGGTTTACACTCTCCTCCGTTGATAAAACACTTGCTTGATCCGCTAAATTTTGGTGTTGGAGGTTGGTTTGTTTTTCCGATCTCAAAAACATGAAGAAAGTGGGATTTACTGACTGAAACCAAACCTCTTACCTGGAGATGGAGTGATCTTCCAACTCCCATGACTGCATGGATTGTTACTTGATCGGTCTTTGCAAATGAATACACTTGATGGCTATGAGATCAGTGTATCATTCCAACTGTCAGCAGATTCAACAACTTCACAATGACTTCAACACAATTTTGCTTGCAGATTATTGACAGTATGTCCAATTTGAGTTTTCACAACTCCTGATATCTTAAATAGTCTAGGTCTATGAACAGGTCAAAAATGAGTCAGATCTGAGCCAGCGGTACACCGATCGCAATCGTACTTCTGAGCCCAAATTTGACCAAACTTCATCAGCTTGTTCACTATGCTATTTTAAGGCTACCTCTCTTATACTTTTGTATTCAGACTCTAAAAAGTCAAGCTTTTACCAGTTCTTGGTTGGAAGTGTCTGTTTTCCAGAATCTGTCAGTTTGATCTGATTTTGGTGCTTGATTAGGGATTTGGAAGCTATCTGGGGTTGTCCTGTGTACAGGCTATCCCTCTGTATGGTTTCTTTCCAGTTTTGATGTGTTTTGGTCTACTGAAAGTCAATTTCTATGCAGTTTAGCAATTTTTGACTTGGATCTGTATTCAGATAGTTTGACAGGTATTTTGAGGTTTCTAGCTCTAGGTACTTTAGACTTTTATGTTTGTATACACCTGAGGATCCCATAGATGAAATCTGGTCAAAATCTGGCACTTAGGTACACCGATCGCGATCCTAGTTTTGAGCCCAAATTAGACCAAATTTGGCATGCCTGTAGACACTGATGTTTTAGAGCTATCCCCCAAGTCTTTTTGCATTTGGATCATCAAAAGCCAAGATTTTGCACTTTCTGGGTCTGTCAGGATAGTTTTACCCAAGTGGCCTGATTTCCTTGATTTTTGATATTTTTGGGTGTTGTTGCTTTAGACAAACTTGTTTAGAATCTTATCAGGAAGGCACACAACAAATCTGCTCAAATATGGCACATAGGTACATCGATCGCGATCGTAGTACCTGGGCCAAATCTGATGAAATTTGGTCTGCTCCCTCTAACCAGTATTTCCCAATGTTTGGTGCTACCACTTTGTGATTTGAATCAATTTCAGCTCTATTTGGTCAGATTTTCCAAATTTCAGAGTCTTATGGCCTTTTTGCCAAAGTTATGGTTTTCTTGTTTCTCGACTCTAACTTTTGCCCCAAATCTGATTGGAATGTGATTTGCTTATCCTACTCCTAAGTACAGAAATGAAAGAACATAAGGAAATGAATCAATCAAAACAAACACGACGGATTTCAGGTGAGATTTTAGTACTCAATCGAATTAGAGAAATTGAAGAGCAAAAATGCTTTGAATACTCTCACTCACAGCTCCCTAAATCTCCTAAGAGAGGATATAGCCGGGAGGATATAGCCGGTCCATTGACTCTAGACTCCACTACGCTCTAAACCCTTGTCTAGCAACCTAACTGAGGTGTAAAATGGATTTGTGGATTGATCTTCTTTTTAAAGAATCTAAATGCGCACTCGGTCACTCATCACCTAAGGTGCATTACCCGACAACAGTGCCAATGTTTGCGGGTCGCCGCGACGGACGTCCATAGCATAGCTCTCAAGCATCAACATATTTATCAATACAAGGAAAGCGACCAGGATGAGGCATGGAAACTCACTAGGGTGTCAATCCTAATGAAGTGAACTCGATGAGATGCATCTACTAACTCTACAAGCAAATCAAACGCACTATCGCCAGGTAATCTGACTATGTCCTTCTACATAGCTCTACAATCATCACGCCTGTTTACCATGCAAATCTATTTGGAATCGCACAAAATTTGAAGGGAAGCTACAGGGGACTATCAAGATCGTATCTTATCACTGTCACAACATTCTGAAGAGGTACAAAGATCGCGATCGTACATCCCAAAGTCAGCAAAAACAGCGAACAGGTGATCCTACTGGGTCGTGTTAGGATCCCTAAAGCCTCTCCTAGGGTCAAAACAACATAAAATAGCATATAGACACTCAAAACAGCGATTTAAGGTCTCAAACTTGTAGTTAAAAACCTACACCAAATCTTGAATGATTACACTTGAATGGAAGAGCAAGGTAAGAGGAACAGAATGCAATAAACGAATCTGAATTTGGATTACCGTAGCCACAATGGCGAAGATTACAAGTTGGAGCAAGAAGGAGCTCTCAAATGTACGCTGTCTTCTCAGTTTCCCATCAAAAAGATAATGTTCAAACTTACAAAAAATGACCTTTATAGTTTAGGTCTTTACAAATGGCTTGTCCGGCCAAAAGCTCTTAAACTTCTAACTGGCTCTCTAATATACAATTGCTCCCATAAGAATAATCATAAATCCTTTGACAAGTTCTCGGCTTAGAGATGCTCTCTTACAAAAGAATTTTACAAAGGTTTCTCATAAAAATATGACCCTTCTCTGGAAACGGCCGCTTGTCGCTTCATCCGCCAAACACCTAAAGTGGGGCTTGAGACCATAAGCATGTGTGCTTAGGTCTTATAAACTTGTCCTAGAAGTTTCGCTACATTTGGATGTCATTTCATGCTGTAACGGATGTGATTTGTTTGTCGATGAGCGATTGTCTTTTGGTGATTTCAGTCACTTGAGTTAGCTTAAGTTAGATGCGAGTTGTTAGTTGTTTATTGAGAGATTGAAAAACTCTTGTAGCCTCTATGCACTAGTCGAGTCGGCTTCATCTCATGGTTTGACAAATTAATCGTGGTTCTCACTAATACTACAATAAGATAGGATGGTGAGGTTAGACATGCGTCCCACAGTATGTGATGGCTACTTAGGCTACTTTTAGATTAGCGTTGCAAAAGAAGACCAGAAAAAGACAACTTTTATAACACGATGTTTTGCTTACAAAGTGATGCCTTTTGGCCTTACCAACGCTCCGGCCACATTCCAATGCTATGTAACTTTTGTCTTCGAGCCATACTTTTCGTAAGCCAATACGAGTCTTCATAGATGATTTTTGCATCTACAGTTCTCGCTCCCTCCATTTGAGTAGGGTCTATGATGGCCTGGCTAGACTGAAAACCTTGGGTGGCCAGCTTAACGTGGATAAGTGTCACATTGGTGAAAGCAAGTTCACTCTTCTTGGCCATGTAATTTCAGCAAAAGGGATTGAGGCTGACCCTAGCAAGATTCAAGCTTTAGTATCTTTGTTATCGCCCACCACAGCTAAGCAATTGGTCTCTTTCCTTCAGAAGGTGAGGTATTTGAGCAGGTTCATTCACTTGCTCTCTCAGGTGGTTCTCCCTCTACAACAAGTCACCCATACAGATGTCTTCTCTTGGAGTGAAGAAAATGAACAACAGTTTACCAATTGAAACAAATCCTAGCTACATTTCCCACCATTGCACCCCCTAGATGGGACGGACCATTTATGTGAGCCCCAGTGTAGGAAGTGATACACTTGGAGCCGTACTAATGCAAAAGGACCCCAATCCTCTTTCATGCACCCTATCTACTTCTCTAGTCGTGTCATGACCCCGTCAAAAAAAGGATTCACCGCAGTAGAGCACATGGTGCTTGAATTAATGTTTGCCACTACAAAGTTCTGCTCTTATCTATTACCTAGACCCTTTGTAATTTTGACAATGGAAGAGGTCTTTCCGTATGTGATGCAACACATGAATGTCTCATCTAGAATCTCTTAGTGGCTTGTTAGACTCCAAGAGTTTGATTACACCATGCAGGTAGAAAACTCCACCCGGGCTAGTCTAGCAGGTATTCTTACTCATTGTTACTATGATAAGAATCTAAAGGTCAACAGAGAAGGTAAAGAAGTGACACCAATGGTAGAAATTACTAAGCTAGAAAGAGCTCATTCTCTTTTCTTTGATGGAGCATACAAAAGAACAATGGACCAGTTTGTAGCCGGCATCATCATTCTCAATGAGCAAAAGGAGAATGTATTCTCTATTGGGCAGCTGTTACACTCCCACTCCAACAATGAAGCAGAGCACGCAGCTCTAATTCTTGGACTAGAACATTTTTTTTTGCAAGGGATTCAATGCCTAAATGTGTTTGGCAATGCTTTACTTTTGATAAAGCAGATAAATGGCACTTGGATTTGTAAAAATTAGGTTCTACTTGGCCAATTGCTCCAAGTTAAGGATCTGTTAGGAAAGTTTGAAGCAGTGCAGTTATTTCATGTCCCTAGGGTGAAAAATCAAGAGACAGATGCTCTAGCCAAGGAGAGAATACAAGATGTCCCCATAGGAGCAATCAAATTGAAACTACCCCTCTTTCAAGGTAGCAATGATATGCCTGATATCATCAGCTTCTTAGATACAGGACAGTGTCCTAAAGGGTACACCAAGGGCCGGAAACAATGGCTTGTTAGGAAGGCTACGAGATATTGCCTTATAAATAGAAACTTATATTGCAAGGGCAAAGACTAGATTCTCAAGCGAGTGCCAATCTCCACTGAAATCACGGAGGTAATCTCAAGTTGCCATGACGGTGTCTGCGGCGGCCATTTTTCTCTAGATATTACCAATAGGAAGATTCTACAGGTAGGATTCTCTTGTCTTAGTCTGAACAGAGATGTGCATCATTGGTGATAAATAAGCAAGGCATGCCAAGTGTCCAGTGACCGTATACTAACCTATAAGCCAAAGACTCCTATCATCTCATATGGTTCGTTTGAAAAGTGGAGAATAGATGCAATTGGTCCTTTACCAAGGGCCCAATGAGTTACACTATACATTCTAGTTGGTGTAGACTACATGACCGGATGGGACGAAGCAGTAGCCACCACGTGCATTATAGCCCAAGAGGTGGCGATGTTCATATTTGAGCACATTTGTCGTCATTGTGGTACACCACTGGAGATAATATCTGATAGAGGGCTAGGTTTCAGAGGCAATATGGTGGGAGAGCTAATGAAAAAGTTAGGCATTACACACCGAAATTCGACCCCATACTATCCACAGTGCAATGGTCTGGTGGAAAAAGTAAATGGCATGATCTATAAGATCATTTCAAAGCAGGTGAATAACCACACAAGTGATTGGGATAAGCATCTCATGGCCGCTGGGCCTACCGCACTACATTTGGAACATCACTAGGTTTCACCCCGTTTTATCTGGTATATGGAAAGGAGGCCATTCTAACCATCGAGGTATAGATAGCCAGTCTGCGACTCATGGCCAGCCAATAACAACACCCGGTTTCCCATCTCCACAACCACATCCTGGATCTAGAAAGGCTTCAGTTAGATAGGGAAGATGCAATCAATCCCTATGCAGCACAAGCAGAGAGACGTTGATGGAGCAAAGGACGTCGTGCGCACACTCACACACCCAGACAATTCAACACACCACAAGGAATTTTCCTAAATTCAAACCCACACACACCACCACTCAAGAGCTCAATAAAAACACTACCCACAAGCTTGATTCAAACTCCAAACGCGTCGACCTACAAGCCCTTGCTTGCCCGCAGACACTACAAGGTGAGTCGAGTTGATCAGCACTTGAAATCACACTTGATGGTGACCAAAATATACAAGACAAACCATCAAAACATCAAAAACTGTAGCCACAAAAGGCCTCTCTCAAATCATTGCAAAAGCTCCACCAAACTCCACTCTGTTGGACTCTTTGGAGTAGCGCCAACCCTAATGGCACCGATACAGGGTCACATAGTCTTGCAAAACGCCGCACCTTCTTCCCTCAATTCCTCGCACACACACATCCATGGAAACCTCATAACTTCCATATAATCTCCCAAGTGAAAAATTGAAGAGATAAAGCTCTTATTCACTCCTCCACACCTTCGAAAACAGGACGCAAACGCAACGGGACTGCACTAGACCACCTATAGGAACCCTGCATCCTTCCCCACACAGAGAGGTGAAAGTGCCAAGACGTAGCTTCCAAATTGCTCCTTCAGCTCAAGCACTCACGGAAGCGTCACTGATGTGCCAAATTGAAGCCTTTTCACACCACTTTTGGTCATTTTTTACCTTTTTTGATCCAGTTTTGGCCAGTTTTGACCCCTGGCAGGCATTTTTCACAGGACAAACCCCAAACAGACTCCAAAATTCACCAAATTTTGTATGCTTGATCCTTGATACCCAAATCACTTTTCCACATCCCCATATTGTATTTTTGACCACTTCTAGGGTGGTGCATGCATCACCGCAGATCAGGCACTGTAAATAGACAGTTACTGCATGTCGGTAATGGTGAGTCAATGTACATAGCATAAATAAGACACCATAGGTAGAAATATTTAAATAAATACCAAAATAATTATGAAAAATCCTTTTATTTAGGCCCTATATACAATGAAATATTTACACACAAATGGGCCATAATATATTTTATTTTATTTATTTTATTTATTTTTTTGGCTCAACTAGCCCAGTGACTAGCTAGCTGAGGGTTTTTAAGAAAATATGGAGAAAGTCCCTAACTCACACACGCCTATGTACAGTGAAATGGTAGGGATAACCAAAATGTTTGATGATTTGATAGGGTGAGGTAGCTTACTATGGCAATTATGGAAAGCCAAAAAACAGCTATCATTAGCCCTCCCCCAGGATGATGGTATATTCATGTACCATCATAGAACATCTCTTCCAAAGAGAGTGCTTCAGAGTCCTTGACGAGCTCTTCATTGTTTGGCCCCTAAGAATTTTGGTTTGAGTTACACTCATGCTTCATGTAACAATACTTACATGAGACAGCTGCCCTTTGACAGATCTTTGGTAGATCCTTTGGTAGAAGGCGACTCAAATAAGGCTTCAAGTGATACCCATTTACCTTCCTAGAGTGCTCTTTCCCATTCAAGTCCATAAGTTGATAATAACTTGATTTGAAAGCCTTCTTAACTATGTATGGCCCCTGCCATCTAGTTTCAAATTTGGCATCAAAACGATTATCGAGTCGATTGTCATACCTTAGCACCAGATCTCCTTCCTTGATGCCTTTGTCCTTTAGTTTCTTGTCGAGCTTTTCTTTTGCCTGCGTAGCTTTCCTCTTTTAGCACTCGTATGTTGCTTCTCTTTTCCACTCAAGCTCAGCTAAGGTAAGAAGTCGATCCATCCATGCTTCTTGATCATCTTGTGTTTCTTTGCCATGAAGTCGCATTGTTGGAATGTTGAGCTCAATTGGTTGTAAAGCCTCTTGACCATAGACCAAGTGAAATGGTGTGAACTCCGTGGCTTCCCTATATGTGGTTCGATACGCCCACAAGGCACCATCCAAGAAGTCATCCCACAACTTTGTCTTGTTTTTCACCATCTTTCTAATGATGCCTGCAATGACACCATTAGCTTTTTCTACCAAACCATTTGATTGGGGATAGTAGGGTGTACTATGACGATGTAGAATTTGAAGTTCTTCACAGACTTCTGTGAGCAAGCCCTTTCTAAACCCTGGACCATTATCAGAAACAATCTCCAAAGGTGTGCCAAATCTACAACAAATGTGAGTGTAGACAAATTTGCTCACTGTCCTCTCATTTACCTTTGCCACACTTTGTGATTCTACCCATCTCGTCATGTAGTCTATGGCCACCAAGAGACAAATTTGCTCACTGTCCTCTCATTTACCCATAGCATCAATGTCCCATTTTTCAAATGGACCATTTGCAAGGACTAACTGACGTGGACCATGTAACAGACGCTTGTTTCCATTAATCTAACAGTTGTGACAGCTTTTACACCAATGTTGAACATCAATGTGCAAGCTTGGCCAAACATATCCGGCAAGAAAAATCTTTTTTGCAGTGAGTTCCTGTGCAAAATGACCACCACACGCTTCCTCGTGCAAACCTTTTAGAATGGCTAGGATTTCCTCAATAGTTGGTACTCTTCTGCACACTTGATCATTCCCTCTTTGATAGAGGGATCCTTCTAGGAAGAGATACGCGCTTGCCTTTTTCATGAGTCTCCTCTTCTGAGCCTTCGTGAAGTCTTGTGGAAACTCACCCTCCAAAATGTAGCTAATAATGGGAGTCAATGACTCCAATCCCTGGTATCTCGGTTGCTTGATAGTTGCTGCCACCATGATGACCTGCACTTCTTTCTCAACACATGTAACTGCTTGTTGTGCAAGTAAATCGGCATCTTCATTTTGTTTCCTAGGAATATGATATAGTTGCACTTCTTTAAACTGATTAAACATCCTACGAATGGCATGAAATTTTATCCGTAAGCTTTCATTCTTGCATGCCCAAATGCCTAAAATATGTTTAACAATGAGAAGTGCATCTCCCTTTACCATGAGACATTGTATCCCTTGGCCAATGCACATCTTCAAACCATGAAGGAGTGTGTCGTATTCTCCTTCATTGTTGCTAGTTGAACCTGGTAGATTGACCTTCTCTTTCATGACCACCTCCCCACTTGGGTTGAGCAACACTAGCCCTTCCCATGCTTTTCCTGTGACTCGTCGAAAAGCTCCATCAAAGAACAAGGTAAAAGCATTAGGAATATTTTTCGATGGTGGCAATGGTAGGGTCTTTATTTCAGGCACCTTAATCTCCTTCTCATGTACCCTATAAGTAAGGATCCCTGTCAATTGTGCATGCACACTATCTTCTACCTTGAAAGAGTATTGGAACTCTTGCAATTCCATAATCCACTTTGAGATACTATTGCTAAGATTCATTTGAGATGACACCCAAGGAAACAAATTTTCTACAGTGAGAATTACAAAAGGTTTTGGTAGCAAGTAGGATCTAAACTTTCTCACCGCAAACATGAGAGAAAGCATCATGAGTTCTGCCTCCGTGTAGCCTCTCTCCAAAGCATTCATGACCCTATTAGCAAAGTAGATGGGTCACATCCGGGTACTATGGGGATCTTGTTGTAGCAAAACCGCTCCAATTGTTTCTTTCCCAACACTATAGCTAACAAAGAATATGTACTCCCAACAAGGAGGCATGAGTGTTGGTAGTTCTGACAGGATGACTTTAATGTTACAAAAGTACTCTTCAAGCTCATCAGACCATGCAAATTCTACTTGTTCTGTCAACTTTTGCAAAGGATCAAGCAACTCCGAAGCTAAGTGAATAAAGCGTGACATATACTTCACCTTTTGAATGAATGAGATTGACCTCTTTGAGATTCTTGGGTGATGGGAGCTCAATAAGAGCCTTTGCCTTTGAAGGATCCACCTCAATGCCTTTATAGGAAATCTTGTGACCAAGCAAGATCACTTCATCCTCACCTATGTGGCACTTGTCGGTGTTGAGTTGACCTCCCATGTCATAGAGCTTCTTTAAACCTTCCTCTACCCTTTGTAGATGCAATGATTTTGAGCTATAAATGCAAAAATCATCAATAAGAACCCTAATGGACTTTCCAAAGAATGTTTGAAACACCATGTTCATGAAGCGTTGGAAAGTTGCAGGAGCATTTGTCAGTCCAAATGGCATGACTCTAAAAGCATAACAACCCCAAGGAGTGATGAAGGTTGTTTTCAATTGATCTTCCAATGCGATACCCATTTGAAAGTAACCCGAGTAGCCATCACACACAGTGTACTTCTCATGACCAACTACCTCATTTAGTATCTCATCTTGAAATGGGAGGGGAAAGTGATCTCTTTTTGTTGCCTCATTGAGTGGACGGTAATCCACACACGCCCTCCACTTGCCATTTTTCTTAGGAGTGACAACAACGGGAGAGACCCACTCCGAATTCTCCACTGGATAAATGAAACCTACTGCTAGAAGCTTTCTTACCTCCTTGAGTAAAGCCTTCGTAGCTTCTGAGCCTTAGGTGTGGCCTCTGGCTTCAACTCAATTTTGTGTTGAACAGCATCTACTCCACGCACATCGGTGTAGTCTTTAGCAAAAAGCCTAGGAAATTTCCTTAACACACCTTTGAGCTCCTCTCTTTCATCCTTTGTAAGTGTTGTAGATAACATACTTCTAGCATTCTTTCATCTTCCACTTTATGGTTTTCTTGGGAACCTACCTCTTCCAAACCTGGGCAAGAGGTCTCTTGGTTGTTTGGCTTAAACCTTACCCCCATGACTTCAATGGAAGACTCCTCTTCAGTAATGCTGCCGCTACTTTCTCCTTCTGAAGTTCTATCGGTCCAGACTTCCTCCGTCTCACTTTGAGATGATTCTTCATGAAGCTCCTCTTGGCGTTGCTCCTTCATGTCAAAGACAACCTTCTTATGATTGTCATTCCTACAAATTAGCTTTCCACTCTCCCAATCCTACAAAGCTCACACTTTCATTAGCCATGGTCTCCCTAGGATAAATGGGTAACCATTTCCCTTGGTCGACATAACATAAAAATCCACCGCCTTCTTAATGCCAAAGGCCTCTACAAAAACATTTTTACAAATGCCTACACATCTAGCTTTGCTATTGTTTGCCATCTTGACTTTAATTTTAGGTGTCTCATGGATGTGCATGCCTAGTTTTTGCATGAGTCCCTCTGTCATGATGCAAATTTGTGCACCCCCATCCACTAGACTTTTCCTAACCAATCTTCCTTTGATGTAACAATCTAGCACAGGTGTAATATCCTCATTCATTTCAGCATGTGCAATTTTTACAACAAGCACACTCTCTTTTACCTTTCTCCTAGTGCTAACTGCCTTTGTTAAATCCCTCCTAACTTGTGGGCATAATGCAAGAAACTGAGGCCATGAGATATCAGGACCCTTACCTCTCATGTCTTCCAATAGGTTGTATGGATCCATACCATGTCCAAGAGGGAAGTCTTGGAGATTGATACGACGTCGAGTCCTCTTAGTTTCCTTGGTTTCCTTTGCCTTCTTTTCTCGTCCATGATCACTTTGTGATGTGACACCTTCTTTCTCCTTCCCTTTTCCACGGCCACGCTTAATGCCATTTGCTTCCATGTCAACCTCTTTTGAATTTGTCACCTCTACCACATGCACATTTGGGTCTGGCAAAGGTGGAACTCCTTCCACTCCTTGTGGAGGTGGTCTTGCTCCATTTGGCCTTTGTAGAAGCCGTGGTTGCTGACTAGTTCCTTCACCTACATTCATCACTTGGTAATTCAAGTTAGGTCTCCCTAGCTCCCCACGGGGCCAAGGACAATTATACATCCCATGTCCAGACTCTCCGCAATTCCAACATTGTAAGACTCTCCTAGGTCGTGGATCTCGCTCTTCAGACTTCCTTGCTTGTCCTTTTGGACCTACAGCTTGTGCAAGGTGAATTGACAAGCTTCTTAAAGATTCATTTAACTTTTCAATCACTTCCGCCGTTACCTCAGGAATCTCCCTAGATGTTGATGCTTGTGACTTACCTTTGGGTCTAAGACCTTCTATTGGAACCTCCCCCTTTAAGCATTTGAGTTTCCTATATTTCTCAGCAGCCCTAGTTTCAGCTGCTTCAAAGGTAGCAGGTGCACCGGCCTCAACTTTTATCTTAAGGTCAGGAAAGAGTCCGGCTATGAACCTCTCCTTCTTTAGGAACTCTGCACCATCACCAGGGTTAGCAACATTTCTCACCCATACAACCCAAAGACGTAGAAACTCTTGCTTGTACAAGTAGTAGTCATCTAAGTCTTTTTGCTTATGAGAAACAATGTCTTGCCATAGCTTTTGAGTGTTTTGGGGATCAAAGAAGTATCTCTTGAAATGATTCACAACTTCCGTGTAATTCCCTTTAACTTCCTCAAGCAAAGAGTCAAACCAAGTGCTAGCATCTTTCCTAAGGACCACCTCAAACATCTCTACACGTTCTTGATCAATTACTATCCTCTTGATACGACAAGACATCTTGAAATTTGCTAAAAATAATTCTGCATCCTCTCCAGGCTCTCCAAAGAAAAGAGGATATCCGGACATTTGGCGTTGGGCCTCCATTGAATCGGTTTCAAAGTGACAACACGTTTTTGTTTTTCTTTCTTAAAAAAATTACACAATAATGTTTTCTAAATTGCAATCTGTTCTACAACAAAATAAAAATATTCACATCAAATGACCTATGATAATCAATAAGAGGCAGGATGACAGGGTTTGGTGATGCGAGAATTTCTCCTACTCTTTGGGCACCAAACATGAACACTAAACGTTGTTGAAAATGGATTTTTCTACTAATTGCAATGTTTATTCTAATGTGTGGTGTGAAATGAAAGGGGAAAACCTCTATTCTTGGGCCATTATCCATGGTCTATGCATGACCTAATTCTTAAAACAAAACAAAAATATAGACGTACAAACTAAGGTCGTACCTAATGAGAGGCAAAATAAAAGGATTTACTGATGCGTTTATCTCTGCCAACCTAAGAGGACCTAAAATTCTACGAATTATATGTTGAAACTGCAACTTAGTACTAACAATTATGTGTACCTTTTGCCTTGCAATGGGAATGAAGGGATCATACAAATTATCGTGATTCAGGCAAGCTACTTGATTATGCTAAAGGTTGAGCCTTCACAAAAATACACAAGCCGTTCCTCCGTGGGGGCACCAATTTGAGGCGGTCCGGGGCGGGCAACAAGAAGAGCGGCCTCTAAACACCCTTCGAGGCTCCCGTGCTGCTCAATTGGGACTGGGGCAAGCACAATCAGAGACACAACAACCCACAGCCAAAAACCAAACAAGAAAAGGGGCACCACCTAGTTGTAGATGCGAACTAGGACGCACGTGAAATCTCCTTGTACTCAAATGCACAAAGAGAGGGGAATGCAAGATAGCCACACACACCAAACACAAACATTCACCACGCCAGAGAGAGGTGAAGAGCACACATCAACTTGAGCAACTCAGTCTTAGCCTTAAAGACTAGATGCACACAAAGCTTGATGAGAAATAGAGGGACAACACAAAACTTGACCTTGTTGCCAATACACAAATTGTCTTAGGGTCACGGGAGCCCTCTCACTGAGCACCCTCTTACAATTTACCTTTTAGGAAAACAATTCAACAAGCCCTCAAACCACCAAGCATGAAATGGCACAACAAACTTCAAGGACAATATACCTTCAACCACCTGATGAGCCAACTTATCAAGTCAATTTGGAGAGAAGAGTCGTAGTTGCAGCATACAATTGCACCCAAAACTATGAATCTTATTTATGGATAAGAGTAGGCTACAAGTGTGATTGCAAAGTATAGTATCACTCCACTCCTCTAGATGGCATAACTAACTTCAAGCTTCTCCATGCACCTATGTGTAGTGATGGAATAGAGCACTCACAATGCACACACTCTACACAACTAGGCTTGAAGAGTGGTGTGTTATGTGTTGAGAATGGTGTGGTGTTGTGTGATCATGTGATAATTTACAAGGGAGAGAAGGGCTCTATTTATAGGTTTTAGAAGCCCCGATTAGGATTAGGCCTAATCAAGTTTATTTGAAGAAATAAAAGATTGTGCATATTTTATTTTTTTAAATGAGGGTGGGTCTCTCTTGTCCTTTGAGTCACATGGATGTGGGCTCAAGGGAAGAGAATTATTGAGGATGAAAGGAGAGAGGGATTGAGTGAATAATTTGGGAGTGCCTACTCTAGTAGAGGGTGCATTTTACAATAAGGTTAGTGGTTAGTAGTTAGTAAATATCACTACAAAATATTTACAAAATCATTCACCAAATGGTGAGATATATGATGAGAAAAGTTAGAGAAGGGATAAGCTTGTAAAGCAAGGTTTAAGCTTGGAGAAGTTGACATTCACCTCTTTACAGCACCGGTAGAAGAAGCGGTCAGCATGGCGAAGTAGCGCGTGTCGATGAAGCTATGTTATCTTCAAACCTTGGAAAATTCATGATAAAAGCCTTTATTTGCAGAGGTTATCCTTGGATTTTTGCTGATTTTTTGAAGTTCTTTACAAAGCTGAAGAGCGTATGGTAATATGGACATATATGTAGAGAGAAAGGGAGACACGTAGGGTGTAGAAATGGAGGATGAAGGCTATGGAGGTGTGAGAGATGTGGCAATGGTGAAGAGGGTGAATTAAGACATGGGAGTTGCAGGTTTGGGAGTGGGAAGGAGAGGGAGGAGTGTGTGTGAAAGAGGAAAATGATAAAGTGGAAGAGGGAGTGTGGCTGCATAGCATGGGCAAACTGGGGTCCACCAATAAAATCATAGCTCACAGCTCGCAGCTCAAAAAAATATGAAAAACTTTTAGGTGAAATTTCAGCTCACGAGCTACAACTTCTGTTTGTATCACCTTTTCAAATTCGGGGAGCATGTGATCTTTAAAAATTCAGCAAAACCGACTGTTTTTTCCACTACACAAGGTCTTTGTGAGGTCCTTCTTTAGATGACTCTTTTGAATACCTCCAAGAGTGAGCTCCCCATGGTGCATGCATGCATGCCACATACCCTTGACCTTATTTGGTAGGTCTATAATTGAAGATATTGTTGAGATCATGATATAAGTGAATAGTACAACTAGGAAAATCAAATATTGAGGGGTCTTAAAAAATATGTACATGTCAAATATAAATAATATAGGTGGAAAAAATATAAAGGGGTCAAAATAAATCTCTCTCATTATAAGTCTACCATAAAAAGATGAATATTTTTTGTGTTCTAATTTATGAGAGTAAAAGAGAATAGATGTAGGAAGGAAAAATCACAATAGTAAAAAAATATACACATAAATAAAACTAGTTTTTTTGGATTTTTGTTAGGATGGAGTTACACCAAAAATAAGAGAAGCTTACATGAAATTATTTTTATATGGAATAAAGAGTATGCAAAATGGTAAGAAAAAATATGGTAATGGTGAGTCAATGTACATAGCATAAATAACACACCATAGGTATTTAGGCCCTATATACAATGAAATATTTACACACAAATGGGCCATAATATATTTTATTTTATTTATTTTATTTATTTTTTTGGCTCAACTAGCCCAGTGACTAGCTAGCTGAGGGTTTTTAAGAAAATATGGAGAAAGTCCCTAACTCACACACGCCTATGTACAGTGAAATGGTAGGGATAACCAAAATGTTTGAGTGATTTGATAGGGTGAGGTAGCTTACTATGGCAATTATGGAAAGCCGAAAAATGGCTATCACTACTATCAGAGCATGAGATTAACGAAACCTATGAGCAGTCACCATGCCGATCAATTTTCCAAGTAGCTAAGGAAGACCAAGCCTAAGTGAGGAGAAAACACCCTCACCTTTTATAGTGGAGGAGGCAAGGATGCACTCCGACAGATACTCATTAGTGGTGGTGCCGCAGCCACCTAGAGGTAATCCAGGTAGGATTCCATCCATGAGTGGGCGGTAGGGAAGCCAAGGCAGGCAATCTTTCATTATGTGAGATCATCTGCGGGGGGTAGTGACTCAATATGACTGTTGCGACAGCATGAAGAAGCCCTAAATAAAAAATAGTGATGTTAAAAGCCACCCCGGTTTTTGAGGAGCCAAAGAGTAGGTTTTTAGCTAAAAACTAAAACTAGTAGGAGGTAGATTAGGGGATGGTACCCATAGGGTAGCCAAAATAAGATGCTGGGAAGGTGTTAGCTTTATGGTAACTAGCTCTATCAGCCAATGTGATCCAAATCAAGCATTTGTACAGCATAGGGTGCTCCCTTATCAGGCAACAGATCAATTTAATCTCTTGAGCTCAGACAGTGATTCGGAGTGTAGCCTACAAACCCCCTCCAGATGAGATGCTAGAGCAACCACAGCCCCAAGGCAGTAATTTAGCATGTAAAACATAAGGTAAAAATCCCTTACAGCCACAACTCAAAAAAAGATTCGAGTGTTTGGAGGTCATATATTGTGGCCAGGAATGGCGATTTAGAACATTAACCGAGCCCCATAGATACTATCCAGGTCAGAAGTCATGACCAAGTGTGTGTGTGTGTGTGTGTGTGTGTGTGTGTGTGTGTGTGTGTGTGTGTGTGTGTGTGTGTGTGTGTGTGTGTGTGTGTGTGTGTGTGTGTGTGTGTAGTTATGGTCAGCTGCTGCTGTGACACTATGTGTGTGTGTGTGTGTGTGTGTGTGTGTGTGTGTGTGTGTGTGTGTGTGTGTGTGTGTGTGTGTGTGTGTGTGTGTGTGTGTGTGTGTGTGTAGTGTTAGTGCTATTTCAAATCACCATTCTCCACGTCCTAGCCGCTCAAAGCTAGGTGGTGCCCCCTGTTCATTTCACCGTGGCTAGCTCTCGGTGTGCATCGATTCTTGGCGTTTGAGGCAGTCGGGGTCCATGTCGCTGTTTGCGCTTGTCAGTGGCATGGGAGAAGCCTCAATGATGTGGCACTCAGCATGGAAAGCTGCATGGAATCCAACACTTGTGACGCAAAATGTCGGTGCCAAGACCTTATCAAAGGTTTTCTTCTCTATGGAGACCCCATTTGATGCCCAAATTGGCCAGCATGAGCTTCTCCTATGATCTCGCCCATTGCCTTGCATCAGCCTCTCCTTATTTCCACCTTTTTCCCACCCCTTGGGTGGCCACACCCCTTTGGGCAGTTAATTACCCTTTTTCATTGGGCAACCCTCCTTTGATTTTGTGAAGGCACTCCATTTGGGACATGTATCAGCCAAGACAGTGCTAAGCATGGCATATTAACCAAAGCATTGCTTAGCACAAACCTCATTTCCAGTAGCCCCTAACCACCAATATCATCGTGCATTGGATTATCCACATCATCATCTTGTATAATGCCGCATGCCCCCAAAATGCAAGTATAAGTGACTGCATTTGGGAAAAAGCCTTCCCTTCGCATTCGGTAAAATTTTTCCAGAAAACACTTGCCACATCCATATCAGGCATTGCCAAATCATTACATTATGCATATCATTCAACCACAGTAGTGCCGAGCACAAGTCCACACGCATATCCAATTATTGACATTCTCGACAAGATGCTTCTCAAGTACTTATTGATCTATTAAGTGCATTGTATTCCAAAGCGTGGTTGAACCCCAAAAACTCCCATTCGACACGTTGACCAAGGTAACCAAACCAGTACAGAAGTGGCCCGTGCTGAAACTTTAACCGCTCATATCTTGGTTGTTTGATCTCCAATTAGGAATCTAAAAAGACCAACGCTCTCTATATGATAAGCACTTTAGACCCATGCACTCATACCACCCCTGACCCTTCATCTACAACTGCCCAATCCGGCTCAAACTTGCAAATTGTCCCAGCTTCAAACTACCATAACTTTCACACCAAAGCTCCAATTGGCAAGTCGTAAAGACAACCATAGAGAGCATGTCAAGCACTTCAATTTTAGCTTATAAAATCACATTTTGGTAGCATCACTTACAAGTCGGCTTGCATGAAACATCTCCATTTCTAGGCACCGAAACCCACATTTAGCATACATCTCAGTCCTCTTGCTGACATAACATCTGCTAACATTGTTCATAAGTTTGATAAAACCTCAAATATGTATGGAGATTTTCATCTTTCACCCCATGCCCGCAAAGCGTCATGACATCCACCCCCTCTAAACCTGGACATTTTCTGGCATGTGCCAATCTTTATTCTTGAAAATGCTAGTACACTACCCCACTCTAAGCATTCTTTCAAAGACCCTGTAAATCCTCATGCTTTTCTCAACCCTGTAAGTCTTCAACTTTATCCAACCCATTAACATGGAATCTTCAATTCCAAGCTTTGCATAGACATCTTGGACAATCTCTTCATCATCTTTATCCTGTAATAGCCTATCATTCTCAAGCAAGCATTCATCAATAGCAGTTTCCATATTAGCCCTAATCTTCTTGCAAACCTCCACATAGGTAGGGATATTAACACAATCCTCATCATCTTCATACATGCTTTGATCCCATCGTTCTTGGATAATTGCACCTTAAAACCTACTTCAACTATGCATATGTTGATGTTGAAGCCCATTAACTTGCTCAATGGAAATCTGGGATCACAAACCTGTCAAATTTTAGAATCTTGTTCTCTTTCGGCACCCCATGCATCTCCAACTCCTTGTCATAGCACTCCAAGTATCCTACTAGATCATAATCATCAAAAATCACCTACTAATAAAAAACTGAGTGTTTGGCATTTTCAAGTGCTAATTGTAACAATATCTCTTGTTTCTAGTTATTTGACGCTCAGATTTCCTATTTTCTATCATTGGCTCCGATACTTGAAACATTTTTGTGTTATCCTGCTCTTGAAATCCACCCAATTCACTTTTTGTAGATTGCTGTAATTCTTGATTCTCAATTTTGCAATTGGTACCCCAATGTTGGTTCATATTCTGCACCCGACTTGCATACTGCTACTACAAAATAGCAGTCATTAATCCCATAATTTGTTGCATGCCTTTTGCTCGGTTTGTTGACATGACTAACTTCATCTACCCCAGTCAAGTTCACGTCAAGTTCATCAAATTTGTCGGAGTGCACGTCTCTCCAAGGTTGACCGGGAAAGGGTCGGGCTTCTTGCTGTGGATGGAGAAGCAACCGAGGTGCAAACCAAGAGAGATGAGTGCAGTTAGGAGTTATTTTAGTGTTAGAAAGAAGATATAGAGCTGATTATAGAGCCATTTTGGAATAAAATCGCGACTCAAAATGCAAATAGCAAAATGAAAATTAAATTAGAACCATTTATCAACACTCAATTGATGTTGGCAAATAAAAGACGCTTCCAATAAATTGATATATGAAACCTTGTTAGAAATTGGTTGCATACTCCATTGTCCATATGCTTGCTGATTTGCAAACCCATATTCAAAAATCCCCAACCCAATGGAAGCAGTTTGTAATCTCCAAGCAAACCCCGCCCTACACAATTTCCCTGTTGTTCAGCTCCTAAAATTTCCCTTACGCACTGCACTCGGTTGATTTTTGGTCTGCTCTTCAAATTGTAGAACGCGTCCCCTCTCCACTACTTGATTTCCACAGCTATGGCCACTTATGAGGTCTTAGTAACTTCAAATATTCTTCCAAGATAGTCAAACTCCCACTATATTCCCCTCAATTTGGGCTTCCAATGATGATTATAAATTCTCACAACTTTTCCTTTCAAGTTATCTCCCCACACGGCTTTTTGTCCCAGAGAGCATGATATTCCTCGATTCTTCTTTTCCTTGCCACTGTTCTTATGATGCCATTTTCCCTTCCTCTCTATCTCCTCATGCCAATCGTGTTTTCTTCCCCCTTCATTCCCATTCAACCTCTCCTCCCTTGTTAACTTTCCCTTTTAATCCTCCCTTCTCCTTTCCAGATCAAGACTGAGAACAACTTTCCTTTTCTACTTGCTTGCTTGTTTGAATCTCTTGTTGAAGCTCGAGATAGAGAAATGAAAAGACCTTCACTTGAATTGATCTCCTCTCTCCAAGAGAGAGAGAGAGAGAGAGAGAGAGAGAGAGAGAGAGAGAGTCCTAGCAAGCTCGAGAGAGCTTCCAAAGCCTTCCCTTCCTTGCTCCTCCTCATTTCCCCCTTCAAGGTCCTTCCTCTTTTTGTAATACCCTAATCCCCCTAAGAAAACATCCCCCAAATTTTCTCTTTTGGCCCCTCCACAACAATCACGGCGCTGTGACTAACGTGGCATGGGAGCGGCCTCAATGATGTGGCACCCGGCATGGGAAGTCGCGTGAAACCAACACTTGTGATGCCGAATGGTGGTGCAAAGACCTGCTCAGAGGTTTTCTTCTCTCTAGTGACCCCATATGATGCCCGAGCCGACCAACGTGAGATACTCTCTCCCCTTTTGTGCTCTCGCCCACTGCCTTGCATCATCCTCTCCTTATTTCCCCCCTTTTTCCACCCCTTCGGTAGCCACACCCCTTTGAGTGGCCGTTTACCCTTTTTCTTTGGGAGGCCCTCCTTCGATTTCATAAAGGCACCACATTTGGGAGGTGTATCAGCCAAGACATTCCTAACCATGGCATATCAACCAAAGAATTGCTAAAAAAAAACTCGTTTCCAGAAGCCCCTAACAACTAATATCATTGTGCATAGGATATCCACATCATCAGCCAAAGAATTGCCCATCACAAACCTCGTTTCTAGTAGCCCCTAACCACCAATATCATTGTGGATTGGATTATCCACATCATCATCTTGTATAATGCCACATGCCCCTGAGATGCAAGTATAAGTGGCTGCATTTGGCAAAAAGCCTTCCCTTTGCATTTGGTAAAAATTTTCCACAAAACACTTGCCACATTCATATCGGGCATTGCCAAATCACTCGTGGGGTTCAGCGTTCAATACCCCCTATATAACGTGCCTTCATGCGGCATTAAAAACACCCCTCTTTTAACATGTCTAAATGAATAAAATGACCCCTTATTTTAGGATTTTTTCCAAAATTGAATATAAAAATCCCTTATTTTAATTTGGGTGCTATCGTTTAACGAGCGACCAAAAGCGAGCGAGGGACAAAAAGCGAGCGGCAAGTAGTGAAAAAGTTCATCGATGTAGAGTGGCACACTGAAAATCAAAGCAAAACAAGATTACTATAACCAGTTACTATTGAGAGGTTGCAAAATGATGTGAAAATTGATTTGGTGAATGCATGATATGTCATGCTTTTATTTGTTGAATATGTGTGCTATCAAAAAAACTAGATTTTATCAGCTACTTAAAATAGTATTTTCTTTAAGGCTAACCCATCTATGAGCAAGACATGTCAAGGGGTTGTGATCTTCTCTTCTTCTCTCTTTCCATTTGCCTCTCTTCTGTAAGTCCTGCTTTTAAAACGAAAGTCCAAGTATTTGGCCATTTTTCAATCCAAATAATCTAATGGTCAATGCTTGACAATAAACCAAAATAATATGCTCATATTTTTCATTTCTGAAACCAATAGCGATTGTTCAAAAGAATCTTTGAACACTGTTTGTATGCCAGTCTCCATCACAAGTTGTTTAACACATTCTTACGAGTGTTTTTCATAAGGACACAACACTACTAAATTGGAATGTCCCCAGCCACATGTAGTTAAGTAGATGGGCTATTCCAAGAGGAAGCTAATAATGGTATTTTACAACAAAATATGGGAACCTTTTTTCATATAAATATCTAGAGATTAATCACAAGGAGGATAGATCCTAACATCGCCATGGGGGTTGGGGGGCGGGGGAGCTTGCAAAAAATTGAGGTATAAGATAGTTTTAGCCATCTAAAATTTAAATCTCACTAAATTTTCTCCCTTAAAAAAAACTATCAAATTTTTAAGTTTTAGTATAAATATAAGCAAAATCTTTATCAGACATGGGGGTGGTTTTAAGTCTACCCTTTTTTCTTTGGTTAATGATTTTGTTTTTGTTGTGAGCCTTAGGGGGGTGGGGTTGCATGCATTATAAACTGCATCCTACCAACTATAGGTAGCTAGATATATATAGAGTAATGAAGCTTATTATATATTCATATTACATTAGCACATTGCGGGAGTCATCTAATGACGAGTGCTTTCAAATTGAGAAACATACGAACTTACATGCGTTGAGAGGGAAATTGTCCATGTGGCATTCACATGTTTTTCACGTTGTATTTTTGTTGCAAGGAAGCGATCAAGGTTCCATACCCTACTCCTCATACTCTTTCATTCATACTAGATGCCACCTTCCTCCCTATTGCTCTTGCGCCTTTGGCCGGTGCTTCTACTTTTGCTTCCATACCCTTGCAATGAACTGTTTTTGGAAATCTCTTTCCCGCTTACCTAGGATACTTTTTGCACCAATTGCCACAGATAGAGCCAACATAGCAAAGGATGGAACATGTATTATTGTATCCTGGATATGGGCAATGGAAATTGGAGTTTGTATCCTTGGTTTTTTAGTTAAATGGAAGTCAACAAAGATTGACTTTATTAAAAGGAAGTACACTTGGATTTATGAAAGCTGATTGTAGCAATGGCCTACAAATCACCCCACACCACACTTGCAAATTGCGCAATGCTAGCAACAAACAATGCATGGTGAAGCTTCTCTCTCTCTCTCTCTCTCTCTCTCTCTCTCTCTCTCTCTCTCTCTCTCTCTCTCTCTCTCTCTCATATCCTCTATTTAATATATCATTGTTGCTCAACTAGTGACACATTGAGGGTTTGTATTGTATCATGCAACACATGCAAGAAGCCAGAGCATTTGTAGTTATCTTGCTGTCCACGTAGAATATTAACATCACATGTATCACTACTTAATAATGAGAATGTGTGGCATGGATGGAACTATTAAGGGGTGACAACTAAGGACGATTAACATGGATTAATGAGATACAATGTGAATCAACACCTTTAAAGGGCTATGAAGGAAAATTGGCTTTATATCGCTCACATTTTTACCCTTTAAAAGTGGCCAACCCAAAAAAGGTTTAATGCCAATCAAAACTCAATGCTCCATTCAATCCTTCCAATCCGTTCAACCGTGATAAAAAACATTACTTGTTAATAGATTTTATTCCAGGAATCAACACCCATTCTTCTAGGCGAGAGAGTATCTGAAGTTTGTGGTTTTTAATAAGCATCGTAGCCCAATTCCCAATTCTGCCAGTAGGTGCTACACATTTAGTAAAAGAAAATAGGAGCAAAATACGAAGTGATACCGATGCAAATTAATGTTGCACGTAGCTAGCAAATGAAATCTGCGACAGCAAGCAGACAAAACTGCAACGGTAGGCAGACTTTCCCAATGGCAAGGGAGAGAGAGAGAGAGAGCTTCATGTCCAAGGCATCATCTCTTGGAGTCCACAGGCAAGGTGGTGGGCAGGTGGGCTACGAGCGTAATGTTTTCTATAATGAAATTGATGGCTTTGCAGCACTTGAGGACTATTACTCGAGTGGTTAGGTGAGAGCACATAGGTTAGATGCTACACTCACGGTGGTTCGAGTTCCCTCTGCTCTTCCTTTTTTGTGAGGTAAGGGTAAAATGATTGCCTTGAGATGGAATGAAGGGAATTGTTGTTAGGAAATAAGACGTAGCTAAATAGATAATTGAGTAGATTATTTAATGGAGAGAGAGAGATTTACATACACGAGATTATAGAGTAGAGAGAGAGAGAGAGGGAGTACACACAATATACGTGGTTCACCCAATGTGGGCTACGTCCACGGGAAAGCAGCAACTCAATGGCTTTAGTACTTCAAAACAAGAAGTAGTTTACAAAGGGATTATACCTTTAATGGAGCTCCCGCCTTGCTTCACTCTCACCACCTCACACTCACCTTGTTGCATCAACTTCACACTATGAAATGTGTGTAGAAATGGCCTCCTTTTATAGGCCAAAAGAGCTGCCCTCTCTCATAAGAGGCCGCCATGTGTAGCCGCCCTTGTGTAGATGAGTCCAAATCGGACCCTTCAATTCGCCCATGTGTGGCCGCCCTTGAGAAGACAAGTCCGCTTTTGAATTCGGCCACCGGCCATTGAATTCGGCTACCGGCCACCGGCCATTGACTACCGGCCACCGGCCAACCGACCGATTGTTTTCCGACCACTTTCCGGCCGCCGGCCGGCCATAATATTCCGGCGAAAAGAAATATTCTGGTGACGGGAAAAAAAAGTCTCAGGGGCTTCCGCCGGTGAGGCCCCTAAAGTTGCCCCTGATTTTTTGCCGAGAAAATTTTGGTTTCCAATAAGTGATTTTCCTTCACGCACGATGGCTTCTCCTCATAATGGGTGCCTTACAAATGTGCACTTTTACCACAAAAATTTACAAGGGTAAATCAGGCTCCATATTTAACAATCTCCCACTTGGAGACTCATCTCCAAACCAAACCTGTGAGACTGCTTTCCATCCTGGCTTCTTATCCTTGAATGCCGATAGAGGATGAGAAAAATCTCAACTTCTCCTTGTTGACCACCTTTGTGAACATGTCTGCAGGATTTTCACTTGTATGCACCTTTCCTACCTTTAGTTGTCCCTCTTCCAAAAGAGTGCGTATGAAGTGATATCTCACCTCAATGTGCTTTGTCCTTAAATGAAAGGCTGAGTTCTTCACAAGATGGATAGCGCTTTGGCTATCACTGTACAAGACACAATTGTCTTGTTTGAATCCAAGCTCTTCTAAGAATCTGTGAAGCCACAGAATTTCTTTGCTTACCTCCGTCATTGCTACATACTCTGCTTCCGTGGTAGAAAGTGAAACCACTTTCTGCAGCTTTGAAGCCCAGCTTAATGCTGTGCCTCCAACCGTGAACACATAGCCAGTAGTGCTCCTTCGAGTATCTTTGTCACTTGCCATATCTGCATCAGCATACCCTTCTAGAAAAATATCAGTTCCTCCAAAATACAAAGCATTTGTTGTTGTCCCTTTTAGATACCTAAGTATCCACTTCACAGCTTGCCAATGCTCTTTACTTGGGTTGTCCATGAACCTACTCACAACTCCCACTGCATGTGCAATGTCTGGCCATGTCCAGACCATAGCATACATTAGAGAACCTACCGCTGCAGCATATGGAACTTTAGACATATAGGCTATCTCCTCTTGTGTCTTTGGACACATATCCTTCGTTAGTTTAAAGTGACCAGCCAAAGGTGTAGAAACTGGTTTTGCATTTTGCATTGCAAACCTTTCTAGTACCTTCTTGATGTAATCTTCTTGAGATAGCTTTATTGTCTTCTTCATTCTATTCCTTGATATTTTCATACCAAGTATCCTCTTTGCAGCACCTAAATCTTTCATTGAAAAAGATTTAGACAGATCCTCTTTTAGGTCTTTGATGTCCTGCATGTTAGCACTTGCAATCAACATGTCATCAACATATAACATTAGGATGATGAATTTCCCATCTCCCAAATTCTTCGTGTAGACGCAGTGATCCAAGTTGCATCTTGTGAATCCATGATCCAACATCCATCGATCAAACTTCGACACCATTGTCTTGATGCTTGCTTTAAACCATACAAGCTCTTCTTTAATCTGCAAACCATTTTCTCCTTACCTTTTACTTCATACCCCTTTGGTTGAAGCATGTAGATTTCCTCCTCTAAGTCACCATGAGGGAATGCCGTATTTACATCCATTTGCTCAAGATTTAGATCATGAGCAGCCACAAGGCTTAAGACAAGCCTAATTGAGTTCATTTTTACAAACAGGAGAAAATATTTCATTGAAGTCAATACCTTTCTTTTGAGAAAAACCTTTTACCACAAGCTTATACTTGTACCTTTTCTTCCCACCTTCTTCTTCCTTCACCTTGTACACCCATTTATTTTGAAGTGCCCGCTTACCTTTAGGCAACTCAACCAACTCCCATGTTTAGTTGCGATGTAGTGAGTCCATCTTCACTTGCATGCTCTTCGTCCATTCTTCTTTGGATTCATGTTGCATAGCTTCTTCGTATGATTCCAGCTATCCAGAATCTGAGATCAAGAGATGGTTGAAGGAAGGAACAAACCTTTCTAGAGGTCTACTTGCTCTTGTAGATCTTCGGGGAATAGGTTGAGGCTCCTCATTTGGTTGACGTTATTGCACATTGTCACCGTTTGCAGTCCTTGAGTCTTCACCGTCCTCAAGCTCCATGTACTCATCACCTGTTCTTTTGTTTGATTTCTTTCCAAGTAATCTTTGTACATATTTTGTTCATTAAAAATTACATCCCTACTCCTTGAGATTTTACCATCTTCAGGATTCCATAGGCGATACCCAAAGTCACCTTCTCCATAGCCAATGAAGAAACACTTTTTGGACTTTGCATCTAGCTTTGATCTTAGGCTTCTATCTATGTGCATGAAAGCCTCACACCCAAACACTTTGAGAAATGCATAATTCACCGGTTTACCTGTCCATGCCTCTTCTGGAACTCCCCCATCCAATGTCGTTGAGGGTGACCGATTGGTTAAGTACACAGACGTACTTACAGCTTCCGCCCAAAGCTCAAGCGGTAGGCCAGCATGTAGCCGCATGCTTCGTGCTCGCTCCATGATTGTCCTGTTCATCCTTTCCAAAATCCCATTTTGTTGAGGTGTCCCTGGGGTTGTCCTTTGCCTCCGAATGCCAATGCTAGCACAAAAGCTTTCAAAAGCTTGGCTGCAATATTCACCTCCATTGTCGGATCTGATGCATTTAACCTTTGTACCTGTTTCATTCTCCACAAAGGCTTTCTACCTTTGAAATATGAAAAATACATCGGATTTATTCTTCATGACATAAACCCATGTTTTCCTAGTCGCATCGTCTATGAATGTTACATAGTACAATGAGTCACCAAGTGATGGTGTACTTGCAGGACCCCAAACATCAGAATGAACCAACTCAGGTTTTTTATTTTTTCTTTCATTTCCTGATTTTTGAAATTTTACCCTCTTTTGTTTACCATAAACACAATCTTCACAGAACTCTAAGTCTACTTCTTTCAAACCTGGTAGAAGCTTCTTTGTTTGAAGGATTTGCATTCCTTTGGCACTCATATGCCCAAGCCGATAGTGCCACACCGCACTGTCAACTTTTGTAGTTGTTGCACAAGCTGAAGGTTGCGTGCTGATAGTACACAAGTAAAGTGCACCGACCTTTTCTCCCTTGGCAACCACCAAAGATCCCTTTGAGATCTTCCACCGTTTGTTTCCGAATGCAATGTTGTGACCTTCATCGTCTAATTGTCCTGTAGAGATCAATTTTTTTCGAAGAGAAGGAACGTGCCTAACATCTTTAAGCTTCTATTCCTTTCCATTAGCAGTTTTGACAGAAACTGTACCTTTGCCGACAATCTCACAAGCTTCATCATCTCCCAAGTATACATACCCAAAATTACCTTTGGTGTAATCTTCGAAATGTTGCTTGTGTGGTGTCGCATGGAATGAAGCTCCGGAATCTACTATCCAAGAATTAAACACATTGTCTAATGAGAGAATTAGAGCATCTTGCTCTACTTTACCTGACACATTGGCCTCCGATGTTGGCTTGTTGTCTTGAGACTCTGTCTCCTTCTTCTTCTTGGACCAACAATCCTTCTTGACGTGGCCCTTCTTGCCATAGTTCCAACATTCAAGAACTGACTTTGTACGTGACTTGCTCCGCCTTGAGCGATAACAACCCTTTTGGTTTTTGAACCTCTCCTTAGGCCTTCCTCTTGTTTCTACTGACAGTGCAGCACTTGATGATTCTCTTGTGCTTTTCCTTCGTATTTCCTCGCTTAGGAGAACACCCACAACATCATCAAACTTAAGAGTATTTGTGGCAGAAATAGAATTACTTACAGCCATCACAAGGCTGTCCCAACTATCCGGTAGAGATGATAGTATAAGGAGAGCTCGCTATTCGTCATCGAAATTGATTTTCACCCGATCGAAGTTGACTTATGTTTGTGTTAAAGTCATTTAGGTGTTCTGCAACTGAACCATTCTCTGCCATCTTTAGATTGAACAAGCGCTTCATAAGAAATACCTTATTGGATGCCGATTGTTTCTCGTAGAAGTCGTCAAGTGACTTCATCAAATCCTCCGTGGTCTTCATCTATGAAACATTGAAGGCCACCATTGACGCCAAGCTTAAACGGATTGTTCCCAGTGCCTTTCGATCAAGGACAATCCATGCTTCATCTACCATCGTTGCGGGCTTCTTTGCAAGACCGCCTAGTGGCAGATAGAGGTCCTTCTGGTAGAGATAGTCTTCAATCTGTATCTTCCAATGTTGGTAGTTTTTGCCGTTGAACTTCTCAATCTTGAGCTTCCCTTCCTCTGCCATAACTCCCACTCAATTCAAGGAATCCTTTCCTTGAGATAACTTAGCTACGAGAAAGCCTTGCTCTGATACCAGTTGTTAGGAAATAAGACGTAGCTAAATAGATAATTGAGTAGATTATTTAATGGAGAGAGACAGATTTACATACACGAAATTATAGAGTAGAGAGAGAGAGAGAGTCCACACGATATACGTGGTTCACCCAATGTGGGCTACGTCCACAGAAAAACAGCCACTCAATGGCTTTAGTACTTCAAAACAAGAAGTAGTTTACAAAGGGATTATACCCTTAATGGAGCTCCCGCCTTGCTTCACTCAATGTGGGCTACGTCCACAGAAAAACAGCCACTCAATGGCTTTAGTACTTCAAAACAAGTAGTAGTTTACAAAGGGATTATACCCTTAATGGAGCTCCCGCCTTGCTTCACTCTCACCACCTCACACTCACCTTATTGCATCAACTTCACACTATGAAATGTGTGTAGAAATGGCCTCCTTTTATAAACCAAAAGGGATGCCCTCTCTCATGAGAGGCAGCCATGTGTAGCCGCCCTTGTGTAGATAAGTCCAAATCAGACCCTTCAATCCACCCATGTGTGGCCGCCCTTGAGAAGACAAGTCCGCTTTTGAATTCGGCCACCGGCCATAAGGTTTATTGGTTCAAAAGACTCTCTCTCTCTCTCTCTCTCTCTCTCTCTCTCTCTCGTGCTCACTCCCCTTGGTCTCTACGCTTCCGCATCGCCGACTTTGACAGTATGCTCCTCACCATCCTGTATTAAACAATCCTCGTCCCTAAAATAATTCATTCAAGAAGCTAGAGGAGCTAGGTTCAAATATCTAACAAATTCAATAGACATCTTGACATTATCTGAAGAAGATTTGTTAATAGCAATAAGTTAATCCATCATCAAATGTCTAGAAAAATTAATAGAATCTGCGGCCAAGATACATGCAACAAATGCTACCATAGGGCCATCTATTATGGGACCCTGTTTCACTCACCACAAGTAGAGGTCACACGAGAGAGCACCAAGCTTGCAGTGCCAAGTTTGACCTCTCCACTTTTGTCCCCTAGCACTGCGACACTCTCTTGCGAGTTATTATGATCAAATGACCATGAGCAAGGATTAGAGCCTTCTCTAGAGCGGGATCAATGGAGTAGTGCTATCTATATGACAAAAAAAGCATTTAGCTCTACCCATAAAGCTTACCATAGGACCAAATATGAATATGTTCCCCATACAAAAATGTATGCTAGACCAATATGGCTACAGAGCCAGTGTACACATGATGGCCTGCCACAGATTTAGAGGCTCATTTCATCCCTAGACTCGAGTCTTATCTATCAATTGTCATTCATTGTGTGTATATGTTGCTAGCATGATGTACTGAGATTGAAGTATTATGTTGGTGTACATCTCAATCTGAGGAAAATTTGTGATTGAAATGCAAAAAAAGAGCATTGAAAATTGGGTGTGCTTTCCATGTAGACAAAAGTTACCAATGCAAAAGATGATCCCAAAGTGTGGTATTGATGGTCTTAAAGAAAGGCATGCAAAGTGAAGGTCTTAGATAATTCCAACCACCTTCGCGAGCACCTCCTACAATAATGACCACCATTGTGCTCCATGGGGTTGCTTGCTAAAATGTAAGGTAAGCAATAATTCTCTCCCCCAAGCTAGAAAAGTTCAGTTTTTCTTTCGAATAGTCATTGCTCTAATATGTAAAGCGTTCCTTGTGCGCTCCAAAATAACCCCATATCACTCCAATGTTCAAGAAATTTGAGGACCTGTTCTTAGAATTCTCCAATCATTATGAGCTACATCCTGCCAAGAAATTTGGTACGATGATTACTCTTCGGAATGTGAACTTGATTAAACTCACTAATCGGAATGTAAACTTGATTAAACTCACTAAAATCACATGCTCACGAACCAATTGATTGGATTGACAATAGAAGTACCCTAAAGCAAGAAAGTCACTTCTATTATGCTCAATTTGATGCTCTCAAGTACTAAGCAACATTTATCCGGTGCCATCCTCAAATATGATATGCATGACAAAAATCTCATTTTAAAGAACCATTTACATTTTCTCCATTCATCAGCAATATGTCAGACCTTTACCTATCTTCAAACAATGTGTGTATGTAGAACAATTTCTATGTTACTTCCTGGAAGCCATTTTTTTGGGCCCACATCAAGGTGCGTGAAATTTCGTCGCATTCACAATTTGTCTTTCATGCTCAACATCAACACCCTGTTGTTGCACGTAAGAGCCAATAAGGCAATTCGACCTACTACTTGGTTTTCCCTAGATGGTTCAATTTCATTGCCTTTTTGCTGTCACAAATGAGATGATCCATTATCACTAGTTCCTTTTTTCTTGAGGCAAGGGACACACCCCCACCTCCAAAAGATTCAATAAGACAACTCAAGCTAGATGCCCTTCTTTAGAAATTCCTCTTTAATTTTCACAAGTGTCTGTCCTTCACTCTCATTTGTATGAACAACAAGGTGAGGGGCTCACATCGGAATTTTAATGCACAAAGTTTGAAAGTAAGCCGTGAGGCTCAAAGGAGACCCCTTTACAAATTGAGAGATTGCGAATTAAAAGGTCAAAAAGAAGACACGAGATCCATGAAGAGACCCATTTACAAACTAAAACAAGCCATTCAAAAATGTGTATGCTGTTCTGTCCAAAAATCGGTCGCAAGCATATTACTTTACTTCCTCTCTTCATACAATCCAAGCACACTTTTAGAACAAGAACTCAAGGACACCCTTCTCCAGGGATAAAAGGAAGGCGCGGGTCTAATTACACAAAAGATATGTATAAATACATCACCCCATATGCTTGGGATCGTTATTGCAACATTGTGGGTGGCTCATACCCTAACAAGCCGACTCTTATCACAATTTTTCATTGTTAAATCATGTGGCAGCTGCCCTCACACCTACTTACAATCCAAATACAATACAGAGCATTGAATTAACATAGTTCTCACCATTTTCAACAGGACACGGACATAAGCAATCGGAGTATGAGGATTCACAAATCAGGAAACACATGAAAGGCACTAAGTTTTATCAACATGTTGACTTCCAAGCCGTCACCATTGTCACTAATAAAAGCTCTCAATCTTTGTCACCTTCCCCTCTTTTCGGTGCTCACTACTCTGGTCAATTTCGAAGGTGTCAAGATCTGTGGGCATTTTTTCATCGTTGACTACTCTCTCAAAGAAGCCCTTTCTTCGTCTACTAGTATTTGTAGGAAGAGTGACCAAATGACCTGTGTGCAAGCATCCACGAATTTGCACACGCACACGTGCACCCCTGTGCGAGTACGAGTGACACACAGAGAGCGGGGGGGCCGGGGGGGAAGGGGGAGGGGCTCTCCATATAGCCACCTTCCACATAATAGAGGAAACGGTCTTAACTGGAAAAGCACATAAATTATTTAGAAGCAAAAACCTCTCCACCCCTACAAAGCTGTATGCACTTTGTCCACAAGAGTTAAAGCAACACCTTTTCTTAATCGTATTGTCCGTAAAGAAGCACAGAAAAAAATGAATAATCTGAGCTCACAATTTTGATCTCGTATAATACAAGGACAAATTACCCGAAGGACAATTGACTCTTTGGCAGGCCTTCAGTTCCTTAGAAAATCCTTGCAAAGCTTCTGCCATATTTTTTGGCTTGGATTTTGTTGTGTGATGGATGCCTTGGAATATTCTGCAAGCTCCTCCTGAGAAAGCAAAATCAAAACGAGGCGATCTCTCAACATATGCAACATTTTCAAAAACAGCTATATACATGATTGGCCATTAGAACAACTCCCAATCAAGCCTTGTGAACGCCTTTAAAAACTTTTGTAATGAGTCATGACTAAGACCTTTTAGATCACTATTCGCCATAGTCACAATGGACGCGTCCCGAGGACGGAGGACGGGGGACCGGGCTCAAATGGATTTTTAGTGGAAAAAAGAGGGCGGGACGGCAAGTGGGGACAGAAAAGTGGGAATGGGAAGCCCAAAAATGGGCGTCCCCTATGACTATGCTATTCACAAAGTCCTGTTATGTCGTTGCATGGCAGCTATAATATTTGAAAACCAACCAGTCTGACATTCTCACTCACAGCTATTACACATTACAAAACAAGGCTAACCAAAGCAGACACAACACTCTCTTGAAGAACAAGTCTCAGAGTTCAAGACTACTCAGGGATTGTTCCTATGACGTTAAAACTCATCTTTCTTCTTCTCTTCCTTCAACTAAAGTAAATCTCTCTTTTTTTTTCCAAAAACCAACTTGCAATTCATAAAAGAAAAAGCAAACCATAACTTTGTGAACAACAAAAAATACTAAAGACCAGGTTGAGAATACATACTGATAGAATACCCATGGCTGCACGGGACTCGATTATATCCATCACAACATCCATGCTAAACTCAGGATGGCCTTGGATGCCTAAAATATGGTCACCCACACCAAATATTTCGAATGGTGTTTTGTCTGAAAAGCCCAAATGTTCAGCATCGGGAGGCAGTTCCAGCACCTGTTGATAGTATACACGTGTGTGTGTGTGTGTGTGTGTGTGTGTGTCTTTAATGGAGAGGAGGCTGATTCTATTGCTTGATAATCTCCCACAATGCCCACATGGTGCCTCTCTCTCTCTCTCTCTCTCTCTCTCTCTCTCTCTCTCTCTCTCTCTCTATATATATATATATATATATATATATATATTACTTGAAAATCTCCCAGAACGCCCAAATGGTGCCTATTTCAAAAGCAAGTAAATCACTGTTTACATAGCACGCCCGTAGGCATCAAACCGAAAAGTGTAAAACGAGATACAACTAGGCACATGGCCAAAAGGAAAAGATTGAAGGCCGAGGTGAAAACCCTCTCCTAAAGAGAGTAAAAAATGCCCTGGAAAGCTAAATGAAGAGAGGATAGCAGTAGCCTCTGAAATATAGGCACTTCAACCAAACACCCATTCAGCGATTGTAAATCAAGAACCAAAGCCACCAGTGGTGAAGATGACAGTGAGCAGTCCCTTCAGTGTCAAGCAAAGTCCCCCAAACTAGTTAAATCTGACAAGAAAAGGTACTGGAGGAAAAGAAGGGAGAGAGCAGTTGGGGACGAAGATGAGGGTGGAAAGGCAACTAACATCACCCGGAGACTTCAGCAGGATGGCACAAGGTGGGTAACAAAGCACTGCACCGGAGCAAACAAGGAGCTTTCATCCTGAAGAGCAAGGAGTCCACTCGTTGAAGGTGGGCTCCTGAACACCATAAATAAAGAGCGAACTCCAAGGAGACAATGCAAGAGGCTCTGAAAACTGCGTCCCAAGTGAAAACCGTTCAAACAGTCCTAGAAGAGCAAGGAGACAAAAGAGTAACTTTCCAACCACCAAACAAGCCACAACCGGCAAGTCGATAGCAAGCGAAGCCAAAACAACAAAACCCCCAAAAACCCCACCCAAAAGAGGATGAAAACAAACAAACATACAAACAAAAAATAAAACAGAAACAACAAAAAAAAAGAACAATAAACTCGAAGGATATGCATCCATGCACACACACGCACTAACTCGCGCACGCACCCGAAAGCAAGTCTTCAAAGAGCAACGAAACTCTCTCTCTCTCTCTCTCTCTCTCTCTCTCTCTCTCTCTCTCTCTCTCTCTCTCTCTCTCTCTCTCACACACACACACACACACACACACACAAAGATACAATCAAGAACAACCAAGAAACAAAGTAAGAAGAGAGAAGAAAGAAGTAAAAATCGAGCAAAAAAGAAACAAACCCGAAACAAGCAAAGCACCGACGAAGCAGCTAGACCAACAAAGGGAGAAACGCCCGAACAACTGCCAGGGAGTCTGCAGCACCAACTGTAATAAGCTTAATGAAAGATCTTGTCCTTTGTATGCAAAATGAGCAATCCTCTCCAAAACAAACTTGTCATGCAAGGATCAAGATCACTAACAATCGATTGTGGCATACCATGGTACTTGAACACATTGTACATGAATAATCGTGCCATCTAATCAGATTTTATATTCTTCTTGACAAGGGTAAAATGGGCCTGTTTACTGAACCTGTAAATGATGGTCCATTATACCATCATTCCCTCCTGGTGTTCTTGGAAGATCAAAGATAAAAGTCCATAGCAATGCTTTCCCATGGCTTATCCGGAAGCGACAGTGGTTGTAATAACCCTGGTGCCTTTTGCCTGTCAAACTTGATCTTTTGGAAAATCACGCATGCTCGCACAAAGGCATCCACATCTCTCCTCAAAGTAGGCCAATAAAAGAATGTCTCTACTGCTTTAATTGTCGCATCAATACCACGATGCCCTGCATACGGTGGGACATGACTTTCTACCATGACCTTATGTCGCAATGACTTAGTAACACAAAGTCTACCGTGCATCATCATAAAACCGTCTGAGAGGAGGTAGTGTTCATGATGTTGCCCATCTTGCAACTATTCAAAAATCCTTGCGAAATTT
The DNA here is from genome assembly GCF_014529385.1 of Adiantum capillus-veneris. Taxonomy (NCBI): domain Eukaryota; kingdom Viridiplantae; phylum Streptophyta; class Polypodiopsida; order Polypodiales; family Pteridaceae; genus Adiantum; species Adiantum capillus-veneris. The sequence goes on along the minus strand of NC_140954.1, from coordinate 96,409,110 downwards.
TCATCTGTAGCATATTGTTCCTTCATGTCATCAAGCTCATGATGATGAGAAATAGACAGCTGAAATTCGCAGCTTTCTTGATAACACATCAGCCACAACATTCTTCTTGCCTAATGCATAATCTGGAAGTGGAACATATAAAGAATGTTTGCCCATCGCATATGCTTTTCGGATAACTTTGACTCTGTCAAGAAGTATCGCAAGGTCTGATGGTCTGTCTAGACAACAAAATCAGCACCTAAGAGGTAGTGTTTCCAACTAGAAAGCGCATGAATCACTGTCAAAAGCTCTGTCTTGCTTTCATAAGCTAGAGCGCGTCCATCTTGCATTAGCACTGTTGCGATGTATTGCCACACGCGTCACACTAAACCACAAATGACTTTCTAAGATCTGATAAAACAATCACAGAATCTGAAGTCAACTTTTCCTTTAAGAGACTGGAAGCTGAAATCTCCTTTTGGGTCATCTGAAAGTGACCTCTTTCTTTTGCAAACCCTAAAGAGGTGAAGCCATCTCTCCAAAATTCCTACTAAACCTTTTATAGTATGAGCACAATCCCAAGAAGCTTCGAACATCATGCATAGTCTTCAAGTCTCGCCATGTCTTAATAGCTTCAACCTTTGCAGGATCTACCCGGACACCATCCTTTGACACTAACACTATGTGGCCAAGAAAGTGGATCCCTTGCAAAAAGTGGATCCCTCGCTCAATCTGTTCTCTGAACGAGATCTTCTTGAATGAAGAGGCGGGTAGAAAAGAGCTCCAGAATCTTTCACGGTAAGAATTCACTGTATCGCTCTTGGTCATCCGGAGATGGCTCCAAGCAGCTCGTATATCTCGCTCAATCTCTTGAGTCAACCAAGAAGAAATAAAAAGCCTCTTGAATTTCAGCCATGTAACTGGCACAGTCTTGCTTAATAGAAGCATGGACCACCAAGTGCGAGTATTCCCCTTAAAATAAGAGACAGCTCTCCGAATCTTGGAGTGCTCTGAAGAGCGTCCTCCCGCGAAAGCGATGTCAAACTGCTGTATAAAAGACAAAGCCTTCGAAGCATCGGAGTATCCCGAAAAAGTATCAAACTTAAGTGCTTGGCCACCTTCCTTAAACTCTCGGACTTTCTTGCTTTTATCTTCGAGAAAGTCATACTGGTTGGCTTTGTAAAAATTCTTCTTGTTTGCATAAAAGTTTCCGTTGTCAGAGTCTGAACTGTCCGTAGACGAGTCCTCTGTAGAAGTGTCACTCACTGGGCGAGACTTAGACTTCCTTGCCTTTTTCTTGCCCTTTCCGAAGCGTAGTTTCTTGCTTCGCTTTTTGCTTTTCCTATCTTCTTCGCTCGAGTCTGAAGAGCTAGAAGAACTGTCAGAAGAAGAAGAAGAACTGGGTAGGCCTTCGAACTTGACGCCCTTCTTCAGTTTCTTTGCCTTATTGAATGTCGACCGACGACCAAATATCCCGGGAAGTCAATGCCTTTCTTCTGCTTTTTGCCGTGCTTTTTGTCTTTCTTTTGCACGTCGAAAAGTTGAGCAATCCGTGCATCAACCACGTTCTCCAGTTCCTTCTCCGTATATTTCTTGGAGGCAGAAGGTTTCTTGAGAGCGGGTTTTGGGAGTGATGTTGTGGTTCTCTGCCACTCCGTCTGTACCTCTTCCAAAGAGGTCTGGTTCATATATTTTGCCATCTTCGGGTCCTTGGCAAAATTGAGCATCATCTTCGTTGCATCGCCAATCAATTGACGACGCTCCATCTCTTGTTGCTCCGCCTGAGTAGGCCTAGGCGAGCCATACTCCGTGCCGGAATCTTCGTTGTGATCCCTGCCCGCATCTCCAGATGCACAGGGAGTCGACTGATCCTTGCGTGAAGCCATAGGTGCCGCGGAAAAAAAATTCGGAGATCGGATTTCCCGTAGAAGAGAAATCGGTCGTGCTCTAATACCACTGTAACAGACTTGGACACTCCAAGTCAAGAATCAATCGCGACAGCACCAAATAACCACTTCAAAACAATTCACATATCACAATAGATTTGCACTGGCCCGGCAGAGTTCCGTGAGTCACCTCGCGAAATCTAACTGCCGTGCATTGCATAGCTGGTGTGGAACTGTCCAGAGGGAGTCCAGGCCTGAGGGCAAGAGAGCACTAAGGTTGGACAAAGACTATGGTTAGCCAAAGTGGGGTCATTGACTAGCCAAAGTGGAATCCTTTGCTACAGAGGCTACATTTCAGTTCTGGATGTGGCCGTAGTGTACAAAGAGGGTCGGATGACCTAGAAAGATACAATGGCAGTATCTCCTAAAATTCAGGGAACTGCTATTTTGGGACCTGAAAATGTGTTTGCGTCATTACCTCCGGAATGACAAGGGAAACATTTTCTTACTCTGCCATGAAGTCAACTGGGCAACCGGTTGGGAGATTTTTAGGCGGCAACCCCGAAACGGGAAAATGCTTATAAATGTGCCAAGTGGCACCTTCTGGAGCACTTTCCTCATGCAAGAGAAGGGGGCGCTGATTTTAGAGAGGAGAAGGGCTCATTTTCAGCTTGTCACAGGTTAACAGCTATGGAGTGCTTGATTTCCCTCTTATGCACAGTGCGGTGCCAGGAGTGATGCCCTGCACGTTACGCATTGCCCTCTCTCTCCCCTATGGCAGTATGTTATGCCCCTCTAGTGGGCTCTTCATTTGACCAATGTACATGTGTGTGGGTTCATGCGCGATTGCCGAGGCAAGAGCCTCTTGAACGGGTACTGGATTAGCTAGCGGCTAATCCCTCCGCAGGTACAGGTGAATTCGGAGAGGTTTCATGCCAGAAATCTCGTCCGATTCAAAGGGCAAGTAGCCCTATAGGTGCGGGAGCTCGAGGACTTGCTACGGATGCGACCGGCACACGAAACGGAGCCCGAAACAGTAAATTACAGCCTGCTGTGTATTTTTGCAGGTTTAGGGTTTTGGCCCTAAACGGACCCTAATACCCCCAAGAGGTTCGGGGACGTGAGGGGATCGCTGTACAAGTGATCTGGCGCATTTTCGGGGCTGAAAACAGAGAATTCAGCGTGCTGCAGATTCTCGCCAGGTTTTGCAAAGTGCCCATATGCGTCGGGAAAGTCATTCAATGCGTGGGAATACTGACTGTGAAGTGTCCTAGTACAGTTATGCTGCCGAAATCAAGCCGGAACAGTGGAAATTCAACCGAGTTTGTGCGGGGCAGCTTGTAGGGAACCACAGCGTTTATTCCCTCTTTTGAACAATAAAGAAATACCGAAAGGGGCGCCTAAGTTAGGGGCCAATCTGGTGTCGGTCTACTCATACAGGTGCAATCTAGCAGCCTGTATCCCTCTCCCCTTTGTTGTGTCTTGAAAGTACAGGTAAAATGGACGACAAATTAAATGGGTGAAAGCTAAATCAAGGTTTGAAGTAAAGTCTACCGCCCTTTTTGGATTGAACAAGCCGGTTTCATGGTTCCATTGCCAGGATAGATCTAAAGAGTGGGTACCATCAGATCCGCATTAGATCAGAGGATGTGCACAAGACTGCTTTTAGAACGACGTTTGGCCTTTACGAATTTTTAGTGATGCCCTTTGGTCTCACAAATGCTCCTGCTACGTTCAATAGGATGATGGACAGAATTTTCCGTCCACACCAGCAGTTTGTTGGTACATTCTTTGATGACATGATAGTCTACTCAAAGAATGAAGAGGAGCATAGGCATCACTTGGCCATTGTGTTCAAAGAGTTACGCAGTCATAGATTGCTCATCAATGCAAAGAAAAGTGAATTTTTTCTGGAAGAGATTCATTTTCTCGGACACATTGTCTCAAAGGATGGTGTCAGAATGGATCCTGCAAAAGTTGAAGTGATCAAGTCATGGCCAAATTTGAAGACGGTGCACGATGTCCGAAGTTTCTTGGGACTATGCTCCTATTACAGAAGGTTTATCCGAAATTTCGCTGAGATTGCTTCACCTTTACATGCTCTTCAAAAGAAGGCAGTCACCTTTAGATGGACACAGAAAGAGATTTCAGCTTTTAATCTCTTAAAGGAAAGGATGACTTCAGATCCAGTCATTGTGTTGCCAGATCTTAGGAACATTTGTGGTCCAGTGTGATGCCTGTGGTAGTAGCATTGGTGCAGTGCTAATGCAAGATGGCAGGGTAGTGGCCTATGAGAGCAGAATTTTGCAAGGGCCAAAGATGACCATGCAGGTCTATGAGAAAGAGTTACTGGCTGTGATTCATGCGCTCTTAAGTTGGAAACACTACCTGCTAGGTGCAGACTTCGTTGTCCAAACGGACCATCAGACCTTGCAATACTTCTTGACACACACAAAGTTATCTGAGAAGCATATGCGATGGGCAAATATCTTGTCCATGTTCCATTTTCAGATTGTGCACGTGGAAGGCAAGAAGAACGTTGTGGCTGATGCCTTGTCGAGGAAGCCACAAATTTCAGCCGTGTCAATTCCTTATCATCATGAACTTGATGATATGAGAGAACAATATGCAAATGATGAAGATTTTGCAAGGGTCTTCGAGCAGCTAATGCATGGACAACGTCATGAACACTATCTTCTCAAAGATGGGTTCATGATGATGCATGGCAGATTGTGTGTCACAAAGCCATTGCGACGCAAAGTTATGGAAGAGAGTCATGTCCCACCGTATGCAGGGCATCGTGGTATCGATGCTACAGTTAAAGCGGTTGAGACATTCTTCTACTGGTCTACATTGAGAAGAGATGTGGATGCCTTTGTGCGAGAATGCCTAATTTGCCAGAAGGTCAAGTTTGACAGGCAAAAGGCACCAGGGTTATTGCAACCACTACCTATTCCAAATAAACCATGGGAAAGTATTGCTATGGATTTTATCTTTGATCTTCCGAGAACGCAGACAGGAAACGATGGTATTTGGACCATCATTTGCAGATTCAGCAAGCAGGCTCATTTTATTCCTCTCAGGAAGAAGATAAAGCCAGATCAGATGGCATGCTTGTTTATGAGCAATATTTTCAAGTATCATGGCATGCCACAGTCGATTGTTAGAGACCGTGATCCACGCATGACAAGTTTGTTCTGGAGAGGCTTGTTTGAGAATATGGGCACAACGCTCAAATTCTCTTCATCATTTCATCCTCAAACAGATGGGCAGTCAAAAGAGGCAAATTCTACTGTCCTAGATCTGCTGAAGTGCTATGTGTCAGAGCATAAAGGAAAGTGGGAGCAGTATTTGCCATTGGTGAAGTGTGCATACAATAATACAGTGCATTCATCAACTGGCAAGGCACCTTTTGAGATAGTTGAAGGTAGCAAGAAAGTTCCTCCCATACTGCATACAAAGGACAAGATATTTGAAGCAGATAAGTATGTTCAGGACATGGATGAAATGTACAAGAAGGTTAAAGTAGCCTTAGAAAAGACTCAGGCAAAGCAAAAGAAAGCAGCTGATCGTCACCGTCGTGAAGTGGTATATTCACTTGGTGATTGGATGCTTCTACGCTTTGGAAAGGCAAGGTTAAAGAAGATGAAGGGCAAGGAAAGACTGTTTCCAAAGCTCAGCATGCGTTACTATGGGCCTTTTCAAATGTGCGATATAATCAGTGATGTTGCATATAGGCTGAAATTGCCTGACAGTTGGAAGATTCACAATGCGTTTCATGCGAGTCTTCTCAGACCCTATGTGGGTGATGTGCCAGAAGATATGACAGTTGAAGATCAGCCGGAAGTCGAGGAACTTGACGAGATCTTGGTCCCTGAACAGATTTTGGCACACAAAGAAAGGAAAGTGAAAGGCAAGGTTGCTAGGCGTTACTTGGTAAAGTTCAGAAACTATCCACCAATGGATGCTAAGTGGATGGAAGAAGGTGAACTTGCAGAGTCACCATCTGTGTTATCACTTTACCTTGAAGCCTTCGGTTTGCAACCTACCTTGACCCCTTGAGTTTCAAAGCTACATGGATTGTCAGTGTGACAATGGCCTCTGAAACAAATGATGTACATGGTATTTAAAGTGAGCTCAAATGAAATACCTGTTACATGAATGTTAGAGCTGTACAGATTGTCAGTTTGGCAATTGCTCTTATGGAATGTCCAAAAGTTTGGTTAGTGCTATAGAAGTGAGTATTTCTTGTCAGTTTGTCAAGAATACAGTAATTGCTTCTATTAAAGAGTACATGTGTAACTACATTCTTAAACTGTCGGTTTGGGTATGCTCGAAAGTGTTACGGGATCCAACATGTACTATAAGACAGTGGCAAACTGTGCAGCTATCATTTTGTCATTAGAAAGTTAGTGACTCAAAGCAATGGCAGAGTGCGAAGCTACCACTATGTCATTGGGACAGGGTTCACACGCAGGCAATACATGTGTCGACAAAGTGTTAAATACACGAGGGTTGACAATGAGCATGTATGTGTCGTACATGTGTCGACAGGTGTTGAATACATCAGTGTTGACTCTGAGCATGTACGACATAGATGCAAACGAGGACGTTTGAGATTTCAAGAGGGGGATATGTCACCAGCGTGTGACTACTATCTATCCTTTTTGTTGATTTCTTTCTTATTATCTATTTACTTTCACTTTTTGGAAACACCCCTCGGGAAATCTAACTGCCCTGCATTGCATAGCTGGTGTGGAACTGTCCAGAGGGAGTCCAGGCCTGAGGGCAAGAGAGCACTAAGGTTGGACAAAGACTATGGTTAGCCAAAGTGGGGTCATTGACTAGCCATAGTGGAATCCTTTGCTACAGAGGCTACATTTCAGTTTTGGATGTGGCCGCAGTGTACAAAGAGGGTCGGATGACCTAGAAAGATACAATGGCAGTATCTCCTAAAATTTAGGGAACTGCTATTTTGGGACCTGAAAATGTGTTTGCAACATTACCTCCGGAATGACAAGGGGAACATTTTCTTACTCTGCCATGAAGTCAACTGGGCAACCGGTTGGGAGATTTTTAGGCGGCAACCCCGAAACGGGAAAATGCTTATAAATGTGCCAAGTGGCACCTTCTGGAGCACTTTCCTCATGCAAGAGAAGGGGGCGCTGATTTTAGAGAGGAGAAGGGCTCATTTTCAGCCTGTCACAGTTAAGAGCTATGGAGTGCTTGCTTTCCCTCTTATGCACAGTGCGGTGCCAGGAGTGATGCCCTGCACGTTACGCACTGCCCTCTCTCTATCCTATGGCAGAATGTTATGCCCCTCTAGTGGGCTCTTCATTTGACCAATGTACAGTTGTGTGGGTTCATGCGCGATTGCCGAGGCAAGAGCCTCTTGCACAGGTACTGGATTAGCTAGTGGCTAATCCCCCCGCAGGTACAGGTGAATTCGGAGAGGTTTCACGCCAAAAATCTCGTCCGATTCAAAGGGCAAGTAGCCCTACAGGTGCGGGAGCTCAAGGACTTGCTACGGATGCAACCGGCACGCGAAACGGAGCCCGAAATAGTAAATTACAGCCTGCTGCGTATTTTTGCAGGTTTAGGGTTTTGGCCCTAAACGGACCCTAATACCCCCAGGAGGTTCGGGGACGTGAGGGGACCGCTGTACAGGTGATCTGGCGCATTTTCGGGGCTGAAAACAGAGAATTCAGCGTGCTGCAGATTCTCGCCAGGTTTTGCAAAGTGCCCGTATGCGTCGGGAAAGTCATTCAATGCGTGGGAATACTGACTATGAAGTATCCTAGTACAGTTATGCTGCCGAAATCAGGCCGGAACAGTGGAAATTCAGCCGAGTTTGTGCGGGGCAGCTTGTAGGGAACCACAACATTTATTCCCTCTTTAGAACAATAAAGAAATACCGAAAGGGGCGCCTAAGTTAGGGGCCAATCTGGTGTCGGTCTACTCATACAGGTGCAATCTAGCAGCCTGTATCCCTCTCCCCTTTGTTGTGTCTTGAAAGTACAGGTAAAATGGACGACAAATTAAATGGGTGAAAGCTAAATCAAGGTTTGAAGTAAAGTCTACCGCCCTTTTTGGATTGAACAGGCCGGTTTCACTGTGCCTAGAGATATTGGCCCCAAAGACTAGCACCCCTTTCGGTATTTCTTTTTGTATTAATCAATTCAAAGTACAAGAGAGTGGGTCGGGATTCACTCTCAGACTCTGCGTCCAGATGCTCTGAGAAGTGAGGCCCTCACCACTAATTTAAAGGTTAGAAGGGATGCCCAAAAGCAGAAAAAGCAGAGCCCCGAAAGCTTCAAATCAAAAGGTCTCTTGAAACCTTTTAAAGGTGATGTATCAGTTGATGGGGAGCCTGATGAGCAACCTGAAGTGGAGAAAAGCGAGGAAATACTTGTTCCAGATCAGATGTTGGCACACAAGGCAAGAAAGATGAAAGATAAAGTGATTCGACGGATCTTGGTTAAATTCAAGAACTATCCCGCATTGGATGCGAAGTGGATGGAGGAGGAGGACCTGCAGATACTCCTCACATTAAGTATTCAATTTAGCATAGTCTACTCCAATAGAACCCAAAATTCACCACAGGTAAATCTAGTGCAGCGGGTTTGCACAAGAGGGGAGTCATTCCGCTCCTTTGTCAACAGATTACCCTGATTTTGGATAAGGTCACTGATGTCCCCTTTGGGTTTCATGGATACTAATGGGTTGACAGTATTCTGCTGAATGACTTTATGACACAAAATTTTCGCAAAAGAATATGATTGATTTGTACTCTCTCAACTTGACTTGTTTGAGTGCAGGAACTACAGCATTTCAGTCTCATAAATCTCTATAGACATGCTCGCAATAAGGATTAGTTAATCAGGCATCGATGAAGTCCGGAATGGATCTAGATGTAATTACTAAATACGTTGTTGATGGTCATGGTCTGGATTTGGAATGAATTTTCTTGTGATTTGTCATGTGATGTCCAGTGATGTCGAGTGATGTCCTGTGATGTGATTGTCGTTTGGTACAAGTGATAGATGTGACGTGTCTAGTGCGTCGGTACTAACAACCAGTGTTTACCAAGACAATTTATGGCCTTTGCCTGTTTTGCAGGCGTAATCAAGGGTGATTACAATTCTTTCAAGAGGGGGATGTCACAAACTAATGACGTGGCAGTGCCCGGACACACACACGCGCAGCTGACGTGGCAGCCAATACGGAGGCCCGGTATTGTACGATGATTGGCTAACGTGGCAGCTGTACAGAATCCCACGATTCGCACTAACTGCTGACGTGGCAGCTAATCGGATTTCCTGATTTTACGTTGATATGCTAGCATGGCAGTTGTACTGAATTCTGCTTTCAACGTTGGCTGCTTTTTCTAGCAGATTTTGAGCCATTTGATTTTGGGACAGTTTGCTTTTGAGTTTAAAAGCTTTTGGGGCTCTGCTTTTAGCATCCCTTGTAACCTTTATAATAAACCCAAGGGGACTCACTCTGCAGAGCATTTGGACGCACAGTCCGAGAGCGAGCACCTGCGGGAGTTGTACTTTGCTCAAAGATTAATATAAAAAGAAATACCGAAAGGGGCACCAGTCTTTGGGGCCAATACCTCTGGGCACGGAACTCTGTCAGGCCATGTCTCTCTCTCTCTCTCTCTCTCTCTCTCTCTCTCTCTCTCTCTCTCTCTCTCTCTCTCTCTCTGTGTTAAAGTTCAGTGATTATGAAGTTTCTGTTTGTGTGTTGCAATTGATTTCTCGCTTGGAGTGTCCAAGCCGATTACACACACCTTCTGCGCTGCTCACTCTCACAGAACTATTCTAGAAACTTAAGAGCTATGAGAATCTTGGACGCCTGAGAAGGTGAAAAATGTAACTCTAGCACCACCATCTTTGAAGGGTTCTCGACCAGAGACAGCTGTTGGAGGTGCTGAGTAATAATAATAGTGTTGATGTTTCCCATCAGTGGAATAAGCAGAGGAAGGAGGAGTAGTTGTAGGTGGTAGTGGTGGAATATAGGGTGGAGGTGCAAAAGGTAACAAGGGTGGGGTATCTGCAACAACATGAGAACGTTCTCTTGATGCCATCTGTTTGAAAGAACTGAGACATCCCTAGAGCTCTAACTTGAAAAGGCAACAAGGGAATTATGAGAGAAAGGTTGCAAGATAACACGGACAACAGGATTTAAAGAGCCCATGTAGTTGTGCAAAGCCTCCAAATCAATTCGTCCAAACTGAGTATATTCCTCGAGGAACCAAAGGACGTTTTTTATCATCGCATGCATCATTCACACCGATCATCAATGGGCTTATGATGAATATTTGATTAAATGGAAGGGTCAGTCTGAAGGTTTGCTACTTGGAATTCAGTTAAAGCTTTGAAAGCTCAATATCCCCACTTCATTGATGAGGACATCAATGGTTCTTCAAGAGGGAAATATGTTATGTCCCCATCACAAGGGAGGGGATCTAATATGACACCACCAGGATGGGTGTCCAGTGTTTGAGCGGGCATAGTGTGAACCCGGCCAGTGTGGCTGGTCACTTTTATAATAGAAGTCCAAGGCCTCATTTGTAGATATCAACCTCTCCTAGCAAAGTGCCAATGGTTAGCCCCTGCGAGGCTAAGAGTGTGCAAGGTCACCTAGAGGAGGTGAGGTCGGGTGATAAGGAATACCTTGTCTTACAAGTGCCCTCAGACGTTGGCCCGAGCAAGGGGTGCTACCAGATGGTGGTGGTAATCAGATGGTTAATCCGATGCATGTCCATCATAGTTACCGGGGAACGCGTTTCCTAGGCCCTAGAACGCCGAAACGCCCCCGCTAGGCCGGAACGTCCGAAACGTTTTGCCGTTCCGGGTGACCACTTAATACCGGAACAGCTCCAGGATAGCCTGGAACGGCTCGGAACGGCCAACTCTCAAAATGGGGAGAAATGGGGAGAAATGGGCAGTCTTTTGCAAATTTGTAGTGAACATTAGGTGTTTTTTAAAGTGTGCAAGGACTTAAAATGCACCCCCTCACACCCATTCCCTTCTCAAGCAAATCCACAAAAGGCTTAAGCCTTAAGCTCTCTCGACTCTCGAGTCTCAAGCTCTCCCCCTCTCACTCTCTCAAGCTCTCTCCCTCTCTCTCTCTCTCAAGCTCTCTCCCTCCCTCCCTCTCGAGTGTCTCTCTCCCCCTCATCCATGGCCTAGGGGTCTTCAAATTGAGTTTTTTTGTGAGTATTAGAGTCAAAGGACTCTAATACTACTTGTATTCAAATTTCAACATGTAGAACTAAAAATTGCATTATTTGGGTGTTTTTTATGCATCTCGTTCGACGTCGTTCCCGTTCCAGACCCCTTGCCATTCCCCCGTTCCGTGTAACTATAATGTCCATACATAGTGACATAACAACCCGTTTCAGATCTTTGAAACCTCGAAACGACAAAACGGCCGAAACGTTTCGGCGAAACGTGCGAAACGAGTTGATTTTTCTTTTTCGTCCCCTTTTGACGAGTTAACCTCAAACCACCCGTTTGGGGATTTTTTGACCCTCATGCACATCAAATAATCTCTCTCTCTCTCTCTCTCTCTCTCTCTCTCTCTCTCTCTCTCTCTCTCTCTCTCTCTCTCTCTCTCTCTCTCTCTCTCTCTCTTTGTGAACCTTACACGTCAGCATGGCCCCCTCGTCTTCACCTCCACGTTGTTGCAGCTGGCTGCCGACTTACCTTGTTCACTCGTGACTCAAGTCTCACATCTAGATTTTGGTATTTCATGTCTTTACATATGAATTTGTATGTATATTCAATGTATAATTATACGAATATACATATAAAACGAAACCTGTGTTTCACTTTCTTTGAGCTCCGAAACGAAACGTGTCATGTCACACTGTCAGTCCATAAGCGGTCCAAGTAGCCGGAAGATCCTCATTGCGTGTCTATTTCACAAGCACTTGAATGAAGATTGGTTCTTAGTAACTTCAAGGAAATGTCATTGCTATCTGAAAAATCAAGTCACTGTTCAGTTGCTTTCTAGGAAAGTGCTTTTTCGCTAGAAAAATCTTTGTTGGCATTGCATATGTGCATGTGAGTACAACCTACAACGTCAACATCATGTCTCTACAGATGCCAACCTGCCAAATCATCATCTAATCATCCGTCCAATCAACTTGTCCTTACAGGGGAGCTTCTTTTGGCATATTAAAAGCAAGGTTTTCGAGTATGCTACGACTTCTTACAAGGCAAGAGAAGAGAAAAGGTTTTTTGGATTTTTTATCTTTTTCTACGGGGCGGGGGGGGGGGTCCTAAGGAGAACAAAAGTTGTACCGTCGTAGGAACATTCTCAAGAGAGTCAGACACCTCATAGATCCAGATAGAGGAGTTGGTGGAAGAGTGCAAGTCATAGTTGTTCAACTGGATGCCGGGTCAAGGAGCAATTCAGCAAGGTCAGGGAGGGGGTGATCAGGGGCTTGCAAGAGCTCATCCAAAGTAGGGTAGGTGGTGAGCTTGCTGCCACGGCCCTTGTTGAGGAAGAGCCTTTGCTTGTGGAGGCGTGCCACCAAGTCTCTCACAGGCCGCATACTCAGTCTCTCCCTCACACTCTCTGCTGCATTTCACTCCTAAACCCAGCAGCTCCTCATCATTTTTCCGACTTTTTGAGGCTGCTTTCTGACAATAACCAGGCTGACTGACTCCCCACGTGCCATCGACAATCCATAAATATGGGAATAGGAGGAGAGATGGCCAATAAAAAAACTGTACCCTTATAAACTGAACATATAACTGAAACGGCCAGCCGAACTCCGGGCACAACCCAAGATTAACACACAAGAGACTAGCCTTACAAGGCTGGGCATAGCCACAAAGAAGCCCTCTCTCCCTAGATGTAGGCAAAATATCCTCAAAAATCTTAACAAGGACAAGATGACACGGTGTCACCAACCACCTTATGTACGGCATAGAGTCATAGTGGCTACAATCAAGGCTGTAGAGTCTGATCTCGATTTGCAGGAATTGAGGGCTACTATGGATGCATCTGGATGCACATGCATTATTAATTTATCTGTCGAGACTCGAGGGCAAAGCATGATCATCAGAAGACTCCAGAACTGTGTCAGCCTTCACCTGCTTCCAATAGACTATGAAAAGTATTGCAATAAATTCATCTTCGATCTTCCAAAGTAGAAATAGAGAAAAAAACACATTCTGTTATCATGGCACTGTACATTGTCACAATGAGAGTGACCAGCTAGCCACTATGTGCACTTTTATTTTGATTGGCTGTAACGTGATAAAAGAACATACATTTTCCAATAGAAACATTTCAGAGCTAGCAGTCTCAAGTCTTGTGTGACAAACCTGGTCTTGATGAGACTCGATAACCCTCAATTTGGATGGCAAAGCCCTTCCATAAGCCCTCTTAGCAAAAGCCTCCAAGCACAAATGAACCTCTCTCTCACCCAGCTCCCAACCAACAGGGGCACGTCCTGTCTTCCCTCCAAGTGCACGGCTCAAAATCTGCCAATTACATGCACCTGAAAAAGATTGGGCTGTGTTCATGTGCTGAACTCTCTCTCTCTCTCTCTCTCTCTCTCTCTCTCTCTCTCTCTCTCTCTCTCTCTCTTGGGGGATAGTTTCCTTCGACGTTAAAAACTCTCGTCTTCTCCTTCTTCTTCTTCTTCTTCTTCTTCTCTCTCTCTCTCTCTCTCTCTCTCTCTCTCTCTCTCTCTCTCTCTCTCTCTCTCTCTCTCTCTCTCTCTCTCTCTCTACATACATATTACAAGAAACAACAAATCGAAGATTTTCTCTCTCGAGCTCACAGCACAACGAACAGAAATTAGCATGCCTGATGTCCAAAACAGATGCCCAAGATCTTCTTTCGTTGGGTGTGCAAGTGGCGGAGCATGTCACAAAGACTGAGTATCCAGGGTTCATTGCCATGAGCATCATGCTTGCTGCCCGTGATGACGAAGCCCTGGTAGGTGTCCAGCTGCTGCAGGGAAGGTTGAAATCCATCAACAATGGGGAGAATGTCCCAGGTTTCTGAAGGGTCATCTCGAAGCAGGTCTACCATCATCTGGCCATAGCCACCATAATTGGAGATGCAGAAGGGAGAGGCATGGCCGGTCAAGAAGACTGCAAAGCGAGATGGATGGGGCTCGTGGTGAGCTGCCATACTCACGCGGAAGGTGCCCTTGTGCAAAACAGATTTGCAAGAAATAGCACCCAAATGCAATCCTTCAGAACTTTGAGTTGCAAACAACAGAAGTATTTGTAGAGAAGGAACTTACATGAGTAGCCAAGGGCGGCTACTCGGCCACGCTCTTAACGCATGCGAGCAGGGGAGCTGCATCGTGTTGACTTAAAACTAGATAGATCTATATCTTTACTTCGTCACTAAATGACACCTCGATTATAGAGAGAATCTAGTGATAGGATTTGACGTCCGGCTGCCCTTCTTAAGGCATTTTGTCGGTCGTATGAAGGGCAAAGTTTTTTTGAGTTTGTCATTGGAAGGGTTTATTCAAAAATTATCTTTCAATAGAGAAGGGTGAAAAGATAGAATACATGTCAATGAAGGGCTAATTAAAAAACATTTTATATATATAGTAATGCTCATTTATAATATCTATATGTATATTGGTTATACTCAGTGACAGAATATAATATCTTGCCTTGTAAATTATGCAAAATTTTCTCATTGGAAGGGCAAACTAAAAATAGACCCTTCTATAGGGAAGGGTGCATTTTTCTACAACCCATCTTTTGAAAGAATAGGTTACCCTTCAAATCCTAACACAGAAATATCTATGGTTGAAAATCGGTTTCACGTGTTGGCGAAGATTACAACCGTTGATTTCGGGTGTGAACTAAATGTAAACTAAGTGTAAAAGACAAATGTGGACTTGCATGTGAACTCGACAAGGTATGAGCACTCCATTTTGGTGGTGTGAAGTAAATGTGAACTTGATGTAAACTCGGTGTGAACTAAGATGCGGACATGTCGAAACTACTTAATATCGTGCCACATTTTTTTTACATAACAAAACTCCATTGCTAACATAGTGGTAAGACATAAGAGGTGTCAATTAATGTTGTGGGGAGTCTCTACTATATATAAAGGGGGGAAGGATTCTGATGAACCCTCCCCCCATGTGTCCTCATATCCCAACTTTAGGCCAGTGAGCACTAGGCAGCCCACAGAGAGACACATACACACACACACACACACACACACACACACACACAGACTATATGCGCCTCCGAAAGTGCCATTGTACTAGTGTTGTAGGATTTTCGAGCAAAGAATCATGTCTCCATTCTAGAAACGTGACTAAAAGGCTGCTCACACATTGGTTGCCAGTGCCACATACCCTCATGTTCGATAGCCCTAGTCAAAATTCCTCCTGCGTGCCATGGTGGAGGGATCAATGGTTGGCAAACAATTGGCAGGGCGTGGTACGATATGATCATCCAATCACCGTGCAAAGGGGAGGCAAGTTTTCATATGTGCGGCTTTGTACACACTAGCTTCGATAGATAGGGTGCATCTCTCTGTAGGCAAAGGTCGAGGGTTCAGAACGAAACCGTGATGCATGAAAAAACCCTAATCTTTTTGTGCAAGAACCACATTGTGTGTGTGTGTGTGTGTGTGTGTGTGTGTGTGTGCGCGCGTGCACGTTTGTTGGTTCCTTATTCAATGAGAAGGAGAATAGTTAATGGGTTAGTGTTAGTGTAGGAGGTTAGTCATAAGGGAACCTTGCAGAGTGTGCAAGAGAGGAAAAAAGAGAAGGGGAAGGGGAAGCAGAGAAGGAGACTACTGTTTGGTGGAGCTTGTGAGGGACAACCTCGCACTCTCCTTATTGTTCATTATATACCAAATGAATAAGTGGGCGATCGCCTGCTCAACCATAACTGGCCACAGGCCTGAAACCCAATAATCTCCCACTTGAAGGCCAACTGTGGCCCAAGTGGCTAAAGAATGTAGGGGCTACTATGTACAAATGTACAAAACCATGAAGCACATGATTGTAGCTTCACCCTACGCCCATCATCTCTATGCAATGTGCGAGCCTCAGAGAGGCTCGCACATTGCATAGAGATGATAATCAGTGTGAACCTTAATCAGCTCCAATCTCTTATCCCGTCAACACATCATGAAGATGATACCTTACTTCAATGTGCGTCGACTTGGAGTGAAACATGCATTTTCTTGCCTAAGCAATGGCAATCTAACTATCACAATGCAAAACTAAAATATGTTGAATGTCTACGTCTCCCACTAGATATGCCAACCATATAGCTTCCTTACTGGCATCTGATGTTGCAACATACTCAACCCCTATGATGGAAGAAGACGTACAATCCTAGAGAAATGACCTCCAAGAAATGGCTCTCCTACAAATATGAATATGTAGCCATATATAGATCTCTTGTTTTTTTTGTAACCTGCATAATTGGCATCTGTGTAGCCAATAATAGATGTATTATTATTGCTAAAAGGTAAGCACTTGATTTTTGTACCCTTCAAGTACCATAGGATACGTTTCATTGCTATCCAATGCTTCTTGCTAGGATCAGTCATATAACAGATTGATCACTCCCATCGCAAATGCAATGTCTTGCCTCATAGCTACCATAGTATGAGACTACCTACAGCTAATGATTATGGTACATTTGCTAATTCTACTCTCTCGGTATAAGACTTGGGAGAATCTTCCTTGCTTAGTTTCAAATATGACGGTAGTGGGGTACTCAATGCCTCCCTCCCCCCCTCCTATGCATATTGAAACGCTACAAGACCTTATAAATATAAGATTTTTGAGACAACTCAAGAATACCCTTTCTCCTGTCTCTTTTTATACGCATACCAGGAAAGTGATTTGATTCTCCCAAATCCTTCATAGCAAAGTTTTTTCTCAACGTTTGCTGCTACAATCGAGAGCACAAAGGGCATGCAAAATTCACAAAATACCATGTTGCAAGTGATAAAACCCACATATTTGCTTACCTGATAGATCGTAGACACAATAGAGAGCGAGATAGAGAATGAGAGAATGTGTGAGTGCACCTCCTAGAGTGGAGTGGTACACAGGCACGGAGAAAAGAGAGGTGAGAGAAGAGAAGAATGACACATAACACGGCTGTAATCTCCCCTCGTGAAAGACTGAGTATTTTTCTCTTGCACGTATTTACTTATAGATTTCTTGAAGGCTCATAATGATTACAAATTGTCTGCGCGAACATAAATTGACCATTGCTCATAAAGAGCACTTTAATAATAAAATATCCATAAATGCTATCAGATTTCATCATATATATGTTGGACATGCTTTTCCACCTATCATATGAAATAATCAATTAGTAGTGCATCATAAATAATCCCATTACATACCTCTCAGTTAGGAACGCAATTGTCCTCAGTTGTTGCTAAGTTAAGAATTTGCAAATCGTACTTGTAAAAATATAATGGTTAAAATTATGTATAAAATAAAAAGTTATAACTTAAACAAATGAATCTTCTTATGCTTGTCCTCATCCACATATTGCTTATTCTAGTGTCCCATACCACAAGAGTAAGTAGTATATGTCATATTCTGATGTATCAAGATATCATCGATCACACAGTCATCATTCAATAATCAATTTTCAATAAAGTTGAATTTCGTACACAATGTCAACAACCCAATCCAAATCCAAATCCAATTTCAATTCCAATTCCAAATCAATTCCATTATATACCCGGGTTAACAAAATCATACTAGGGACAGTGGTGGCCAGCCACTGCAGTATGATTTTGTGATCGCTTGGTGTTGCGTAAATTGGCAAATCTACACCAGGATGAATCGGCAAATCTATGTACATGTGACCAAATGGACCAGGCAAGGCATAAAACAACATTGATTACTTTGACATCAATTTGGAGTATGCTTGAGTAGCAAAGTACTTATAAGCAGTTGTCCATTATCCCAAATCGTCTTAGCTCATGTGGAAAGTTGTATAAATGAATGACAAATGATCTCAATAGAAATTCCATTTAGTGCCAATACAAGCCACAATATTTGATTTCACAGCTCCTAAGACAAAGTAGGTAAGAAAAAGAGCTATTTTCTTTAAAATTGTTTGATGGAATTCTTCCTTGTTACAAATGGCATGAGCTTGTTCTTGTAACTATATATGGCTGTCTCGGTTGTTCTCTTTGAATGGAAGCAATAGACACTTCTAAGATGTTGGCATGGTCTTGTACTAGAGAGTTAGTATGCATAACCAACTAAGTACTATAAATTATAGGCTAGTTTAAATATTGGAATGTGGCTAGTGTATTATCATCTCATTTTTGAAGTGCAAAAAACCAAAGCAAGGAGAAGACTTACTTGTCCGCTTCTCTCCAAATGTGCTTGTTCTTGATGGCATGCACGCATTAAGCTCAAAATGATAGATACGTTCTACATAGGTATTTGTGAATCACTAAATGTTTAAAATTTTATATTTTTTTAAAAGTCGGTGAAAAAATCATCATTTTGTTAATGTCATCAAGATAGATAATTGGATTATTTTTTAAAAAAATTGTAAACTAAACAAAAGTACGAACGCAAAACCACTTTCAATGTAATCAAGAACTCAAAATTTATAAGAATTAGTCATCTAAATAGGACAAAATCAAAAAACAAATTCACTGATTTATAAGTGCCACAAATTGTAAGCTCTACAAATGGGTACATAACATTTAATAACATCAATCTATAAAGGAATCGTACAAAAGCCATGTAGAGTAGGCTACTACAAAATTAAGAATTGCAAAAGAACACTCGCGAAAACAAGGTTATTGTAGGAGTGTCTATAGATACGATCGAATAGAATTCTATGCTAGTTCCAATGAAAAAGTATTCACTAGCTTTAATGATAATGATGACGAGGTTGCTAAAATGTCCAAAGGATTGAGGAATGTCATGATGCATAATTATTGTTTTTTTTTTTAAATCATGCCATAATAAATCACAAATCATAAGGAAAATGACAATGTAAAAGGATCGATGAGATCTTGCCAATGAGCACCCTATGTATAGAATATGCAAAATGACAGTGGTTAGTCATATTGTGTGGTTGCGATGCTGTTTGAGGCTCGTATCCTAAAATTGGGAATCAAAATGGTGCATGCGAGTGAGTGACACACACACACACACAAAGACACACACAAAGAGAGAGAGAGAGAGAGAGAGAGAGAGAGAGAGAGAGAGAGAGAGAGAGAGAGAGAGAGAGAGAGAAGAGAATTGGAGGGTTATTATATGCATGGCCTCACGAGCTTGGGAGGCTACCATTGCTCATAACATGTCGCAGCTAAGTGGTTGGTGAGTGGAGGGCAAGATTCGCAAAGGTTGATAGCCAATATAGGCTTGTGCATGTGAGAGAGATTTTTGAAAAATGGTGCCCACATTGTGTGAGTGTGTGCAGGATCATGTGTGCGTGAGTGAGAGTGTGGTGCAATGTAGTAGAACACAAGGTGTGGTGGAGCTCTCGGTGAGAAGATAACTCACCGCTCCTTATTCTTTCAATACAACCAAAGAATAAGTTAAGGTTAGTGATGGGAGGCCAGTCAATTGGCTTGAACCCCAATAATCTTCCATTTGAAGGCCAACATGGCCCAAGTGCATCTGTTGTGGGTTCTCATCCATGTGGACGTTGGCTAACTCAATGTATTTGCTAGCCAAAATATCCCATATCACATGATACCTAACCTCAATGTGATTGGATTTGGAATGAAACACGGGGTTATGTGCTAACGCAATTGCACTCTGGTCATCACAATGTAGTAATGGAGTCTCAAGGTCTCCCACTAGACGAAATAACCACAAAGCTTCCTTGCTTGCACTAGAAATTGCAACGTGCTCAACCTCAATGGTGGAAGACGAAGTGCAATTTTGGATACATGATCTCCAATCTAAGAGATTGGGGACTGGACCATGCTCATCACCTCCCAGCCATGCCCTATATAGGCCCTTGGCCTACTAAATATAGGGACCCCCTTGACTGCATGTCCATCCTGGCTCTTGGCCCTTCCTGTTCCTAACCTTGGCATGACATTACTGCCCCCTTGGAGAAGCGTTTTCGTCCTAAAAAACACGAGTGGTGATACACTAATGTTTTCCACAGCGGTATCCTTCATGGATCCAGATGTTGCTTGACCGAAACACGGTTCAGTAGGAGGTTCAATGAAACCAAGAGTAATATCTTGATTTTCCACATTGTTGTCCATTTGCAACCGTCTTGTGTTACCGGCTCATATCCAATATAGTGTGTAGATTCCATTTAGAACGCACACGAGTATGCTAATTGAGTTATCACAACAAAGATGTACCCAAAAGAGTACCTCTTTTCACTTTCCAAGAAAGAAACTTGCTGTCGTAACTCATTAGCCAAGTTTAAGTCCTTGTCTTGTTATCTTCTTGTATCAATAAACAACCCCACCATAACCAATGTTCAAGGTTGAGAACTTGAATTATACATGAAGCTCCATTAGAGCAATAAATGCTTACTAATTAGATTGCTTGGTGCTAACGTACGCACTTTGCATTTCCGTTAGCACAAGGTTACACTTTGTAATCTGCCTATCCCCTTGGATACAGACAATATTGAGGTGTGCTTCCCTAAGGTTTACAGAAAATCTTCCAAAATGACTGGTAAATGGGGATCACAATGTCGTACTATATTGCTAAGGAATCAACAATGACATGCATAACCATCTTTGTTAACGTGAAAGATCCACAAGCATCCAAACCAAGCCATGACCTCTATGGGTGATTTGTAGATCCAAAGTAATCTCATAGAGATACTGCACATAGAGTGCAAAATGCTTCATAAGCAACCAATTTGATGAATATGCATGCCACTCCAAATCAACCTTTGCTAAACACTAGGGCCCATAACACCTAGTGTGCATGCATTTAGCAAAAACAAATCCGAATCTGTATATCCATGATCATTCTTGTCAATACTTATGGCGAATGTGATGCTCCTAGCACATAAAAAAGGAGTGTAAATAGTCCTTAAAAGAAACTAAATACTTTCTACTGCAATCATTTGAGCCTTGCTGAAATGTTTGAGCCATAATAGAAGGTGAAACATAAGTCACTTCTAGGTACAAACAATGAACCTTTTTCATTAACAACACATAGCTTGCTATATACCTAAACAATTGTAATGTAATTGGTCTGTTTAACTTGAGAGTAGTGGAAATTAATGAGAGTACTTTTGAGAAATGACTTTGTGAGCATAACGGGTGAACATAATTGAATATAGCAACATAATCATAGCAATTAGTTAACTTGGCATGAACAATACTTTTGCAAGAGAGAGAATTTAGAGAACGTGACAACAGTTGAGGACCGGATTTATGTGGAGCCGGTCCCCCCTCCAATAGGCATTTGTATTATGATTTCTCCCATTAAGAGAGACTTGTTACAATACAGTCTCCTAGAGTGGAATGCCACACCGGTAGGGCAAGAGAGAAGAGAGGAAAGGAGAGAAGAAAGACAGGAGCACTGGGTGCAATCTCCCCCCGTGCAAGAGTGAGCATTTTCCTCTTTCACGTATTTTATTTATAGATTCTTTAACACTAGGTTGGTAATGGGACACTTTTATGTCCTGTGAAGTGACCATTTTCCTTGAATTATGTCAAGAGTTTCAAAATGGATTTTGAGGTGCTATCTATCTAGAAAGTTGTCTCATGAGCTGAAAAAAACTCGACATTTTTTTGGAATATCAATTCCATCTTTAACATTGTCCTTGCGCAACATTTCACAACGTAAACTGTGTGAAAAAACGGGTCCTGTTTTTGGCTTTTTTCAACTTTTTGCAACTATACCACTCTAGAATTCATGTTTGTGAGGTCTATAATGCTAGAGAACTATCTTTAGTAGTCCTCAACATGTCCTGATGCTTCTAGGGAGAAATAAATATTAAAATTGTAAGTTATGACCAAATTACAAAAATTGTCAAATCCTGTTTTTTAGCCAATTTTAGCTCTTCTATGATTTTTTTGGTGGATTTCATGATATCCAAATTCATTTTTGATTTTCTATGTCGCATATTGTAACATAAAGCTAACATTCCTTGAGTTTTGGGGCACCTAATACCCTATTTTGCATAGTACACAACGATGGTTGATTTTTTCAATTATGGAAGAAAACGAAACATTCTGGTATATCAAGTAGAGCTTTTTCAATATTGTTAGTTTCTTGTGACAACTACATGCATTTTGTAGGTAGTAACCATATCTAGTCATAAGGATCAAATTTGGCTAGATATTGAATAGTTTCTATGGGATTCTACAACTCATAATGTTCAACCCAGTTTTTTCATGTTTGTTGTATTTAACACTTCATCTTTGTCCCCAAGATTCCCCTTGATAAGAGATGTATTATTCTTTTGACATGCTCCATGGCTCCTTATGAACATAAAGGACAATAGGGAACTAAGAAAACATGCATAAATTATTTGTATTGAACGTGGCTATAGAAACTTTGATGATAGGTTTGTAGAATGGTAAAAATTCAACTTTTTTGTACCTATTTATTTTGGAAAAACAAAAAATAGTGAGTGAGAAGCAATCATATGTTCTCATCACCAACCCATTGAAGTTAACTAGGGAATTTATCTCAAGTCCTACAAAAATCCCTAATCTTATTTTTATGCAACAAAACGTAAGAAATGACTGTTTTGATGAAAATTCACTGGTCCATCAACTTTGGAGGCTTGGTGTGACCAAAAGATGAGAAATTTTACAAGTTTCTTATTTTTTCCATGTTTAGTAGGCCTTGAACTATAACCTCATGAAAGGATTTTACAAAATGAGTGGATCTACTATGGTTTTGGAGGTTTTTTTCAAAACCCTGAAAGGACACTTTTATGTCCTGTTAGGTTACCAACCTACACTACAAGAGGCTATTCATATTAGCGACGCTCACACAGCGACGCTCAAAAAAAAAATTCCCGGCGTCGCTATGAGCGTCGCAAATTTACAAAGAAATTTGCGACGCTCATAGCGACGTCGACTACGCTAAAAAAATAACAGAGCGCGCCCAAAAACTCAGATCTCAGATCTGAGTTTTTCGGCGTCCTCAAGCAAGGAGCAGATAACGCTCTCCCTCTCTCTCTCTCTCTCTCTCTCTCTTTTTCTTCTCCACACACACACACAGACACACAAACACACACACACATGAGGAGAGGAAGGAGAGCCAGGTATGCTCCTTCCCTCTCCTCACTCTCATGTTCCCTTCCCCTCTTTCTCTCTCCCTCTCTCTCTCTCTCACACACACACATACACACACACACACACATAGTGTTTTTGAGAGAGAGAGAGAGAGAGAGAGAGAGAGAGAGAGAGAGTACAAACATAAACAAAAACACACACACACATACATAAACAAAGAATGCACACACACATTGAGAGAGGAAAAGAGAGAGAGAGCATGCATAAACAAAAAACGCACGCATTGAGAGAGGAAAAGAGAGAGAGAGAACATGCATAAACAAAAAACGAACACATTGAGAGAGGAAAAGAGAGAGAAAACATGCATACGATCCAAAAAAACGCACACACATTGAGAGAGAAAGAGAGAGAAACTAATTTAACGTCGTAGGAAACTAATTAAAATTAAAAGACCTAAAGATCTATCCGACGAGGAGTTGAACTCAAGACCTATTATTCAAGAGGGAAATGGCATAACCAATCTATCATACTTGGCATGGGTGATAGAAAGGTTATACCATTTATCTCTTTTTATTGGCACACACATCCACACACGCGCACACACACAAGAAGAAGAGAGTTATAACGTCGTAGGAAACTATCCTAAAAGACGTTAAAGATTAGGTTAGATGTAGACTTACGTTAAATTAGATTTAGGTTTATTTAAGTTAAATTAGATTAGATTTAGGTTTATTTTTAATTAGATTTACGTTTATTTACGCTAGATTTAGATTTACGTTATATTAGATTAGATTTAGGTCTCCATAGACTGCGATGCCTGCATGAAGCGGGTGAAGAAAGCCCTCAATGGAATATAGGGTATTGCTGCCTTCACTCATGGTGGGCTCCATCGATCCAAAAGTACTGGTGAAATGTCTTCAGAAGATAGGGAAGAAGGTGGATCTTCAGGGCGGCAAGAGTCACTACATCCCCGACACAATGACCATCTAGACAACCTCTAGTCAATCAACAGCAACTTCAAAGTTAGTAACAAGAGCAAGAACGGTCTAAAGGGCCAATTGCTGTCGTCAGATGTGGATGGAGATGAGGCAGCGTCACCGCCGGAAGTTAACTCTCACATCTTTAGTGATGAGAATGCCAACTCTTGCCGAGTTATGTGAAAAATTATGTGTTAAATCAATTTTAAGGTTCTTATAATCCCTGTTAGTTTAGTTCTTTGTTTTTAATATAACATAATTTACGTTAGATTTAGATTTATGTTATATTAGATTAGACTTAGCTTTATTTAGGTTTACCCACACACACACACACAAGAAGAAGAGAGTTTTAACGTTGTAGGAAACTATCCCAAAAGACGTTAAAGATTATGTTAGATGTAGACTTACGTTAAATTAGATTTAGGTTTATTTTTAGTTAGATTTACGTTTATTTAGATTTACGCTTATTTACGTTAGATCGAGTCCACGCAAGAATTACTTACGGTTTAGGGTTTAGAGTTAGACGAACAATGAAAAGATCTACTGTGAAAAGATGTTAAGATGCTGTGAAGTGCTACAGCTAGAGAAGAGGCAAAGGGGTTTTGTCCACTACATGCAGTATCATGTAGACGTGGGTTTGTAGATTTCTTGTACCCACAAATATAGGTATTGACCAATAAAGACGAGATTATAACCCGGTGGTTCTGATCTCCGTGCACCTCTAGACCGAGGTGTGCGGGGATTGGACATGACTAGAGAATGTGAGGTAGAGAGAGAGAGAGAGAGAGAGAGAGAGAGAGAGAGAGAGAGAGAGAGAGAGAGAGATAAGACGAAGAATGCCAATAGAATATTAAATTTGTTGTCCAGGTTATAAGATTTTTATCCTCATTATGAGTAGTGACGAGGATGTGGGACCGTCCAACCGAAACACCTATCTCTCAACGAGGGTCTTATGTCCTTGTAATCAATGCAAGCATGCTGTGCGACGGACAAGACGTGTTTCTTTGCAGCACGTTCGCGAATTTGGCGAGTTCGATCCATCTATTATAGATCGAGTTGTTGCCAATTATAACTCGTCGGACTCTGACGCTGGCCAACAAGCAGCAATCTTGCAACCCAATAGACGTGTTCGCAGGCGCTTTGGTCAAGCAGCATATGTGAGGCCACAAGATGTAGCCTCTGACAGCTCGGGGGATGATCATGCAGAGCACATTCCCAACGAGGCAATGTTTGAGCCCGAGATTGATGAAATGATCGAGACGATCATGGATTTAGAAAGGCTTATCTATGATGATATGAAAAGTGAAGCCGATACGCCATTGTATAATGGAGCACGTATGTCTAGATTGAAAGCACTCCTGGTTCTTCTCAACATGCAGGCAAAGTTTGGATGGAGTGACACTAGCGTCACAGCGCTTTTCAGGTGATCTATTACAATTAGTTTACTTTAATAAAACTCTAAATGTATAATGATCTGATAGATTTTTACACGACTGTATCGTATTTTTATGTTGTGTAGATTGCTTAAAGAGCACATACTACCAGCTGACAATGTGATGTCAGATTCCCGAGATGAAGCAAGAAAGATTTTGCGAAACTTGGGGATGGATTACAATTCTATCCACGCTTGTCCTAATGACTGCATTCTTTTCAGAGGGGAATACATAGACATGGAGAAGTGTCCGAAATGTGATTCCGAAAGATATCGAGTAGATCTCCACGGGACAAAAATTCCACAAAAGGTTTTGCGACATTTTCCTCTGCTTCCTCGCATCAAGCATTTCTTCGAATGTAAGTCCATGGCCGCCCTAGCATCATGGCATGAGGAGAATAAATCTTCGGATGGTGTGCTACGAATTCCTGCAGATTGCGCAGCCTGGAAACATATAGATGGAACATGGTCGGATTTTGCCAGGGAAGCTTGAAATTTGCGCTTAGGCCTGGCTATGGATGGCGTAAATCCATTTGGTCAAAGATCAACATCTTACAGTGTAAGGCCCGTTGTCATCGTCAACTACAACATTCCCCCGTGGTTGACTACGAAGAAGGGGCACCTATGGCTAAGCTTGATTGTGCCAGGGCGATATAAAGTGGAGAATATGGATGTGTATCTTCGTCCACTATTGGAAGAGCTACAACAATTGTGGATTGGCATACACAGCAGCATGGTGTAAAGGTCGACATTTTAGGGTGGAACGGATCGACAAAAAGCGTTTTACTCAAGATTGTGGAATCATGGCAAAATTTGAACAGTCTAGTCGACGACGTTCCTCTGATGCAGATCCTGTGGTGGCAGAACTCACTTACTTCGGCACGCTACAAGAGATTTTGAGGATCGATTACAGAGGATTTTTTGTCGACTTGTTCGATGTGCAATGGTTCAAGATAATCATGGAGGGTCGCAACGCTACTGTGCGTAGAGGAGAGTCTGGTTTTCTTGAGGTGGATTCTACTAAGAAATGGACTGACCTAAGAGACACTTTCGTACTACCCGAGCATTGTGAACAAGTAAGTATGTAAATAGTTAACATCCCCCTTTTACAAGTTATGTGCTTGAAAGCTCTCATGTAAGTTATGTGGCTCTGGCAGGTAATATTTCATCCTACAAAGTCTACATCAAACTGGTGGTACGTCATAGAGGTAGCCCCTCGTAGTGCTAGGACCTATGAAGGCTACCATGTGCCAATCACAACGGCATCAATGGAGGAGATCAGAGAAGATGCTCAATCAGAAGCCGCTGCGGTGGTGCCAGACGAGCATCAAGATGCTACTACTCTATATGGGGTGCATGCAGAGGAGCTACAAAATGAAACAGAGGATATGTGTTTAAACGGAGAGCTCTATATAGATATAGGAAGTTATGCTGAGTTATGCGAGGATGAGAGAGAGATCTCTTAAAGCCACAAATATTGTATTTGAACAATTTTGCTCCGTGTTATAAAAGCTCTGGCTCTCTAAGTACCTTCCATGGTGTATAACGCTCTTTTCTACTCGCGCTCACATCTTTTGATTGAAAATTCTGAGTTTTCGACTTGCCTCTTCTATCACTCAATTCATTGCGTCATTGTATTTATATGCGTCATTACGTCATTGTATTTAATGGTCTTTGCGTCATTGTCTACTCTATTCATTCAATATTAAGTTTAAATATTCGTGTGTTTAATGCAGGTATGGATGATGAGGAGTTTCTTTCTTTTTTGTCACCGCAGCAGAGACAGTGGTACGTGGAGCGTCATCGCTCTGGCGCATCATCGCACGTTCCTACTCCATCCGCATCTCCCTCTCTTTCGGAGCATTCGACGCGCTCCAAAGCTTTGGCGTCGACGAGACGATCTTCACACTCGTCTAGACACCGGCGCTCTAGTGGTGGCGGTGGCGGTTGTTGTGGGGATTCCGCCGCCGATGCCTCCACACCGCCTCGTGTTCGACGAGGCTCTTTACCCTCCCCTTCTTTGCCCGCCCCCACACCAGCCACAACATCGCCATCTATGCCAGGTTTTGCCCGGATGACTGTTCCTAGCAGCTACACACCTCTACCTACTCCGCCAGGAGCCACCTCACTCGACACTCCTCGCTTCGGGGCCCAGACGCCGGTGGAGACACCTGACGTCCGTACCCCCATCGACACGCCGCTAGAGACCCCTGTCGGGACACCCGGTTCACGCGTCACCGGCTAGAGGGCTTGCCTTACTCCGTCGACTTCAGCGGCGGCATCATCATGGATGATGACGGTAAGAAGGTGATCTCGCGCATGCGTGGTCTTTGCTCTCAACTGTTTAGACACTACATACTAAACAAATGGAGTGAAGTACCAAGTGATTTAAAAAACAGAGTCATCAGCATACTTCATGATGAGTTTCCCGTTCCAACACAGGATCAACGCTTCAATGAAGACCTGATGAAGATTCGAATGCGCGAATACTGCAAACACAAGCGTTCCGAAGTGCAAAAAGCAATCAAGAATGGGTGGAACAGGCCAGATTGGCTGGCCAAAGAAGATTGGAAGAATGCGAAGAAAGCAGCGCGCGAGAATCCCGACAAGTGGAAGCAACAAAAGGATGCAGCCAGAGCGCGAGTAGAGGCAGGGAGCTCGCACCACTTGGGGAGCGGTGGATGGGCATCATTTGAGGCCGATTTTGTAAGTGTTTTCGCATTGCTCTTTATGTTCGATATTTTAGGGTTTATGAGTTTTTTAATTCTAACATAATGAAATCTTTGTATGTTTTGACAGTGGTCGATGACAGGACGTGATCCCACACCGTACGAGCGCGAGTACGCAGGCAGGAAGGGCTTAAACGCCCTGATGGACATTCTCAGTTCTCGCGGCGGCATGGTTAGTATTAGGGTTTACTCTTTTCTATTTTTTGTATTGTTTTATAAATGTCGTTATATGTTTATACTTACTGAAAGCTGTCTTATTGTCTTTTTTTGCAGAATCCGACAGATATGCCGCTTGGACGCGATGAGACGTCTGACTAGACGACGTCAGTTTAGCCGTAGCTAGATAGCATTAGTTTAGGGTTTCTCATAGCTTATGTATCATGAGACGGATTTTATAGGTCTTTTTGAACCATGTATATTATTACATTTGTCACCGCAGTTCCTTTTGCCAATCAATTCTTTATGCCTATGATGTTGTACAATTGTCATTATTACATTTGCCAATCAATTCATTTTGCCTATGATGTGTACAATTGTCAATTTTACGCTTGTCAATTTTGCAAACAATGCGTCTTGTGGGTGACTATTTTGGGTCTATTATCTACCCTTGCACTTTTTTTAAAAAGTGAATCAAGTACAATATGGTTGATGGGTGGCAGGGCATTCAATGTCCTGTCACCAAAAAAAAATTCTCTCGGGCGTCGCTATAACCGTCGCTATTTATGGCTCTGTAGCGTCGCTATAGTCTTCTGTGTAAACGTCGCTATAAACGTCGCTATGAGCGTCTCTATATAGCGACGCACTTAGCGACGCCTATAGCGACGCTCTTGTAGCGACGCTCTTAGCGACGGTTTTAGCGACGCCGGGGGTTATAAAAACCCAGTGTATTTCCGTCGCTAACAGCGTCACAAGAGCACACAACCTCTTGTAGTGCTAGTGTTAATGGTAAAAAATGAATACACATTGGCCAACCGACAGAAATGACCATAGCTCGTAATAATGAGCACTTGAGTATTAAATGTACATATCCTTTATCCATAACATACTCCACGGTTGAAAAAGCAACTGCCCTCAGTTGCGAGGTACATAAGTGGTGGAGTCGAGTGCAAGGTACAAGACACTAGGTACATGCCTGCATAGCATAATAAGTAACTAAAAACCAAAAGAGCAACAATGATTAGTTGGAGTCAATTTAAAAGTGAAAAAATGTGTAACATGTGTATGGTATGATGGAGGTGCATAAAATGTAGTAAACGTATGGAGGTGGAGAGTGCAACATTGTTCAGAAATTTTGTTCCAAACAGACCACCATGTGTCACCCTTCCACCTTGCCATACCAATCCATCATATCAATCAATACTAAATGTGGTGGGCCATTTCCACATATAAGGTAACCACGGAGAGTCCTGTCCTACCAGGCGTAGGCACTCTAGGACACATGTATCGACATCCATAATTTTCCATAACATTATTGCAAAGCGGAGAGTCTTACCTCTCAAGGCGTAGGCACTCTAATGCACATGTCAATAACCATAAGTTTCCATAACTGTGGAGCGGAGAGTTCTGCCCTCTTCAGGTGTAGGAGCTCTAACATGTGTAGAAATTTTGCCATTCCAATTTAATTCAACCCATAAGATCCTTGCCATGACAATGCACAATGTCTCAACCCATGTGCTGGGTAATGCGACCAAGGGTTTGTGGAAAACTGTATACCTGGAGGTTCTCTGATGTGAAACCATTGCATGTAGCTTTATCTGCAATAGTAATTCTCAAAGACAAAGCACTAAAAATGGCTTCTTGTCAATTGTAAAACTAATTGGAGCACACACTAAATGTTTTAATATTTTAAAAGTTTGTAGTGATAGTTGTTAACAATGTAGGGATGGGAATCAATAGAGACTAGTATTGTGTGATAACAATATGAAGGTCAAATAGTAGCTCTTAATGAAAAAAATAAATGATGGTGCTTTAATTTAGGAAACTTGCATAATAAAATAAAAAAAAAGAAAATCCATGCCAAATACATGAACTTAACCTTAACCATCTAAAAAGTGTACTAGAAACACTAGTAGGGATGACATACAATAGCAAGTAATACCATATGATGGAACATGAAAAAGAAGCTTAGAGCAATCTAATTGTAAATCCAATTCCATTACATCATTGCGAATGAGTATAACCGGACATAATTAAGGTAATAGCTTGTGCAAGAAGCAATGAGAGAAAAATGTTGTTTCTTTTGGTAGAGAGCTACGTTCATAGTTATATCCGCGTCGCTATAATCAGGAGAGCAGTCAATCCAGGTGGTGGTAGCTACAAATGTATTAGGTCAGACTATCTCGATTGGCGCTAATCTACATTGGGCCGTGTTGACTCAATTAAACTGAGATTAAGGGTGGAATATTTTTAAGTGATTCTCTATCATGTGTCACGGCAGGTACTTGATGCAAGGTGACGAAGTTTGTTACTAATTTGAGCTCTTTAAAGAAGTGCAAGTGCACTAGAAAAGATGATGCCCATCACTTGACTTGGATTTTCAAATTATCACTAATAGATGGCAGCGATTATTATTTAAGAAGTATTAAACCGCACCTGCAAGACCATGAATTTATTGAAATCTCTCGAGTTTAAATATTGTCGGCTAAAAAAATGTAACCATTGAAAGCCTCATAAGGAGCTTGAGTGCACAAACTAGTATGAGAAGACAAGTGCTATTGAAATCTCCACTCCGGATTATTAGATGCTACATGAAATGTTGTGCAGACATCACGATTTGATCATACATTGTTAGCACAATGGCGTCCAGGTACGCAAAATCCGCCCAACAAAGACCAGAAAAAGTCCATGTAATAAAGAGAAATACCCATTGAAGGAGAGACAACCCCTACAAGTCACTGAGTGATATTACTGATTAGGCACCAAAGATAAGTGCATTTACCCAAAAAACCAAAAAACAAAAAAAAATTATTTTCCTATCTTATTTAATTTTTGCATCCTTGAGATGAGTTGTTCATCGCAAATATTCAAGTGACGGACCGCTAATCCTTCCCCACTTGCTAAATAGTTAAAAATATAATTAGGATGGTAGAAGTCTTATATTTATATCGTGAGTAAAGTTTATATAGTGTTAATATATAGCTATATTGCAGTAGGTGGAACACATTTCAAAGAAAAAAGATTTCCAAAAAAAAAAAGAATATTCCTTAAAGACGTCATTCGCTGGGAGGGCTTGGCGTAAGCAAAGCAGGAGAAGGTGGTTCCAAAAGTCCAAAGTAACCACAATCCTAGCTTTGCCTACTGCTCTACTACCTAGAGTGGGCATGGACATCGCTTGTAACTCTATTACCTCGAGCGGAGGGCGCTCGTGCAAGTGTTGCGCTTAGGGGAGTTGAGGGCAAACGTGTAGGGATGAAGTTCATCCTTTTTTTTTTGGGGGGGTTTTCAAATATTGGCACCTTTTCTTGTATGTTTGGTTGGGTACAATAAGTACCTTAGTGTCAATTGGAGAAGCCCGATCGAGTTCAAACCTTGACCGACACCTTTTAAAGGGCTAATAAGACATGAGGTTCCATAAGGAAGGACTAAAATATGGTATATGGGGAGGATTCTTGCTAATAAATGAATCATGCTAATCTTCAGGTACTTACTGTCTCTATAATAACTGCCCTTCGGGGTTAAGTGAAAAAGAGAGGGAGAAGGCAGTGGAGGGAAGAGAGATGCGACAAGGACCGATGTTTGTGCATGCGCAGGTGGTGCATCAGGACGAGACCATAAACAGAGGGAGAGAGATTGTGTCGCTTGCGATGCTCTGTATGGAAGCGCAATTGCCTTCTTCCCTTGCTATGCCACTACAGTGTCTTGCTTGCTCCCAGTGCTTTGTATTGTGAGTCTCTCTCTCTCTCTCTCTTTGTGTTCTGAAAACGGCATGAGATGCAGATCATCTGACATAGTTGGCATGCTTGGTGCAGCTTGTTGTAATAGACTGCAAGAGAACCCATGTAATCAGCACCATCCACCGTGAGTGAAGACGTGGTCGAGGGCCTACGGGTACTCAGAGCATGCCAGCTCATGGCTTTCCTCTTTTGCGCTCCCATGATCCTAACGGTGCATAGTTGGCAGGGCCAAAGATGGTGGCACACACTAGGTGGCTGCAGTTGACTTCCCTGTCATTGACCCAACTTCCATACATGCTATTGTAAGGTCCGAAAACAAGGTTACCTCCAAGGGAGCCACCACCAAAAAGGTCTAAGAGGCAAGAGAAGAAAGAAAGACAAGTTGGACACTGCATGGTAGGCGTGGAGTGGGCTTTGTCATTTGACTGCATGCAAATGATGGTGGGTGGTAGGCGCTTCTGGGAGTTGTTGGGAGGGGCGGTTGTGAGCTAGAGACAAGCATGTTGCCACGAGTTTGGCTGTTGGAAAGTAGCGGCAAAGAGCGAGAAAATTTGTGCATGCTGGTGCTTGGTGTGCACGTGTACTGCAACAACGAAGGCCAGAGAAAGAGAGAGAGAGAGAGAGAGAGAGAGAGAGAGAGAGAGAAAGAGTGAGTCGGACTAGAGAGAGAAATGGATTAGGACTATGTGTGTGTGTGAGAGAGAGATTACTGCACTGTTAGCTGGACGAGGGAGGAAGAGAGAGAATTATGTATGGCGGGTGTAGTGCGTGTGTATGTGGGTAGCTACTTGTTGATGAGGGAGAGAGAGAGAGAGAGAAAGAGAGATCGCTCAACTGTAAATTGCAGAGGACTGCACACCGGCTAGTAGTGAGTGGGAGGAGACGTAGAGATAGAGAGAGATCGGATGGGGTGCTGGTGCCAACAGCAAACGATGGGAGAGAGAGAGAGTCAATTGCTAGAGGAGGGAGGGGCAAATGTGTTTTCAGCTACTGCACTCAAATTATTGGTTCTTTCCAATTTGTGAACATTACAACTGTATGGTTGATCTACTTAGTCATGCACGCCAGCTCAATACAGTCGTCGTTGTGCTCAATCTACTACCTTTTCAACATGATCTTGTAGGAACCTAGAACTTGGTAGGGATGCCTTTAAAAATGTGGCAGGGTTGAGCAGCAGAGAAATTACATCCTACAAGCTAATGCTAAACATGTATGCAATGTAGACAAATAAGAATTGAATTGAGATGTAAACAAGACAGTAGATGATGACTGCTGAAGGATCTTTGCACCTTTTCAGTGCCTGGTATCATCCTTTTCAAGTCATACACAAAATTGGAATTTCTTAAGATTTGCAATAAAATAATGAGTCCAAAATTGTGCCGATTTCATCAAGTTATGGTAACACATCTTGGATCACTTCTTTCTTCAACAAACCTTCTTCTACTTTCCATGCTAATCTAACTTACTAAAGTCCAATCAAAATATTATTATAACTATTTTTTTGGTTCTCTTTCATTGTCATAGAGTTCTCTTACTGTTTTCTACTCTATGAAACGTAAACATATAATTTTTCTTAGATTTATCCACAAGGATATATTATACCAAGCAAGAAAGAAAAGAAAAACTAAAGCAAATCAACATAGAGAAGAAAGAAGTCTTAGCTCGGCTATGTTTCTTGTTTTTAATCGAGCTCTCCATAGTTGTAATTGTATTTCCAATAATGTAGCCATAACTCTGATACCACTGCTGCAAACAGATGCATGATGACCTTGCAAAGTACCCAAAATAGCACACTACAAGCCATAAAGAAACAAATCTGCTTACCTCATGACTCGCACAAATCCATAACCCAACTAAATGTGAATAGAGGGAGATAGAGTGCAAGACAGAGCGAGAGAGTGCGTGCATATGCGTCTCCTAGAGCGGAGTGCCACACCAACAGGGAAAGAGAGAAGAGAGGAAAGAAGAGAAGAAAGACACGAGCACTGGGTGCAATCTCCCCCCGTGCAAGAGTGAGCATTTCCCTCTTGCACGTATTTTATTTATAGATTCTTCAATGCTAAAAAATGAATACACATTCGTCGGTCGACACAAATGACCATAGCTTGTAATGAGCACTTGAGTAATAAATGTCCATATCCTTTATCCATAACATGTGTGCCATGCATTGTTAAGGGTAAAAAAGCTTAGGGAAAACCTCACATGCATGTGTGAATGTTGAAGATAATTGTAGCTTGAAACGTTGGGACAACCATGATTGCATGGATACAATGGATTTTTTTTCTAGGCCTGATGTTAGTGATACATTTCATGGTGGTGGGAATGATGATTCATGGTCTTTTGATTTATATGACCTGAACGTTGATGGTTGGAGCTCACTAGTGATTGATGATTGTCATTGTTGTGACTTTGAAGGATTATGCATACACAATGGATACAGGGGACAATAATTTTCCATTTTATTGTGGTAAGGGTATACGATGCAGATATATTTTTACATGATGTATCTTTGTACATAAGCTTGTGTATAATCTACTTCTGAGCATTACTGCTCTAGCAGATTGGG
Source organism: Adiantum capillus-veneris (assembly GCF_014529385.1). Taxonomy (NCBI): domain Eukaryota; kingdom Viridiplantae; phylum Streptophyta; class Polypodiopsida; order Polypodiales; family Pteridaceae; genus Adiantum; species Adiantum capillus-veneris. The sequence goes on along the minus strand of NC_140954.1, from coordinate 96,374,450 downwards.
GGTTTAGCAAATTATGTTGCACGCATTTTAGGAACCCCGTTTTTTTGTAAATTTGTACAGATGGACATGAAGTCCGATGTCAAAAGGGTTGTGTGGGATTTCTTTTTGTGGGTTTTTAGCTTGCTTTAGCAAGCACATGTACATGCAAGGCAAGTGGCTAGTGTAGCACCATCTGTCGGGTTACTGTATGTGCTCGGTAGTGAGTTTTTTGAAGTGAGACTTGTATATAACTAAAACTCATGTCCAAACTAAAAAAAGTTCAGCCAAAGTTGAGCAATTTGTAGGTTTTAGCTTGTTGTGCCTCCTTGATGGTTTTTGATGCAATTTTTTCCTTGGCCTTGCCTTCTCTATGTGTAGTCGTATCGGGACAGATCTCTATTCGCGTCAATCTTGCATGTAGCGGCGCGTATATTCAACTTTGATTGTCTTCAACTTTCTTGGAAATTATTTTGCAAGATTTTGTCCAAGCTTTAAAGTGTCCCAATTGAGGTTATGATCTTCAAGTTACAACTATTTCTCTGCACGGTTATGGCTATAAAAACCTAGTGGCAAATTGTGTGCAGAGAGATTGGGTCGTCATGTATCTATGAATTGTGAAATTGATGTTGAAGTTGTGGGTTTGTGATGTTCAATTGTGAAAGGGGAGGACCTTGTCTTCATATGCATTGGTCGGCGTGTACTGTAAATCCGTGCTTTGCTCCTATGTGATATGGTCCTTTGGGTGGATGTGTGCTTGTAAATTCCCAAGGGAGCATAGGCCTTTCGGTTGGGGATTACTAAGAGTTTGAAGTTTTAACTCTCTTAGACTATAAAGCATTAGAGACGTCCTAATTTTTCTTTTGCCCAACAGTGTTTTGTTGCCCGACACCGAGGAGTTTCTTCAAGTGACCTTCAATTTACAAGTTTGATTGGATTGTTGGCTTGAGTTACCTTCAGTCTTGGTGGTTTATACACAGAAGTGCAGTCAGTGATACCTTGTTGAGGATGAATAATATGATGAATAAGTTGAAGCTAGCAACATAACGGAGTTAGACATGCACTGTATGAGGTTTTGGTCTCTAAAGAAGAAGCTAGAGGTTCTTGAGGATTTGGTTCTGAATGCAAAGGAAGAGAAGTTCTTATTCATTGGTACCCTTCCAGGATGTTTGGGCATTGTGGTTTCTTGCATTCACTTGTTGGGTGTGAGGATCATTATTGATTTCTTGAAGCAAGGTAGATGGTTGGAAGATTTCAATCAGTCTTCTACTTTGTCATGGGTTTCACACAATAGCTCGTATATCACTGGTGATGTTGTAGCAATGATGATGGGTTGAGTCAAATGTAAAAGATGAGGCTTTGCCACTTGATGATGTAGATTTTAATGAGGAGTTATTCACAAGCATTATTTCTAAATAAGAACTTGGAGTGCATGTATGACAAAGAAAGCCATGTCATGGTTGATTTGGTTTCCTATACAAATGCTTGTGAAGATGAGGTCTTTCATACTTCTATGTATTTGGATTACATGCTTATTAGTTCTTCTGCTTGTGGTTCATATGACATGCATCTTGAGACATTTTCTCTTCTCATTCAAATGACTTGACATGGTATTCAAATGACTTGTGGGCATGTGGGCCCATTTGGGATGCTGAGATTGATGTTTGTGATGTTGATGATGCTATTGGTCGCACCGAGTTTCTTGCTAGTTATGATTTTCAATGTGGGCAAGAGGTTGATTTGAGTGATGTGGATTGTGATGATAGTCTTGATTGGGGCTTTGATGATCCACAAGCTGAGATGGATGAGGAGATGCAATTCCCTATGTGCCATGCATTGTTAAGGGTCAAAAAACTTAGGGGAAACCTCACATGCATGTGTGGATGTTGAAGAGACTTGTAGCTTGGAAAGTTGGGACAACCATGATGACAAAGATACAATGGATGTTTTTTCTAGGATTGATGTTAGTGATACATTTCATGGCTGGTGGGAATGATGATCCATGGTCTTTGATTTGTATGACATGAGCACTGATGGTTGGAGCTCAATAGTGATTGATTAATGTCCTTGTGACTTTGAAGGATGCCATTATGCATGCACAATGGATACAGGGGATAATAATTTTCCATTTGATTGTGGTAAGGTTATATGATACTGATATATTTTTTCATGATGTATCTTTGTACATAAGCTTGTGCATAATCTACTTTTGAGCATCTATGCTCTAGCAAACTGAGGGTTTAGCAAACTATGTTGCGCGCATTTTTTGAACCCCGTTTTTCTGTAAATTTGTACATATGGACATGACTTCTGATTTGAAAAGGGTGTGTGGGATTTATTTTTGTGGGTTTTTTAGCTTGCTTTAGCAAGCACATGTACATGCAGGACAAATTGCTAGTGAAGCGCTATCTATCGGGTTAATGTATAGGCCCAATAGTGAGTTTTTTGAAGTGAGAATTGTATATAACTAAAACTCATGTACAAACTTTAAAAAGTTCAGCTAAAGCCCAAAAAGTTTTAGGTTTTAGCTCGTTGTGCCTCATTGATGGTTTTTGATGCAGTTTTTGCCCTCGCCTTGTCTTCTCTACGTGTAGTCTTATCGAGACAGATCTTTGTTCGCGTCAATTTTGCATGTAGCAGTGTGTAGATTCAATTTTGGCCGTCTTCAGATTTCTTGCCAATTATTTTGAAAGATTTATTCCAAACTTTATAATGCCCCAATTGAAGTTATGCTCTTCAAGTTACAACTAGTTCTCTGCAGAGGGTTATGGCTATGGCAACCTAGTGGCGTGCAGAATTGGGAGGGCATGCATCTATGAGTGCATTGTGAAGTTGATGTTGAAGTTATGGGTTTGTGATGTTCAATTTTGAAAGGGGAAGACCTTGGCTTTATATGCATTGGTCGGTATGTGTTGTAAATCCGTGCTTTGATAGGGTTTTGCTCCTATGTGCTATGGTCCTTTGGGTGGGTGAGTGCTTGTAAATTTGCAATGGAGCATAGTCCTTTTGGTTGGGTTTATCAAGAGTGGTTTTGGTATGCATTTTGGTGCTGAGGTTGAAGTTTTAATGCTCTTGGACTATAAATCTATAGAGATGTCCCACTTTTTCTTTTTTCCAATAATGTGATAAAATTCTCATTAGGGACAATTGCAACAAAAATAAACAAATCATGATGAGACATAAAGTGCTTAGTTGCACCACTGTCAAAATACCACACATATTTTATAGATTGGTGATATGTGCATCATGAAAAAATAGGTCATGTGGTCTAAAAGCCCATTCTACATCATGATGAAACATAATGTGCTTAGTTACACCACTGAATTCATCGATTTTGTGATACATGCATCATGAACAGATAGGTCATATTGCCACTATGGTCAAATTTGCTTTAGAAGAATCCTTTGCCATGGCTACATTTTTTGTTTTTTGTACAAGCCCCTTTAGCCTTAAGTTTAGGACATTGCTTATTGAGATAATCATTTACGCTACATTAATAAAATTTTATCTTCTTCTTGACTTTATCATCAAACTTTTGATATCTATTGTTGTTCAAAGAAGTAGCAGTTGAGAGGGCATGGCTACTACTTCTAGAAGCATTGGTGGTGGCAAAAAATATTTTTTTGCGTAGTCACAAATGCATGTTCAATAGAAAACTACTCAAGCTTGCTTTTCTAGACTTAGCCTCTTCTAGCAATAGGGAGACATCAAACTTGCATTGTTAAAAAATTGCACACAAGGACGTATTTGCTTGGAAAATATTGCAAGTACTAGAAACAAAGGACATGCTCTCACCAAAAATTGCCTCAATCAAAGAACACAAACCAAAAGAATGACTGCAATGGTGCTCAAGAAGCTAAAGCTTGCTTTTGATACCAAATTTTGGAAATACGGCTACAAGATTCTACCCAAAAAAGGAGAAGATGAAGAAGAAGAACAATACCACAACACAAATGAACTAGTATTACTAAGTGTGTTGATACAAAGATAATACTTGCCCTAGAGTGATGGGCATATATACAAGTTGAGGGGGGAAAAACCTGTGAGAGTGTGTGTGTGTGTGTGTGTGTGTGTGTGTGTGTGTGTGTGTGTGTGTGTGTGAGAGAGAGAGAGAGAGAGAGAGAGAGCCTTAGATGTTCTAAGTGTGTTTGCACACATCAATATCAAGATATAGTATACCACATATGCAAGTGGTTGGTGTGTCAAAGGTTAGTACACCAATTAAGCAAGAGTAGTTGAGTAGCTCCAAGTTTTGAAAATATAGATTGTGTTCTTGATAGCCACAAAGCAACACATTGACATATTATTCTTTTCCAAAGGCCATAATCTCTCATAATATTATAATTTTGATCTTATTCTTATCACAAAAACTACTCACAATTTTGTTGTGTAGAAGCCTAGTTTACAATGAGTGAGCATTCTTGTGTTTAAAGGACTCAAACTTGAAGAAAATTCAACCAAAATTATTCTTATTTTTATCAGAGAATTTTTGTTTGCCCAAGTGGAAAAGAAATTTGTGTCAGTTATCGTGGTAACTGTTTTTGATTTATTGCTTCTAGAAGCATCCAATCTAGCCTTCTGCTAGAGGTTGTTCCCACCTTCTACATTCCTCCTCCCCTTTCTTGAATTTTGGCATGTACTAACCAAAATTTCTAGTGAGTATGTGCCTTCAGCCGTGCCTTCAGCCTTTGAATTTCTTCTTGTCCGACGCCTTCTTCTTAGGAGGTTTGTGAAGTACTTGAAAATCTTTAGCAGGATTAGAACCAATGTTCCCCTTCTAAATTAGCATGGAAAGGACTTCCTACTCGAGCTGGTCCTTCTTGGTTGTCTTCATCTCCACTTTATATGGAGTTAGGGCATTCCACATCCTTGTATCAGGGTCATATAATGTGCGTTTGCCGGTGATCAGCCTAGCGCTAGTTAACTTATGGCAATATGAAAGTTCATTATCATCTAGTTTTTTTGTTGCATCATTTTTCATGTGATCCACACCAGATGTAATAAACTCTTCAGATTGAGCCCTTGCTCCTTGAATGTCATTAAAGTCCTAGGTCCTCGATTGATGGTCACATTTTTCTCTAGTAGTGCTCTAACTCGTTGGTCCAGAATGCTTCTAGCATTTTGTATTTGGATTATCGTCTCTTTGATTTGCAAATGTATATCCTTCATGCATTGATAAGTTGGTTTGGTATCAAAGAGAGTCTCCACTTGTAGACCTAGTACTTGAGGTCACCATCGGTTTGATCTTTGACAGTTGGGTTCACTGCTTTGCCATTAGCAATTCAAAACCACTCTAGTACCCTCTCAAGAACTTGGACACAACTCGGATTTGGGTAGTTAACAAACTATTTGATTGTGATAGCTAGCGGATTTCTATCCTAGCACCATTCTTCTGGCCCCCATGTAGAGCATCTGAAACCGCTCCAGATCTAAATAGATGGTGTCATCACTTAAGAAATCTTGAACTAGAAGTGTCTCTACTTCCTTAGGCTTTTGTTTAGAGTTATCGGTTCATTGGATTAGGGTTGGGCAGATTCAGAGTCATTTTCAATGACAATAGTTTTGCCCTTACTATCCTTGCATTGACTTTGAGCTGCCTATTGCCCCATTTGCTAGTGAGATGAATGGTTCTATTGAGTGTCATCAACAGGTAGTGGTTGATCATCAACATGTCTACCCTTGGCTTGATCTAGAGTCTGCTGACTCCCAGTGTTATTGATCCGCCTATTGTTCACTCTGTTGTTATTCCACTATGATCATCATCATCTTCCTTGTGTTGTTGTTGGTCCTCAGTCTCCTCATCTTTGTCTTCCTCTTCATAATCATCATCTTTGTTTTTTTATTTTCCAGATATTCCATAAGTGATTCATTAACTAGAGATGTGGTGTACTCACAAATTTTCTCTTGTAAGTGAGATTGAATAGATTTATGACATTTTCTAGATCATTGAGATTCAGAGCAAATTTCCATCCTTGCTCATTATCTGTATTAGAGAATGATAAATATATTTTTCCATTATAGCATTTGTCATGACATGGTGTTTTAGTACACCTTTATGTAGTCTTCCCTTTTTGCCTGTAGTAGCAGTGATCAAAATTTGTAAGCATTCAGCTGGGCAATGTCTCTCTTCTCCTCTATTACCATGTTTGCCTCGGTCAATTTGTCTATCTTCTTTTGGAGGACTTCTACTTCCCTAATGTGTTGTTGTTACCGGATTTGTAATTGGTGCAGAATCTGTTGTGTCCACCCAAATTTCTCCTTCTTGATCTTTTCCAACTCATCTTTGGTTGTTTGAATTTCATCCTTCATCTTATCTACCTTCGAGCTGGAAATGGATGCCTAGAATTAACAATTATGTTTTAGCCAAATTGTATAGCAGCAACACATCCTTGTGTAATGATGTCTGGATCAGATTGGTATACTGTCATTGGGAATGCGTAGGGAAATGCAGACCAATCTGGCCTTTTCATGACTAGGCTCCGACCCCAGTTTGCACAATTGCCTTGCCTTTTCCTTCCACTGTTTGCTTTGTTGCGGTGTCTTGGGTCTGTTCTTTAGTTTTACCAGCACCCTCAATTTATGTGTTCTCAAATGATCACAATGTAATCTTTGGCGCCCTTTCATTATTCACCTTATCCTAGATTGTTTGAACATTCATATGGAATAGAGCCATGTTTGCCCAATACAAAAATTTCCATACATACCAAGCCTTGAATAAATTTTTGGATTTGGCTTTGGCCATGTGTTATACGGCACTAGTATGCAAGAACTGACTTATGTTGATCTTGGCTTTTGAATTACAAACCTTGCCCAACAACATGGTAAACAGTCTCTTTGACAAATAGGTAGGGTTGTTCTTCAGGCTGATGGTCTTTGCAATAAAATGATATACTACCGTGCATTCCAGTGCGACCATTGGGAGGCACTATGCACCATCCTTATATTTTTTCCTTCCCTAGTCATCCTCCTTTAGAAACTTGCTAACTTCCTCAGTTGTGGATGGTGTGGGTTTTGTCACATCTGGTATTTTGAACACATGGGCCAACTCTCCAACTGTCAGTTCCAGTGTTCTGACATTCAATACTATTGTTCTTTGTCAGCCTCATATGTGGCTAGCACCTACTGTCTAATTCTTGCATGAAAAGGCAAAGCCGTAGCTGCCACTACCACCTCTAATTTGCATAATTTTAATGGGCCTTGATTTTTCTCTTGAAAAAGATACTTTGCTATTTAACTAGGATCCACTACACCTATAGCTTCTCCCTTAGAGGCTTTCAATCTCTCTACTTGTGCGAACATTTTATCCAGCAATATTGCTATCAGGGGATATTTGCTTGAAACGTGAGCCGGGGGGCAGGCGTCGGGCCTCTGGCTGTGAGAGGTGTGAGAGAGAACAAGAAAAACAGATGCATATGGCTTTGGCAATTACCATATTATTCAATAAATCAATTCAATCTCTAAATACAATGTAATCGATAGACAAGGCGAGTTGTTAGCAACACCAACACTTGGATCAATTGGTAAATAGGAGTTTAAGCTCCCTTTACAAATTAACCGGGCCGTTAACGACACCAAGGTTTAATAAAACAATTAATTAATCTTCAAACTGATGACGGTGAAGGAAATTTTTGCATGACATCGCTTTACTGCTTCAACTGCCCCTTAGATTCTCCAAATCTACTTTTGCTCCAATTGATATGCTTTGATTCCCCTCCCTTTAATCACGCCTTTCAAGCCTCGGGCTTCATCCCTTCCTCCGCATGCTTTGCAATCCCTTGAACTTCACACTCTTACCCTGCTTAAGAAAGAGAGAGTATTGACTCCCTCCTTGCTTATGTCTAAAACAGAGAGAGAGAGAGAGAGAGAGAGAGAGAGAGAGAGAGAGAGAGAGAGAGAGAGAGAGAGAGAGAGAGAGAGAGAGAGAGAGAGAGAGAGAGAGAGAGAGAGAGAGAGAGAGAGAGAGAGCTCTCCTCCCTTGCTTGTCCGAGAACGAGGAAGAGAACTGCTTCTTTCCCTTGTTCATGCACCGTGAGTTGAGTACTTCCTCTCCTCCTCAATCAAAAGCTCTCCTCTTTTTTCTTTGATGGCATCCTCATCTTCTTCTTCAAACTCGGTACCTTCTTGAGCTCTGCTAGCCTCTTCTCTTTTTACCTTCTCCCCTTGTTCCTTCGTTCATGCTCGCCTCTTTGATCACCCTTTTTCCTGGCTTTTCTTACCCAAGAGAGAGAGAGAGTTCCCTCTTGCTTATGCACGAGAGAGAGAGAGAGAGAGGTCTTCTTTCTTCCTTGCTTCTGCAACTTCACCTCACGTTCTCCCCTCTCTTTGCATGCCGAGGATGAAAGAGAGAGAGAGAGAGCCTCCCTTTGCTTGCTTTGCTAGTCGAGGACGAGAGAGTGTCGTCCCCTTTGCTAGTCGAGGACTAGAGAGAGAGAGAGTTGTCCCCTTTGCTAGCCAAGGACAGGGGAGAGAGAGAACTCTTCTTTCTAGCTACCTTCCTCCACAGCTCCCGAATCCTCTCCGCTTCCCATAACCCTCACAACACCACAAAAACCTCCACTCGTTGTTTTTCTCCCTATATGCAACCTACTATATTTAACTTTGTCTCCTCTCTTAGCAATGATGGCGCCATCGTTCTAGGGAGCATAAGAAACGGCTCCAGATGATGTGGCACCAAGGTTTCTCCACTGCACCAATCGCGGAAAAATCGATCCCAAATACGGTCGCCCAGCCGAGCTGAGCACTTCTCGTTCTTGGTCGCGCTCATTTGAGCTTCCCTGTGGACGCTATGTCCTCGTCAAAACCAGTGCAACTGCTACTCGCTGCCTTGCCCACCATCTCCTTTTTATTTCCCTCGTTAGTTCCCATTTGCCCTTATTAAAATTCTCTTGGGTGGCCATTTGGTGGGCCTTTGGGCGGCCTAGCCTTGGTTGCCCTTGGGCATTGGGCGGCCAAACCTCTTGCTTAAAGAAAAAAAACTTGGGCGGCCATTCCATCCTACCCCCTTAGCACCACATTTGGCATACATATCGGCCAAAGCATCTCCAAGCTCCTGCATCTTTCTCGAGAAGCCCTTGTCGAGCTAGGCATATCCCACAATCAATACACTCCATGAGACGTCATTCGGACAAAGAGCTAGCAAGAACTTTTTGTGCTTTCGTAACGCCACCACATCTGGCATATAATTCACCAAAACATTCCTGGACTCCAGATGTCCTCCTGAAGTCCTCGGTTGGCATCATGAATTTAGTTGCCCATTTCAATTTCTCGGGTACGATGCCACTCACCTTCATGATGCAATTATAAATAATTGGATTTGAGGAAATGCCTTCCCTTCGCAGTCGGTTACGAACACCATCATGGCAATGACGAGCAACAGATTGGCACAAAATTATCAGCTGCTAACACGCAGTTAACAACTGGCACACACTTTAACTTGCTATATTTTTTTGAACCGGGTTCCAATTGATGCACAGTCACTTTTTGCTAGCCCCATGTACTAAGTACTACCCGCTTGAATTGTGTCAAGCTCCAAAAAATACTAGATGGCACACTAATCAAGGCAACTGACCTGGCACGGAACTGGCCCCGGAGGAAGGCCCCGGAGGAAACTTAAACTAGCAATAAATTGGCGACTAGATCTCCAATTGCTGATCTGAAAAGAGCGATGCGCTCCACGAAGCCCCATGCATTCACTTCATCGCTGATCCTTCAATTACACTTGCCCAATCTGGTACAGATCAGCGTCAACTTAAACTTCAGACTACCATAACTTCTTCACCGTAGCTCCAATCAACGAGCCGTACAGATAGGCCGGTAGAGCACTTCAAGCACAGTTTTAGATCATAAACTACCATATGTGTTCACTTCAAGCATACTCCTTTTTAGCATCATTAAAGCATCTGTTGGCCCTTTGAAGCCGCATCTGGCATACATTACTCATAAAGGTAGCTTGTTACCAAGCCTTGAACATTGATCATTAATCAAGTAAGCTTCAAATAAGCTCGACGTGCATTTTTTTGGTATCTTTCTTAGCATGGGAGCGGAGCTGTACGACATCCACCCCCTCTGAACCTGCACAACCTCTGGTTTGTGCCAACTGCACTTCAATCTGCATCTACTATAGGTACCTTAAGCTCTTTTTCATCATCAGACTCACGTAATTGGTAAACATATGAAAAATAATATAAGGCTTATACCCTATCATCAATGTTCTAGCTTAATCATTAGATAGCTGATCATCAAAAATCTTTGAATCGTATCTACCATATCTCCAAAGCATTCAATTATGGAAAACTTGTTTAGTGAACCCCGCCAGACTCAAGTGGTCCAGTTAATGATGCACACACCTTGATCATTGAGCTCGCTTTAGGGAACCCTTTCGATCTCAAGTATGCCTTAGTCTGTCTGCACACAGAATGACCATCAAGTCCTTTACTTCAAGTTCTAGTAACAGAACCAACTCAAAAGATGTGAAGATACTTCATCAATTGTCCAAAGAAGTCAACTAGAAGCCAGCTATGTAATCTTATTGAACGCATAACCAAAACTCTTCTAACTTAGCATAAATCTAGAAAACCAAAACCTTGTACCATGCAACCTACTATAAGAGACATCTGGTATCCTTTGAATCTGCAACATTCACTTCAGTAGCCCCCACGATCAAATGGAATAATAAGGAATTTCCCACACACTGGAGCATCATAATATCCACATGAGCATACATTTCTTGTATCAATCAACATCAAACATTTCTGGTGCAAATATGCTACCCCTGGTTCAAATAGTACGCTTTTACTATGCATATTTAACAGTATCCATCCATATTGAACTTGCTTGTGAATATCCTTAGAATCTCCTGGATCAAACACCAATGAAATCACACAGCATTGATGGGCTCCACAATATACTAGAGCTTCACTTGAAGCATAGTGCAACACCACATCTCATAAACTTTTGGCAATTTAAGCCCGTTACCAGAAAGCATTAAAGAATTTTGACTCCCTTTTACTAGCAGCCAAGACATCACTGACATAAGAATCAATAGAAATAGCATACGAATCCAGTCACATTTGGCACATTGTCCAAGGAAATGAAAAACCCTGTGCACTTTATGCAGTATCAAGGATGATTTAGCATCATCACCCCCTCTAGCTTCATAGTCATCACAAAAAACCTTGGGACTCTCTGGACCTGTATCATTAGAGAAATTTTTACCTGTTGTTGGGGTTTCATCTTGATCATGAAAAACAGCTTCAACCTATAACTCTTCATCCATAGCATCCTCGGGAAAATAGTCTAAATATTCATCAAAACTGTAGGAGTTATCTCCTCATGCAGCCCATGTACAAGCATAGATGTAGAATCCCTATCGATAAACTATTCACAATTAGCATGATCTAGGCAATCTTCATACTCATCCATGTCATCCTTTGATTCCTCATTTGCATCCATGTTACTTAGCAATCCATCATAGCACTATAAAGGCTCATCTGGCACCCCCTTTGAAGAGGTACACGCATCAAAAAGCTCTTCTATACTGTCATAATCATCTCCTTCACATCTAGACATAAAATCATCAATTATGGCATCCTCTTCTGTGATAGCAGCATCTGCAAACATATTCTTAGTAGCAATCATATGTTCATTGACATCATCAGGCTCATCTTGTGCCGAGTCCACAATCTTGGTCACTTCATTGGCTACTGTGTATATAACAACTTTATTTACGCACTCATCTGCAACAAACATGTTTTCTTGCTCGGCTATAGTGCTGATAGTTTTAGTAATGTCATGTAAAGGCTTATCTGCTTAATGAACTCCTTTAGAATAACCCGTGGCAAGGTCAGCAGCTTGTGAACCACTTGTTGTACAGTCTATGTCTTCACTGGAACCATTATTGGAGGTAGCGTCCATGCGAGCAATCTTTGTACAAAATTCAAATAATTCTGTTTTAGAATTAAATTCATCATTTACCTTTCCTTTGTTACTCAGAATATGCTTTTCTGAAATTGAATCTTCTACTTCGAATTCCGCATTCTCTTTGGCTTTGTTTCTTGCAGAAATGTTGTCCCAAAATTCATCATAGTTGAGGAACTGCATATGATCCCCTTTACCTTTACTAAAGACAACCTAGCTTCATTCAATAATCTCTTTTATTTCTAGATTTAGAATCCTTGAGATTTTGTAAATAAATTCCTCTGCAAAATAGTCCCATTGTGTGGGATATGCTTCTGCCAGTTCTTGAAACTGCTCTTTAAAATCTGAGTTTACAACCTCTTCAAAAGCTGCAATCATCCGATTTTTTGGAACATTTTGGCTCTTATCTCGGCTTCATAACATGCAATAAAACCTTTTGGATCATATCCCAGAAAATTATTGTATTGATCCCATACAACATCAAGTGCCATCTCTACCGCATCATCAATCTGCTTTTTTATTTGCATGGCTTTTGCTTCCTGCAGACATCCTTGAACTAATTCCATCATTTTTGGCAAATCCATTGAAATTGAAATCGTCAATAAACTGCTTCAACTCTCATGGCATCTCCATCTTTACCTCCCACCCCGGCTCGTTTCGCCTCGGGTTCGCCAAAGATGTCAGGGGATATGTGTTCGAAACGTGAGCCGGGCAGGCAGCGCTGGGCCTCTGGCTGTGAGAGGTGTGAGAGAGAACAAGAAAAATAGATGCATATGGCTTTGGCAATCACCATATTATTCAATTGATCAATTCAATCTCTGAATACAATGTAATCGGTAGCTAAGGCGGGCTATTAGCAGCACCAACACTTAGATCAATTGGTAAATATGAGTTTAAGCTCCCTTTATAGATTAACCGGGTCGTTAATGACGTCGGGGTTTAATAAAACAATTAATTAATCTTCAAACTGATGATGGTGAAGGAAATTTTTGCATGTCGCTTTACCTGCTTCAATTGCCCCTTAGATTCTCCAAATCTGATTTTGCTCCAATTGCTATGCTTTGGACATTTGGCATACATATCGGCCAAAGCATTGTCAAGCTCCTGCATCTTTCTCGAGAAGCCCCTATCGAGCTAGGCATATCCCACAATCAATATGCTCCATGAGACGTCATTTGGACAAAGAGCTCAGCAATAACTTTTTATGCTTTCGTAACGCCACCACATTTGGCATATAATTCACCAAAACATTCTTGGACTCCATATGTACTCCTGAAGCCCTCGGCTGGCATATCATCATGAATTTAGTTGCTCATTTCAATTTCTCGGGTACTGTGCCACTCACCTTCATGATGCAATTATAATGATTAGATTTGAGGAAAGGCCTTCCCTTCACACTCGGTTATGGACACCATCATGGCAACGATGAGCATTAGATTGGCACAAAATCATATGCTAACACGCAATCAACAACTGGCACACACTTTAACTTGTTATATCTTTTTGACCCGGGTTCTGATTGATGCAGAATAACTTTTTGCTAACCCCATATACTGAGTACTATCCTCTTGAATTGTGTCAAGCTCCAAAAAACACCAGATGGCACATCGATCGAGGCGAACGACTTGGCACGAAACTGGCCCCTGAGGAAACTTAAACTGGCAATAACTTGGCAACCAGATCTTCGATTGCTGATCCAAAAAGACCAACACACTCCACGAAGTGAGCACTTCAGCCCCATGCATTCACTTTATCCGATACGGATCTGCATCAACTTAAACTTCAGACTACCATAGCTTCTTCACCGTTGCTCCAATCGACGAGCCGAAAAGACAAACCGATAGAGAACTTCAAGCACTGCAGTTCTAGATCATAAACTACCATATGTGCTCACTTCAAGCATACTCCTTTTTAGCATCATTAAAGCATCTGTTGGCCCTTTGAAGCTGCATCTGGCATACATTACTCATAGAAGTATCTTGTTACCAAGCCTTGAACGTTGATCATTAATCACGTAAGCTCGAAATAAGCTTGACGTGCATTTTTCTAGTATCTTTGTTAGCTTGGAAGCGGAGCTACACGACATCACATGGCTGAGTGGAAAACGTGGTGTCTTGCATTTGTTCTGACATCTTATGTCTGCCCATGCAACGACTCAATGGACCGGGTTTGTGTAGAGGAAGACTTGTAGTGGTGAATGAACCGTATAGTGAACAACAAGGGGTATTGGGTAAAGTGATTATCGAAGGAGGGGTGTGTTTAGAGACAAAACTGTCTGAGGTGAGCTTGGGACATTGTCTGCATGGGGATTTGAGTAAAGTGAAGATGGGCACACTCTATGCATAGTTATACACACACGAGCCAGTAATGCTCCACTCTTCGCCCACCTTTGATTTTTGTGCACCGTTTGTGACGTGTCAAACACGCATTCATCGGCTTGATTTGTTATTACTGACAAGATTCATTTTATGATTGTTTAATTTATTTTCCTTGAATGACCGTTATTTGATACTGGATTCACTCTTGCTTCTATCTAGAACTGGAGTCACTTTGACTATTGGAGTCTAGACTAAATGTCACTTGGAAATGATGATCCATTGAACTAGTGTTGAGTTTGCCATATTATAAACCTGGTCTGAAGTTGTTGATACCTCTTTAACTGGCTCTGACACTGGCATGGAGTGGAATAAGTCTAGAGTTTCCTCCTCTGCATTTAGTACTACTAGAAGTTCCTTTGCTTTGGAATAGTATAACTTGATTTTGGCCCCATTGTATATGCCTAGAAACAGTAAACTCGACAAGTCTTTGAGTCTTACTGCTCCATTGGAAAACACCCAATCCACTTCATAGGGTCCTGACCAAGCTATCTTTAGGTTTGGCTTCTTCAATTGCACTTTGAACTGATATAAGAGTACCAAATCATCCCTCTAAAACTCGCGTACCTTGATTTTATTGTCATGCCAATGTTTCCTTCTCTGTTGAACAACTTCTTTTTCCGACATGGCCCTCTATCTGATTACATCCAATTGCAACCACTCATCCAATCATTGTTTTAGATTCTAATTGAATTCCAATCCATGCTCCATTGCTAGTCTTAAGTTGGGAATGATAAATTCCTTCAAAACAACTGCTTCAGTACCATATACGAGCTTGAATGGTGTCATCCTACTCATTACCTTGTGAGCAGCCAGACATGCCCATTGTGTTGTTTGAAGCTTGGTGACCCACTGATGCGGCTCCTTTTGCACAATCTTAGTGAGAACGGTTTTGATTGTCTTATTGTTACTCTCTACTTGACCATTACATTTAGGATAATAGGGTGTTGACTTACTGTGCTTGATTGAAAACAACTCCATCAAAATTTCCATCGTATCATGGATGAAGTGAGTGCCCTGATCTAACATTATCTCTATAGGACAACCATATTTGTAGATGATATTTTCATAGACGAATAAAGCAGTAGATTTTGTGGTGTTGTCTGGAAGTGTCTTAGCCTCTATCCACTTGCTGACATAACATGTATCCATATGATATATCTAAATAGTTCAACATCTATTGGCTCGTCCCTCAACGATGTTTACCCTTTGTGCTTCTAGAAAGTAAGTCTGCCTCAAAATGTGTCTTGCCTGGTTTGTGGAGAATCTTTAACTTGAATTCCATTAAAAACATCATCCACCTTATTAACCTTCCTTGTATAATCACTTTGTTGATCAGAAACAATAGAACTTGATGGTCAAAATAGAAATGGAATAATTTTCCCAATAGATAGTGTCTAAACTTGGTAGCACTAAATACTATTCCCAATGCTTCTCTTTTAGTAGTCGAATATCCTTGTTTAGCCGTACTGAATAGTGACTGGTGAAGTAGACTGGGTAGTCCGACTTTCCATCAGGCTGGACTAGTATAGCCCCCATCTCTGTTCTAGTGGCATCAACATGCACATGGAAAATGACATCCTAGTTTGGCTGGTGAAGTGGCTTCCTACTAATCGCATCCTTTTAGCACTAGAAACTCCATTCACATTCTTCAGTCCAGTAGTTTCTTGCTTTTGAAGCCATTCAAGAACCATGCTTGCATTCTCTTCTCAGAAGGGGGTTCTTGCAACTATCTGGTCATATCTTTGATCTTTTCAACATAACTCTTGATCGACAATTTGCCTTGCTTGATTTGGTCAAGCTCACATAGGATATCTTCATCCCCTATGTTATTTGAGTACTCCAATCCAAAAGATTTAACAAGTTTATCATAAGAACTCAGTTGACAAGCTCGATAATGGTAATACCACTTCCTAGATGCATCCTTCAATGCTTGTGGAAAGTAATCCCTCCACTCATCTTCATTTGAGTTCTGCATGCTGAAAAGATTAGATAGGTACATCGGGATCATCCTTTTTCTCTCCCTTGAACACTTCAAAGGAAATCTTCAGATTATTAGAGTGTTTGGTAACTTGACTGCTTCTGGCTTTATGTATTGGCTTTCCTTCTCTAGAACGTCTTTTGCTATAGTGATTAGTGTCAGCCTTCCAGACTTTGTCTGTTTCTGTTATGATAGAGTTTCCCGAGTCTTCTTCCTGGCTACTTTATGCGCTAATCTGTGACTTTGTTTGCTACCCTCACTTTTCTCAGCGTGTCTTCTGCTCCTTTGAGATCCATGGGATCGATTCCTCCTTTCAAATCGCTCAGCTTGTCTCCGCGTGGCATGAATAGAGTGATAAGAATCCCTTGATTCATCAGCAATGCCTGGTTCTGGGGCCACACGTGTCTCATTTCCATGTTGATGTTTAGTTTTACAGCCTTGCTTTGACTCTTCTAGAATTGGGATGACAGGGTTTGGATCCTCTATGAATTTGATAGCTGGTCGTCGACCTCTTTTGGATGGAATTTCTAATATCCAGTTGCTCTAACCCCTACTGGGAGACTATTTGATTGTCTAGAGAAATTTTAGCTCAACCATCATGATGGCCAAAATGGAATGAGATTTCAGTGTACTGAAAGAGAGAATTGGAATTGGAATTGAAAGCAGAACAATATTGGCACTAGAATGGTATTAGTCCAATACAAAAGTATACAACTAGAGTCAGTACAATATGAGCTTCCAAATCAATGTGAATTATAAAGTACAATTAGCCAGTGGCTCAAGATACAATTAAGGATTAGGATCAAAAGGTCAAGACAGACTAAGCTAGGCTCAAGATACAAGAAGAGCTCCCAATAGGTAGACCAACCCCACAAAATGAAGTAATGGTTCCTATTTTATAGCTTTCTTGAGTGGGCTCTGATTGTTCGCGTCCTGCGTCAGTTATTGTGGTAATTATCTCTGATTTACTGTTTTTAGAAGCGTCCAGTCCAACCTTCCGCTCTAGAGGTTGTTTCCACCTTCTACAATGAAGAAGAAGCTCAAGAGCACACAACGCATGAAATGATATTATTGAGTGTCTTAATACAAAGATAAAGCTTTCCCTGGAGTGAGGAGCAGGAGCGTATACACAAACTAGGGAAAAAACCTCTTATCGAAGGAAAATGTACCTCCACGTTCCTAAGTTCACACAGATTACTACCTCTTACCGTAATATGGTCAGTGGGAGAAGGAGATGGAGAGAGATAATACATGTCCATTGGCATTACTATAGAGATTGGTTTGAAGTATAGTTAAGATATCAACACCACTAGTAAAACTCGATACATGTAACCCCTATATGATGTCCTTTAGTTTGTGTTTTCTTTTTGTGGTATTAAAGCTTGAGGCGTGCCAAAAAAATAAATGATAAAATCATAAGCCAATGAAAAAGGGCATGTTAGGCAAACATAACAACTTGCTCGTTAGAATAAGTTATAAGATTTAAACTATTCTTTCAAAAGCTAAGCAATCAAAAGTAGTATCCACGGCTAGAAAATACATTTTCCTTGATCAAAGAGAATAAGGGAAAACTTGAAATTCTGCCGATTTTTAGGTCAAAAATTGAAGCTTTTGTCGGTATTTACACTAAAACTTGTGTAAATTAAAACCAAACTCGGATTTTACGATTTCAGTCGGTTAAAATATACTAGATCCTTGTTTTTTCTAACATTGGTAGTATTCTTCCCTATGGACGGGAATATTTTCATATCGCCCTTCTCATGATGAGATATCTTGGAAATTGTACATCAAATCTTGTAACTTGGAAGCATGTTTGGTGAAGAATATGAGTACCTAGCATTTTTTATAAACACTTGAGTAGAATTCATATTTACAATCCTTAGTGTTAATTAAAAAATTTATTCACTAGAGGTTGGAAACATAAAAAACTAGAGGGGACTCTCCTCTTTTGAACATGGTCAATTCTTGTTCGAATGCTAT
Organism: Adiantum capillus-veneris; assembly: GCF_014529385.1. NCBI lineage: Eukaryota > Viridiplantae > Streptophyta > Polypodiopsida > Polypodiales > Pteridaceae > Adiantum > Adiantum capillus-veneris. The sequence continues at coordinate 96,356,222 of NC_140954.1, read as the reverse complement.
GGCGGCATGACTTATTTTCCAAATCATGAGAAGGGCACTCTTCCTTTCAGGCTTCCATTGGGAAGTACCCCCTTTTATACCCCCCTCTTAAAATAAAGGAAGGATACCTATGTTTATCAATTTGGGGAATGAGGAAGAAGCAAAGCAACCTAGTAAGCATTTTTCAATGAAGAAAGGGTGGTGTTGGAGATTCTTTTTAGGCTGGTGGAGAGCTTTTAACCCAACCATGATCGAGTCTTACATTGTGTATAAAGGATGTGTCTTGGATCCTTTGATTGCAATTTCTTTGCAAAAGCATAGCTTGTAACGGGGTCAACATGGGTGTTGAAGTCTCGAATGATGATGGTAAGGAGGACAGAGTCTCAAGTTTATCTCCTCACATTCTGACTTGTGCAAGTAGAGATACAGCAAGAACCACGCCAATCTATCAAACCACACCAAGCACCACACTAGAACCCTATTAGAAACCTAAATACTTTACATTATCCTAAAAAGAAAGATTGTTGAACAAAATATTCCTGCAACAAATGAAGTTTTTACAAGAAAAAGTGCTCATCACCATCATGCACTATTTTGACAATTAAGCATCACTAAGCTAGATGTATATTTGGGTTTGCATGGTTGCTTCCTCCATGATTATCACAATTGTAACACTAACTCCCTTAAGCATAGAGATTACTGGTTGCATCATGGGTCACTTGAACACAATCAAATGTGATCTACAAGTAGTACAATATTTCACATTGATTGTCCCCATGATTAGATTGTGGCTTATGGATCTAACGCCTTTGACTACACCTCAGATGCCTTACCTAGCCTACCAAATTTGTGTCTTCAAAATATTCATTGTATGCAGGTTGCTTTGCAATGAGGAGCTCTAGCAAGATCACCCCAAATGAGTAGATGCCCCTTTAAAAGTGCACTTAAAGCATTGGTAGTACTCTAGAGGCATGTGACACGTGTCCCTTCCAATGTGCTCACACTTAGGTGAGTGTCCATTGCACTTGTCATCCTTGCCATGCCAAATTGAGACACTATAGCCTCAAGATTTTTGTCAACGCATTGATTGAATTTTTGTCCCTGTGGATTATATGAGGTAGCCACTCGTGATGTATAAATTACAAGTTGACGCGCATGCAATTTGCTTCGAGTATTGCCATGCCAGCCTCTATTCCATCTCCATATCTCCATGTAGCCTATCATATAAGCTTCCACCTTCCATGTACTCATACACTAAAAATCTCTCTTACCCACCTTACAATAGCCCTGGCAAATATCTTAACAAGGCACAAAGTTTCAATGCTAAATCTTGCCCAGAGTCTCCATCTTAGCTATGAACTCTATCTGCTTGATAGATGAATTGTAGTAGCTTCTTGATTGCAACCATACACCCATCTTTTAACTCAACTAGCGCACCTCACCAAATCCCCCTATACCAATGAGGCTCTCCTCACTAAACCCATTTTTTCACCTCTATAAGTTGTGCAAAATTAGACTTTCTAAGAAGCCTCTCAAAGGTAGCCACATTGATGATGTGGCCGGCTCCCTCTCCCCTCCTATGTTCTAGTTTCTATTTCCATGGCATGATTCTAAACAAATATTTTTGAGCAACTCATCAGTTTATTTTTGTCTCTTATTAGCCCTCACATGATGATACTCCACACTGTCAACATACACATGAGTGCAAGAGCTATGGTAATTCCCATAACAATGCTATTGGCCCATGACAACACAATAAAGTGGCTATGATTGATGCGTTCACCACTTGCACCACCACTAATGCATCTCTTAGATGTTAACTTTTGACACATAGGGACAAGGTGGTAGGGGTCCACTACATAGACATGGGTTGTGTCCAAAACCTCTTGTTGGAGGGTAGGAGCCATCACATTTCAGTGCAATTGGAGAAATCAATAGGTAATAGACGCAAAAGGAAGTTGTTATTTAGAAGCTCAAGTTTAGAGGGAGAACTCTCACTTTCGTTAGTAGCCCTATCTTTTGGGATCTATACCATGAACTCATTGTACCACATTGACAAGCTGATAGGCACTCAATCCCAATAGATATATTTTGAAAAAAATTAGAAAGAGCTACTAACATTTCTCCTACAAACTCATTGTTAGGGAGCATCAACTTCTCCAAGGCAGTGTATGGAGATCATAATTTAGATCGAATAGGGCCACTCATCTTGTTGGAGTGCAGTCCAAAACCTTCAAAGCGTTTAAGTTCGTGATTGCCATTGTAGGTAGTGGGCCTGTGAAGGCAATGAAGGTGAGAAGCAAGCTCTCCAAGCTGCAAAAGTAAGTGACAACTTATGAGTTGTCAAAAGGAGTCAGAGGAGCTGGATCAAGAAAGAATGGTACCGGAGAGTTTTGTTGATGGAAATACCTAGCTGCACCAAGGTAGGGCATGCATCTCTAATTTTGCATGGTGTGGAGTCAGTGAATGAATTGTTTGAGAGGTCCACTACTTTGATGTTATTAACACTACCCAAGGAAGTCGGTAGCCCCTTCTCTCTTCTCTTTTTATACACAACAATGGAGAATGGAGAAGACCAAAGTAGACAGTCTGATTGGAATGTACACACGACATAAAAAATAGCAGCAAGATACTACCCACGGATATGTTGTACATGTAGACACGGATTGAAGCTTTGAGTACGCGTCAAGGCTTGGGGGCTCAAAGTGATTGCTTGTTGCGCGCGCGCGCGCACACACACACACACACACACACACACACACACACACACAGAAAGAAAGAGAGAGAGAGAGAGAGAGAGAGAGAGAGAGAGAGAGAGAGAGAGAGAGAGAGAGAAGCCTCAAAGAGACTCGAGAGTCATGATGCTCAAAATAAAACATCTCTCACAGACACTCTAAATGATCAAAGCACAGCATGATGCTCAAAATAAAACATCTCTTTAAGATGCTCAGACCCTATCCTAGAGTCATCCACCCTAAATGATTGAATCACACCTCACATCACGAGGGTGTGAATGTATGTATTTCCAATAATGATGTAAATCTCCCATATCACCCCCATGATCCATCATTGCCTTTACACTTCACTCTTTAACGAGTGATTCCTCCTGATTCAACCAATGGTAAATTTGCTCTCTAAAATTGATTTTCCTATAAAGCTTAGTATTTTAGCCAAGGAAAAAGACAAGTCATCTCTATGGCCTTTTCCCTTTAGGCAGGCCAAAAGAACCCCATCGAGGTTTATGGTGCCGTCAAGGTCGAGGGTCGTGGGGCAGCCACTCTGAATCGCTCATCTGCAGCACATTCTAGCCCGAAATTCCCGCTACAGCCGTCAGATGCACAGCACGTCAGACAACGGAATCGAGACCTTGAGCATCCAATGGGGTAACAGCAAGTCAACGCTCAAAAAACGATGAGGTCTTGACAACTCAGCATGTGTAACTGTAATAGAGCAGCCAATCATTGGCATCGTAATCAGAGCACCATGACTGAGTGCCGACAGGATTGACTGCAACTATCTGACTGGCAGGCACACGTCTCCTTACGATGATTGGCCCCCCTCCTCTCGACCATTGATGGCCGAGAATGGTCGCCTATTGACCATTCCCGTAATCAGATCTCCCGACCTTCGCCGGTCACCCATGATTAACGGGAATGGTCAGTTGGCGACCATTCCCTACACCTTAAACAATAGTATATTGTGCACTCAATGAAAGGTTCTTGTCGCTTGTAAAAAGCCCCACATTCTCTAATGTATGGACTTCTTGCAATCATCATAAAGTTGTCACTCATCAAGATTTCCTTGTCACTAGTAAAATTTATGTAGGGCTTTAAAAGCCTCACTTCCTCTAATGTATACGACTGCTCAAAAAGTTTAACGTTTTCTTTTACCACACTCACAATTGTGAGTGGTAGAGTTATCTTATCTCAAAAATAAATGTATAATAACCCTCAAGCATAGATTGTGCAATGAGGACCCAAAAGATATAAAATATCTCCACTTACACAATTCCTCTTCAAGATGAGAATCAATTGGTAACTAACTGGTAGCCCATAATTAGTATTTACTACAAATCCAATGTAGAGGAGTGCTTGCTTCCACTCCACCAAGCCTTTGTTTTTATCAGCAAAGATAATCCATTCACTACTTTCATGTAATATTTCTTCAAAATTGGCTATCGCAAGGTTTCTTTCGAACACAAGAAGGTTTCTTGATTTCCAAGTTTGTTTAAGATAGCAGAATCAAACTATCTATGTGCATGCCAGGATGGCATGATATCGAGAGCCTTTCCTCCTAGAATCATGTCATTCTTGAAAAAGTGGATCTTCCAAGTTTTTTGTATCTATTTGTCAATTTTTCATACTAGACCTCTCTTGGTTGGGGCGGTCTTTGAAAAGATGAAGAGGGTCTTTGATTGTCACTTTACATCCTAAGCACAGGTCAACCCTCTAGCTGTTACCTTGATTCTAGTTGTTTATATTGCCCTCCAAAGAACCTTTCACAAGAAGATCTTCATTATGCTAGGCCATGGAGGATCCCAACTGTTGCCCACTTAGATTATGGCCATAGCACCCTCCACTATTTGTTAGGTAGATAGTACCAATAGGCTTTGTAGATTACCTTGATGCCAATGCCAAACTTTCTAATCAAATTTTGCCTTTGTAATGGGCGTTGGAACCTTGGATCTTCAATCACTCCTTGACAGAAGCTAGCTAGTTTTAAATTGCTTCTATCTAGAACTGTGATAAATGTATTAATCCTTTGTTGATTATTCTTATGGCTACTTCCTCAAAAATAGGCTTAGGAAAGCTCCTCTAGCCTCCTTAGAGATCAAATGGAGACCAATGAGTGATGGAGTATTTTGTTATTTCTCCCCATTCAAGTGCTTTGGTACATTTTTGTACCAACTTTTTTGTACTGCCGTCTATCTTCACACTTTCTCCCCATTCAAGTGCTTTGGTACATTTTTGTACCAACTTTTTTGTACTGCCGTCTATCTTCACACTTGCCATAGTGGTGCCATTAGGTTATCATAAGCTCTTACCGATTTCCATGGGCACTCTTGGGAGCGGAGTTTTACCTTGTCTATCATACCACAAACTTGGCACATTGGGCTTCTACATGTGACATCCGGTTGAGTATCCTGGCTCCACAATGCTCCGTGGGTTTTGCAACCCACTCCCATTTTCCCCATTGCTATGGTTTTGTATACTTGGAGTTATTTTTCCATAAGAAGTGTTTCACTGGTTTTGGGAAATCTTTCCAATTGCATTTAGACATATTCATGATTGTCAAGAAGAAGGATAAGTATGGGATCATGAACATATTGACCACCTTCAATTTGTTGTGAAAGGGAAGAAGCAATTACTCCCATCTTTTCATCTTGATCCTGATTATTTCCATGATTCATACAAATTCCTATATATCAAATATACCTACCCCTAGTGGGCCCCAAGGTGGAAAAACATTATACCTTTGGAGACAATCTCTTGACCAATTAGTCGAGACAAATGAGTCATTTTTTCTGGGAGAGAGATCATCCTAGACCTCTCAATGTTGCATTTAGAGTTGAGACTGTGGCAAACATTTGCACAATGTCAAGAGTGTTTTGCAATATATGTGCGGTGGCTTTTAGGAATCATCCGCAAAGAGCTTGGCCAAGAAATGCATGTTGTCTAGGAGAGGAGGCCTTGAATGTCCCCTTTCTCAACGCTTGCCTCAAGCATGGTGGCTAAGGAATGAGAGAAGATTGCAAAGAAGAGAGAGGCTATAGGGCAACCTTATTTAATTGACCTTTTGGCTTCGAAGGCTCCCACAAATCTATAGTTAAAGAGAAGTTATGAGCAGCTGCCTGCTCCTAGGATGTGTACCATCTGACACATACAGAGGCCAAAGCCAAAAACCTTCATGACGACTTCTATGAATGACAAAGAAAGATGATCATAAACTTTGTCAAGGTCAAAAGCTGGAGGAGAATACATTCCTAGTTAGTGAAGTTTGCGTATTCTTTATCGACCATTTCTGCAACAATGTTGTCGTAGATTGATTTTCCTTTGATAAATCCATGTTGGTGGGGGGTGATCACCTTATCCAAGATGGAAGACAACCTTAGGGATATAACTTTAGCAATGATTTTGTAGGCCACTGTCATCATTGTCATAGGCCACCAATGCTTTAACTGGGAGTGACATTTTAACGCCCAAGTTGAGCACTCTAGGGATTTGTGCGCTAAACGAGCAATGGGGGTTTTCAAGTCATCCCAAACTCTTCAAAGAACTTCATTGTAATTCTATCCCATCCTTGAAATTTTTCATTGCCCAAGGATTGTAAGGCAAGAAAGCGTTCGTCTTTGGTGATGATTTTTGCCAAGAGTTCCGCTTATATCGACGCTTTAGCTTTAGTAACACTATTGTGAGGAGTGAGGATCTTGCTTCCTATGATTCAAATTAAATGAAGGGGGGATTTTTTTTGGGTTGTGCACTTCGTTCCCTACATCTTTCATGATTTTTGTGATGATACTCCATCTCTTTTTGTTTTAAGGGCTCTAAAGAAGTGCGATTGATTGGCAACCTCAGACTTAAGGGAGATCCCTCTAAACAATAATCTTGTCTTTCTTACTTCTTTGAGTTGGTGTTCTACTAGGTCTGCTTTCACTTCAAACCACCTCTTGTGCTCTATCATCTTGATGGTCATACCTTTTTTTTTTTTTAATAGTTAGTGCCTCCACTTATACTATATTTTTTTGGAATTTGACATCATGGGACTTCTTCATCCTTGGGCATATTCGTTTTATTGCTCTATGGAGAATCCATGGATGATCTACATCCACATCTTTTTTGAGCTTGCTAATTGTTGTTTTGATCGGGCTTCTAAATAGTGGCTCTTGAAGAGGTGTTTCCTTGTGACTAGCTTCTTATTTTTCCCTTCAAGATAGTGTTCTTTGCTTTTGATCCAACCCAGTTTGATTGGGTCTTTGGTTTTTGGTTTGAAAGTGGATCGATGCCCTATGCCTATATTGGCAAGTGATCCAATAAGCTTTGGGAGGAATTCACCTTCATATTTATTGACAACGACATCCAGTCATCTTGATGGGATTTGTACAAGTTAGCAGGATAACACTAAGCTTCTCAATAGCGGGTTTCTTAAAAAAGATACAAATTTAGGAATATCTATTTAGCTTAGAGGCTTTATTAAGGTACTAAAGGCTTGTGTAAGTATAGCATGACATGCTACCCCATGGACCTATACAGCATAGGTGCACCACTACCCACTTCTTGCACAAGATTTCTCCATTTATCTTTCTCCGATCCCATCAAGAGTTTAGAGGGGTTGTCTTGTCTCTTATGGACTCAACTATATTGAAATCCCCCACAAGGCGCCAGTCCCCTCAATAGGAAAGTCTCGAAGATCCACCCATAGTTTGGCTCTCTTTTTAGCATCGAAGGGGCGTAAACATTGTGGGAGCTGCAAAGAGAGAGAAAGAGCAATGACACAAACTGAAGAACCTTGTGGGTTGGTTGGTGGTACTGCAGAGCGAGTGTGGGTTGGTAGACAGGCTTGCAGAGTCCCGTGATACCTTATTCTTGTGTACATATACAAAGAATAAGGGGCAGCTCATACTAGAGTCTTACTCCACCCACACAGTGTACTCACTCCTTCTCTCCTTTCCACACGCACACCACACCACATACGCACGCATTTGCATACATGCACTCTTAAACTGGTATCAGAGGTTTGGCGACACGTGTGCGGTGGCTTCTCTGTGAGATGAAAGTGACGGAGCTTGTCTATGGCGGCTTGAGCTCAACGACGGTGGATCTGACTCTGACGACGTCAGATCTGAGCTTAGGAATGTATAATTCAACTTGTATAGAGGCTGTGTCGCAAGCCAATGCTAAATTTTGCAGAGAAACAGTAGGAACATGAAGTGTTGCAGCTCCTTTTTGTTGTTTTTGGCTCCCGAAATAGTGTTTTTTTGCACATTTCTGTTACATGGAGTTGGATGGATATGATCCAGGAGTCTAGGTTGGGGTTTTGGCACATTCCAAATGCAATGGTGTTTTTTTGCACATTTCTGTTACATGGAGTTGGATGGATATGATCCAGGAGTCTAGGTTGGGGTTTTGGCACATTCCAAATGCAATGGTGATTTCTATTTGTTGAAATTCTGATCAAAATTACAGCAAGTACAACAACAACAAGTTTATGCTGCGTTGTTGGACCAAAAACGGATGTTTTTGGCATACCTCTGACACTTGGACTCAGATAAATGTGATCCAAGAGTCTACCCTGGGGGTTTGGCACTTTCCGGATGCGTTGATTAAATCAAAATCTTGAAATTTTAGTGCTACATTGTCTTTAGCAGCCTGTCAACAATCTCGACATATCAAAATTTTGCAGTTTGATTCCTACATTGTAGAGAGTGATGTTGTTTGCATCTTTGGCTATGTATGGCACACTCTGGTGCTATTTGAGAGAGAAATCACCTTGTTTTCGCATATGCAAGTGATGCTTTGGGATGTGACTTTCGGATCTTTCCACATCCGAATACGGTTTTATGCGCATTATATGACTGTGTGGGACATTCCAGAGAGCTTTTTCAGCACATTTTGGTGCAGTTTAATGCTATGTATGCATTTTGTGAATACCACTTGAGCTAGGTGTAGCTCGTAGGTAGCAAGTTTACAAGTTTGCAATTTTTTTGGACAAGTACACGTCCATAGAGACACTCGTTTAAGAGTGAGTCGATTTGCCAAGCATTTGGCAGTATATGTAGACCGTTTGTGGATTTGCTTACTGAGACACTGTTTGTTTTTCATGCAATTTGGTGAGATTTTTTGAGTTTTAACTTAGTTTACAGGGGAAACTCTGTCGGATTTTTCCTAGATTCTTGCCATGGTTTATGCATATCCTCGTTTGCTCTCTAATGGTTTAGTGGTTGAGTTTACTCCCACTCTGGCAGTTATCTGCAATTTTTTGGAGTGCGGTTTGCGTTGAGTTTTGGCTCATTTTGCAAAGAAATTCTATCGAATTTTTGTCATGTTCTTGCCATAAAAGTTTGCAGTGTTATGCCATCTTGTATAGTGGTCGATATATTCCCACTTTGACAGTGATCGAGTGTTTACTCTCACTTTGACAGGTTTTGTCAGCTTGGATACAGTTTGGTGTTCTTGTATCCACTCTCGCAAGAGTGAGGATTGTGTATGCTTGTGTGGCTACCAATAGACAGTCACACGTTTCATAGGTTTTTGTAAAATTTTGCAGGCAGTTTCTCTTGTGGGATGCGTTTTGAGCTAGTTTTCTCTGTACTTGCGTATATGGTTATGCGCTTTACGCTTGGTTGAGAAGTTTGGCCCAGTTTATGCTTGCAGATAGCAGATTATGGAGATTTTTTGTGCATATGCGAGCATCGATTTTGATGTAAGTAGTCATGGTTTTCATGATTGTGTAGTGGTTGAGTGATCTCCCACTTTGTTGCCATTTTGTCATTCACTTATGGCAGCAGACATGTGCGACAGTGAGAGACGACGGTTTCGTTCTTGCCGATACGTACGATGTTGGCATTGTGGTCACACATGACACATTAAGCGCCATTGTTTTAGATGTATGACATAGTAGCGTAGATGTATACCTGATGCAGATGCAGCTTTGACACATGTTAGAGAGGCAGTTCCAGTGGCAGTCTATGCCAGTGATGATAATGTCATGCTTGCGTCGAGTGTACCTCTTGCAGATATGTCTATGGATAGCACACTTTCTCCACAATGGTTACTAGATAGCGATGTTGCTTTCCACATCACACCATGTTGTGAGTGATTCATCACATTGTCTAGTGGGAGACTTGGTTGTGTGCCCTTGGCCGATGGTTTGGAGTTTGACGTAGAGGGTGCAGGAGACGTTTGTTTGTCACTTCCCAGGGGTGCTTCATACATGCTACGGCATGTACGCTACGTTCCTCAGCTGAGACAGAGCTTGATCTCAGTGAGACAAGTACCAGACTTTGGTTGTCAGATACAACTTAGAGAGCAGTCTTTCCAGATGCATTGCGGATCACTAGTGATTGTTGCCAAGGGAGCCCGTAGTGGCTTGCTTTACCTTATGCATGCATCTGAGGTATGAGATATCACAGTCTCAATTTTGTTGCTGGCATGCATTGAGCGATAGACGAGACGTGTCTCCTTCGCAGGTGACCTCCACCATGCTCACGAGACAGAGCATTTAGTTGTGCAGGACATGTCGGTGGACTCTATAGAGACAAAGATAGAGCGACAATGTTCTAGTGAGACACAACAGGTGTTGTCAGAGTCTGTGCATACAAAGATAAAGTAGTTCTGCTCTCTATAGACACATGTAGAGATAACAGATATGGAGTTTCTTTATATGCTCATGCTAGAGACTGATGAGGTGATATCAGGACACATGCATTGAGTCCCTATGGATGAGGGGGAGGTAGTCCTCTAGGAGTTAGAGTCGACGCATCCAATTGTAATAGCTAGTCCTGATGATGCAGAGTCTGCACATAGCACATGGGAGGCAAGTACAACTAGGTTTGTGCAGATTTTGTCAGCATTCAGGCGTCTCATCTACGACCTGTTAGTATCGAGGCCCGACCTAGCGGTTGTAATGGAAGCATTTGCAACAGGAATTGTCAGTGGTGTGATTATTGACACTAGCATGATGCATACTGGAGTTTTGTGGACCATGCAGAGTAGTCTGCAAGATTTACATGCAGCCTTGCAGGCTCTAGCGTGGGTACACATGCTCACCTACCACGAGAGCCGATACAATTGCATGTAGATCGAGTGAGCGAACCAATAGCCGTAGGTTGAGAGAGCTCTCACATGTTTTCTTGTACATACTAGTAATTTAGCTAGTAGGACTCACTTATCAGTGCCTTTAAGTGAGAGATTGTTGGGGTACATGCGTATGTGCCTTGCTCGATCGCCCAGGCTATGGGCGCTTACGCAATGATACTTATTCTTGTGTACATATACAAAGAATAAGGGGAAGCTCATACTAGAGTCTTGCTCCAGAGTCTTGCTCCACCCATACACTATATACTCTCTCCTTCCCACACGCACTCTTCAAACATGGCGAACACTGAGTCATATTCCCACTGCTGACGTGCCAAATAATCATTTGCAAGGCTTGAAATTTATTATGCATGCTGATGTGGCGCCCATCCAAGGGTTGCAACATTGGATTTTGTAGGAGAAACGACACTAAACAGAGGGCTGCCACCAACCCTGGACTTTGAAAATTTAGTAATCAGCATGGCCGTAGTCAACCTTCATACACAACGATAACCTCAAGAAGAAAGGCTAAGTGCCGCTTAACGAGCCCATAGACCTGAGCATCGAAGGAGGGGAAAAGGGATTGGATGCTTTGTCTGCTGGAAGGGTTGAGAGGAACGACTCTCCAATCAAAAATTTGGCAGAGCTAAGAGAGAGAAAAGCAAAGATAGACCAGAAACTACAGCTATCCAGACTACACTGACACAAGGTGATTTTGTACCAAGCAAGAGATCATTCAAGGAGGCAAACACATCGTCTATAAGCATGGATATAGCCAAAGGAGACAAGGCCTTCCAATCACTCATGAAGACCTTGCCTCAAAGGGTGGAGGTTGACAATGCATGCACAATGGCAGTCCCCCCCCCCCACCCCCACCACACTAATCAAGAGGCAATTAGCTAAGCTAGCCGGCTAACAGACTAATCAAGAGGCAATTAGCTAAGTTAGCCGGATAGTAGACAAAGCTAAACTTGTCAACGGGTTGTACGGTCCAGGAGTTCTTGATCATAGTGACTCAATGCATTTCATACAGTATCTGGCAAAAGAACCCTTCACGGTCGAGTTCAATTATCCCTCTATAGTGTCGAAAGTCATGGCCAAAAGTGTGCTCTTCTTTAACATATCGTCTGATCTCATGGGATCCATCCTTTGAAACTCCACACACTTTCAAAGACTTATGTCCATTATGGGTGGAATTTATTCAGCTTCCACTTGTTAGAGTTTAGATTCGTGTCTGGTGGTAGCTCTAATATCTCCCAGGAGCAGATTAGGGAGTGAGTGTTTTTTTGTGGCTCTGCCCAATCGTACTTGAGGTTGATGTACTTATTCATGGGGGTGCACTTCAGAGTGTTGCTCACCCGTTAGGCTCGCATGAGGCGAGACCCCCATTCTTAGGGTTTCTCGGGACAATATTCTATAGTTCTGCTACTAGATATGTGTGTCAGATCACTTTTAGTAAGTTTTTATATTTATTAGCATTTATTAGGCCATTTATGGGATCATGGGATTTTTCTGCAGGTAGGACAATTTAGAGATTTTGCTGCAGGTAGGACAAATCAAAGCCTATATATGCAACCCCCCCTTGTACTTTTGGTATGTGTTATCAATGCACAAATCGAGTGTTTGGACACACTTCCTCTCTCTAGTGTTTTCTAGATTGCTAGAATTTTGTTATGTCTGATCACTTCTCTATAACGTTTTCTCTCCACATCGATATCTCTCTCTAGCATTTTTCATTAGCTCTCTCTCTCTCTCTCTCTCTCTCTCTCTCTCTCTCTCTCTCTCTCTCTCTCACTCTCTCTCTCTCTCTCTCTCTCTCTCTCTCTCTCTCTCTCTCTCTCTCTCTCTCTCTCTCTCTCTCTCTAGTGCTTCCTCTTCTCTGTCATGCGCACACCCTCTCGATGGGACATTGCCTATGGAGATTTTTCATGCCCATTCAATGGGCGGTACGTGCTAGGAGCTTGATGACAAGGAGATCCATCGCGATAGATCCGAAATCTATTGGTTGCCCAATATGGAGAGGAGGTTTACTTGCAATTGCAAACAAGTTTATCACGTGATTCATTCTTTTCTACTACACCTTTGACATAGTATTAGAGCCACAACATGCTCTTGAATTGGATCGGTGATTTGTGCGAGTTTTTGTTGCTAATTTTTTGTGACGAAAAAGGACGGTTTCTATTTTTCAGTGTTTTTTACTCTTTTCGATTGTAGTGGGAAGATTTGCAGATTTTATCTTCGAACCTTTACCTCGACCTAGCCTTATCACATACCTAAGTTCTCCAACACCATGGAGAAGATTGATGATTGTGAAACAAGTTCAGTCCATGATGACGAAGTATATCATGAGGAGGAGATCGGCGGCAGTGAACCCACCGTCAATGATGAATAGGGAGATTGGTCCCAGTTCTTTGGTCCCAGTTCTACTCCAACGTAAGTGATCAACCATTCGAAATACCTACCCTCTCTACCTTTCCTTTGGATCGGCAGTTGAATGGAGACAACTATGCCATTTGGAGAACCCGATGGATTTAATGATATGCACTTGCTTGGAGTTGCAGAAAACATTGGTCGCTGCTCAAGTTATTGGAACAAGTCTTTTGAAGAAATACGTCGAGCTTAGCATGTTTTGCTTGATATGTAAAGCCCAATGTGGTGCTCTTACAAAAGCACAGAAGGATCTTGATGGCCACATCGAACACATTGAATGCAGTTCATCTATGCTTGTACCTTGAAGGCAATGTCTTTATGAAAGGCTATTAACATGAGTAATAGAATTAATGGAAAGGTTATTGGTAAGAGATCAAAGGAGGAATATGCCGTGCTTAGTAGTGTTTTGGTCAAATTTATATGTATAAAGGTCAAAGGCTATCGAAAATACAATGATGTGTTAGACAATGCTTCGGTCGATATGTAATCAATTGTGGTGCAATAGCCACTATTAATAGCCATTTAGTTGAGGAGCTCCATTGTTAACTGTGCATGGCGTGTGAGACTGAAGAGCAGCCAAGAATTGCATGAGGGAGGTGCCAGGTGTGGAGGGACGGCACCACTAGGAGTACTGGTTGCATGGTGGCTACGGAGCTAACTCCAAGGCATTAGAGGACATGCGGCAAAAGATGAAGGGGAGGGCCACAACTTGCATGAGGAGGGAGGCAATCCTTGCTTGGAAAAGAGACGCGTGCCTTGTAGAAAAGAGGGAACGAGGAGTCAAGCTCTCGCTTGGGAGCAGCTACAAAGTTGGCGAAAGAGGGTTGCAGGATAAAGGGAGAGGAAGGGAGATGAGGGAGAGGGTCGAGACCTGCAGAGCCGGCCTAGGGCTGGAGACAAGGAGCATGGTGAACAATTGGAAGGGCAACCTAAGGAGCTCCAAGGGCAGCCACAAACTGCGAATGGCCCATAAGAAAGGCGCGCTGCAGGGAGGAGGCCCCATGCAAGCTGATGAGGCTACTGATGGCCACATGAAAAAGACGAGGCTATGAGGACTCCCAGCAAGAAGAGGAAGCAGCGTTACTTGAGGTTCAAGAGCTCAAGCCACAAAAACTCTTGGGCTTATACTCAAAGCTCAATTAAACTCTCTCTCATCAAGCCCAAGCTCCATAACTTGATCTTTATTAAGCTTTAATTAATCATACATCTTTCTCATTCATGCCCAAAGCTCCATAGCTCTCTCTCACAAGGATTCATATCTACTGCTCCTTCATGCTAAAAGCTCTAACTCTCTATCTCTTGCCCTCATACTTAACTAATTATTAGGAAGAGAAAGGGGTCTAGGAGGGCCTCTTTATTTGACAGTTTAAGGGAGTCAAGCCTCTATTATAAGAAAGCAATCAAATGACAAATTTTGAATTCAAACAAGCAAAACGATTAGTTTATTTGAATTCAAAGTTTTCCTCCAAAATGGAAAGCAAAATCTAGCAGGCAAAACCATATCATGTAACATATCTACAGAAAGAGCTCGGCCTGTAGATAACAGATCTATAATCTCCCTCAAATTAGAGATCATATGTAAGAGTTATGGAAGGCCAAAAAACATAAAGTTGTCTACCGCCTTTTGGGGGGGAAAAGTGCATCCTTTGACCACTCTTATACCTCTCTTACACACCCACCATTCTTGTACACATGGTGGGCACCTATTTGTCAAAATGTTAATCACCTCCATAATCTCATGGCAAATAAAGAGGCCCTCCTAGACTCCATTCTCTTCCTAATGATGTTTCTCTTTCTCCCTCAAGACACAAGATGTAGCTCTACCATCGCCCTCAAGCCTAAGATCTAGAACTCGATCTTCAAGCAGTTCATAGCTCTCTCTCCTTCTCCATCGACAATGGAGCTCTATGAGGGAGTGCTTGATCTTTTCGGGACTAGAGTGGATGTTGGATCTCGTGATGGATAACAAAGAAAAGGAGACCTACTTGGTGTTTTGTGTTTTCAACAGGCAGAAGATTAATCAGTACTTGATCTAGACAACTCAAGGGTATCAATTAACCTTCAACAACTTGTAGCTTGAATTACCCTCTTGTATCTAGGAAATTGGATTGGGATACCTCCGCACAGGTATAAGCCTCATGTCATGAGCTACATAGTGTTGTGAGGCTATTGGGGTTCACTAAAGTGCGTCGCCTACAGAACGCACTTAGTGAAATTCGTTGTTGTGTAATCAAATTCTAAGAATTGAAACAGCTATATGATTTTGTCAAATTGTGTGCACCGAGCGTGTCTATTGAGTGCAAATTTCCTCTCTCTCTCTCTCTCTCTCTCTCTCTCTCTCTCTCTCTCTCTCTCTCTCTCTCTCTCTCTCTCTCTCTCTCTCTCTCTCTCTCTCTCTCTCTCATAGCAAGGAGCCATGTGCTCAGCCTGTCCCAATCCAAAAATAGCTTAATCTTTGACAACAAGATTGGAGGTTTTGTCTCAAGCAACTTTCAAAATCCAAAGGACCTTGTGCCAGTGAAGGTCCTTTGGCTAAGCTATGGAAGCGTGTCAATGCTCGAATCTGGTCGTTCATTATCCTCAATAATACACCATCAACTATTAGCCACATACGATATGAAGGATGCAAAGTTGATTTGAGATCGACTTTCTTCACTTTATGATCGAGTTTCTCCAATGAAGCGGATAGCGCTCGAGGTGCGATTAAGGACCTTGGATGCGAAGAAGTCTTCCATGTGGGATCACATCAACAAGATGCAGGAGCTTGCGTTCGATGCGTGATTGAGGACCTTGGATGCGAAGAAGTCTTCCATGTGGGATCACATCAACAAGATGCAGGATCTTCAACAAGAGATATTTCATATAAGAAAGCTTATTAGTTCAGAGGATATGGCCATCTAGCTTTTGGCCCAATTGCCTTCTCAGTACTCCAACTTCCATTCTCCCTTTATTACGAGTGGAAGTTGGCTATGGAGAAAAAACTTGATTTTGTCAAGAAGAATAACACTTTGGAACTGGTTCCGCGGTCTGCCAAGCGAAAAGTGATAAACCTCGTGTAGACTATGACGAGACCTTTACACTCACTGCAAGGATGGCAACCATTCGGGTAGTTTTTGTCCTTGCTTCCTTTCTCGGGTGTCCGGGTTTCAGATGGATGTTGTTATAGCATTCCTCAATGGTGATCTAGAGGAAGAGGTGTATGTGATGGAGCAACCTCATGGGTTCGAGGATCCAGACATGGTTTGTGGGTTGCTAACTCTACGGCTTAAAGCAATCTTCTCAAGCGTGGTACCAAAATGTAATGGAACTAGCCTATTCAACTTGAGAATAGCGGAAATTAATGAGAATACTTTCGAGAAATAACTTTGTGAGCATAGCGGGTAGACATAATTGAAGATAGCAACATAATCATAGCAATTAGTTAACTTGGCATGAACAATACTTTTGCAAGAGAGAGAATTTAGAGAACATGACAACAATTGAGGACCGGATTTATGTGGAGCCGGTCCCCCCTCCAATAGGCATTTGTATTATGATTTCTCCCATTAAGAGAGACTTGTTACAATACATTCTTTGTGTTCCTTGGACCTAGGTGAAGCAATGAAGATGGAAAGCTTCATGCATCACCATCATAGCATAACCTAAACTTGAAGAAAGCTTTAACTATCGCAAGCCTCAGTCCCAAGACCTCAAACACCTTCGAAGGTGGAGAGAGCTAGCAGGGAATGAGGGTAGGGAAGAGGAAGAAGAAACATTTCGTAGGAGAAAGAATTAGTTCCTCACTTATCATACTCTTGTTGCTAGCATACATAATAGCATAGTAATGAAGAAGAAGGAGATAGCAAGCTTAAGCATTGAAGCATGGCTCTTGGTTGGATTTGCACTCCATAGCCAAGAGTGTTGGTGTAGGCTCTCAACCTCTACTTGCTTGGAGAGGGAGCTCTTGCACTTTGCATAGCACACAATAATAGTGATTGTGAGTGTGTGTGGGTGAGTATACCCCTCAAGCAAGCCCCCAGCTAGCTTGGGTCGACCCCCCCTTGTAGCTCATGCTTAAAGCTCATTGGACCCCTCCAGGCCTAGCCAATCACAAGTAGGAGCCATTACAAGCAACATGGGTAGAGCCTTGGGACAAGTGTTCCCCTTTCCCCTTTGAGAAAGAGGACTTGATAAATGCAAAATCAATTAGATAATTCAAGTAATTTATCATTGGACCCCTTTGAAGCTTAGCCAATAGGCTTCAAGCAACACATGAAGGTAACATGGGTAGGGGCCTGACATGTGTCCTTGCTGCCTCTTCAAGTTGGGGCTTCCCTTGTGTGTGTGTGAGTGGGTGTTCTCTCTCTAGCCCCTAGGAAAAGGGCTCGCCCCCCCTCTTGTAGGAATGCTTTTGACTTTAGGTGATCAAGCACCTTACTCACCAAGCATGACAAAGCACTTGAACTAGGGGGTGTTCCCACAAGCATCTCAGGCAAGCTTCTCAAGGCACCTCAAGTACCTTAATCATGCAGCAAGTCAAGCACCTCCAGCATGGAGCCAGTTAAGCACCTCAAGCATCTTAATCAAGCACCTCAAGCATGACTAACACCTCAAGCACGACAAGCACCTCAAGCATGACAAGCACCTCGAGCTTGGGCCGGGTTCCCACCTCAAGCTCAGCCCCTGCTTACTTAAGGTCAAAGGACTTTTCCACACATTTATTGGAGGTCTTCAATGAAGCTAACCCTAAGGTCTTATGCTCCATTGGTTAGCCTTGCTCTTTGATAGATCATCTCCCTTTTGGGCCCCTTTACCATTGGCCCCGTGTTGAGACAGATCTATAAGCACATATCTATATCTTAACACTTGTTCCCGTTTATTCTCCCACATTAAGTGATCAATTTAATATGAGAAAATCATTTGGGTTGGTTAGATAATAGATTTTATGACATTACCTCTCTCTTGAAATCATAGTCGTCCTCGACTATGAGGTAGAAGAGATAAAGTCTTAGTCATTAGTCAATCGTACTTAGCGGTAAAGGATCCCTTTTTACCCTACGACATCTTTCGAAGATGGATGACTAATCCATTTGGTGCTTGGGAGACATAGCTACCGCAAGCATGTCTGCTGTTTAGTCCATTTCATTTTCCCAAAGTAGAGTGACAAATTCTACGTGGTGTTTGAGAGACGTCGTCATCACAAACATGATTCTAAGCATGCATACTAGTTCAATTTGTGCACAATTAAAAAGAGGACTAGTCATATAAGACAAAAACATGAGTCATTAAGAAGACATTTGTACATTTGCTTACTCTAATGTAGCATTGTAAGCATTGACAAGGTTCATACTATCCTTAAGTTGTACTCCTTGCATCCATTTAGCATCTTCAAAAGGATAATTTTTGAACTTAATAAGATACCGTCGGATTATCTTACCATGTCGTAGTACCTTGTCTTCATGCTGAAGGACAGCCTCGGGTTGTAGCACCTCTTCTTGGTCTTCAACTTCGGGAGGGTCTTCAATAATTGGTTCAATTGGTGGCTCTCCTTTGTAGGGCTTAAGTAAGCTTACATGAAAGGCATTGTGTATAAGCCAATGGTTGGGCAACTTGAGTTGATAAGCCGTCTCATTGATAGGCTTCAAGATTTGGAAAGGACCATAGTATCTTTTTGCTAGTTTAGCATAATACTTTTGATGGCCCGTAGGGTTTTTGCCCGTCGTTTGCCTTAATCGAGCCTTAGGAAACTTGAGTAAGACCCAATCATTTTCTTTGAACATTAAGGCTCTTCTGTGCTTATCAGCAGCAGCTTTTTGCCTTTGTTGAGAGATAAATTGAGCCTCTCTAATCTTTTGAAAAGATTCTTGTAGGTCACGGCTATACTCATCGGCGGCGAAGATCTTCCCATGTACTTTGAGTAGCAAGGGACTTTTAGGTCTTCCCTCAATGATCTCAAAAGGTGCTTTTCCCGTAGAAGTATGTACAGTATTATTGTAGGCATACTCTACAAGAGGTAAGTACTTTTCCCATTGTGAGCGTTGATCTACTTCGGTAACATAAGTCTTGAGTAGATCAAGTATCGTAAGATTGGCTATCTCACTTTGGCCATCCGTTTGTGGGTGATAGGCCGAAGAGAAATTCAATCTTGTTCCTAGATTTTCAAAGAGACCTTTCCAGAAATTACTGGTCATTCTAGGATCTCTATCTGACACGATGGATGTGGGTAATCCATGGTGCTTGAAAATCTGAGATATGAAGAGAGTTGCCATTTGGTGTGCCTTAATAGTCTTTTTGACAGGAATGAAATGTGCTTGCTTGCTAAACCTGTCGACTATTGTCCATATTCCTATATTCCCATGGATAGACTTGGGTAATCCAAAGATAAAATCCATGGATATACTCTCCCATGGTGAATTTGGAATAGGCAATGGCTGGAGTAATCCAGGTTTCTTTCCTCTATCATACTTGGTCTTTTGGCATACTACACATTTTGATACATACTCTTGTATGTCCACTTTCATGGTAGGCCAATAGAAGTACGTCTCTACTCCTCGGAGAGTAGGCTGAATACCTCTATGCCCCGCATATGGAGGAGCATGGGATTCATACATAACCTTCTCACGAAGGGAATGGATAACACATAGCCTATTGCCGTGGAGAAGATAACCATCCTGCAAGGTGAATGGTTCCTCTTTCTTCCCCAAAGCAAGGGCTGACATTAAGTCTCTAAAGTCAGGATCAGTAGCATACTCATCTATCATAGAGGATAGATCATTGTGAGTAGCTATAGACACCGCATTAACTTTTGGTCGTCGTGAAAGTGCATCGGCAACTTGATTGTGCTTACCAGCTATGTGAGCAATATGGAAATTAAATTGCGAAAGAAAATTTGTCCACCTCATTTGTTTGTCAGAAAGCTTGGTTTGCGTCATGAAATACTTGAGACTTTGGTGGTCGGTTCGTAGGATGAATGGAGTCCCCAATAGGTAGTGCTTCCATGTGTCTAGGGCATGTAGAACAGCTAAAAGCTCTTTCTCATAAATGCCCAAGACTCGTTCATCACCATTGAGCCTTCGGCTCTCATATGCTATGGCATGCCCTTCTTGAAGCAAAACCGCTCCAAGGCAATCACCACAAGCATCACATTGGACCTCAAATGGCTTTGAGAGATCTGGAAGCACGAGGACTGGTTGGGAAGTAAGCTTCTCTTTGAGTTTTTCAAAAGCATTTTGCTCCTTAGCAGTCCATACAAACTTAACGTTCTTCTTAGTTAAGTCGTGTAGTGGTCCTGCCACTTGAGAGAATTTTGCTATGAAGCGTCTATAGTATGCACACATACCAATAAAGCTTCTTAGCTCATGTAGATTTCTTGGGTTAGGCCATGCTTTTATTACCTCTAACTTTGATGGATCCATTTGGATACCATCTTTAGAGATAATATGACCTAAGTATTGAATCTCTTGAAGGAAGAATTCGCTTTTCTTTTGGTTGAGATAAAGCTTGTTCTCCCTCAATGCTTGAAAAATCACTTGGAGATGCTGTTTATGTTCCTCCAAAGACTTGGAGTAGATGATGATATCATCAAAGAACACTCCAGTGAATTTTTGATATGGTCTAAAAATTTTCTCCATCAAACGATTGAACGTAGCTGGTGCATTAGTCAAGCCAAAAGGCATGACTAGATATTCATAAAGACCAAACGTTGTGCGAAACGCGGTCTTTAAGATATCTTCATCCACTATCCTTATTTGATGATAGCCACTCTTAAGGTCAATCCTACTGAAGTAGGTAGAGCCTTGTAGCTTATCAAACAGATCTTCTACCCGAGGTACGGGAAATCTGTTTTTGATAGTGATATGGTTTAGTGCTCGATAGTCCACACACATACGGTATGTACCATCTTTATTTTGCACTAAAAGGACTGGAGAACAAAAGGGAGAGGAACTAGGCCTCACCATCCCTTTGTCTACCAATTCCTGTACTTGCCTCATAATCTCCTCTTGTTGAGCTTGTGAGACTCGATAAGGAGGCTTGTTAGGTGGTGAGCTTCCAGGAAGGAGCTCAATACGATGGTCATCATCCCCTCGTTTTGGAGGTAGGTCCATAGGGATATCATCGATGAACACATCTTGGAATCCTTTTAGAAAAGTAGACAAGTCTAACTCTTCTTGATTCTTATCATTTTCATTTGATGAAACATTAGTATCTTTTGGAGACTCTTTGACAAAAATCATGTACGCAGAAACTGAGCTCTTCATTGACTTATCAAAAGAAAGAGGATTTACAAGTGGAATAGTGTGACCACGCTCACTAGCATCTATATACATGTTCTTTCCCCTGTAAGTGAAGTAAATTCTCCTTTCAGGGAACTTCATGTTGGCAGCCATGCGATCAAACCATGGTGCCCCTAGGATAACATCCTGATGTTGGAGAGGAGAGATGAAGAAGTCTTCTTTGTCGACATAGCTTTGGACATGAAGCCTCAACTTCCCAATCAAGGGAGTAACGGAGGCTTGTTGTCCCTTGAAAGCTGCATCAGCTGTTACTATATTTCCCATCTCAAAAGCTTGAATGCCCAACTTGGTGGCCAACTCTATTGATATGAAGTTGAGAGTAGAGCCAGGGTCAAACAAGATGAAGGCATCATGCTCTCGTACCTTTCCCCAAGCATAAGAGAGTGATGATCCTTTGCAATGAGCATCCTCTTTTGGAGCTTCGATGGTGGAAGCTCTAGGAGTCTCATTGCGAGTATTCTTCTTGGGGCAAGAACGATAGCCATGTCCTTGCTCTCCACACTTGAAACACTTATGGTCCTTGCGAAAAGCTTCAAGCTCTTCAGGAGAGAGTTTGTTTTTACCTTTGTAAACTTCCTTCTCCTTGGACCGATTGTTGTTGTTGTTGTTGTTGGAAGTGCCTTGGGAATTATTTTGAGCATTGGATTTCCCCTTTGCATCATTTTTATCTTTGTTTTCCATGGGCTTGACATTACGTCTAGCCCCTTGATGGAAATTGATGCGTGAAGCAACCATGGTGTGGTGGATTACTTCGGTAATAGTACCGGGCCGTTGAGAGTTGATGTATTCGGCCATCTCTTCAGGTAATCCCGCACAGAATTGTTGTCTTTGCTCGGCAAAGTCTATCTTTTGAAAGACAGTAGCTTTGAGATGTAAATCCCAAAACTTGTCTACATACTTGTTGATAGACTCATGAGAGAGAAGCTTCAAGCCGCGCCATTCGGTAAGAACTTTATCTTTAGTATCGCTTGGCAGAAATTGCTTCATGATGGAAACTCGTAGAGTTTTCCATGTCTTTGGGGCTTCTCCATTGCCACGAAGGCTAGCCCACCATTGACGAGCTGATTTTTGGAAGTGCATGGCTACATGGCGTAGCTTGGAGGACTCTGTGAAGCCCTCGTCCCCAAAGGCCGCGTCAAATTGCTGGATGAAGGCCAAGACTTTGTCGGTAGCACCAAAGGTGCCATCGTAGGTGAGAAAAGAGATACTCTTTCCTCCCTCCTTGAACTTCTTTAGCTTTTGTGACCTTCGCAATGCGGGAAATGATTTGCGATGTCCTCCCCTCTTGTATTCTCTAGGAGAATAGCCATAACTTTCATCGGAAGAGGAGGAAGGTGAAGAAGAAGGAGAAGAGGGTGACCTCTTCCTAGCCCTTTTCTTCCTTTGTTTCCTCTCTTGCCTTTCAGAGTGATGAGGAGAAGGACTATGGGTTACTCTTTTCCTCTTGGGAGGAGTAGGCGATCGTCTAGACCGCCTTCTTCGTGGAGCCACATCTTCAGAAGAACTTAGACTTTCATTGCTTTCTTTCTCTTTGGATTCCTCCTCTCGAATGGGAGAGAGTCTTCTTTTGGAGGTCTCTTCATGAGGCCTCCTAAGCTCTCTCTCCTCTTGGAGAGGAAGGAAAATTCCATAGGCACGAAGTTGTTGAGTAACTTCGGCTTGCAAAGTAGGGTTGCCCATAGCTTGTTGCAACCTAGTCACAAGGTAATTCACAAACATGGGAGCATCATCATTAGCACCTTCATGTGCAAAATCAAAGCTATCAATGTTCATTCTACTCTCTTGATTATTGTCAGCCATGTTAACAAAATTTTATGTATGTACTTAGTGTATGCTTTGGCAATTCAAAACCTTAGTTGCCACTCCTCTTAGCCTTTGAAAATCGGCTCTTAAGTATCTACACCCACGGCTCAAAGTGGTTAATTATAGAGAGTAGAGGAGTAGGTCTAACATAGCGGAATTGCCAAGGGCTAGCTCCTTTCGGACTTCTTATGGCTCAATAATGGTAAAGCCGTAAGCAAGTCTAAAAAGACTCCATTATTAAGTCCAAAGCTCCCGAGGTGTGCACCATCCCCCACATAGTGGGCTTAACAAAACCGATCTTAGATCC
Source organism: Adiantum capillus-veneris (assembly GCF_014529385.1). Lineage (NCBI taxonomy): Eukaryota > Viridiplantae > Streptophyta > Polypodiopsida > Polypodiales > Pteridaceae > Adiantum > Adiantum capillus-veneris. The sequence continues at coordinate 96,332,637 of NC_140954.1, read as the reverse complement.
CAGTTCCACTTACCCTATTATAATTAACAACATCAACCATTTATAGGCTACTTAAGGACCTCCCTTCTTAAGCAAGAAAAGAGAAACCAAATGCTCTGATACCAATGTAATGGAACTAGCCTATTCAACTTGAGAATAGCGGAAATTAATGAGAATACTTTCGAGAAATAACTTTGTGAGCATAGCGGGTAGACATAATTGAAGATAGCAACATAATCATAGCAATTAGTTAACTTGGCATGAACAATACTTTTGCAAGAGAGAGAATTTAGAGAACATGACAACAGTTGAGGACCGGATTTATGTGGAGCCGGTCCCCCCTCCAATAGGCATTTGTATTATGATTTCTCCCATTAAGAGAGACTTGTTACAATACATTCTTTGTGTTCCTTGGACCTAGGTGAAGCAATGAAGATGGAAAGCTTCATGCATCACCATCATAGCATAACCTAAACTTGAAGAAAGCTTTAACTATCCCAAGCCTCAGTCCCAAGACCTCAAACACCTTCGAAGGTGGAGAGAGCTAGCAGGGAATGAGGGTAGGGAAGAGGAAGAAGAAACATTTCGTAGGAGAAAGAATTAGTTCCTCACTTATCATACTCTTGTTGCTAGCATACATAATAGCATAGTAATGAAGAAGAAGGAGATAGCAAGCTTAAGCATTGAAGCATGGCTCTTGGTTGGATTTGCACTCCATAGCCAAGAGTGTTGGTGTAGGCTCTCAACCTCTACTTGCTTGGAGAGGGAGCTCTTGCACTTTGCATAGCACACAATAATAGTGATTGTGAGTGTGTGTGGGTGAGTATACCCCTCAAGCAAGCCCCCAGCTAGCTTGGGTCGACCCCCCCTTGTAGCTCATGCTTAAAGCTCATTGGACCCCTCCAGGCCTAGCCAATCACAAGTAGGAGCCATTACAAGCAACATGGGTAGAGCCTTGGGACAAGTGTTCCCCTTTCCCCTTTGAGAAAGAGGACTTGATAAATGCAAAATCAATTAGATAATTCAAGTAATTTATCATTGGACCCCTTTGAAGCTTAGCCAATAGGCTTCAAGCAACACATGAAGGTAACATGGGTAGGGGCCTGACATGTGTCCTTGCTGCCTCTTCAAGTTGGGGCTTCCCTTGTGTGTGTGTGAGTGGGTGTTCTCTCTCTAGCCCCTAGGAAAAGGGCTCGCCCCCCCTCTTGTAGGAATGCTTTTGACTTTAGGTGATCAAGCACCTTACTCACCAAGCATGACAAAGCACTTGAACTAGGGGGTGTTCCCACAAGCATCTCAGGCAAGCTTCTCAAGGCACCTCAAGTACCTTAATCATGCAGCAAGTCAAGCACCTCCAGCATGGAGCCAGTTAAGCACCTCAAGCATCTTAATCAAGCACCTCAAGCATGACTAACACCTCAAGCACGACAAGCACCTCAAGCATGACAAGCACCTCGAGCTTGGGCCGGGTTCCCACCTCAAGCTCAGCCCCTGCTTACTTAAGGTCAAAGGACTTTTCCACACATTTATTGGAGGTCTTCAATGAAGCTAACCCTAAGGTCTTATGCTCCATTGGTTAGCCTTGCTCTTTGATAGATCATCTCCCTTTTGGGCCCCTTTACCATTGGCCCCGTGTTGAGACAGATCTATAAGCACATATCTATATCTTAACACTTGTTCCCGTTTATTCTCCCACATTAAGTGATCAATTTAATATGAGAAAATCATTTGGGTTGGTTAGATAATAGATTTTATGACACAAAAGATAGACTTTCTTCCTACAACGCTCCTTTCGACGATCTTCTACACACCCAGATTTCTACATTTATCATGAGGGAGGATTGATGACATATGGTATCCTCTATGTGGAAAATCTTGTGATTATCAGTAGCCATGTTGAGCATATCCACACTACTATGGAGACCTTAACTACGAAGTTTGAGATAATACATCTTGTCTTGTTTTATCACTTTCTTGGATTGGAGATATGACAGACAAAGAGGGCATCTTTCTCTCCCAGGAGTGCTATATCCAAGAATTATTGAAAGCATTTGGTATGATTGAGTGCAAACCTATCTCAATCCTTATGGATCCTAATCAGAAGTTGTCACAATTTGATCTCTCTATTCTAGCAAATGCTAGACATTATTAAAAACTGGTTGGCTCTCTCATTTAGGTACTCAACACCCGGTTTGATATCAATTTTTCAGTGGGACTTCTCAATTCTTTCATGCAAAAACCCGCAAGTCACATTGGGAGTAGGCTCTTCAGACTTTGCGGTATTTAAAGTGACCATGTCATTAGGCCTACACTATGCAGCTAGAGGTACAAACTCCTAGATTATTCTACGAGCATGGAGTGATTTGGATTGGGGTGGAGATCAAGATGGAATGATCGACTACAGGTTACGCCTTTTCTTTTGGCTCAGGAAAGTTTCATGGAGCAGCAAGAAACAGCCAACAGTTGCCTTATCTTCCACAGAGCCAAAGTAAGCCAACATTTGCCTTATCTTCAACAGAGGCAGAGTACCAAGCTGTTTGCAGTGCTACATGTGAGTCAGTGTGGATTCGGAGGATACTTTTGGAGATGGGCTTCCCAAGCAAACGACCATCATGTACTCTGACAACCATAATTGTATTGGTATTACAAGGAATCTGATGTTCCATGCCCGAATCAAGCATATAGAGATATAGTAGCTTTTTCTTCGTGAGAAGACAAGGATGGCTCTATCGGAGTAGAGTACATCTCGACCCTGTTGACATCTTCACCAAACATCTTCCACAAGTGACATTATCCTCTCATGCCAGCTCCCTTAGACTAGTTTCCTCTCCAAGAGCTGAGAGGAGCTGTTAGAATTCAATTTCTTGTCCGATGGTAGCTCCAGTATCTCCCAGAAGCAGATTAGGGAGTAAGGGATGTTTTGTGGTTGTGCCCGGTCATACTTGAGGTAGACGTACTGAGCAACACCGTGAACAAGCCGTTATGCTAGCATGAGGTGGGACTTCTCTTCCTAGGAATTCCCGAGGTCAAAGCCTCGAGTCTTCTATAGTTCTGCTACTAAATATGTGTGTAGGTCACTTTTAGTGAGTTAACATATTTATTAGCATTTATTAGGCCATTTACGATGAGGGCCGCTTTTCATCTTCCGCCTCTCAACTAGATCGTGGGGTTTTTTTGAAAGTAGGGCAAATCACAGATTTGCTATACATATGCAAACCCCTCCCCTTGTACTTTTGGTAGGTGTTATCAGTGTAGAGATCCACTCCCTCTCTCTAGCATTTTCCAAATTGCTAGCGTTTTGTTATGTGCGGTCACTTTCTCTCTCTAGAAATTTCTCTCCATGTCAATCTCTCTCCCTGGCGTTTTTCATCAGCTCTCTCTCTCTCTCTCTCTCTCTCTCTCTCTCTCTCTCTCTAGCTAGCTAGCGCTTCCTGTCCTTCGTCGTGTGTACACCCTCTCGGTGTGACATTGACTATAGAGAGTTCTCGTGCACATTCGGTGGGCGGTACGTGCTAGGAGCTTGAGAACGAGGAGAATAATTGCGATAGATCCAAGCTCTATTGGCTACCTAGTACATAGAGGAGGTTTGCTAGCAGTTGCAGCCATAGTTCATCATCCGATTCACTCTTTTCTGCTACATCTTTGACACCACTCTGGCTCCATGGTAATCTGAAAGATCTGGCCAACACACTGGAAACCTGACTTTTTATCCCATCGAACAAAAAGCTTGGCCGCACGACAAACAAGGTGTGATCTGTTGGGACATCTGAAAGCCACACTGTATGGTCATAAATGTGGGGGCCAAGCTTAAGGTAATCCCACTTAAGTATCGCACGCATGCTTTACATGCAATGGCTTTGGGCACTTTGCACATCCTAAGAGAGGTGAGAAAACCTAATCAAGCAATTATGGAAGTTGAAAATCCCCCGCAAAAGGCCAGTGACCACTCGGAAAGGACAGACAAGGTAGCGACAATCAGGCTCCAAAAGTAAACCTAAAACCACAAGAGCATCTAGCCAAGACAAACAAAGCTTCTGATGTCCGTGAAAAGGCCGCCCTACTTTTCGATTTACTTCTTCTCACCAAAAAAACACAAGCTCTGAGATCGTTCTCTCGTTCGACTTTGGAAGACAATGGATGGCATATATGAATCACAAGCACAGGTCTGCGCATAGCACAAAGAGAATCCGTGGAACAAAATTGAGACTCCGATTGAATTTGAGAATCTATTTGAAGTGCTTTGGGACGCAAATCCTGAGAACCTATTTGAAGTTCCTTGGGACGCAAATCCTAAGGACCAGGATCACAAAGATGGTTGCTTCCCATACTGGGATAGCAGTAAACAAACCCAAGGAGAGGGAACTCGATCTCATGGAGGACGTCAATCATAACGGGGATGCGGAGGAACATGAAGGGCATAAAACCCAATAAAAAACATGCCCTTCTCTAGGATGTTATCAAGAATGATAGAAACAAGCTATCAAAGAGCATCAATTGGATGCCACTATATTGGGAACTGTTATTTCCCGGCCGTCAAATGTCCAGGGCGAGGGGGGCCGCGACACAACTGTGCAGGCATGCAGATCACACCCACCAAGACATTTCGTCTGCTGATGAACACCAATGATTGGTTGTTGAAGGATTGCATGCAAAAAATATTCTGGCTGCTGCTGTGGCAAGCAATCAGGTATTGGCTCGTCGCTTTCAGCATTCTGTGTGCTCATGTGCTAGCACGGCAGAGGATTCTGTGAGCTGATGTGTCAGCACGACAAAGGCTTGCACTGTACTGATCTCTGAACATTCCGGGTGCTGAGTTGGCGAGCATCGGCAAGATACAGGTCCAGATTACGGCTTTTAATGTTCAGCAAATGGACGGCTGCAGTTCTTTGCCCCCCTCCCCTGGACTTTGACAGAGAAGGAAGTGATGGCTTCAATTGCATGCAAAAATGTTATCTTATAAAGAAGTTTGACTCACGAATGAAAGATGTTAGTTCCATTGCATCAATAAAAATGAGTTCAACATCATCTTTAGTCCATTTCAGTCACAAAAGTTGAACTTGGTTGAAGAGGTCTAAGCTAGATACTTGCACGTGGATTATCTTCATTGTGGAACACATTTGACACTTCATTAGCAATTCATCACATTGCAGTTTTGATAGTGTGGTTGGGAGCTTGCTTTCTGAAGAGATTAGATGCAGGTCTGTTGATCAAGAAAGTGAAATGTTGCTTGTGCTATTTGCAAAGGTAGAAAGCACAATAGTAGCAATCAGATGGTTGCCCTCAGATGCCAGCCTTAAGAACACAAAATGAACACAAAACCTTGTGACAATTTAATGGTGCTATAAATACGAACTAGGCAGTGGATGCAAAACCTTCTTAGATATCATAGATCGACTTTCTATTGATTAGAAGCAATGGATTTATGTGAACGAAAAGATCGTAGTTAACAACTGAGAATTCACTATCCTTCAACATCTTGTGGCACCACCACAGCCCATTTCCCCTAGCACACATCAAGGCAGGCGCTCAAGCATACAGAGTCTACACAAATTTCTCATGGAGAAACTTCAAACACAACATCCTGATGGAACCTATCTTCTTCTATTGAGTAAAAAGTGGGGCTTGTGACACTTTGCATTACATAAAAAGTCGACCAAAAGATTTATATACAAGAAATATGGGAAAAAGCCTTGAGACCATGGGGGAAAATACCCATACCACCACAGGATACTTCAAAATGATTGAGTAGTAAAAGCTCTCTCTCTCTCTCTCTCTCTCTCTCTCTCTCTCTCTCTCTCACACACACACACACACACACACACACACGCGCGCGCGCGCGCACGCGCAGACCATAGTAAAACCAGCAGATGGACAAGTCAACCCAGAATAATTCCTTCTTGATTCATAAAAAAGTTCCACACATTTTGGCCAAGTAGAAAAACAAATGTCCACCCTCTGCCATATGTTATGAACAGATGACTCAGATACAGGCAGAAACAGTCACTTTTGGGTTACATCACTGTATTTAACCTCATTAATCTGTAGTTCAACAAAGCCGATACACTAGTGAACTGTTCAGCCATTCAGAAAGCCTCTAGATTTCTATTTCCAACAAGAACCCCATCATCGCCAGCGACATCTTCTCAAAATTTCAAGCCTCTTACACAAGCAATGCTTCATGTAAAAACAGCTTCTATTTGCTCTCACCTCCCAGAGGAAAAGAAAAATGCTCTCTTACAGGGGGAAATTCGACCAGGCCAATGTCGTAGACATGGCCCATCAAAGGAAGCTTGAAGTCCCGCAACATGGAGAAGGCATCTGCCATGCGGGTTTTGACAACATTCAGGGCGACAGAACAATGTGGAAACCAAGCATCAGGTTGATAAGACTCGCTGACGTCAAGCCCTTCTCGCCGAAGCACATCACACAGCTGCTCATGGCATGTCAGCAGAGGGATGGTGGGGGTGGGTGCGAGAAACAGCACATTATCCTCACTGGGAAAGCTGCCCACAGCAGAAAAAGTGATTGAGAGTGGCTGCTGCTTGGCTGCAAAATTCTTGATCACGCTATACAACTTGGTTGATTCAAGCACCGGAGCTGTGAAAACTGTAATGTGAGGCCGCTCTTCATTCTCAATAAGCTGTGTACTGATCTGCCTTCTCGCAAACACATTCCATATCTTTAGCACCTGATTCTCGAGGGCCGGGTCAAAATAGAGTTCCACAGCGTACCCTTCAGGCATCTTGCTCTGCTGTGTTGCTGTCTGCAGTACACATGAGAAATATTCTATGATTATTTCACGACAGAAATCTCCCCATTAGCTCCTTCACATTCAAAAGGTTACACTTTTCGCACATTCCGAGAGCTGAAACATAAACAACCATAGCACAAGCATATGTAATTTGAGCTGTCCTCAGTGTTGCACACCTGATACAAGTACATCAATTATCATCTTGTTTTGTACCTCTTGTCATTATGTTTGTATAAGAACTGAAAATGTGTACATAAATAACACAAGCATAGGGCTTCTCCGTGCCCAATCGTTGACAACTGCAATATAGCTTAAACTCTTTTCATTCTTTATTGCTTTATATTTTTCATAACAAAAAAGACAAACATTACCATTATCCCTTACACATTGTGAACCCCCCCCCCCCCCCCCCCCCTCTCTCTCTCTCGATTGGAAAGGATGTGTTCACAGGTTCAGTTTCAGGAGCCCCGGACGAAGCTATGGCTCTTTGACACCTTGGTGGCTTCAGCATTGCTCTATGGAACCGAGATATGGGGACCTTCACTAGATCACCACGGGAGGCCGGGTCGCTCAGACGGATGGGGGAACATGGAGAAACCTCTTGTCTCTCTGATCTCGCGGCTCATTAGAGCCAAGGCATCAGTACCACGGGCCATTATCTGAGCAGAGCTAACGGCCCCCCCACTTGTGGTGGAGGCGCTCACCAGATCAGTCTCCTTCATAAACCGCACATGGGAACTTCCTAGAGACAGATATGTTCGCATAGCACTTGAATCCTCTCGACAGTTAGCCATACAAGGGGATACAACATGCTGGTATGGGGAGATGACATCATGGTTTCAGGCACATGGGTTCAGCATAGACAGGCTGCCACCATTCCATTACTCATTAGATGCTTCATCTCTCACTCTTACACAGTCAGAGATCACCAAGCTCATCCGCCAAGACCTGACCCAGCTAGACACCAGGAGGACATGGATACAACCAGCACAGGAAATGGGCACGATGACGGCTTTCTACAGAGACCACCTTCTCCAGCTTACGGAAGATGGTTTTGTGGAGAGACCCAGATACATGGATACCCACTTGTCTCATGGGATACGATGTGCTATTGGCCAGTTACGCACATCTTCTCACCAGTTGTGGATCGAGATTGGGAGATACAACCGAGTACCAGCAGAGGACAGGACATGCCCCTTGTGTAACATGGAACCTGAGACAGAGCTACACTATACATGCCGCTGCCCCGTCTTGTCACCAGCGTGTGACTACTATCTATCCTTTTTGTTGATTTCTTTCTTATTATCTATTTACTTTCACTTTTTGGAAACACCCCTCGGGAAATCTAACTGCCCTGCATTGCATAGCTAGTGTGGAACTGTCCAGAGGGAGTCCAGGCCTGAGGGCAAGAGAGCACTAAGGTTGGACAAGGACTATGGTTAGCCAAGTGGGGTCATTGACTAGCCAAAGTGGAATCCTTTGCTACAGAGGCTACATTTCAGTTTTGGATGTGGCCGCAGTGTACAAAGAGGGTCGGATGACCTAGAAAGATACAATGGCAGCATCTCCTAAAATTTAGGGAACTGCTATTTTGGGACCTGAAAATGTGTTGGCGTCATTACCTCCGGAATGACAAAGGGAACATTTTCTTACTCTGCCGTGAAGTCAACTGGGTAACCGGTTGGGATATTTTTAGGCGGCAACCCCGAAACGGGAAAATGCTTGTAAATGTGCCAAGTGGCACATTCTGGTGCACTTGCCTCATGCAACAAGAAGTGGCGCTGAATTTGAAGAGGGAAGAGCCTCATTTTCAGATTTGTCACAGGTTAAGAGCTATGGAGTGCTTGCTTTCCCTCTTATGCACAGTGCGGTGCCAGGAGTGATGCCCTGCACGCTACGCACTGCCCTCTCTCTCCCCTTTGGCAGTATGTTATGCCCCTCTAGTGGGCTCTTCATTTGACCAATGTACAGTTGTGTGGGTTCATGCGCGATTGCCGAGGCAAGAGCCTCTTGCACAGGTACTGGATTAGCTAGCGGCTAATCCCCCCGCAGGTACAGGTGAATTCGGAGAGGTTTCACGCCAGAAATCTCGTTCGATTCAAAGGGCAAGTAGCCCTACAGGTGCGGGAGCTCGAGGACTTGCTAGGGATGCGACCGGCACGCGAAACGGAGCCCGAAACAGTGAATTACAGCCTGCTGTGTATTTTTGCAGGTTTAGGGTTTTGGCCCTAAACGGACCCTAATACCCCCAGGAGGTTCGGGGACGCAAGGGGACCGCTATACAGGTGATCTGGCGCATTTTCAGGGCTGAAAACAGAGAATTCAGCGTGCTGCAGATTCTCGCCAGGTTTTGCAAAGTGCCCGTATGCGTCGGGAAAGTCGGTCAATGCGTGGGAATACTGACCGTGAAGGGTTCTAGTACAGTTATGCTGCCGAAATCGGGCTGGAACAGAGGAAATTCAGCCGAGTTTGTGCGGGGCAGCTTGTAGGAACCACAGCGTTTATTCCCTCTTTTGAACAATAAAGAAATACCGAAAGGGGCGCCTAAGTTAGGGGCCAATCTGGTGTCCGTCTACTCATACAGGTGCAATCTAGCAGCCTGTATCCCTCTCCCCTTTGTTGTGTCTTGAAAGTACAGGTAAAATAGACGACTAATAATGGATGAAAGCTAAATCAAGGTTTAAAGTAAAGTCTACCGCCCTTTTTGGATTGAACAGGCCGGTTGCATGGTTCCATCGACGGGATTAAATCACTTTTTCCCATAGAAGTGAGCCTTGGTCAGTTTTGGACTTGAAGACACAGGGGATCATAGACCAGACACAGGGAATTGCAATTATGGCTGACAGACCAGATGATGTGACTGAAGAGGTTTCCTCTTCACAGGGTCAACAGACACATGAAGTGGGTGAGTCCTCAAGACCACCACAGACTGATGATGATATATTCAGGACCCAGTTGGCTACTGCTGTGGCTATGTTCACACAAGTAATGCAGAATCCGAGGTTTTTAGCCTTTCTGCAACCTCCTGTTCCGTCTCAGCAAGTTGGGTCACTGGATCATATTCAAAAGCCTGTTAAGGCTCGAGCACAGGTGATTCATACCGCACAGTCAATGGAAACACCTGTACACTTGACGGAGAACATGCAGTCTCCACAATGTATGCCTAAGGTGCAAGAACAGGTGGCTGAGATGCCAGTTTTTCAAGCTGTACCAATTCAGCCCGCCACCTTTCAGCAGCCTATAGCTGGTTCTAATGGGCAGGGAAGCAACTTACAGGCTATGCAACAAGTCTTCCCACCACCTTCAGTACACCCTGGCTATTTTGGAGGTGGATCCGTATTCCAAAGCATGGCTGGTCATGCACCTGGAAATCAGTATTATACGCCAGGAACAGTGTTTGCGGGTGCTCAAACGATGATGCCTAACCCCATGTACAGTGTCATGGGTATGCAACCAAGGTTTCAAAGCACTCAGGGACAATTTGGGATGCCACAAGCAAATTTTGGTATGGCTGGAATTACAAATCAGCAGCCAAATATGGCATTTCCAGGTCAAGTTAATAGCGGCCAAGGAACACAGATGAACCCTAATAGTGTTCCCATGTTTCAGTCACTTCCATATGACAATTTAACGCCGCTGGAGAGGCCAACTCCGTACAAAGAAGGTGGCAAAGGTGTGTCATTCACGACCTTTACAGGGTTTGATGACAGGAAGAAGGCTCTTTCATTCCTCCAGCAGTTTGACAAGGCCTATGCAGGGGGAAATTTTACAGAGGCTTCAAAGGTCCGCAAGGCAGCCACTTTCTTGACAGGGAATGCGGGACAATGGTGGACAACTTTATTGCTTCAAGGGCAAGCTCCGTCCACATGGATTTACTTCAAGCAGATTTTTGCAGCAGCATGGTTATCTGATGATTTTGAAGCAGATGTCATGACAGAATGGCACCAGCTTAATGCTGCCACTTGCAGAAATCTGGATGATTACAATCGGAAGTTTTGGAAAGCTCTACTTCCAGTAACTTCCTATAGGTTTGTGCCATTGACAGAACAGATTGAAAAATACTGTTGTGGCCTACCCAAAGGATTGAGAAAATACTGCACGAAGACAAAAGTCACTACTTTGACGCAGCTCATCGAGGTAGCAAACACTGGCAATGGTTTGCTCAAGGGAGAAGATTGTGAATTTAACACTGGCGTCAAGGCAGGATCAGGCAAGAAAAATTCAGCCAAGAAGCACGTTCCCAATGAGGCTCCTAAAGGGACTCAGGAGTCGGCCAACATAGGGAAAGACAAAGCTACGGCTGAATCAGAAAAAGGACCAGCAAAGAAATGGAAAAGACGTTTTCCTCGCAAGTCAGAAGAGCAAAAGAAGGTCCTGAGGACAGAGAACAAATGCTTTATATGTGAGCAGCCTGGCCACATTGCTTACAATTGTCCTACAAAGAAAAGGCCAGCTGATTCTGAAGACAAGGAAGACAAGAAAGGAAAGAAGCCCATGGCTGGTCTAGTGCCAGATATGGTGGGCGACAAGCCAAATTCAGATGCAAGTGAGCTTTGCAGAGCATGGGGAAAGGTTAGGGATCAAACAGTGCTTATCTTCTTTGATCCAGGTGCCAAAGCCAACTTTATTTCCCCAGAATTGGCTTCAAAGTTGGGAATCAGACCTGAAGAGATGGGGTATACAGCAGAGGCAGGTTTGGCATGTCCTGGCCATACAGAGGCTGTGACACCCATCATTGGAAAGTTGCGTCTACATATCCAGTCCTATGTAGATGCTGAAGAATTTTACATCATGCCACTGGATGGATGTGATGTGTTGTTAGGTATTCCTTGGTTATTTCGTGTACAGGGAATCATGGATGCCTACAACAAAAAGATCACTGTACAGAGCAGGGGAAAGACTCACATTCTGGATGTAAAGCTTAAAGGGGAGTCTATTCCTACTGTATCAGCTTCTGCTATTACTTCTGTAATGAAAAAGCATCTTTCTGCGTACTTGGTTTTTGCACGTGAAGTGTCAGATTGTGATGAATCAAATTTATCTGTGCTAGATAAAGAAAGGTCAATGTTTTTACAACAGTATAGTGACTGTTTTTCCGATTCATTACCGTCTCAATTACCGCCAGAGAGACCCGAGGACCATGCGATAGATTTGGTGCCAGGCAATAGCCCACCAAATAAGCCTCCGTACAGGGTTAGTGCGGCTCAGCAGAAAGAGATAATGGGCCAAGTACAGGAGTTGTTAGAAAAGGGGCTGATTCAGCCCAGTTCATCTCCATTCTGTTCTCCAGTGTTATTGGTGCAGAAAAAGGATGGCTCATGGCGTATGTGCATCGACTACCGTGCACTGAACAAGAATACCATCAAGAATAGGTTCCCTATACCTAGAATTGATGATATTATGGACAAATTAGAAGGAGCAACTATGTTTAGCAGGATAGATCTAAAGAGTGGGTACCATCAGATCCGCATTAGATCAGAGGATGTGCACAAGACTGCTTTTAGAACAACGTTTGGCCTTTACGAATTTTTAGTGATGCCCTTTGGTCTCACAAATGCTCCTGCTACGTTCAATAGGATGATGGACAGAATTTTCCGTCCACACTAGCAGTTTGTTGGTACATTCTTTGATGACATGATAGTCTACTCAAAGAATGAAGAGGAGCATAGGCATCACTTGGCCATTGTGTTCAAAGAGCTACGCAGTCATAGGTTGCTCATCAATGCAAAGAAAAATGAGTTTTTTCTGGAAGAGATTCACTTTCTGGGACATTGTCTCAAAGGATGGTGTCAGAATGGATCCTGCAAAAGTTGAAGCAATCAAGTCATGGCCAAATTTGAAGACGGTGCATGATGTCCGAAGCTTTTTGGGACTATGCTCCTATTACAGAAGGTTTATCCGAAATTTCGCTGAGATTGCTTCACCTTTACATGCTCTTCAAAAGAAAGCAGTCACCTTTAGATGGACACAAAAAGAGATTTCAGCTTTTAATCTCTTAAAGGAAAAGATGACTTCAGATCCAGTCATTGTGTTGCCAGATCTTAGGAAGTCATTTGTGGTCCAGTGTGATGCCTGCGGTAGTAGCATTGGTGCAGTGCTAATGCAAGATGGCAGGGTAGTAGCCTATGAGAGCAGAATTTTGCAAGGGCCAGAGATGACCATGCAGGTCTATGAGAAAGAGTTACTGGCTGTGATTCATGCGCTCTTAAGTTGGAAACACTACCTGCTAGGTGCAGATTTCGTTGTCCAAACGGACCATCAGACCTTGCGATACTTCTTGACACAGACAAAGTTATCTGAGAAGCATATGCGATGGGCAAATATCTTGTCCGTGTTCCATTTTCAGATTGTGCATGTGGAAGGCAAGAAGAATGTTGTGGCTGATGCCTTGTCTAGGAAGCCACAAATTTCAGCTGTGTCAATTCCTTATCATCATGAACTTGATGATATGAGAGAACAGTATGCAAATGATGAAGATTTTGCAAGGGTCTTCGAGCAACTAATGGATGGACAACGTCATGAACACTATCTTCTCAAAGATGGGTTCATGATGATGCATGGCAGATTGTGTGTCACAAAGCCATTGCGACGCAAAGTTATGGAAGAGAGTCATGTCCCACCGTATGCAGGGCATCGTGGTATCGATGCTACAGTTAAAGCGGTTGAGACATTCTTCTATTGGCCTACATTGAGAAGAGATGTGGATGCCTTTGTGCGAGAATGCCTAATATGCCAAAAGGTCAAGTTTGACAGGCAAAAGGCACCAGGGTTATTGCAACCACTACCTATTCCAGATAAACCATGGGAAAGTATTGCTATGGATTTTATCTTTGATCTTCCGAGAACGCAGACAAGAAATGATGGTATTTGGACCATTATTTGCAGATTCAGCAAACAGGCTCATTTTATTCCTGTCAGGAAGAAGATAAAGCCAGATCAGATGGCACGCTTGTTTATGAGCAATATTTTCAAGTATCATGGCATGCCACAGTCGATTATTAGCGACCGTGATCCACGCATGACTAGTTTGTTCTGGAGAGGCTTGTTTGAGAATATGGGCACCACGCTCAAATTCTCTTCGTCATTTCATCCTCAAACAGATGGGCAGTCAGAAGAGGCAAATTCTACTGTCCTAGATCTGCTGAAGTGTTATGTGTCAGAGCATAAAGGAAAGTGGGAGCAGTATTTGCCATTGGTGGAGTATGCATACAATAATACAGTGCATTCATCAACTGGCAAGGCACCCTTTGAGATAGTTGAAGGTGGCAAGAAAGTTCCTCCCATACTGCATACAAAGGACAAGATATTTGAAGCAGATAAGTATGTTCAGGACATGGATGAAATGTACAAGAAGGTCAAAGTGGCCTTAGAAAGGACTCAGGCAAAGCAAAAGAAAGCAGCTGATCGTCACCGTCGTGAAGTGGTATATTCACTTGGTGATTGGGTGCTTTTACGCTTTGAAAAGGCAAGGTTAAAGAAGATGAAGGGCAAGGAAAGACTGTTTCCAATGCTCAGCATGCGTTACTATGGGCCTTTTCAAGTATGCGACATAATCAGTGATGTTGCATATAGGCTGAAATTGCCTGACAGTTGGAAGATTCACAATGCGTTTCATGTGAGTCTTCTCAGACCCTATGTGGGTGATGTGCCAGAAGATATGCCAGCTGAAGATCAGCCGGAAGTCGAGGAACTTGACGAGATCTTGGTCCCTGAACAGATTTTGGCACACAAAGAAAGGAAAGTGAAAGGCAAGGTTGCTAGGCGTTACTTGGTAAAGTTCAGAAACTATCCACCAATGGATGCTAAGTGGATGGAAGAAGGTGAACTTGCAGAGTCACCAACTGTGTTATCACTTTACCTGGAAGCCTTCGATTTGCAACCTACCTTGACCCCTTGAGTTTCAAAGCTACATGAATTGTCAGTGTGACAATGGCTTCTGAAACAAATGATGTACATGGTATTTAAAGTGAGCTCAAATCAAATACCTGTTACATGAATGTTAGAGCTGTACAGATTGTCAGTTTGGCAATTGCTCTTATGGAATGTCCAAAAGTTTGATTAGTGCTATAGAAGTGAGTATTTCTTGTCAGTTTGTCAAGGATACAGTGATTGCTTCTATTGAAGAGTACATGTGTAACTGCATTCTTAAACTGTCGGTTTGGGTATGCTCGAAAGTGTTACGGGATCCCACGTGTACTATAAGACAGTGGCAAAATGTGCAGCTACCATTTTGTCATTGGAAAGTTAGTGACTCAAAGCAATGGCAGAGTGCGAAGCTACCACTATGTCATTGGGACAGGGTTCACACGCAGGCAATACATGAGTCGACGAGGTGTTGAATACACCAGGGTTGACAATGAGCATGTATGTGTCGTATATGTGTCGACAGGTGTTGAATACATCAGTGTTGACAGTAAGCATGTACGACATAGATGCAAACGAGGACGTTTGAGATTTCAAGAGGGGGGTATGTCACCAGCGTGTGACTACTATCTATCCTTTTTGTTGATTTCTTTCTTATTATCTATTTACTTTCACTTTTTGGAAACACCCCTCGGGAAATCTAACTGCCCTGCATTGCATAGCTAGTGTGGAACTGTCCAGAGGGAGTCCAGGCCTGAGGGCAAGAGAGCACTAAGGTTGGACAAGGACTATGGTTAGCCAAGTGGGGTCATTGACTAGCCAAAGTGGAATCCTTTGCTACAGAGGCTACATTTCAGTTTTGGATGTGGCCGCAGTGTACAAAGAGGGTCGGATGACCTAGAAAGATACAATGGCAGCATCTCCTAAAATTTAGGGAACTGCTATTTTGGGACCTGAAAATGTGTTGGCGTCATTACCTCCGGAATGACAAAGGGAACATTTTCTTACTCTGCCGTAAAGTCAACTGGGTAACCGGTTGGGATATTTTTAGGCGGCAACCCCGAAACGGGAAAATGCTTGTAAATGTGCCAAGTGGCACATTCTGGTGCACTTGCCTCATGCAACAAGAAGTGGCGCTGAATTTGAAGAGGGAAGAGCCTCATTTTCAGATTTGTCATAGGTTAAGAGCTATGGAGTGCTTGCTTTCCCTCTTATGCACAGTGCGGTGCCAGGAGTGATGCCCTGCACGCTACGCACTGCCCTCTCTCTCCCCTTTGGCAGTATGTTATGCCCCTCTAGTGGGCTCTTCATTTGACCAATGTACAGTTGTGTGGGTTCATGCGCGATTGCCGAGGCAAGAGCCTCTTGCACAGGTACTGGATTAGCTAGCGGCTAATCCCCCCGCAGGTACAGGTGAATTCGGAGAGGTTTCACGCCAGAAATCTCGTTCGATTCAAAGGGCAAGTAGCCCTACAGGTGCGGGAGCTCGAGGACTTGCTAGGGATGCGACCGGCACGCGAAACGGAGCCCGAAACAGTGAATTACAGCCTACTATGTATTTTTGCAGGTTTAGGGTTTTGGCCCTAAACGGACCCTAATACCCCCAGGAGGTTCGGGGACGCAAGGGGACCGCTATACAGGTGATCTGGCGCATTTTCAGGGCTGAAAACAGAGAATTCAGCGTGCTGCAGATTCTCGCCAGGTTTTGCAAAGTGCCCGTATGCGTCGGGAACGTCGGTCAATGCGTGGGAATACTGACCGTGAAGGGTTCTAGTACAGTTATGCTGC
Source organism: Adiantum capillus-veneris (assembly GCF_014529385.1). Classification (NCBI taxonomy): domain Eukaryota; kingdom Viridiplantae; phylum Streptophyta; class Polypodiopsida; order Polypodiales; family Pteridaceae; genus Adiantum; species Adiantum capillus-veneris. The sequence goes on along the minus strand of NC_140954.1, from coordinate 96,316,256 downwards.
CGAAATCGGGCTGGAACAGAGGAAATTCAGCCGAGTTTGTGCGGGGCAGCTTGTAGGAACCACAGCGTTTATTCCCTCTTTTGAACAATAAAGAAATACCGAAAGGGGCGCCTAAGTTAGGGGCCAATCTGGTGTCCGTCTACTCATACAGGTGCAATCTAGCAGCCTGTATCCCTCTCCCCTTTGTTGTGTCTTGAAAGTACAGGTAAAATAGACGACTAATAATGGATGAAAGCTAAATCAAGGTTTAAAGTAAAGTCTACCGCCCTTTTTGGATTGAACAGGCCGGTTGCACGTCTACTACGAGATACGAGGCCGCTTCCATTGCCTGTTCAGAGAGGGTTTTGCACCATTCTAAAGAGTCATTGGATACGAAGACCAGAGATGTCTGGGTCTGTTCTTACTCGAACTGCGCAGACACGGAGATAGCCTGATGAATGGCGAGGCTAGCCAGTCTCAAAGGCAGATCACAGACTTCTTCAGAGCAGACACGGGACAGCCGCAAGAGCCACTCCCACAACAGAGCTCCCCCTCGTCTCACAACAGAGGCACACTGATTGACCGAGCGATTGAACTGGGGAAATCCAGGCGCCCGCGACTGCGAAGAACTACACAGCATCGACGGAGGCTACGACAGAAAATTCGGAGCACGCTGGCCAGGCATGCACGACGCCCCGGTCAAACTACTAACCATGGAGGAAATTGATGAGATTCACCAACGACCGATGCTAGATTTCTTGTGATTCAGCTATCCCAACAAGCCGCCCATTTTGTGCTTAGTTATTGCTTGGCTCACATCGACCTACTTAGGACCCCATAGTATATATCTTTGTTTTGTACTGTTGTTAGGTTATTTTGTTACTCTGACTTTGTATCAGATCCACCACTTTGTAACTTTCAGGTCTCATAGGTCATTATGGCCTTTTGAAGACGTTAATATAACATTTCATTTCTCTCTCTCTCTCTCTCTCTCTCTCTCTCTCTCTCTCTCTCTCTCTCTCTCTCTCTCTCTCTCTCTCTCTCTCTCTCTCTACCTTTCCTGATCTCAATGTGATCCGACAAGCTAGGCACGCAAAAATGCAGGTCAAGCCCGCGAAGTTCCCCTCTGCCAAGGGGGTGGACAGTGTCCACGGGGTAATGGTGGACATAGTCCACGAGGGGGGATGAAAGGGGGGAGAATAGAAGTCTACAACACAGCATTCAATCTTGACTTCCTGGGTGTTGACGAAGCCTAGCAACCGCGGACTGTGTCATTGTACGGACCCGACGTAAGGGGGTGATCATTGGCGGTCACTCCCTCTTCCAAGGCCGCGAGAGGGCCCATGACCGGCAACCACTCCCTTGGAGTTTACTCTCTCCATGAGTCGAAGGCGGGTCCACCCAGGGGGGGGACTCTAAGCACCCTCCTCGCAGGGGGATGGGGCAACGGGGTCTGGGACCACATGGTATCTCTCGTCGGGGTTCAGTTTAGGGATGCTGCGTGAACCACCTCCAGCTGGCCCAACACCCAAATTTCACTCATGGGTGATTTTTACAGAGATTCACCTAGGTGAGGACTTCAACACCTGCCGCCACCATCTGCCTCCAATCCCATATGTCTCCGTTCTCGGTTCCCTCATCCTTCCTTTTTGAGGGGTGGTGCCCAGAAATCCAACCCAAGGTGATCCCTCCCTTGAGTTTGAGGGGTACTTAGTCTAAGTCCAGTCCGGCCGCGTGGAGGCGACCCCTCGTTCAAACTCTCTCTCTCTCTCTCTCTCTCTCGCCCCCCCCCCCCCCCCTTGCTCGCGACTGCCCTGCACACACGCGCGCGCCTGTTTTCCCATTGCACCCACCCGCCCCTGCTCGCGCACCCCCCCACCCCCTGCTCTCTCTCTCTCTCTCTCTCTCTCTCTCTCTCTCTCTCTCTCTCTCTCTCTCTCTCTCTCTCCCCCCCCCCCCCCCCCCCCCCCCCTCCTTGCTCGTGACTGCCTTGCACACGCACGCGCGCCTGTTTTTCCGTTGCTCCCGCACGCGCGGCCTCGTTCCCTCAGCCTTGACCTCCTGCGTAGAGAGAGAATGGGCATTTCGGTTCTTTTCCCAACGTAGAGAGAGTAATTTCGATTTTCCAGCGTAGAGAGAGGAGTTCTAGGCGTAGAGAGAGAAAGAAGGGAGTTTCAAGCGTAGAGAGAGACAGAGGCTTGCACGAAGAGAGAGAGAGATAGATAGATAGATTTTATTATCGTCCTCGGAGGTCAAATATGACCTATGGGACCAAAGTTACATGTGATGTAGTATGTGTATGGCTGATGAGTGACTCTCGATGCTCCAAAATTGTAGTGATGAGAGTCGCAATGGAGAGCCCACACTTTAGCTGGGAGAGGAAAGTGTGTAGGTCTAAGTTATGGCTGAAAATGTGAGAGAAGCAAGTTCGGATGTGATCAAAAGCTGAGCACTCTAGTAGTGTGTGGTACTCAGACTCTCGAACTTGCAGTGAGCATAATGTGCACAATCGATTTGACTCTTCTCCATTGCCCCAACGCCCTATCTCGCATCGAAGGAAATGGGAGCTAAGCCGAATTGCTGCGATAGTGCGTATCGCGGACAAGGGAATAGGCTCAAGCATGTAAGTGTGAGTACGGTTTCCTCTCTCAGCGAAGAACATGGTTTTGTAGTTGGGGGCAATATAGGTGGTGTAATGTATGAAGCGTGACCCACCGGATTTCTCCCAAGCCGTAATACATTGGCGTTGTAGAAAAGCTTCATTCACTTGAGAGTCAATTGAAGCATCATGTAGCAAGTGTAATGCATCCCATCTCCCAAACCACTTCTTTATGTCTTGCATCCATCCCGTGCTCAAGATCTTGCTTTTATGCGTCTTTTGAACTTTTTTGCTTGCTTCCCATGCAATTGTAGGAAGTCGATGTGAGGGGTTTTGACGCATCTTTATCATGTACTCCACAACCCTTTCCATGCCCATAACCTCAATTGGAAGAGATCCCGACTCAAGAAGTAAGAGCATATATGGTGTTTGTGTCTTAACTTGGAGAAAGTTTGTAAGAAAACGCTTTTGGACATTCTCAAACTCTTTCCAAGTAGACTTTGAGATGCTCCCGCCCCACACTTCAACTCCATACAGAAGAACCGGTGTCACCAATGCATCAAAAAGATACTTCTTGAGAACCCAACACTTGATGTTTCCCGCATTACACATGTTCTCAAATGCATAATATGCTCTCTTTCCCGCTTCCAAACGACGCATAGCACATTCATGCCACTTGTGATTGGATGGAACCTCAAGGCCAAGGTACTTAAAGCTCTCAACAACTTCAAGTGTCTCGTTGTTGTACACAATGCGTGGCTTCTCCTTATGGTTGGTTTTCACAAGCATAACCTTTGTTTTGGATTCATTTACAATCAGCCCACTATGCAAGCAAAAGTTCTCAAGGACAACCATAAGCTTTTGTGCATCTTCTAAAGTGTGTGCTAGAAGCACTACATCATCCGCATACAACAAAAGCATGATTACCGCATTGCAAATAGTGACCTCTTCAATGCCTTCTTCTTGCATAAAGTCAAGTACCATTTGTTCCAATTGATCGATGCATAGACCAAAGAGAGAGAGAGAGAGAGAGAGAGAGAGAGAGGGGGGGGAAAAAAACTGCGAGCGTAGAGAGAAAGAGCTTGCACACGTAGAGAGAGGAGAGAAGAGAAAAAAAACTGCGAGCTTAGAGAGAGAAAGAGCTTGCACACGGAGAGAGAGAGAGAGAGAGAGAGAGAGAAAAAACTTCTTCTTCACTTCACTTCTGTGCCCCTCTCCCTCTCTTGTTGCGGCCTCTCAATCATGAGAAAGCAAAATAGCAAGGAGGACCCGGTGGAGGATGTCATCCAAAAATGCAAGGAAGAACTGAGCGAGTCCATCAGCAAGATCAACCACCACCTCTTAGGTACTATTAACGAACTCGACGCACGCGTGGCAGTACAGGAAAGCACGATACATACACTCAAAGATCGCGTGAAGGCCCAAGATGAGGAAATCGCACTACTCAAGAAAGAGCTTGCAGAGGTGCGATCGCAGAATGTCCTCGAAGAAGGAGAGCTTCAACCCTCTGTCATTGAAGAGCTTAACACGATTAAGGAACAAGTGCGAGCCATCAAAGAAGGTAGGGAGCAACAAAAAGAAATGACGACCTCGTGGGTGGATGTCATCACAAAGACCCAACAAAAAGCAAAAAAGGCCGAAAAATGGATCGAGATTGTCAAGAAAGGAAAAGGCAAGGAAATAGCCCCCACCCCCACACCAACCATCATCAACTTGACACTCGAAGAGGAGCAAAGGAGACGTGTGCGGGCCTTACACGTAAGGATATGTGGTCTCAGAGACCAAGATAATGTAGATAAAGAGGTGAAAGAACTCATGACTCTGGTGGGAGTCAACGAGCAGACGCATACGAGGGCTTGGAGAGTGGGCACTAAGAAAAGTGGGTGCAACACAGAAACCTCGAAGGAAAGGGCACTCATTCTCCGCTTCCCCTCCATGGAAGCGAAGAAAGATTTCTTGAAGAAGAGACCGACCCTAAAGAAGACTGGCATCTTTCTTGGAGATGACCTCACCCACTTGCAGATTGCTCATATGCAAGAAGTAATGCCGGAAATTAGAGCAGCAAGGGAAAAGGGGAAGATTGCTTTTTACAGGGTTGGAAAGGTGGTGGTATTGGTGTAACAAACTTGGACACTCCAAGTCAAGAATCAACCGCGACAGCACCAAATAACCACTTCAAAACAATTCACAGATCACAATAGATTTGCACTGGCCCGGCGGAGTTCCGTGCCTAGAGATATTGGCCCCAAAGACTGGCGCCCCTTTCGGTATTTCTTTTTATATTAATCAATCATCAAAGTACAAGAGAGCGGTTAGGGTTTCACTCTCAGACTCTGCGTCCAGATGCTCTGAGAAGTGAGGCCCTCACCACTAATTTAAAGGTTACAAGGGATGCCCAAAAGCAGAGCCCCAAAAGCTTTTAAAATCAAAAGCATCAGTTCCCTCTCTCTCTTAGAGTCTTTTCTCTTTTTTTTTTTATAAAAAAAAAGCAAAAGCAAAATTCGCGTCGCTCATCATTTTCCAAAAAAAAAATTATTTTTTTTTATTTTTTATTTTATAATCCGCCTCCGCGATTTCCGGAAATTAGGGTTTCTGGCAAAAATTAGGGTTTGCAGGAATTTTAGGGTTTCTGCTGTCCGCCACGTCATCACTTTGTGACATACCCCCCTCTTGAAAGCATTGTAATCGACCGCGATTACGCCTGCAAAACCGACAAAAGCCATAAACGGTCTTAGCAGACACTGACTGTTAGTACCTACGTACTAGGAACACACATCTAGCACATGTACAAAATCGACAGTCACATCACACGACATCACAGGACATCACCAGACATCACAGGACATCACATGACATTCCACATTCATTCGGATCTTAGACCATGATTTATCGGCAATGTAGCTAGCAATCACATCTAGGTCCAATCAGGACCTCATCGATGTCCGATTGACTAACCCCTATTGCAACCATGTCTATTCGAGATCAATCAGACCAAAATGCTGCAGTCATTTCGGCTATCAGTTCCTGCACTCACAAGAAGTCAAGAACAAATCAGTATCATAATCAGGAATTCCATTTCATAAAGTCATCCAGCAGAATACTGTCAGCTCTCAGTATCCCTGAAGCTCAAAGAGACATCAGTGACTTTAGTATCAAAATCGAGGCATCTGTTGACAAGGGAGCGGAGTAACTCCCCTCTTGTGCATCCCACTGCACCAGATCTTCGGCCAAGCTGAGTTCTGGGTTTCGTTTGGAGTAGACTATGCTAAACCAAACCATCGAGGTAAAGTTTCACAATCCGAGGAGTATCTGCTAGGTCCTCCTCCTCCATCCACTTCGCATCAAATGCAGGAAAGTTCTTGAACTTAACCAAGAACCGCCTTCGGACTTTACCTTTCTTCGTATCATTATGTGCCAAAATCTGTTCAGGAACAAGGATCTCCTCGTTTTCTTCCACTTTGGGTTGCTCATCAGGCTCCCCATCATAAGGCACATCACCCTTAACAGGGTTCAAGAGACTCACATGCAATGCATTGTGAATCCTACAAGTATCTGGCAGTTTCAATCGGAAGGAGACATCATTTATCTTGTCAGTAATCTGGAAAGGTCCGTAGTATCACATACTAAGCTTTGGAAGAAGCCTCTCCTTTCCCTGTTTCTTTCTTAGGCGTGCCTTCTCAAAAGTAAGAGCACCCAATCATCCTCCTTCAGTTTCCAGTCGCGACGATGGCGATCCGCTGCCTTTTTCTGTCGTTCTTGAGACTCCTGCAAAGTCTCGCGAACCTTGGCAAAAGCCGTATCCAAATCTCGCGAATATTCATCCGCTTCAAATTTCTAATCTTTCGTGCTCAGGAAGGATGGAACCTTCGCAGCAGTTTCAACAATCTCACATGGCGTCTTCCCCGTCGAAGAGTGTATCGTGTTATTGTAGGCAAATTCCACCAAAGGTAAGTTCTTTTCCCATTGAGTCTTCTGATCCGAGATACAAGACTTCAATAAATCTAAAATCACTGAATTGGCAATCTCAAATTGCCCGTCAGTCTGCAAGTGGAACGATGACGAGAACTGCAACTGCGTGCCAATGTTCTCCCAAATTGCTTTCCAAAACAAACTCATAAATCTGGGGTCTCTGTCGAAGACAATCGTCTCAGACGTGCCATGTAATCGGAAAATCATCGTGATCATTCTGTGTTCTCGGGAGATCAAAAATGAAATCCATTGCAATACTTTCCCAGGGGTGGGTGGGTATGGGTAAAGGCTGTAACAATCCTTGTGCCTTACGCCTGTCAAACTTGATCTTCTGGCATACCAAGCAACTGCGCACAAACTCTTCCACATCCTTCTTCAGTCTCCGCCAAAAGAAATCTCTCTCTACCCCTTTCATGGTGGTAGCAATGCTGCGGTGACCCGTAAAAGGTGGACAGTGGCAATCGGTCATAACCTTTTCCCTCAACGGCTGTGTAACGCACAACATAGTCTTTTTCATCAAGTAGCCTTCTCGAAGGGAGTATCCAGCTATTGTCTCCCCATCCCGTATCCGTGTGAAAATATCTGCAAAATCTGTATCTGTGGCACACTGATCGACCATATCCTCGAAGCTCCTATGATGTATCGCGGAAATAGCCAGAACCAACGGTTTCCGAGACAAAGCATCTGCCACCACATTCTTCTGTCCCTGCACATGGACAATCTGGAAGTGAAACTGTGACAAGATGTTCGCCCACCGCATCTGCTTTTCCGAAAGCTGCTTCTGTGACAAGAAGTAGCGCAAACTCTGATGGTCTGTAAAGACAGTAAAATCCGCTCCGAGTAGGTAATGCCGCCACTGAGTAAGAGCATGGATAACCGCCAAAAGCTCTTTCTCATAAATCTGTGCTGTCATCTCCGGCCTAGAGAACAAACGGCTCTCGTAAGCTATGACATGGCCTTCTTGCATCAAGACCGCACCCAGACTACGACCACAAGCATCACAAAATACTTCAAATGACTTCTGCAAGTCCGGCAAAGTCAAATCTGGTCCTGTAGTGAATTTCTCTTTCAATGTCTGAAAGGCAGTCACCTCTGTGGGTCCCCACGAAAAAGGTACTCCTTTCTGTGTCAAGATATGCAAAGGGGAAGCAACCTCTGCAAACTTTCGTATGAACCGCCTGTAGTACGAACACAGTCCCAAGAAGCTTCTAACTTCCTGGACATTCCTCAAATCGGGCCAATCACGGATAGTCTCTATCTTGGCCGGGTCCATTCGCACTCCTGCTGCTGACACAATGTGTCCCAAAAAGTGTATCTCTAGTAGGAAAAATTCACTTTTCTTTGCATTAATCACTAACGTGTGATCTCGTAATGCCTGAAAGACTTGAAGCAGATGATCTTTGTGTTCTGCCTCATTCTTGGAGAAAACAATGATGTCGTCAAAGAAAGTGCCAACAAATAGCCTGTACTCTCGAAAAATCCTGTCCATCATCCGGTTAAATGTCGCAGGAGCATTGGTTAAGCCAAAAGGCATCACCAAAAACTCAAATAACCCAAAAGTCGTCCGAAAAGCTGTCTTGTAGACATCTCCTGGTGCTATCCTGATCTGATGATATCCACTCTTCAAGTCAATCCTGCTAAAGCACGAGGATCCCTGTAACCTGTCGAGTATATCATCGATCCTAAGAATCGGAAATCTGTTCTTGATGGTGATTTCGTTGAGAGTGCTATAATCGATGCACATTCTCCAAGATCCGTCTTTCTTCAAAACCAACAACACTGGAGAGCAATACGGTGAAGTACTAGGCTGGACAAGACCCTTTTCCAAGAGGTCTTTCACTGAGTTGATAATCTTTTCATTCTGTACTCGGCTCACACGATAAGGTGGCCGATTCGGTGGCGTGCTTCCAAATATCAGATCAATGGTATGATCTTAAGGCCCTCTCAAAAGCAATCGGCATGAGCGTGGAGAAAAAAAATCTTGGCGTTCTTTTCTTCAGGTCAAAACATATTCAACCTTTATCCATCGTTCAGTTCTCCCAAAAGAATGAGTAAGAAAAACTGAAGTTCATCAAGTACAATCTCTAAGCCCTTCATTTATCAAAGTCGCTTTCTCGGCCCGGTAGTCAACCACGGCGTAGTTCTTGTGGTACCAAGGGATCCTGAGTAGAACGTCACTCGCGTGCCCTGAACACCCCTGTCATTGCAAACGAAGTTTGCCAATGCTCGGTGTAATGGCAACATCCCATCCGGGTGCCAGTCGAACTACCTCCGCCTGTGGCGTCAGTCTGTCGGGCGTAGTTCCAAATCGAGCCGCCAATTCCAAGAGAAAAGAAGTTGGCCTTGGCTCCTTCAAAAGAGCTTCCTGATCCTTCACTTTGCCCCAAGAGCGGCAAAGTTTGTACTTTCATTCATTAGATTCGGTGCAAGTCCCACGCCATGTGGTACCAGTTCTGCTTTTCTATCTGCCTTTTCTGCCACATTCCTCAGCTGCTCTCGTACGCTCAAGCCTGTTGTCGTCTTTATCATTCTGTTCTTTCTGTGCCTTATCAAGGCACTCTGCGGAGATATGTCCATGTTCCCCGCATCCAAAGCACTTCCCCTCTCTGATGAAGCGAGCTCTCTGCTCAGGAGTAAGCTTGGGTCGTGTATCCTTTTTTTTCTCTAGGTTGCTCTTTTTCATTCTACTTTCATTCCCAGAAGTCTGTTTGGCTCGTTGTGTCATGGCCTCATTTGTGGGGTAAGTCAGACTGCCAGAGTGAATGGCAAAGCCCCGCTTCGCATGACTCATCAACTCCTGAATAGAAGCTGACTTTTGTTCCAAGCAGTGATCTCGGATCTCTGTAGGTAGACCCAAGGTAAACCGCTCAATCTGTTCTCTGAACGAGATCTTCTTGAATGAAGAGGCGAGTAGAAAAGAGCTCCAGAATCTTTCACAGTAAGAATTCACTGTATTGCTCTTGGTCATCCGGAGATGGTTCCAAGCAGCTCGTATATCTCGCTCAAACTCTTGAGTCAACCAAGAAGAAATAAAAAGCCTCTTGAATTTCAGCCATGTAACTGGCACAGTCTTGCTTAATAGAAGCGTGGACCACCAAGTGCGAGCATTCCCCTTAAAGTAAGAGGCAGCTCTCCGAATCTTGGAGTGCTCTGAATAGCGTCCTCCCGCGAAAGCGATGTCAACCTGCTGTATAAAAGACAAAGCCTTCGAAGCATCTGAGTATCCTGAAAAAGTATCAAACTTGATCGAGTGGCCACCTTCCTTAAACTCTCGGACTTTCTTGCTTTTATCTTCGAGAAAGTCATACTGGTTGGCTTTGTAAAAATTCTTCTTGTTCGCATAAAACTTTCCGTCATCGGAGTCTGAGCTGTAAGAAGACGAGTCCTCAGTAGAACTGTCAATCTCTGGGCGAGATGTAGCCTTCTTTGCCTTTTTCTTGCCCTTTCCGAAGCTTTGTGTCTTGCTTCACTTTTTGCTTTTTTCTGTCTTCTTCGCCTAATCCGAGGAGCTAGAAGAACTGTTAGAAGAAGAAGAAGAAGAACTGGGTACTCCTTCAAATCGAACACGCTTCTTCCGTTTCTTTGCTTTGTCGAATGTCGACTGACGACCCAAATATCCCGGGAAGTCAGTACCTTTGTTCTGCTTTTTGCCGTGCTTTTTGCCTTTCTTTTGCACGTCGAAAAGCTGAGCAATCCGTGCATCAACCACGTTCTCCAATTCCTTCTCCATATATTTCTTGGAGGCAGAAGGTTTCTTGAGAGTGGGTTTCGAGAGTGGTGTTGTGGTTCTCTGCCACTCCATCTGTACCTCTTCCAAAGAGGTCTGGTTCATATATTTTGCCATCTTCAGGTCCTTGGCAAAATTGAGCATCATCTTTGTTGCATCACCAATCAATTGACGACGCTCCATCTCTCTTTGCTCCGCCTGAGTAGGCCGAGGCGGGCCATACTCTCTCTGTCTGAATCTTCGTTGTGATCCCAGCCCGCATCTCCAGATGCAGAGGGAGTCGACTGATCATTGCCTGAAGCCATAGGTGCCGCGGAAAAAAAAAATTCGGGGATCGGATTTCCCGTAGAAGAGAAATCGGCCGTGCTCTGATACCACTGTAACAAACTTGGACACTCCAAGTCAAGAATCAACCGCGACAGCACCAAATAACCACTTCAAAACAATTCACAGATCACAATAGATTTGCACTGGCCCGGCGGAGTTCCGTGCCTAGAGATATTGGCCCCAAAGACTGGCGCCCCTTTCGGTATTTCTTTTTATATTAATCAATCATCAAAGTACAAGAGGGCGGTTAGGGTTTCACTCTCAGACTCTGCGTCCAGATGCTCTGAGAAGTGAGGCCCTCACCACTAATTTAAAGGTTACAAGGGATGCCCAAAAGCAGAGCCCCAAAAGCTTTTAAAATCAAAAGCATCAGTTCTCTCTCTCTCTTAGAGAGTCTTTTCTCTTTTTTTTTTAATAAAAAAAAAGCAAAAGCAAAATTCGCGTCGCTCATCATTTTCCAAAAAAAATTTTGATTATTTTTTTTTTTTTTTTAATCCGCCTCCGCGATTTCCGGAAATTAGGGTTTCTGGCAGAAATTAGGGTTTGCAGGAATTTTAGGGTTTCTGGCAGAAATTAGGGTTTCTGCTGTCCGCCACGTCATCACTTTGTGACAATTGGAGCGACGCCCCGCATGACGGTGCGAGACCTATGGGACCACACTAAAAATCGCAATCTGGAACTGTAATGGGTCACTCCGTCTTGATGTAGGGGCCTTTGAGGATAGTTTGACGGGGAGAGATCATTTTCTACTCTGAGACGCATCAAGCACCTGGGTAATCCATGCTACAGGTGAGCGGATATAAATGGGAGATAGCCTGCAAACAGGAGACCAGATCGGAGCATCGAGGACAGGGCTCGGGGGAAGTAGCAGTTCTATTCAGGGAGGAGTTGCAACCACTGATATATATAGCACGCAAGGATGAACAGGCTAGGTACATGTGGGTGAGGCTCAGGGCAGAGAAGGGCAGATACCTCTACATTGCTATTTGTTACTTTCCTCCTAATACGTCAGTATATGCATCACCTAGAGGACAATCCCCCTTTGCTATTTTGGATAATGACATATGGGAGTTTTCCAAGGATGGTGACATTATCATACTAGGGGATTTCAATGCTAGGATTGCCCACCACCATACAATATTTTAGGATACTTCCGAGGAGATGCTTAGGGAGTTGGACGTCACATAGATGGGTCTATCCAGACTATCACAAGATGAGGAATACACTGAATATGGCAGATACCTGATAGATATGGGAACCGCACATAGATTGGCCATTGTGAATGGCCTACAAAGATTTTCGACAGCTGGGAGTTTTACTTGCTTTCCACACCGACATGGTGCCAGCACAGTGGATTATGTTATGGCCCACCCAGGTCTCATTCCATTCTTTCAGGATTTCATGGTGGGTACTAGGCCAGTTGGAGTAGCAGTTGATCATGCTATCTTGTCTTTCACCCTAACCTTTCAGTTCAACACAGCTCCATTAGGAGAGGTTCCCACACACACTCGGTATACCTTCATGAGGGAGACAAATTCTGTGTATATGGATGAGATATACAGGCAGCTATGCGCAAAGGAGCCGGGACGGCCACTAGGAACTCACTCAGATACTGACAGAGACGCTCCATGATGCAGCATCAGAGGCATATCCCCACATCCAGCCCACACAGAGACGATCTGGGAGCATGCCCCAGAACAATTGGTATGATGAGGAGTGTAGAGAGACGAGGATCAAATTACAGAGGGAAGTGCTCATGGGTATTACCACACATAGACAGTCACAGATTATCTTTCGTTGCCTAGTGCGACGAAAGAAAAGGGCTTATCTATCTCAACTAGAGTGGGATTTGTATCAGTTATTTATAAGTCAGGACTCAGGCGCAGCATAGAGGCTATCCATGAGCATTCACCACCACCAGGTCACCTCCACTGAGACATGGGGAGAATATGCCACATCTCTCTACAAAGCATCAAGGCAACCACCTTTGCCGGACCCACTAGAGACATGCCCGAAGACATGTTCTTTCTTTACTGCCGAGAGGGTAAGGAAAGCCATTGACAAGATGAAGACAAGGAGAGCGCATGATCATGATGGTCTGGTAGCAGAGCACTTCATCCATGCCAGAGATATGCTTGCAGAGCTCCTGGCTATGATGTTTAATCGAGCCATGTATGAAGGCTTCCCGAAGACTTGGAGTATGTCTACGATTGTGCCTATTTTCAAGTGAAGAGATCCCATGATTCCCGCGAATTATCGCACCATCATGGTTGGTCACACATTAGCCAGGTTATATGCATCCGTTCTTGAGCAAGAGCTGAGTAGATGGGCAGAGCGAGAGGGCATAAGAGCACCAGGGCAAGCAGGTTTTAGGAGAGGTTTCTCCACTCTTGACCAGATTCTGACACGTAGAGCTATTATTGAGGAGGGTAGACACCATGGCAAGAGGATCTATTGTAGCTTTGTGGATTTCCGCAAAGCTTTTGACACAGTGCCGAGAGACAAACTTATACGCAGACTACAGGACATGGGTGTGCCTACACAGCTGATATGGGGTATTCTCGCTCTATTTAGGACAGTGATGGGGCAGGTACGCACCACTGAGGGAATGTCTGACATGGTCCACTCCACTATTGGAGTAAAGCAAGGATGCCCCCTATCCCCGACTCTCTTTGGGATGTATGTAGATGAGTTTTCGGACTATGTAGAGCGTCAGGGGCACAGGGGGGCTCAGCTAGCAAGGACATGGATTCCGCTGTTACTATATGCTGATGATATTGTGCTGATTTCTGACTCTTCAGAGGGGATGCAACGTCATTTGCATGCTCTGCATACAGTTGCTCGTGACAGTGGATTGTCTGTCAATCTGGGGAAAACCAAGGTTATGGTGTTCAACACCACACCACAGTGGGTCAGGAGGTCGGCACCCACATTTACGTATGGCCAGGAGACTGTGGAGTACACAGATGCATATACTTATCTTGGGGTAGTCTTCGGTGGACCGGTGTTTTCACTAAGGAGAGCATTAGAGACTGGACTAACGAGAGCATATGCAGCTTTGGGAGGACTGGAGAGGATGTGTTCACAGGTTCAGTTTTGGGAACCGCAAACAAAGCTTTGGCTCTTTGACACTCTAGTGACTCCAGCTATGCTCTATGGAGTTCAAGTGTGGGGACCCTCAGTAGACCACCATGGAGATCTGGCAACACAAATGGATGGAGATGTATGGAGAGGCCTCTGGTCTCTATGGTCGCTCGGATGATTCGGGCTAAGGCCTCAGTACCACATGAGATTATCCGAGCCGAGCTAGCCACCCCCCCCTCGTGGTGGAGGCATTGACTAGATCAGTATCCTTTATGCACGGTCTATGGGATCTCCCCAGGGACAGATACGCTCAGCTTGCCCTGGAGTCATCTCGACAACTAACTCTACAAGGCGATACAGTATGTTGGTATGGACAGATGACAGCATGGTTTCAGTCGCATGGTCTCAACATGGATAGATTACCTCCGCTTCAATACTCCCTGGATGCACCCTCCCTGTCTCTCACACGGACAGAGATCACCAAACTCATAGTCAAGATCTCATTCAACTAGATACCAGGAGCACAGGAGTTGGGCACGAAGATGGCCTTCTACAGAGAGCATCTTCTCCAACTCACGGAGGACGACTTTGTGACTAGGCCTGCATACATGGATACACACTTATCTCATGGGATAAGATGCGCTATTGGACAGATACGCACACCCTCACATCAGCTCCAAATCGAAACTGGCTGATTTCGAGGGGTGCCGGCAAGGGCCAAGATATGTCACTTATGTAACTTAGCGCCAGAGACAGAGCTGCACTACACATGTCACTGCCCGGCATACTATGAGATACGTGGCCGCTTCCACTGCCTGTTCAGAGAAGGTTTCGGACCTTTGTCTAGAGTCATCAGATACAAGGATCAGAGGTGTCTCGGATTGTTCATGCTAGAGCTGCGCAGACATAGGGAGAGCTTGCTGAGGACATCAGGGGAAAGACAATCTGAGAGACGAATCACAGATTTCTTTATACCAGCAAGAGGAGAGCCAACGGAGCAATCATTACAGCAGATCTCAGAGCCTACTCATACTAGAGGTACGCTGCTTGACCGAGCACGAGACCGAGCACGATCTATACCAACTATTCTTGAGTCAGGACTCACGTGAGGCATGGCGGCTCTTTCAGGAGCACTCCCCCCCCCCGGCCATCACTTCTACAGAGGATTGGGGCCAGTACGCATCATCTCTGTACAGAGTTCCTGAGCAGCCCCCCCCTCCCGACCCCCCCCCCCCCCCCCCCGATCCATGCCCACACACATGTGCTTTTTTCACCGCGGAGATGGTGATGAAGGCCATTGACAGGATGAGGACTGGGAGAGCATACGATCATGATGGCTTAGTGGCTGAGCATTTCACGCATGCCAAAGATCTATTAGCAGAGCTTCTAGCAGTTATGTTTAACCGTGCCATGTGTGAGGGCTTGCCTGATACTTGGAGCCTATCTACTATTGTACCCATCTTCAAGTCGGGAGACCCTATGGAGCCTCGGAATTATCGCACTATCATGATTGGACACACATTGGCACGGTTGTACGCATCTATTCTTGAGCAACAGCTGAGTAGATGGGCAGAGAGGGAGGGGATACGCGTAGCCGGGCAGGCAGGGTTCAGGAGGGGTTTTTCTACTCTTGACCATATCTTGACACTCAGAGCCATCATTGAGGAGGGCAAATCGAGTGGGAGATGGATCTATTGTAGCTTTGTGGATTTCCGCAAAGCATTTGACACAGTGCCCAGAGCTAGATTGATGCGCAGATTACAGCAGATGGGAGTACCCATCCACAGAGCTCATTTGGGAGGTCATGGCATTATACAGGTCAGTAATGGGGCATGTACGCACCTCAAAGGGTCTATCCACACCGATTCACTCCACTATTGGCGTGAAGCAGGGCTGCCCGCTCTCTCCTACTCTATTTAGTATGTATGTGGATGAGGTTTCTGACTACATTGAGAGAGATGGTGATAGAGGTGCACACCTGGCAGGGACATGGATTCCACTATTGTTATATGCTGATGATATTGTGTTGATCCCCGACTCTCTGGAGGGGATGCAACGTCACTTGGATGCTTTGCATAGGTTTGCTCAGGAAAGTGGTTTGTCCGTCAACCTTGGTAAAACCAAGGTCATGGCATTTAATACCAATCCACAGTGGATCAGGAGGTCAGTGCCAACATTCACATACAGCCAGGAGACAGTGGAGTATACAAATGCTTACACTTACCTCGGAGTGGTTTTTAGTGGGCCAACATTTTCATTGAGGAGGGCAGCAGAGACTAGATTGACCAGAGCCCATGCAGCATTGGGTAGATTGGAAAGGGTGTGTTCACAAGTTCAGTTTCAAGAGCCTCGGATGAAGCTTTGGCTCTTTGACACTCTGGTGGCTTCTGCATTGCTTTATGGAGCTGAGATTTGGGGACCTTCATTGGATCATCACGGGAGGACAGGCCGTAGTGATGGATGGGAGACATGGAGAAGCCTCTGGTCTCTATGATCTCGCCGCTCATTAGAGCCAAGGCTTCAGTACCACCTGCTATTGTCCGAGCAGAGCTAGCTGCCCCCCCACTAGTGGTTGAGGTGCTCACCAGATCTGTCTCCTTCATACACCGCATGTGGGAACTTCCCAGAGACAGATATGCCTGCCTTGCACTTGAGTCCTCTCGACAGTTAGCCATGCAGGGAGATGCAGCATGCTGGTATGAGGAGATGACATCATGGTTTCAGGCGCATGGGTTCAGCATAAATAGATTGCCTCCCATCCACTACTCACTGGATGACCCTCTCTGACTCTTACACAGTCCGAGATCACCAGGCTCATCCGCCAAGACTTGACTCAGCTAGACACTAGGAGGACATGGATACAGCAAGCACAGGAGCTGGGCACGAAGATGGCTTTCTACAGAGAGCATCTCCTCCAGCTTACGGTGGATGGTTTTGTGACAAGGCCCAGATACATGGACACCCACTTGTCTCATGGGATACGATGTGTTGTTGGCCAGATACGCACATCTTCACACCAGCTGCGGATCGAGACTAGGAGATACAGCGGAGTACCAGCAGAGGCCAGGACATGCCCCCTACGTGACGTCGAGCCTAAGACACGAGCCTCAGACAGAGTTGTGCACTACACATGCCACTGCCCTATCTTCCACGAGATACGAGGCCACTTCCATTGCTTGTTCAGAGAGGGCTTTGGACCATTCTCCAGAGTCATGCGGTACGAGGATCAGAGATGCTTGGGTTTGTTTTTGCTCGAGTTGTGCAGACACAAAGAGAGCCTGATAAGAGGAGAGGCTAGCCAGTCTCAGAGACAGATCACAGACTTCTTTAGAGCTGCCATTGGACACCCGGAGGAGTTACTACCACAGCAGAGCTCGTCGCCTCACACCAGAGGCACACTGATCGACCGAGCGACCGAGCTAGGGAGCTCCAGATGCCCACAACTGCAGAGGACTACACAGCATCGATGGAGGCTGCATCAGAGGATTCGGATCACTTTGGCCCGACATGCACGACGCCCAGTCAGAGTACTAACCATGGAGGAGATTGATGAGATCCACCAGAGACCGATGTTGGATCTCTTGTGATCTAGCTATCCCCCAGCTAGCTACTTAGTTCACACCTAGCAATTTAGATTCCATAGTATTTTATTTTGTCATTCTATCGTTTCATTTTTGTCATCTTGTTACTCTGACTTGGTATCAGATCCACCACATTGTAACTTTCTGGTCTCATAGGTCACTTTGGCCTTTTGAAGACGTTAATATAACATTTCATTTATAACATCTCTCTCTCTCTCTCTCTCTCTCTCTCTCTCTCTCTCTCTCTCTCTCTCTCTCTCTCTCTCTCTCTCTCTCTCTCTCTCTCTCTCTCGTTCTCTCGTTCAACTCTCGTCGGATAGATCTTTGAGGTCTCTTGGGATAGTTTCCTACGACGTTAAAATCCTTGTCTTGTCTTCTCTCTCTCTCTCTCTCTCTCTCTCTCTCTCTCTCTCTCTCTCTCTCTCTCTCTCTCTCTCTCTCTCTCGGAAAAAGTCAAGGCTGTATATTATTGAGTACAATATAATCCCCAACGGATGCCAAAATAGCCTATCACGTGGGGTGTACAAGCTGAATGTGAGGAGGAGAGCCACTATAGTGACAACTCGACTAGAACAATCTCATGGTGGTCGGTGTGATGAGTGGAGGAGAAACCACCGAGGAGGGGCATAATGCCACGTAATCTGGCCACCTGTAAGTGTAAAGAAGAGTGGGGATCGTGCCCAACGCCGAAGGAAGGCAAATCGGCGAGCCTCGGCTGCTCGAGATGTACCTGAGGAAGAATCCCACCGCCAAATCAGGGTATGAATGATGTCCAGCCAAATGGCAGTGAGGGTATCCTGAAGGAGCTGTGGAGCCGCACTTAGAATGTGGAGACAACGAGCTCTCCAAACATTCCATAGTGTAATACTAGTGATGACTGAAAAAACTTCATCACGTGTCTGAAAATCCCCCTACCAAGCAATCTCTGGTAGCATAGCCAAAGTACCTCGCCGATAACCAGCCGATGTGAGCATAAAGGCTGGATCTGTGTCTGAGCCCTCGTAGAAAAGATGGGGGCCAGGCATCGGCATCAACCATGAGACAAATCCCCAAGTAAGAAATCCATGCTGAACACCTGCTCTGCTAAGTAGAAAGCAAACTGCAAGCCACACTAAATGGGAAGCTGAGCATGACCAAAGACAGTGTGCAGGTGACTCAAGTAGTCGCAAAGGGCAACGAGTACATAACGGATCATGACCCATAGTAGCTAGCCAAGTCCCAATTGGAAGTCCCGCATGTGCAATCATCCGCATGTAAATCTCAATCTCTCTCTCTCTCTCTCTCTCTCTCTCTCTCTCTCTCTCTCTCTCTCTCTCTCTCTCTCTCTCTCTCTCTCTCTCTCTCTCTCTCTCTCATGCATGCGAAAGCTCTACTAGTAGAGCTTCTAGCAGTTATGTTTAACTGTGCCATGTGTGAGGGCTTGCCTGATACTTGGAGCCTATCTACGATTGTACCTATCTTCAAGTCAAGAGACCCTATGGACCCTGGGAATTATCGCACTATCATGATTGGACACAAACTGGCACGGTTGTACGCATCCATTCTTGAGCAGCAATTGAGTAGATGGGCGGAGAGAGAAGGAATGCGCGCAACTGGGCAGGCAAGGTTTAGGAGAGGCTTTTCTACTCTTGACCATATCTTGACACTCAGGGCCATCATCGAGGAGGGCAGATCTCATGGGAGACGGATCTATTGTACCTTTGTGGACTTCCATGCAGCTGGGCAGGCAAGGTTCAGGAGAGGCTTTTCTACTCTTGACCATATCTTGACACTCAAGGCCATCATCGAGGAGGGCAGATCTCATGGGAGACGGATCTATTGTAGCTTTGTGGACTTCCGCAAAGCCTTTGACACAGTACCCAGAGCTAGATTGATGCGCAGATTACAGGAGATGGGAGTACCAACAGAGCTCATTTGGGGGATCATGGCATTGTACAGATCAGTAGTAGGGTATGTACGCACCTCTAAGGGACTATCTACACCGGTTCACTCCACTATTGGGGTGAAGCAGGGCTGCCCACTCTCTCCTACTCTATTCGGTATGTATGTGGATGAGGTTTCTGTCTACATTGAGAGCGACGGTGATAGAGGTGCACAGATGGCGGGGACATGGATTTCACTTTTGTTATATGCTGATGATATTGTGTTGATCTCTGAATCTCCGGAGAGGATGCAACGTCACTTGGATGCTTTGCATAGGTTTGCCCACGAAAGTGGTTTGTCTGTCAACCTTGGTAAAACCAAGGTTCTGGTGTTTAATACCACCCCACAGTGGATCAAGAGGTCAACACCTACATTCACATACGGCCAGGAGACTGTGGAGTATACAAATGCTTACACTTACCTTGGAGTGGTTTTTAGCGGACCTGTATTCTCACTAAGGAGAGCAGTAGAGACCAAATTGACTAGAGCCCATGCAGCATTGGGTAGATTGGAGAGGATTTCGCAGGTTCAGTTTCAAGAGCCTTGGACGAAGCTCTCACTCTTTGACACTTTGGTGGCTTCTGCATTGCTCTATGGAGCTGAGATATGGGGACTTTCATTGGATCATCACGGGAGGTCGGGTCGCACTGATGGATAGGGGAGCATGGAGAAACCTCTCGTCTCTATGATCTCGCGGCTCATTAGAGCCAAGGCCTCAATACCACGTGCCATTATCCGAGCAGAGCTAGCGGCCCCCCCACTAGTGGTTGAGGCGCTCACCAGATCAGTCTCCTTCATACACCGCATGTGGGAACTTCCTAGAGACAGATATGCCCACCTTGCACTTGAGTCCTCTTGACAGTTAGCCATGCAGGGAGATACAGCATTCCGGTATGGGGAGATGACATCATGGTTTCAGGCGCATGGGTTCAACATAGACAGGTTGCCACCCTTCCAGTACTCATTGGATGCACCATCTCTCACTCTTACACAGTCCGAGATCACCAGGCTCATCCGCCAAGACCTGACCCAGCTAGACACCAAGAGGACATGGATACAGCTAGTACAGGAGTTGGGCACGAAGATGGCTTTCTGCAGAGAGCATCTTCTCCAGCTTACAGAGGATGGTTTTGTGACGAGACCCAGATACATGGACACCCACTTGTCTCATGGGATACGATGTGCTATTGGCCAGTTACGCACATCTTCTCACCAGGTGCGGATTGAGACTGGGAGATACAACGAAGTACCAGCAGAGGCTAGGACATGCCCCTTGTGTGACATAGAGCCTGAGACAGAGTTGCACTACGCATGCCGCTGCCCCGTCTACTACGAGATACGAGGCCGCTTCCATTGCTTGTTCAGAGAGGGTTTTGGACCACTCTCCAGAGTCATGGGATACGAGGATCAAAGATACCTGGGTTTGTTCTTGCTCGAGCTGCGCAGACACAGAGATAGCCTGATGAGTGGAGAGGCTAGCCAGTCTCATAGACGGATGACAGATTTCTTTAGAGCAGACACTGGACAGCCGGGCAAGAGCTACTCCCATAGCATAGCTCACATTCGTCTCATACCAGAGGCACACTGATCGACCGAACGATTGAGCTGGGGAAATCCAAGCGCCCACGACTGTGGAGGACTACACAGCATCGACGCAGGCTACATCAAAAGATTCGGAGCACTCTGGTCACGCATGCACGACGCCTGGTCAAACTACTGACCATGGAGGAGATTGATGGGATCCGCCAATGACCGATGTTGGATCTCCTGTGATTTAGCTATCCCAGCCAGCTGCTCATTTTGCTTAGTTCACATCCACCAGCTTAGGATCCCATAGTATTTTTTGTTTTGTTATGTTGTTATTTTGTTACTGTGACTTTGTATCAGATCCACCACATTGTAACTTTCTGGTCTCATAGGTCACTTTGGCCTTTTGAAGACGTTAATATAACATTTCATTTCATTTCCTCTCTCTCTCTCTCTCTCTCTCTCTCTCTCTCTCTCTCTCTCTCTCTCTCCGCGCGCGCGTGTGTGTGTGTTTCGCCGCATATCGACGTGTATGCGTCTCTGTTTTCCAGTGATGGTTTTCCATAAACGGTTTTGGGCATTTGGCATTTTCTCACCGACATTGCAACGATTTGCGGTCTTCTTCATGTGGGTCAAATATTGGGCTTACTGGACACTATGGCATCAGCGTAATGGCTATATGTTCTTTCGCATTCATGCACATCCCTTCCCATTCTTCAAGCTCTCTCTTAGGCAATCTTTACGGTTCACCTTGGACGTTGGTGATATCACCGTAGAGATACATCAGCTTTCCTATGAATGCTTTTAGCCATATTGTAGAGCCGAACATTCTGTGTTCTTTCCTTGTATATGATCTTTTCAGTGGGTTTTCCTTACTTTGAGGTTTCCCACTAGTAAATCAATCAAAATGATTTACCAAAAAATCAAAGCGTGTGTGTGGGTGTGTGAGAGTGAGAGAGCAAACCCTGTCTCTGTGTGAGCCCTGCCCCTGTGCGAGCCTTGCCTCTGCACAAGCAGACCTGCCTTTGCGCGAATTAGGCCACGTTAAAGCCTCGGTGAGAGCTGTTCTCCTGCGCGCCCAACCTCCATACGTGACAACGAGTTGCTGTAATCTGTATATCTTGCCTCTGCTGCTGGGCTGCATTTTGGTGTGTGTGTGTGTGTGTGTGTGTGTGTGTGTGTGTGGGGGGGGGGGGGGGGGGGGGGGGTGAGTGTGTGAGTGCTGTACAATTGTGTTCGAGTGTGGTGTGTGACCTCTTCTCTATGAGAGATGGAACCTGTCGACATGTGTACATACAAACGAAGGAAGGCTATAAACACTTTGCCATGGATATTTTGTTAATCATCAAGGACTGTTTACGGGACGATTTTAATGATGTATGCAAAATATGGGATGGCCTTTTTCCTGATAAAGAAGTATCCATTCTTGTATACAGGACCTAATGAATCTTGTTGCTCAATATGCTCTTAGTGCAGTTATTCTCTTCTTCCCTGGTAAAATGCCTGTGGTGATTTGCTTTTGAAGCGAAAGGCAGTTTGGGGGGTTTACTTTGGTGCGAGAGGTTTCTATGGAATGTTATTAGCAGATATGGAGGCACGAGATGCACTGCTTGAAATGTCCCCGCTCTCTTTCAATACGCAAATGAATCATGTGCTTACATGGGCTTACTAAGGATTATTAGAGTTTGATTCGACACAAATGCCTGTATGGGTTGAAGTACTCAACTTTCCTCGTACCTGGCGTCACTTTCGTCCTTTATTGGCTGAATTGGGAAAGGTGATTTGCCCACCTAAGTTGCATGCAAATACCAATTGGTTTTGTATCCTATAGGCTATGGGACACTGATATTCCAACACCAACAAGCATTATGGTGAATTCGGGTGATCCTGTGGTTGGTAAGAGACCGTTTATGCTTAAATGGGGCAAGTTTGCTAACTCTTGTCACCGTTGTGGTACATTCGGTTACATGCAGTCAGAATGTCCAGAACCTAATCTTCGACCCCCTCCCTCGGCTGTGCCTAATCCTCAATCTACCTCATTAGCCAGAGCTGTACATGCGGCCCCTATTACTGGAATCTCAACTCCCACATCGATATATGGGGCAAATAAAGGTAAAGTGAAACAAGCATCGCAACAACATTTGCTGATTCTACAGAAACAAAAGATAAAGGTAAAGAACTGGCCTCAGCCACAGAGGCTTGGATGGTCCCCAAAAAAATGATCAAAATATGCACTTTGGAATCTTCTCGCAACTATGTACCTTCTCTTCCCAATATATCTCAAAAGAAACTTCTCTGTAATGATAACAAGTCTTTGGCAGAGGCTTGGGACAAGGTTGTTCGTTCCTACAAGGAAGTCGTCACACGGGATGCTTCAGTGCTTGCCTCTCCCTTACCTGGTGCATCCCCCTCAGTTTTGTCCGAACCCCGTTATGCACCACCTCCTCATCCACCCTTAGTCGATGAGGATGTGCCCTTGAACAATAGCATCTAAGCTTTGTGTCTCTTTGCCCCTTGTACATATCAGTTAGGATGCATAGCTCTTTGAAGTGCATTTCATACAATGTGCGTGGGTTAAGCAACCACGACGAGTGGCGGCTTACTTGGCACTATGTACATACATGCAATGCTGATATTGCTGTTTTACAAGAGCACAATCAACATGAGTTTGCTGGGCAAACGTCTCACTTTGCAGGATATTGGATTGCTTACGCCGGATGTGGTGCTTGTTCATCATGAACTGCAACCAACGCTAGCTTTCAATGATCCTACTGAGAGATGGTACTCCAATTCCAATGTATGGTGAATAGGAAAGTCTATGCTTGTTCATCATGAACTGCAACCAATGCTAGCTTTCAGTGATCCTGTTGGGAGATGGACAGTAATCCAATTCCTATGTATGGTGAATGAGGAAGCCTATGAATTTGGAGATGTATATGCCTTTACAGCTTCTGTAGATAGGGCCAGGTTGTGGGATGCAATATCCTCATACAATTGGCGCTCAAATGCATTTCTTAGTGGGGATTTCAATCATGCCCCGAATCCTCGCGATAATACTACTGGTCACTCTCACATGTTATCTGTGGAACGACAATCATGGGATCACTTGATGTCGACATGTAACACATCGGATATGTGGTCTCATTTGTACAACGATGATTTGGGATTTACTTTTCAGCACACTGCTCAGTCCTCTTATCAAGTTCGCTTGAACAGATGGTATATTCTTCATATGCAGCAATATGAGGATTTTATATGCGATATGAGCATTGATTATGCAATTTGCCTCTCGGATCATGCTCCTCTAAGCTTAACATTGCACTTCGGCTACACTCAAGATGATGCCAAATTACCCAGGAAGCATCTGTTACATATCAATAATGCATATCTGTCGCATGAAGTATTGATTGTGGATACCATCTTGACCCTTTTGTCTCATATGCACGTTGACATTGAACAGCTTGGTTCAGTTTTGTTATGCGAGTTCAGTGTGTTATTAAAGATTATGGAAAACAATACATGTCTCGGCTGAGACAGCAGGTACAACATGCTAAGGATACTTGTCAAAGATTAATGAACTTGGCTAATATTTCTTCGCTCTCTAACGCTCAGCTCTCGAGCCAGACAGCATGCATTCAATGATAAAGGTTGTGCCTCTAAACAATTATTCAAACATTTGCATCACACTCAACAGTCTCAAGCTATTAAAGATTTAAACTTTCATCTGGGGCGTGGACTTCTTCCATACAAGAGCTTGCATACGCTTTGGTGACCCACTATGGGAATGTTTCTGCCACCCCACCTCCTCTTACGTAGGAGGCCACGCAAGCGCGCTTGCTGTTTCAATCACATGTAACTCCTATCCTCTCAACACAGCAAGCGAAAGATTTGGAGGCTCCTTCTACTGAGCAAGAATTGCATACAAGCTTACTGAATTTGGGTCCCTGGTTGGAACGGACACACTGTGGAGTTTTTGTTGTCCTTCTCGGATCACATCAAAGAGCCGTTGCTTTTCATGATGAATATAGCATGGGAATCGCATGAACTGCCTTCATCTTGGAAAGAAGGCCTTCTCAAATTATTACCGAAACAGATTCTATACGAGGAGTTTTCACATTGGCTGCCAATTACTCTCATGCCTGTAGTCTATAAATTAATATACCTAGATGAATCCAGGATATACCCAGATTCACCCTTGAAGGAAAGTGCAAGGTATAGCCTCATGGTAGTCACCCACGAGACAATATAACCATCAGCTCCATCATGCATAGTATTGACTAAATACCACGACATCCCCACTAACGTCGTCAGTGCCCAATAGTGGGTGTAGAACTAGGTACAAACATATGCTCCCAAACACAACACACACCACACGCACACACACATGAGCATACATCAACACAAAGTTCAGCGAGCTGAGTTTCTGTCACGACTCCGGAGATCAAGGGCAGACTCAGCGATAATGAAGCCTAGCACTAAGAGAAGCGTTAAATTGGAAAAATTAGCACAAAAGAAAAGGTAGTTGATAGGGCTAAGATGCTTGCTAAGTGTATAAAAGATTATTTACATATTGACATTCATCAATCTCAATACGGCTTTATTCCATGTCGCCAAATTACTGATAACTTGGAAAATGTAATTCTTGGAATGGAATATGCAAAGTACACTCAGCAAGACGTATTGATTATGCGGGTAGACATCGAAAAGGCCTTTGATACGGTCCTATGGGATTATATTGCCGAGGTTATGCAAGACTTGGATTTGGACCTAAAATTGCACAGGTCAAAAGATCTAGAGTTGTAGGAGACAAAGCGGAAGCAAGCTTCCAACAGAGGAGTTGGGTAGCCTTTTGCCCTTAGCCTAGCAAAGAAGAGGTTTCGGATATCGATAAAACCTGAGAGAGAGCTTTCTCGAATGATGTATCTTTTAAGCTTTGAAAGAATGAAGGAAATCTTTTGGTGGGTAGGGTGCCAGGACTGCCAAGGGATATAATTGTAAGAGTTGAGACTTTTTTTATGACACTTAGAATCAAGTATCCCATGGGTGAGAAAAGAGGCTCCTTTGAAAAAATGGATGTCCATAATAGTGGCCTCTTGCAAGGAGATGACGGAGGAGATTTTGATATGTTTTTGGAGAGGGTGTCCATAGTTGTGAAGAAGCTTGCTCAGACTAGCAGAAGGGCCATCCCAAATGCCAAACGCATCATCCACGAATCTTTTGAAGTAGAGAAGAGACGGAAAGGAGAGGAGATTCATTCCTTCTTCTAGGGAGCAAAGAGGACTACTCGTCCAAGGTTTTTTATCTGCTGGTTTGATGATGATACTATGATCATTTTCAAGAAAGAGATGGTTTCTAATAAGAAAGATTTGGAGTGAAAGAAGGGGGTATGGGAGAGAGGGGATTTAAGAATGGTAAAATTATGTTCGAAGGTGAGGTTAAGAGAATGGGAAGGAGAAGGAGGATTCCATGAGGGATTGGGGATAGATAAAGAGAGAGAAGTGGCTGGAGAAGCGTTTTTAAAGAAAAGTTGAAGTTGAAGAGATCTTTTGAGTTTAGAATAAGATTCAATGATTGAGTTAGGGGGGGTGGAGGAGAGGGAGGAATGTAGTTGAGGCCTAGACCAAGAAGTTTTTGCTCAGTGAAGGAGAGGGAACGTTCTGAGAGATTATGAGAAGAAAGGTTAGTGACCTTGTGCTCCAGAGAGAAGGTAGAGAGATTTTTTAAGACCAAGATTTTAAAGAGGGAGGGGTTAGTGAGGGGAAGCCAATACTTGCATCTTTTTTTACGAGAAGGGTAGGGATGGGAGAGAAGAGGGAAAGAACAAGGAGGAGAGGTCCAAATGTGAGGGAAAAGAGGAGGTTGAGAAAAGAGCAAGTGGACCCAAGTTGTAGGGTGCTCTTTCCCTAGTTCAACCTCCTCCATTGCAAGTTTTTTGACGATTTGGGTAAGCTAAATTTTGGATGAAGGGGTTTAGATTGGGGTAAATGGGAGGTGCTAGGAGAGGGAGAGTTTAGAGGATAGTGGGGAGTTTAGAGAAGAGGGTGTAGCCGGGAAGGGTTGGTGGAGGCGGGAGAGGGGGAGGGATTTCTTGGAGTGACTAAAAGGGGAGAAATACATGAGGGAGAGGTTGAGCGGGGGTAGGTGGGAGGGGGAGAGGTTTTGGGTTTTTTAAAGGGTTGTCGAGAGAATTCTTCCTGGAAGCTTTTGGATAAGAGAGGGGTTTTTTTAGGGGAACCTTTGAAGGGAGGGGGATTTTTTGAGATTGGTTTGGCATTCCTTACAAATGGGGGAGGGTGTTCAAGGTAAGTAGAATGGTGGGGAGGTTTGTTGAATTGTTTCTTTGAGGATGGTGGAGAGAGGAGTTTCTTCATTTGGGTAGTGACCTCATGGTAAACCAATTCGCCAACGGTTTCTTCTTTAAGTAGAGACTCAACTTCCTCTAAGAGAGAAACTTGGGATCTCTTCCTAGCATTGTGAGCTGCTAAGTTTAAGGAAGAGGCCAAATGGGTTTGAAGAATTTCATTTTGTAGAAGAGCATCAAACTCGTTAAGAGAGGCTTGCTTCCATAGGAGTAGTTGGCTAGCCCAAGCTGATGGTTGAACCCTAGGAAATGAGATGGGTGCAAGCTTTTTTGTGAGCTCACAAAGCCTCTCTTCCACGGTGTTGTGATAATCGTCAAAGCTTTTTTGGAGGTTTTTTACAAGTAAGGTTTGGGCTAAAATGTAAGCTTTGGTGCAATCCAACTGAAATTGGATATTGAGGGTTTCTAGCTTAGCGCTTAAAAGCGCTTGTGCTTGAGAGTCCTCTAGGGTAAGGCGGGGTGTTTTCATACAATGACTGTGTGGAGCTCTTTGGATGGCAAGGAGGTTTTGAAGGTGGGTGAGGTGAGATCTAGCTTTGTTGAGCTTAAGATTGAGGGCCTTAAATTCTTCCAAAGAGAGGGATACAATTTTAAAGAACTCCAAAGGTTTGTCTATGGCGGGCAAAATGGGAAGAGTCGTGGTAGAGGAAGAAGGGGTTAGGTTAGAGGAGCTCGCGGATAGAGAGCCAAAGGAAAAGGGGAAGGTAAGGGAGGGATTGGGGAGGATACCACTTTGAGGGGTATTGGAGAAGGTGCCGCAGTTTTTAGAGGAGGAGTTACACATGCTGGTGTGAGGAGAGGTAGAGGAGAAGCCCATGCCTAGGTCAACGGTAGAGGGAATGGAGAGTTGGTCAAAATCCTCGATAGGTAAATTTGCGGTAAGTCCCATGATTTCTTCCGGGCTAAAAAGGGTTGTAAGGTGCAGCGGAATGAATGTTGTATTTTCTCAAGATTAGTGATCTTTATTGCTCGAGGTTCCTTTTAGTTTCTTAGGGAAGGAGAGAGCCTTCCGCCTTGTGGAGAGTGCTATGATCACGAACAAAGTGAGTGGATATTGTGCGTGCAAGTGAATGAGACTGAGAGAAGGAGAGAGAAGAGATACGACACCGAGAGGTTGTAAAACCCTCCTCCAAAGGCCCCACTCTCGTCGGCGGCGAGAGTGGTCTACTTTGATTGCACAAAGGTGTACAATGCTTATGCAATGGACTGATGCAAGTTGGACTATGCCGATGACGACGACGGTGATGACGACAGCGACTTGATGGCTGAAATCTGAGATCCTTTATCTGCTGATTTTGGGGACTGTTTTGGTGGCTGAAATTCTCTGTTTTGGCTTCGTTTTTATGGCTGAAAATGAGGGAGCATCTGCAACCAACTTTGGGGGAATCTGCTACTGTTCATAAGGCTGAAAATCTGCGTTTTTCCACTGCTGAAACTGCAGCTCTCTTAGCGTTAGTGTTGGGGCTGAAATCGCTGAGAAATGCTGAAGTCTTGCTGGCGTTTTTGCATCAAAAACGCTGGCTGAAAGTGAGGTTCCTTGGCAATGAAAACGCTGGCTGACTGGCACTCTAGGTGATCATGCAAGGGGGACAACAAGCGGGGGATCTCAGGTGATAGGAATCGCCAAGGATCTGATGGATTGGGCTGCCGTTTTTGACTGAAAACGCTGAGGTATGCTGAAGGAAACGCTATGCTTGATGTGGTTCTGTCGCGGGAAAAACACCGAGATTGGCTGATCTACTGCTGGGACTGTCGCCAGAAGAGGGGGAGAACTTCAGGGCGAGGATGCTCTATGAAAAACGCCAAGGTGATGGGAGGTCATGAGGGGGGGTACTGCTGAGAAGTTGCCTGTTGAGCGGGAAGCTCCTGCTGCCTCTTCTGTCAGAAAGTGTGAACTTGGGTTTGCTTATATATTAACTTAGCAAAATTGCCCTACCTACTTTTGTAGGAAAGTCACTTAAAAATAATAAGTGAAAATCCCAATAAATAGGAAAATAGGCTAAATGCACTGGAAAATTCCCCTAACTGATGCTAATGGATTCTGATGGGAATTCCGATGATCATGATGTGTGCAACCGGAGGATATGCATCTATGCTAAGTGACTGGGCATGCGCGGTCTACGAATAGACTCACAAAAGTGCCAGATCACTGCTAATCTAGACTTGACTGAACTGACTGAACCCTGCTGTGGTATAGCTTGTCCACGAACACATAGGGTTGGGATGTGTCACGTGACAAGGGTTTTCTTAGATGGTGTAGTGGAAGGGGTAGACGGATGTACCGGGGTGTTTGACAAAGGTGGGTTGACGAGGCTAGCCGCCGAGACAAAGCCAGGAAAAGTGAAAGAGCCAAAGGGAGAGGGATTAAGGGAACGGGTAACCAAAGGGGTAGGGGGAACGGAAGAGGATGCAAGGGGGGTTGGGGTGTTTGGAGGGTTAGTTAAGAGGGTGGTGGAGGGAAGACTCATCGGTGGAGTAACGGAGGCTCCCTTGATTACCATGGCAGCGGGAATAGGGACTAAGGGAGTGGGAGAGGGTGGGAGAGTGGTTTCCATAATGGACCTTTTTTGGACCTTTCTTGTGAATGTTTTGTTAGGAAAAAAAGCTAAGCCCCGGTGGGGGTTAGCAAGCTAAGAAGTGTTGTGTGGGTCTTTAAGCCAAACACACCCGGTCGATAGTGTATGGAATTTGCAGGTGTTTACAAAGGCTTATGAGCCCCGGTGCGGGTCTTCAAGACCAATGAGCGGCCGTCAGTGTTGAGAAAAGCAGGCCAATTACTCTCATGCATGTAGTCTATAAATTAATGGCTAAGATGCTTGCTAAGTGTATAAAAGATTATTTACATATTGACATTCATCAATCTCAATACGGCTTTATTCCATGTCGCCAAATTACTAATAACCTGAAAAATGTAATTCTTGGAATGGAATATGCAAAGTACACTCAGCAAGACGTATTGATTATGCCGGTAGACATAGAAAAGGCCTTTGATACGGTCCTATGGGATTATATTGCTGAGGTTATGCAAAGACTTGGATTTGGACCTAAAATTGCACAGGTCATTTATTTCCTCTATGATCACAGCACTTCCACGGGTTTACTAGATGGCTTTCTTACTAATCCTTGGTCTCTCGGTCAATTTGTCAGACAAGGATGTCCTCTCAGTGCTTTGCTTTATGCTATTGCTTCTCATCCTTTGTTTATGTATCTACATTTTTTGGCTTCCGTTGATACACTGCATGGTCTGAAATTACGATCTGGGAAGCATTTCATTAGTCAAGCCTACGTGGATGACTCTTTGTTTACACCACAAAATCATTATGATGATGTAAAGCAAATTATGAATACTCTCCACCTCTTTGCAATGGCGACTCGGTTGAAAGTTAATTTCCACAAATCCAAGTTACTCCCTCTGAATGCTTATGAATGGCACAAGTTATTATGGCGGGGTGAAATTATCTCCCCCCACACTCTAGTGCGTCATTTGGGATACCCAATTGGATGGAATGTATCTGCTAAGCACAAAATTGATTGGGTGTGGCAACGTCGCAAGTCCAAATTACATTATTTGAAACTACCTACCTGACCCTTGCATGTGCCTCTTAGAATTGTTCAATGTATTATGATAGCCTATGTGCAGTTTTATCTGCCCCTTTTATCTTGGCCACAACAAAGATTGGAGTGCCTCATGTCACGCATTATGGAGCAATTCTGGCACACTTCCTCTAAACGCAGGGGCCTGAGGCTTCTCTCTATGAATAAGATATGTACTCCTAAGCACCTTGAAGGGCTGAATATTTTGGATTTGTGGAGACACGAGGAAAGCTATGTTGTTACCAGTTTTGATCGCCCAGCAGCAACCTTTGGACTCTCATGTTTTCCTATCTATGTGCTTATATTGTTACACCTGCTTTTGGTCACTGGCATCCATCGTATTGGGAGGTTATATTCGGCAAGCTTGAAGGCTATATACCAGGTTGCCCATTTGCTTCCTCCCTTATAGCTGATTGGAGGGCTGTTACTGTGCATTTATCATGGCACGGTCGTCAGTCCCTTTCTGGAAACTTCTCGGAGAGTATCCATTGGAGTAGGGTATTCTCATCCACTCTCGTTCAGCGTGCTCCTCGTCAAGCGTATTTTCTCTCTAAAAAAGGATTGTGTCAGGTTGATTAGGTGGTTGATTCTGATGGGCATGTTATCTCCTTTCATGATGCAGCTCACCACCTTGGTTTTGGTCCTCATCGTCATGTTTGGCAGAAGATTCAGCATATGCTTGTTGATTTGACCCCAATAACTCCATGCACAATGGATTCCCGTTTGTTTGATTGGCGCCTCTCCACTACTAGTTTTGCTTGCATATCGGCTGCCTCGATTTATGCATTCTTACAATCTGATGCCTTGATAGTGCAGCATGGCAACCAGTTATGGTCCATACACAATTCTCATTTGTGGTGGAAGGGCACTTTGTTTTGTACCTGGGAGAATCGTTTGCCTTTGAAGGAATGCATTTTCCTATGGCGATGTTTGGTTGGTGCTCTACCAGTTGGTCATTTCCTGCATGTACGGCATATCACGACATCTTCATGTCCTCGATGCAATGCTTTTGACGAATCAGTGCTACACTTGCTCTGGCAGTGTCGTCACTCTCGTACATTTTATCACCGGGTCTCAGCTGCACTACAACTTCGATTCTCCTCAGCCACCTTTCATAGACAGTTCTGGCTTTTTGGAGTGCCCAGCCTCAACATTCTCGGTTTGAGGCCTTTTTCAGTTGGGTCAGATTTTGGGTTTTGTGGGCTCTATGGCATCATCATAACTTACAAATGTTCCATAGTTCCCTTGCTGATCCTTTCCACTACTTCAAGTTGTCGCTTGGACAATCGTTACACTATGCTTATGAGGCTGGAGACATCTCCCTTGATGCCTATAGGATTTTCTTCGACTGTTTCTAGACCCTTTTCCCAGGGAAACACTTGCGTGTTCCTCTGTTTGTATATGATCTTTCTGGTGGATTTTCCTTGTCTTGAGGTTTCCCACTTGTAAATTAATCTAAGAGATTTATCAAAAAAAAATTGTGTGCGCGTGCACGCGCGTGTGCGCTCCAGCAATCACATATGCTATGAGAAGTATAACCATCTAAGGCAGCTATTGCTTTAGCAATCACATATGCTATGAGAAGTATAACCATCTAACGCAGCCAGCAAAGCAATAGAACTTCACAAGTGATGAGCCCCAAAGAGTAAGCCAGCACCTGCCCTCCATAAATAGAGAGACTACAGTTACACCACCAAGGGATCCATAGTTCCCATACTTCAACATTATCAGCTATTAGTTTAGCCTCTGTCTAAACCATAACCCTGTCTAGACCATGTCTAGACAATCACAGTCATCTTATGAGGAGCATATCCCTGCTGAAGGCACTTAACGCCAGTTAAGTAATCAGAACTCAGAGGTGTCTGTCAAGCTGTGTTCTAGAAGACCAATGCACATGTACAAAAATCTGTGTCAATTCTAAAACCACCTGCCACTCAGCCCAACACCCAAACCAGAGTTAAACCATAATGCCAGTCCCAAAACTTAATTCATAACCATGTTACTCAGGTATCAAAGTTGACTAGGGGTTGTAACTTTACCTACCAGTCCCCCAGATCCTACAAAATTTCCCCTGCATAGGCACCTTCAGGCTAATAACAAAGCATCGTAATGAAAAGAAAAGTTTTAAGGTAATTTCTTTTCCTCAAATAGCGACAAAAGTCTGGTCTGGTCATCTGATTTGATCTGATATGATGGTCTGATACTGAAGCGCCAAAAAACTCGACGCAAGGTGGTTAAGAGAATTGGACACACTGTTTTTAGAAGTTCCCCATGTGGGCTGCTTTGTAAAAACCTCACTAAATGTCAGAATAAGCGACTTCAGAAGTTGCTTTTTTGTAGCAACCAGTAAGTTTGAAAAAGAGGCCATCGTGTCCAGCTGTATACATAGTCCAGGCATTTACAGAAGGGCAGAGGGCCTTTGTAATCGTTCATTGGCTGAATACTGTAAGTTCTTCTCTAAGACAGATATGCACCTAAACAGGCACCTCTAGTGGCGTTTCTTTAAACGCTGCTCGAATAGCAAACAATGCGCAAACAAATAGGTGCCAAGTAAAGCAAGCAACTGTCGAAGTTCCCACCTCAGCAAAACTTGACCTCAATCATGCAAGAGAGGTGCCGAGTGAGCGATGATATCAAACTGATGCAAATCAGCCTTCAAAATCTCGCCAAACTGTCACTGGCTGGCACTACATGCCAATGAGAAAAATCAGTGGAACAGACTTTAAACAACTAGAAAGAACTGAAACACTTCATCACACTTGATCACTTGGAGACGACATAGAAGAGGCTCAAGGCTCTCTCTCTCTCTCTCTCTCTCTCTCTCTCTCTCTCTCTCTCTCTCTCTCTCTCTCTCTCTCTCTCTCTCTCTCTCTCTCTCTCTGCCTGCCCCCTGCCTCTGCAACCTGTGCGCTGAGGCTTGACTGAGGCCTACCTGCGCGCTGTGCACCCGCTGCCCTGAACTCCACCTGCGAGCTGCCTGCCCCCTGCCTGTGTGCTCACGCAATGCCTTGAGCTCTGGCTGCGCATTGCCCTGCTGACCTGCTGTCCTGCGGGCTGCTCCCCCCCCCCCAAAAAAGTGCCGACATGCTGAAGAACGCCTCGGAGGAGGAGACAACCAAGCCGCCGGAGATGACCAAGCCGGATGATAAGAGGATGCCGTACATCACGGATACCCTCGACGCCTTCACTAATCGGCTATACAAGCTTGAGAAAGCGGTCGAAGGATTGACAAAGGAGAAGGAAGCATGTAGGAAAGAGAAGGAGAAAGAAGAATGGAAGAAAGAAAAGGAAAAGCTTAAGGAGCAAATCTACCTCCTTCGCGCCTCTATCGCATCCCTCACTCCCGAAGGAGAGATCAAAGCGAAAGCCAAGGAAGCCCTGAGGAGATCACCAAAGCTCTCACGGCATCGATGACAAATTGGAGGCTACCAAGGAAGGATGGGTTGAAGTAGTCAAGAAGAACATCAAAAGGGAGGCGAAAGCGGAGGTTCAAAAAGATGAAGCGTTCATCATACACATAACCATTGAGGAAGAGAAGATGCGACAAGCCCGCCGCCTCAATGTACAGTGACTTGCATCAAAGAAGAGGAGGGGTCCACCCCCGAGAGTGATGGGAAAGCCCTATGCATGAAGCTTGGGTACAAAGAAGATGAGGAGCCACCCTTCTCCAAAGCTTGGAGAGCTAGGAAAGACCCACAAAAAAGAGACTCGAACATCCTTCATCCGAAAGAGGGTTATCCTGAGAGGGCTCGAAGGGCCCCCTATCTACCTTTACAACGACCTCACAAAGATGCAACATGACCACCGCCGAGCATGCATGCCTAGAGTCAAGAAAGCTCGTAAAGAAGGGAAGAAGGCGGTATATTGAGATGGTAGGGTCATCATTGATGGCAAGGCCATCGCATAGGGACTCGCGGCCTATGGGACACATGAGGAGATCCACCTCGTGGTTTGCAATTGCAATGGGGATCTATGGACACATCCAGAGAGGCTTGAGGAGGTGATGAGAGGACCGGATATCATTTTTCTGACAGAGACACGTGAGAGTCCAAAGCGGAGTCTACCAAAGATTCAGGGCTTTCAATGAGAGTCCTCACATAGAGAGAACACCCGGCAACACACCACACGAGGGTCAGGAGGGGTGGATATACTCTTCAGACACGGACTTCGGAGCAGGATACAGATTGTTACTCAAGACCCACAGGCTCGTTACCTCTGGATCCGTTTTGAGCTATCACGAGCTAGGACTATCTACATCGCCCTCTGCTACTTCGCCCCCGCAAGCTCCAAATTTGCTACCACAGAGATATCAGGGGAGAGGGAGGAGAGATCATCCCCATTACATGCTTGTCAGATGAGATCATGGAGTATTCTACACTAGGGGAAGTCTTCCTTATGGGAGACTTCAACGCCAGGACAGGCAGGAGTCAGTGTGAGACATACGACACAGAGGACTCGGTGGCACTATTCGCGATACAAGAGGAGGCCACCATGAGAGAGTCAGGAGACACCTCGCACCACAGAGTACGGCCATCATTAGCTCAGATTAGGCTCTCAGCACCGCCTCGTTATTTATAACGGGATGGCACAATGGCCTACTTCAGGAGGACTGACATGCATACCACATGGAGTTGCAGTCGCGGGGGGGGGGGAGAGAGAACTGTGGATTACATCATGGGACCCAGAGAGGCCACCCACCTACTTAGCTGTTTCACCACCCCACCCATACCAATTGGAGCCGACCACACCTATCTTGCACTCTCCTTCACTGGCGACGCCACACCCCACACACCCATGATACGCACTCCACACACCATGATTTATTTCACACATGAGCTAGTCCACCTTATACTCGGTAGAGGTTGAGAAGGGACTCCTCCTACTCCACCCATCTACACCACTTCACATCTATTCTTTAGACATCAGCCATCAGCTCTTTCCCGCACACCACCCATACTCCCCCCCCCCAGGGACCATGCCACAGAACCGCTGGTACGATGAGGAGTGCAGAGACATCTACCACCGGTTGCATGCACAACGGACTCGTGGAGAGACCACTGATCGAGAGGCCAGACGACATATGAAGTCACTCACACGCCGAAAGCAGCGAGCTTTCGAAGAGGCACAAGAGCTAGAGCTATGCCACATGTTCATGAGCATGGACAGTGCCACAGCATGGCGCACCCTCCAAGAGCCACGACCGACTACCCCCATTGAGGATCCATAGGTATGGCACCACTACGTAGAGAAACTCTATGAGGTGCCGAACCAGCCTCCGATTCCACAACCTCTCGGGCCTTGACCCACGAGCTCCTCCTCCTTCACAGTGGAGATGGTCAAGAAGGCCATCCACTGACTACGACATTGCCGATCATCAAACCATGCAGGTTTACAGAGTGAGCACCTCATGTATGCAGCTGCCACGATAGCCCCGTTGATCGCACGCATTCAACCGGGCTATAGGGGAGGGCTTCCCATAGGAGTGGACCAACCACACCATTGTGCTGATCCTCAAGTCTGGAGATGCTTCGGACCCAGGGAATTCCAGGACTATCATGATCGGCCATACAATGGCCAAACTATATGGGGCAGTTCTTGAGGCTGAGCTCAGTTTTTATAGGGAGGCTGAGGACCTACGAGCTCTTGGCCAGGTAGGGTTCAAGCGCACCTTTTCTACTATCGACCACATCTTCGTTATACGCTGCCTTATTTATAGGGCAAAGGTATGGAAGAAGAGGCTTTAATGTTGCTTTGTGGATTTCCATAGGATTTGACACCGTCCCACGGGAGAGGCTCTTTCGACAAGTCCAGAGTTTGGGGATACCTTCAGAGATGATATGGGCCATCTATGCTCTCTATGAGAGAGTGACTAGGAGAGTTCGTTGTCCAGACGGTATGTCAGAGTCTATTGCTAGCACCATTGGTGTTAAGCAAGGATGCCCTCTCTCGCCAACCCTCTTCGAACTCTACATCGACGAGATCTCCGACTACATTCTACGAGCGGGAGGGGCAGGAGCGGACCTAGCAGGTACCACAGCCATGCTATATGTTGATGACATTGTACTGATTTCAAGAGTCACCAGAGGGCCTACAAAGCCATCTGAGAGCTTTAGATGAGCTTTCTACAGACAGGGAACTCACAGTGAATCTTGGGAAGACCAAGATCATGATCTTCCACACCTCCAAAGCAGTTCGTCGAGTCGCCACATTTACAACAACAGGAGGACGAGTAGAGATGGTCACCTCCTACATCTACCTGAGCTAGCGGCTAATCCCCCGCAAGTACAGGTGAATTCGGAGAGGTTTCACGCCCGAAATCTTGTCCGATTCAAAAGGCAAGTAGCCCTACAGGTGCGGGAGCTCGAGGTCTTGCTACAGATGCGACCGGCACGCGAAACGGAGCCCAAAACAGGGAATTACAGCCTGCTGTGTATTTTTGCAGGTTTAGGGTTTTGGCCCTAAACGGACCCTAATACCCCCAGGAGGTTCAGGGACGCGAGGGGACCGCTGTACAGGTGATCTGGTGCATTTTCAGGGCAGAAAACAGAGAATTCAGTGTGCTGCAGATTCTCGCCAGGTTTTGTCAAGTGTCCGTATGCGTCGGGAAGGTCATCTAATGCATGGGGATACTGACTCTGAAGGGTCCTAGTACAGTTATGCTGCCGAAATCGGGCCAGAACAGAAGAAATTCAGCCCTAATTGTGCAGGGCAGCTTGTAGGGAGTCACAGCTTTTATTCCCTCTTTTAAAGAATAAAGAAATACCGAAAGGGGCGCCTATTTAGGGGCCAATCTGGTGTCTGACTCGCATACAGATGCATTCTAGCATCTGTATCCCATTCCCCTCTCTTGTGTCATTATAGCACAGATAGAATAGACGACTAATAATGGGTGAAAGCTAAATCAAGGTTTGAAGAGGGAGGGCTAGGGATCATAGACCCAGCACAACAGAGCAGAGCCCTTCTTGGGAAGTTCATCGTCAGAGGACTTCTTCTACGTGAGGAGCCCTAGAAGGAGTTCTTGCTTCAGTGGCTTCGTGATAGGGTACCTCAGGCTGGAGGCCCTTGACGACCTTCGACCAAATGGATTTTCACAGAGATGCGCAGAGTTGGCTTGAGCAGGAGACTGGAGGACCGCTTCGCTGTGAGTTTGCTCCGTTCTTGAGAGCATCTATGGCGAGGCCTGGAGTAGCGTCAGCCTACTTATACGGAGGAGCGCTTGAGACAGCCCCTTGTTTGGAACCCCATGGTTAGCACTCAGAGAGGCCACTTGGTTGGTAGTCGGCCTCATGTTTCCTGCGGTCGCATGGCAAAGGGTCCAACACGTTCTTTAGGTGACTGGTTACAGTTTTCAGGCTCGTCAGAGGAGCTCCAGGGCTTGCAGCTTCAGGGCATGAGAGGGGTGCAGAGCATGTGTCAAGACATCTCAGAGGCAGTACCAGCTGAGTGGCTCACACCTCTCGACTCAGCAGTGCCCAGATAGATGGGAGCCTTCACGCGACTGGAGGTTCTCATCTCAGTTCGGGCTTGCTCAGAGACTATACCCTCCCTGTTTTTTGAGATACAGGGTGAGGAACGCTTACACCGAGTTGCAGTAGAGGCCCCGCAGGTGGCAGAGTGTTGTTTTCAGAGGATCCGAGTGGTAGGCATCTGTGGGAGGACTTGTGTCATCGATCCTGACCCAACAGCTCTTGAGACTGGACACTGGAGACTGTGGGCTTGGGAGAGCTGTCCACTGGCACGAGTACAGTGGGATCCTGGAGAGTGGCTTTGGAGGGACCCCTTTTCCTCTGCAGACCATCCAGGTGTCCCCTTCTTTCAGTACACTACGACTGGGACATCACATACTGGCAACACAGAGAGACGCTCGCCCTGTTACAGCACCTCATTGGCAGGAGGAGGGTCTCACAGCTAAGTTCTTGGCAGCTTTTTGGGAGAGGTTGTGGGACTCCAGACAGCCGAGACGAGTCACTTTGTTCTAGTGGCTGGTTGCACACAGAGCTTCAGTAGCTGGGAGCTGGCTTGTACATAGTGGTCTCTCGGCCACATGTGCAACTTGTGACCATCTTGTGGAGAGTCGGCGTCATTGTCTTTGAGACTGTCCTTTGGCACAGCAGGTGTGGCTTCGTGTCCTTTCCACAGCTCGGCAATACACTTGGGGGGCAATTGTTTTGGTCCACTCTCACGGGCCCGGCACTTCACTTTGAGCTATCTTCCACCAGCAGGATGATAGTGATGCAGGGGGGTCGGCCTACACTCCTGCCTGCTACAGAGCTTACTCCACAGGAGTGGTGCAGTGAGAGAGGAGTGTTGGGAGCTCATCAGTGGCCTGACACTCTGGTTCATCTGGCAGGCCCGCTGCTTCCGCATCTTCGAGGCTCGCCCTATACCACCAACAGAGACTGTTCGGTATCTTTGGCTAAAGCTGATCCACACTCTCAGAGGGCAGTTCGAGAGACTCCAGGGAAGTTCCGACCGCATGCGGGAGCACAGAGAGGCTTTCCTTCGACTTTGGCGTCCTGGGCCTTTTTTCACCATGGTCCAGGGTAGGCTCAGATGGCACTACCGTCCACCTGTGTGGCTTTTCCCTCCTCCCATTTCTTGATTTAGCCTCATTGTACATATGTTGTTTTCTCATTGGGAGAGTCTTCCCATCATGATTGTTGTAGCCCTCTCTTGTAGAGGAGGTTGTAGCCCTATGGGCAGTTTCATTAACTAATAGAAGGATCTTTTTCTCGAAAAAAACAAAATGTAACAAATCTAGGAAACCACAATGAGCGCCAAGCCAAAAATGATAAACCGTCCAAAGCAACATTATTATGACAAAAGTGGAGGGTTGCCCTGATGTTATCAAACATTACAT
Source organism: Adiantum capillus-veneris (assembly GCF_014529385.1). Classification (NCBI taxonomy): domain Eukaryota; kingdom Viridiplantae; phylum Streptophyta; class Polypodiopsida; order Polypodiales; family Pteridaceae; genus Adiantum; species Adiantum capillus-veneris. Next base: position 96,276,725 of record NC_140954.1, on the reverse strand, counting down.
TTGTAGAAAATGGCCAAAAAACTGGACAAGTCGCAGAAGCGGATGCAAAGGAAGTGCCAAAGATGAGTGTATCATGGCTCATTGGTTAAGGTGACGCAAGCGGAGAGAGGCAAAGAAGAGGTACCTCCTCCTTAAGCAAAACTTTCTGACAAAAAGACTTAGGTTGCCGTCGAGAAGAAACCAACCACCCTCCAAACCAATGAATTGACATAGGAGGATAGTAAAGCAAAAATGAAGAGGGTCAAGAAAAACCCTCGCAACCAATTTCTTGGTGGAGGCATTGGGAACAAGGACAGAAGTTGTCCCAGTCCCAAGTAACCCATCAGCATCTACATCTTTGCGCCACTCATGTCGTCTTTGATAACATGTGTTGTATGGCCATGTCTTCCACAATAGGCACTGTGAATGGTTTTGAGATTAAGGTTTTTGCGTTCGAGATCATAGACGCAACTGATCATTGCGTTCGTTGACCAGTCACATACTCTCTCTCTCTCTCTCTCTCTCTCTCTCTCTCTCTCTCTCTCTCTCTCTCTCTCTCTGTGGTCCATACCAATCTAGTTGTCAGAGCTAGAATCCTCCCCGTCGTGCACTCATTTTCTCTCTAAAGCTGAATTTCTTATTCTCTCACTACTCTCCACAATTTTCTCTCTCTAAAACTGGAGAGAATTTTTCCTCTAAACAGAAACTCTCTCTAAAAATGATTTTTATAACACTTTCTTCTTATGGCTGTTTTTAACTAAAAAGAAAAAGTTGGCACCCCAATTTTTAACACAAGGTTTCTTTTTGTTGGGCAATCCCTAAACTAAGGGGGAGGGGGCCAGAAATCTATGCGCCCTGTTTTTTGAAGGCCCCTATTCTTGCTGCCCCCCAAAACCTATAAAAGCATCCCTCCCCCCCGCCCCGCCACTTGCGCACACACAGTTCACTTGCAGATTGACCTTGATGATTGTCAGGCGTAGCGGATTCGAAATGGTGAAGATCTAGTTTTACACTTCCACAAAATCCTTTCCTTCTTTCCTTGCGTTGGTGATTGCTTTATGCTTCAATGATGGTTCCTTTTACTTTCACCCTAAGAGAATGCAATAGAGATGTGTGGAGAGAGAGAAAGAGAAGAGAAGAGAAGAGAGCGACACCCGATGGGGTCCCAACCAACCCTCTCAAAGGCCCCCCACACCGTTGCCGATGTGGTATTTGTTGTAGATTGCGTAAATGGAATATATATACAATGCAATGCCTCAATGCAGACTCTACTGACTCAAGGAATGATTGTCGCCGCGGTAACTCCTTCAAAAGAGGCACCTCCGGGGTTGATTTGATGCACCTTTGTATCCTCCTAGATGTGGGAATGACGGATGACCACCGCGGACTGATTTGCACTCCCGATGCGAGAATGACGAAGGGCTGAAAACGCCGATCTCGACAAGGCCGATGATGGACAACAATGGAGCAATCAATTCCGGCCAAGGAATGGCCGAGGGGAGACTCAATGGGCTGCCGAAGTACTTGCCCGCAACGGGAATGTAGCGAAGATAGATTCAAGCCACGTTCCGGCGACGGAATGGGCTGAAAACTGAAAACGCCGATGCTGATCTACTACTAGGGCTGATTTGGAGAGGATCTGCAAAAACACCAAGGCTGAAGAAAACGCTGGCTGATTTGGAGCAAAACGTTGGGCTGGTCTGCTCCCTTGCTGGCGCTATCTGCTCCTACAACTTGACTTGAGAATGGGAGCTCTCTTGCTCCTTTTATAGGTGAAGTATAGGCCTTAAAAATTTTATTAGGCCTGGGTAGGGCAAGTGTCCACCAGGTTTTCCAACAAACAAATCATAAAATAATTTATTAAAATTTGGTCCAAGGTGGGAGGCCAGATTGGGTGAAATTGTCGCACATCTGGCCGCCCCGGAATCTGATCGACGCGGGGAATGGCTCGTTGGATTCCTCTAACCTAGAACTACATGCACATCATGCCAGATGCCCACCGTAGTGTAATAACATTTGTGAAGACACATATACAAACCATTTATGCAAGAGGGTTCCAAAACTGAAAAACCTAATCTAATGGATTCGTTCGGACATACAAGTCATAGTTACCAGGAACGGGAAACCGGAACGGGAACGCGGAACAAAATGCCATTCCCTGTTACGGGTACTCACGTTTGAAACACGGAACGGGGATTCAGAACGGGAACTTGGAATGGGAACGGGGAACGGAGACCTGAAAACGGCCATTCCCTGTTACTATGATACAAGTCCCGTGCATAGGCTCACAAAATTGCCGGTACTAATTCTCCTAGGATTCTAGACACTCCTATCTAAGAAGAAAGGGAAAATTGGTTCTAGAAGTCGATGAAGCATGTCCACGTGGCACACGGAGCCATGTGCACGTGACATCCCCTCCTGCTTAAGGTGAGGTACGGGTACCGAACTCAAGCACGCCATAAGATGGTCTCTAATGAAGTTCCTTCTAGATGATGTCCTCTGCGGCAACTTTTGAGAGAGGCTCTCCCGGTGATGTGGAAATGTCCAAAACACAAGGATGGTGATGTTGCATCTACTCGCAAACAATGGACTGCCTCTTGGATCGAGGATGTCCTTGTTGGTTACCGGCCAACAATAACCTTTGTTGCCCCAACTCGGATTGTCTGAACCAAACTGCAAACCGGATGGATGCTCATAGAGCGAATGGCTAGAAATGCAAACGCCGATGTCCACGAAGGTTTCCGACAAGCCTATGCTGCCTCTACGCGAGAAGATTGGCAAGAGCAATGCCGAATGGGAGATGAAGATGGATATGTCCTTTGGAATGCCCACGAACCATGGCAAGTCCTCTGTATGATGTCTAATGAAACTGCCAAGTAACTCCTCAAAGATAGAGGCTCCTCTTGGGGCTTCGACTAGATTGCCGTATGATGGAAGCTCTAGATAAATCCTCATCTTTGCAACGGATGTGGTTGCAAATGTAGGCTCATGATGCCTGTGAACTCCTGCGGTGATTGCCTCGGATTGGAACCCGTTGGCTCCGGATTGACGACTACCGATTGCTAAGAAGATGCAAATGGTGCGGACTCTATGTGCTGCCAAAGATGTGTACAGATTAGTGATGATGCAATAACTCTTCGGGAGTGATGGAATTCTCCAAGCAGATGGGAGAGATGATTCTTCAAACAATGCCAAGACTCCAAAGCTAATAGGCTGACCTGGATGGCGCCTTCCTTTGTCGTCATAGGCCGCTAACATATCCTGATACTCGCAATCAACATTTTAATGTTTCCTGTGCAAATCTTCAATGATGCGATCTGTCATGTCGAAGAAATTATGACTACAAATATCCATGCTAGGACTTCTTTATGTCGAGGTGGCCGAGCATGCACACCACGTCAACTATCGTAACCCCCGGTATACAATGTTTGTATTTCCTACGCTCAAGGCGCACGGACCTACGCGCAATGGCAAGTCTTGCCATTCCCTAAGTGAGAGATTCATCCTTGGGTGAAACGCTACAACACACACTCAAACACAAGAGGAAATTTTTTTTCCAAACCTTAGCGGATTAGTGTAAAATTTTCAAAGCTCTGATACCAATGTCAAGTGCAGTGGAATTGAAACGGTGAAGATCTGGTTTTACACTTCCACAAAATCCATTCCTTCTTTCCTTGCATTAGTGATTGCTTTATGCTTCAATGATGGTTTGTCATGTGCACATCTAACCCTATGTGCATGTGGGCAAGCTACTTCATAACAAGGGTTCAGTTAGCCTAGCTTAAGAAGTGTTCTAGCACTTTTGTGAGTGTTCGCAAACCGTGCATGTCCAGGCACTTAGAGTAGATGCATATCCTCTAGTTGCACACAGCATGATCATCAGATTACCATCAGAACCCATTAGGAGCATTTTTATAGTGCACAAACCTATTTTCTCTATTTTAGCCATTTTTCACTTATTATTAATAAGTGACTTTGTTGGGAAACTGGGTAGGGCAATTTGACCAAGCCAGTATATAAGGAAACCCAGCTCTAGCACTTTCTGGCAGAAGAAGAAGCAGATAGCCTCTGAAGTCCACCTTCTCAGCAAGACCGGCAAGAAGACCTAGCTTTTTCAGCCATCAGAATCAGCCTGGTGTTTTCACCAAGTGCAAATCAGCCCCAATGTTTTGCCACTTGCAGATCAGCCTAGCGTTTACAGATCTCCTGGCGTTTTCTGCAGCAGACACAATTTCAGCCCTAGCGTTTTTGGATCAACAAGCCAGCCTAACGTTTTGCAGATTCCCAGATTCAGCCCTAGCTTCAGCGTTTCCAGTTTTCAGTATATAGACACCGTAGAACAACCCCCAAACCTCGCAAATCTCACCTTCCCTCGCCACACGGTTAGATCAGCCGAAGTTTGCAGATTCAGCCCGCTATTTGGAGATTTCAGCATCTGCATTTTCAGTGCATCATCATCGCCGTCGTCATCGCGACACAAAGTCAGAATTCAACAGATTCAAGATTTGCAGATTTCAGCCATAGCGTTAGCAGTTTTCAGCCCGTCTCGTCGTCGTCCTCATCGTCGTGACATCGTCGGCAAGTCCATTGCATTGTAGAGATTTGTGCAATCAATAGTAGACCGCTGAAAAGGAGACTCTCTCAGTCATTCCTTTTCCGAAGCATGACACACATTTATTGCATGATAAAGATGTGATTGTTCACAAGGATGATGGTTTGCATGATGATTTTTCTAGTGAAGCTAACCTCATTGCAAATACAATCAATCACAAAGAACCAATCTTGGCTCTCGAGTTGAGGTCTAAAGAACCCACTCAAGAAGTATTGTGTGTTCGCATGATTAGTGAGCACGCATTGTTCGAGTGTTTCATTCGTGAACGTTTCTTGTATTTTCGTCACCGTCTTTATGTGTTCCCTTTTCATAGGCATGCCGTATTGTACGATGCACACGATTCACTCACAGATGAGCACGAATGTATGCGGATTACTCTCGAAAAGAAAAACAATTTGCATTCAAGGAATTCACATTGTTTACCGATTGTCCCTTTTGTCAATCGCTTTTACATGTCTCTTCCTTGGCATGACACAGTCTTAGAAAGAGCACGAGAAAGATTATCCATCAAGCATCTGCATTTCCGTTGTGATTTGCCACAGTTGATAGGTTTAGGTCGAAAAGTCAAGATACGATCTCACTTTTTGCATGTGTTTGGTAAACGGTTTGGCACTCCGTCACTTTGTTCATCTGCATTGCTTGCGCAGTCTTTTCGGAAGAATAGTATTTTTCCAGTCACTCTACATAGATTGGGTATGTTAATGATTTTGTGTTGGAGGTGGTTTCAAGGATTTTCCTCCTCGGAGATTCTCGAAGAAGGTAGACGCACGACCATAGCCGAAGTTGGAGCATTAAAGCCGCCACAAATCACTTTGTCGCTTTCGACGCGCCCAAAGAAGCAAGCATTGCAGACCTTCATGAAGTTCTAGCATCGCACGACCCACGCATCAGAGTGGGCCGACGAAGAGTTCTTCGCAAGATTCCAAGCGTTGTTGGCGCTCTCCCCCGACGCCATACAATTCGGTACCAGTACCTCATTTTGAAAAGGAGGGGATGTCACGTGCACATCTAACCCTATGTGCATGTGGACAAGCTACTTCAGGTCTAGGGTTCAGATCAACTTAAGAAGTGTTCTGGCACCTTTGTGATCCTGTGTGCAGGCCGTGCATGTCCAGGCACGAGTAGTTGCATTTCCTCTGGTTGCACACAGTATGATGATCGGCATGAGTCAATACCCATCATGAGCATTTTACAGTGCACAAAACCCATTTTCCCAATTTATCCATTTTTCACTTATTATTTAATTAGTGATTTTTGTTGAAAAATTGGGTACGGCAAATTTGCTAAGCTACCATAAATAAAACCTAGCACTAGCACTTTCTGGCAGAAGAGGCAACAAAAGTTCCAGCAACTTGTAGTGCACCTTCTCAGCAAGACCGGCAGGAGGCCTAGCGTTTCCAGCCAACAGCAGAGCAGATAGTGTTTTTGGCTACAAATCAGCCAAGCGTTTTCTGATACAGATTCAGCCTAGCGTTTCAACAGATAGCAGATCAACCTTTGAGTTTTTGCTAGAGTCCACCTGGCGTTTTTTCAATTTGCAAACTCAGCCTAGCGTTTGCAGATTCCGGTGTCAGATCGGCCCCAGTGCATCACCGTTTTCAGTTTTCAGCACTTAGACACAACAGATCAATCCCTAGCCTCGCAGATCTCACCTACCCGCAGCAGATCCTCGCTGTACAGTCAAGTCAGCCAGCGTTTTCAGATTCAGCCCGTTGTCCGCAGATTTTAGCATCTGCGTTTCCAACGCATTGTCGTCGTTGTCACCATCCTCGCCGACACAGTGTCAGTATTCAGCAGAAGTCGACGTTTTTTGCAGATTTCAGTCCTAGCATTTTCAGATTTCAGCCTGTCCTCGTCGTCGTCGTCATCGTCATCGTCGTCGACATCATCGGCAAGTCCATTGCATCTAGACCATTGTACCAGATTTGTGCAATCAATAGCATAGACCTCTCTCGCCATAGAGAGGAGCCTCTTCGAATCGATCCTACTGAAACAAGAGGATCCCTGTAGTCGGTCAAAAATATCATTGATCCTCGGAATCAGAAACCTATTATTAATGGTGATTTTATTGAGAGCTCTATAATCAATGCACATTCTCCAAGATCTGTCTTTCTTCAAAACCAACAACACCCGAGAGCCATAAGGTGAAGTACTCCCCTGAATAAGACCCTTTTCCAAGAGGTCTTTCACTCAATTCATAATTTCTTCATTCTGGGTTCGGGCTCACATGGTAAGGTGGCCGGTTCGGTGGTGTGCTTCCAGGTATCATATCAATGGTATGATCCTCAGGACGAGCTGGTGGCAACTCGCCTGGTAGGCCCTCTAGAAAGCAATCGGCATGAGTGTGGAGAAAAACTTGGCGTTCTTCATCAAGTTCAGACATATTTGTCCTATGTTCATCATTCAATTGTAAGGTGCAGCGGAAGTGAATGTTGAACTTTGCTCAAGATGAGTGCTCCGAATTGTGCTCAAGGATTCTTTTTACTTACGGAAGGGAGAGCCCTCCGTTCCTTTAGTGAGAGAGTGCAATGGACACAAACAAAGTGATGAACACTGTGAATGAAGGTGCATGAGACTAAGAGATAGAGAGAGAAGAGAATGCGACACCAGAGACCCTCCTCCGAAGGCCCCACTCTCTATGGTGAGAGCGGTCTACTATTGATTGCACAAATCTCTACAATGCTTGAACTTGCCGACGATGTCGACGACGATGAGGACGACGACAAGACGGGCTGAAATCTAAAAATGCTAATGGCTGAAATCTGCAAATCTTTATCTGCTAAATTCTGACTCTATGTCGATGACGACGATACGACGACGACGCGCTGAATACGCTGATGCTTGTGGGGATTCTGTCACGAAGATCTGCAAAAACGCTGAAGTGCTTTGCAGATGCAAAAACGCTAGGCTGGTTTCTGTCTTCTGCTGCTACAGGTGGTCTTGCAATGCAAAACGCTAGGCTGGTCTGCTATGATTCTGTCGCCGGGAATCTGCAAGTGCAAAAATGTTGTGCAAAAACACTAGGGCTTCTATTGACAGAAAACGCTAGAGTTGTCGCGAGGGTTGGTCTTGCTGAGAAGTTGCCTATTGAGCAAGGTGCTCCTACTACCTCTTCTGCCAGAAAGTGCTAGCGCTAGGTTTCTATATATACAAACTTAGCAAAATTGCCCTACCTAGTTTCCAACAGAAGTCACTTAGAAATAAAATAATAAGTGAAAAATGTTTAAAATAGGAAAACTAGGTCTTCTGCCCTATAAAATGATCCTAATGGAATCTAATGGAAATGTTGATGATCATGCTGTGTGCAACCAGAGGGTATGCATCTAATCTAAGTGTCTGGACATGCACGGTCTATGAACAGACTCACAAAAGTGCCAGATCACTTCCTATTCTAGACTGACTTGACTAAATTGAACCTTGTTCATGCTGTAGCTTGTCCACGGATACATAGGGTTGGATGTGTCACGTGACATCCCTTCCTTTTGAAAGTGATGGTACCGAACTGTATGGCATCGAGGGAGATCGCCAACAGCGTCTGGAATCCTGGAAAGGACTTCGCTGGCCCACTTTGATGCGTGGGTCATGCAATACTTGACCTTCATAAAGGTCTGCAACGCTTGCTTCTTTAGGCCTCACCGAAAGGGACACAGAGTCTTCTGTGGCTCCTTCAATGCTTCAACTTCGTCTATAGTCATGCGATTACCTTCTTCAAGAATCTCCGAGGCTGAAATTTCCTCAAACCACTTCCAACACAAAAACATGAACATACCCATTCCATGTAAAGTGACTGGAAAAATACTATTCTACTATAGAGACTATGCATGCAATGCAGATGAAGAAAGAGACGGAGTGTCAAACCATTCACCAAAAACACGCAAACAATGGGGTCGAATCTTGACTTTCTAATCTAAATCAATCAACTGTGGCAAATCACAATGGAAATGCTCAATCCTTCTTGTGCTCTTTCGGATACCATGTCATGCCAAGGAAGAGACATGGGATGTGACTTCCTTGAATGCATACTTTTCAGCTTTTCATGAGTAATCCACGTACATCGTGCTCATTCATGAGTGCATCGTGCTCAACGTACAATATGGCATACCTATGAAAAGGGATCACATAAAGATGCTGACTAAAATACAAGAAAACGATCATGAATGAAACACTCGGACAATGCCTCCTGACTAATCATTCGAGTACATAATACTTCCTGTGGGGGTTCTTGAGACCTAGGCTCGAGGGCCAAGATCAATTCTTCCTGAGGGGTTTCTTTCTGAGGAGGCTCTTCTTGAGGAGGGTCTTTGGACCTCGACTTGAGAGCCAAGATCGGTTCTTCGTGATTGATCGAATCTGCAATGAGGTTAGCTTCACTAGAAAAAGTATCAACTAACACATCACCCTTGTGAACAATCACATCATCTTTATCTTGCAAATCATCATGCTTGTGAGAAATCACATCTTGATCATGCAAATCATCATGCTTATCATTGTCATCCAAATCATCATGCTTATCATTATCATTCAATTCATCATGCTTATCATCATGCAAATCTTGTGTGTCCTGCTTTGGAGAAGAAGAGACTGAGAAAGTCTCCTTTTCCCGAATCTCTTGCATCTGTGCCTGCACTTGAGAAAAGAGTCGCAAGAACTCTTTCATGTGTTGGTCGCTCTTTTCTTTTCTTGCTTTGTTCTCACGATCAAATTCTGCTTGTCTTGCTTTGTTCTCACGATCAAATTTGGCTTGTCTTTCCAAGCGTGCTTGGTCGTGCTCACGCTCTATGGCTTCCATTCTTGCTTCGTATTCACAATCTAAAGCTGCCCTTCTTTCTGCGGATTCACGATCTATGGCTGCCATCCTTTCTGCTTTTCTTGCTAACTCCCTGTCCATCATCATCTTGTCGAAAGTCTCCATAGGAGTTAGTGCAATCCTTGTCGTAGATGGAGAAGGGGGAGGGTCGGAAAACCCTCCTGGTGGGAAAAACTCTTCTCCGACACTCCCATGCTCACCACCTCCATGCGAAGTATCCATTCCGCTTCGGGTGATGACCATCCACTGAAGTCTTGGATTCTTGTGGGTCTTGGGTTCTTAAGTTCACCAAGAACTTGGGTTCTTGCGGGTCTTGGTTCTTGAGGTTCTTGAGGGTCTTAAGGGTCTTGAGTTTCTTCTTTCGCTTGCAATCTGTGTTAAAGAAGGATCTTCTCTTCACCCGAGTTCTGCTCTTTTCCGTGGGCGCACCCGTTGGCGGCCTTGCGCTCACACCAGGGTTGCTTTTCTCCACCTCACGTCGATTGGCCGGCCGCTAAGTGCACGGTCCGCTCTCAATGAGTAAAAAGAGGCACAAGGGGAGGCTGGACAAGCCCTTCTTTCTTTGGTTTCCTGTCACTCTTCAAAAACACGATTAGGAATCGACACGCCCAAGAAATCTTGGGTTACGTGTGACCTCAACAAGCAAAAAAATTATGTGGTTCTTTCCTTGAGTGATTCAGGACGCTGCCAAAGCTCTGATACCAATGTAAGGTGGAGCGGAAGTGAATGTTGAACTTTGCTCAAGATGAGTGCTCCGAACTGTGCTCAAGGATTCCTTTTACTTACGGAAAGGAGAGGCCTCCGTTCCTTTAGTGAGAGAGTGCAATGGACACAAACAAAGTGATGAACACTGTTAATGAAGGTGCATGAGATTGAGAGATAGAGAGAGAAGAGAATACGACACCAAAGATATTGTCAAACCCTCCTCCGAAGGCCCCACTCTCTATGGCGAGAGCGGTCTACTATTGATTGCACAAATTTCTACAATGCTTGGACTTGCCGATGATGTCGACGACAATGAGGACGACGATGAGACGGGCTGAAATCTGAAAATGCTAATGGCTGAAATCTGCAAATCTTTATCTGCTGAATTTTGACTCTATGTCGATGACGATGTCTGACGACGGTACGACGATGACACGCTGAAAATGCTGATGCTTGTGGGGATTCCGTCACGAAGATCTGCAAAAACGCTGAAGTGCTTTGCAGATGCAAAAACACTAGGGCTGGTTTCTGTCTTTTGCTGCTGCCGGTGGTCTTGCAATGCAAAACGCTAGGATGATCTGCTATGATTCTGTCGGCCGGGAATCTGCAAGTGCAAAAACATTGGCTGATCTGCTGCAAAAACGCTAGGCCTTATATTGAGAGAAAACGCCAAAGTTGTCGCGGGGGTTGGTCTTGCTGAGAAGTTGCCTGTTGAGCAAGGTGCTCCTACTACCTCTTCTGCCAGAAAGTGCTAGCGCTAGGTTTCTATATATACAAACTTAGCAAAATTGCCCTACCTAGTTTCCAACAAAAGTCACTTAAAAATAATAAGTGAAAAATGTCAAAAATAGGGAAAATAGGTCTTCTGCCCTGTAAAATGATCCTGATGGAATCTCACGGAAATGTTGATGATCATGTTGTGTGCAACCAGAGGATATGCATCTAATCTAAGTGTCTGGACATGCACGGTCTGCGAACACACTCACAAAAGTGCAAGATCACTTCCTATTCTAGATTGACTTGACTGAATTGAACCTTGGTCATGCTATAGCTTGTCCACGGACACATAGGGTTGGATGTGTCACGTGACATCAACTCTTTCAAGAAGATCGAGTAAACAAATAGACTGGATTTCATTAATTTTGAAACGTCCAAGGCCGATACAATAGGGACAGACTCGCCCTTCCATTTCACATCAAGTACAATTTTTCGGCCCTTTTCGTTAGTCAATGTCGCTTTCTTCGCCCGATAATCGACCACGGTATTGTTCTTATGGTACCAAGGGACTCCCAGGAGGACATCACAACCTTCCAAGAGCATTATGTAGAAGTCCTCTTGCCCCAAATACCCCTGACAATGCAACCGAAGTTTGCCAATGACAGGTGTAATGGCCACGTCCTTATCGGGTGCCGCAAGAACTGCCTCTGCTTGTGGTCCCATCCAATTTGGTATAATCTCGAGCCACACCGCCAATTCAGGTGAAATGTTTCAGTTTGCCTTGGCTCCTCCATCAAAGAAAATTAGGGCTTCTTGATCTTTCACTTTGCCCCAAGCTCGGCAAAGTTCTGTACTTTCATCAATTGTGCTTGGGTCGATACCCATGAAATCTGGAACCAATCCTGCTTTCATCTTGCCTTTTTGTCTACGTTCCTCACCTGCCCTCAAACTCTCTCGTTTGTCTTCATTATGTTCTTGCAGTGCCTTTTTAGGGCACTTCGCGGAAACGTGCTCATGTTCCCCGCATCCAAAACACTTCCCCTCTTTGATGTAATTGGCCCTCTCTCGAAGAGTAAGCCGAGGTCGTAAATCCTTGTCTTTCTTTTCTTAGGGGCTCTTTTTCTTTCTACTTTCATTATTAGAAGTCTGTTGGATTCTCTGAGTCAAGATCTCATCAGTGAGGTAAGTCAGCTTTGGCTTCTTCTCTTTATGGTCTGACTTGTCCTCCTTCTCCTGTGACTTCTTCTGTGGGCATTCATTTCTATAAACGAGATCTTCTTAAATGAAGAAGCTGGTAGAAAAGAGCTCCAAAATCTCTTGCAATACGCGTCCAAAGAATCTCCCTTGGTCATCCGAAGATGATTCCAAGCAATTCGTGTATCTTGTTTGTACTCCCGAGTCAGCCAAGAAGAAATAAAAAGCCTTTTGAGTTTCAACATTTAATCGGAGCTTCCTTGTTTAGTAGAAGGGCGGACCACCATGTTCGAGCATTTCCCTTGAAGAAAGAGGTAGCCCTCCGAATCCTGGAGTGCTCTGAGTAATGCCCTCCAGAGAAAGCTACGTCAAACTGCTGTATGAAGGCCAAAGCCCTCGGAGCATCTCGGAGTGTCAAACTTAATTGATTGTCCACCTCTTTAAATTCTCTAACTTTCTTGCTTTTATCTTCGAGGAAGTCATACTGGTTGGCTTTATAAAAATGCTTCTTCTTTGCGTAAAACAGGTGATCATCGGAGTCCAAACTATCTGAGGATGAGTCCTTTGTACAACTGTCAGAAATTGGGCGAAACTTAGGCTTCTTTGCCTTTTTCTTGCCCTTCCCAAAGCTTTGCTTTTTGCTTCGCTTTTTCCCTTCTTGTCTTCTTCGCTCGAGTCAGAAGAGCTAGAAGAACTGTCAAAAGAAGAAGAAGAAGAAGAAGCGGGTAGTCCTTCAAATCGTATACGCTTCTTCTGCTTTCTTGTCGATGCAAAAGTAGATGGACGACCCAAATAACTGGGAAGTCGGTTCCTTTCTTCTGCTTTTTGGCTTTGTTGTTCACGTTCAAAAGCTGTCTGATCTGTGTCTGAATCACCTCTTCTAATTCTTGCTCTGTAAACATCCTCAGAGAAGGAGGTTCTTGAGTACCGGTTTGATGGGTGGCTCTGTGGCTTTCTGCCACTGGGTGTGCACTTCTTCGAAGAATTGCTTAGTCAAAAATTTTGCAAATTTCGGATCCTTCGCAATGTTAATCATCATCTGTCGCGTCGTCAACCACTTGTCGATGTTCCATCTCTTCAATCTCTGCCTGAGTAGGCCGAGGTGGGCCGTACTCTTCATGCGAATCTTCTTCGTGATCTCCTCCCGCATTCCCAGATGCAGAAGAAGTCGATTGCTCTTTGTTGGAATCCATAAGTGTCACGAGAAAAGGATCGGATTTCCTGGTAGCACAGAAATCGGCCGTGCTTTGATACCACTGTAACAAACTTGGACACCCCAAGTCAAGATTCTACTGCGACACAGCAGAGATTCACTTCAAAAACAGCTCACAATTCACACTTGAGTCGATACGGCCCGGCATAGTGCCTAGAGATATTGGCCCCAAAGACTGGTGTCCCTTTCGGTATTTCTTTTTGTATTAATCTGTGTTCAAAGTACAAGAGAGTGGGTAGGTGCTCACTCTCAAACTCTGCGTCCAGATGCTTTGAGAAGTGAGGCCCTACCCACTTATTTATTGGTACAAGGGATGTCCAAAAAGCAAAGCCCCAAAAGCAATAAGTGAAAAGCTTCTTAAAATAAAGCATTATCCCAAAAGCTGCCAAGTATTTTCAACCAGCACAAAATCAGGAATTATGTACGCTATCAGCATGTTCTGTAATTTGCGGAGAATCCGTATAGATGCCACGTCAACCGTTCCGCAGGTTTTGCACCAGAAAACCCGGAACTACCGTACAGTCTGCCACGTGTGTTGTCTGTCCAATTGTGTGTATATCTAGGACAGTGCCACGTCACCAATTTGTGACTTGTACAGCCCGCTACTACGAATTGGGAGGCTTCTCAGGCTTGTGGCTCGAGTCTTGAGTCTTAAGACTCGAGAGTTGCGATTTTAGGACTTCCATTATATACCTTCATAAGTTCAGAATAGTCTGAACTCACGAATTATAAGAGGGAATAAAGCACTCATAAAACTATAAAAGCAAGGGACACAAGAAAAGAAAAGAAAAACAAAAATAAACAAACAAACAAACTAAATCACTTAGTTTGCTACGAAACAAAACTAGATAAAACAAAACATTATTAACTAGGACTTCCATTATCCTTTACCTTTTTGTATGGCTACTTGCCCTCTTTGTAGCATCTTTTATTTGTCACCTTTAGTCTTTTGACATTGTGGTCACCGGTTTGGCCCCCTTGTAGTCTCATTAAAATATATGTCACCTTTGGTTTTTTTGTAGCCCCTTGGTGGGCCTTGTTAGCCAGAATTAAGCGAAAAGTGTTATCTCTGACTTCTACTCTTGCAATTATTTGAGAGCTCTAATTTGTAATTACATGTGTTATTGTGTATGGGCATTGTGTTTGTTCAATGTTCTGTATGTACCATCATCCATGGCCGCAGCGCCGCACATCCCAATCAAGTCATAATAAGGTTGAATGGTCTTCGAATAGTGTTTTTTGTGGGTGTTAAAGGACTCTAGTACTACTTGTATTCAAACACATAACACTACGAATAGCATTATTTGGATGTTTTTTAAGCCTCCCGTTTCGCCCCGTTCTCGTCCCCCGTTCCGCAGGGAGGCCCGTCGCCGTTCCCATTCTGGATAACTATGCTAAAAACATTGCTATAAGCAGTAATTTCAGCAATCCACGCAGTGCCAAAGGTACTAGATGCTATGAGTCAAAAGTGGAAGACGGTGTGTGCACCAAGACCAGGCTGAAGTCCAAAGGCCTGAAGGAATACAAAGCAAAGCCAGCCACAAATAGGAACACCAAAGGGGCCCAAGGAGATGGATCTCCAACCAGTAGTGATCCCAAGATGGAGCATTGGTGGCAAGGATGAATAAATGCTGGTAGCTGTGATAGAGTAAAAACACCGGAACCCCACCAAAGTTAATTAATAATGCTAGTGTTCTAAGCTTCAATAAAACACTCAGCCTGGTTTAAGAAACACTGGTCTGACCAGGTTTTAAAAACCGTATTGATCGGAAAAAGCTGGTGCTAAGCCAACGACGGGCAGCTTGGGCTGAGGGAGAGTGGGTGGACGAGGAAGAGATGTCAAGCATGAGCTGGCAGTTGCTTCACTAAGGATGCAGATGGCAAGTTGTTAAAGCCCGGTGCCATCCAAATAAATTCCCTTGTGGTTCTTTATGATCCACCTTCTCACCGGATCCAATATCAACATGTCCAAGATAAGTCTCCACTGGGAACTCAACTCTTTAGCTCTTGGAACTGGGGGTTCAGCATGTAGGCTGCTCCATGAAAGATGGAGTCATAAGAGTTCCACCTACTATGCAAAGATCCGGTAGATGATCATACATGATTTTGGTTGGCTGTGGAGTTGCTTTTTATGCAAGAAATCTATGCTGACCTTCTCTGCCCCACCTTTCCTCTTCTAAGGAGAAAGCTTGCATGACCGCACCGCATGTGCAACATCTACAAACAGCGGTCTGACCTCATCGTACCTAGTCCAAGTTATCCTATTTCCCTCTTGAAGAAGAGGCCTTAAGTCCAAGACAAGTTAAATAGACCTTGGCAGTCTCTTTTAACGTAAAAGAGCTCTCTCTCTCTCTCTCTCTCTCTCTCTCTCTCTCTCTCTCTCTCTCTCTCTCTCGTGTGTGGGTGGATAGGTGTGTGTACTAATAAAAAGAGAAAAATGGTATAACCTTTTTATCACCCAAGTGTGGTAGATTGGTTATGCCATTTCCCTCTTGAATAATAGGTCTTGAGTTCAACTCATCGTTAGCTAGATCTTTAAGGTCTCTTGGGATAGTTTCCTATGACGTTAAAACTCTCTTCTTCTCGGGTGTGTGGGTGGGTGTGTGTGCGTCCGTTAATAAAAAGAGGAAAATGATATAGCCTTTTTATCACCCAAGTGTCTTCTCTCTCTCTCTCTCTCTCTCTCTCTCTCTCTCTCTCTAGCAGAGAGAGAGAGAGAGAGCAGAGAGAGAGAGAGTGTGTGTGTCGTGAACGAACAGAAAGAAATGGTAAGTTGCATACACAGGTAGACAGAAAATGAGGCACGGCGAACGAATTGCAGATGCGGCAAGCCTACCTGCGCCCTGAGTCTGTGTCGAGACGTCTGAGGCTAAGTGCAATACACCATTATGGACTCCAAGCTCACTGCGTGCAGATCGAGTGTGCTTCAAAAGTTGAAAGTTGAAAATGGCAGGCGCGCGCCGTGAAGAAAATGTGCTGCGACTATGAATTTATACTATAACCATACTAGCCTACACTCTCCTCGTCACTATATGGCAGCCAAGGGGGATCTAGGGCCCAAATTTGGGGACGCAAGACAGCTTCAATCTCGGCTGTCGGATCACGCAGTGAACTAGGGGTGAACTAAGGGGTGAACTCAGGGCAAAAATGGCGCCCCAAGTTCACTCTTAGTTCACCCCTATTTCGCCCGCCTCGCGGGGTGTGGGTCGAACCTAGAACGTCTCGATTGTCACACGAATGCACTACCACCACGTTAGCGCGCGTCGTTGTCTATGTTTGCATGACACATTATCATATCCTAGTTTAGGCGCCCCTGGTTCACCCACCCCTAGCTTACCCGCCTCTAGTTCACGGTTAGTTCACCCTCAGTTCACCCACCCCTAGTTCACTTTGTGATCCGACGGCGGAGATTAAAGCCGCCTCGCGTCCCAAATTTGGGCCCTAGATCCCCTCTGACCCAGAGTCGTGCCATATAGTGACAAGGCTACTCTCTCTCTCTCTCTCTCTCTCTCTCTCTCTCTCTCACACACACACACACACACACACACACATACACAAAAACTCTGGCATTCATATAATTGGTTCATTAGAGGAGCATCTGCCCTCACCTTTCCAAAATGCACCGGATAAGTATATACATGCAGCCCCTTTGCAAAATGCATGGGATGTGCATACACACATGCCTCTCGCTTATTTACTTCGTTAGCGTAAGAGGCATTTTCAAATCCCTGGCCTCTCGTTAACCCACGTGGCTCCTCTTCTTTTTTTAAACCCAGCAATGAAAAGCTTTAAAAAAAACTACGTTGTCAAAAGCTACCGAGTGAATAAAATAAAAAAGCATTATGCGTTGCTCTCAACAGCAAGTGGATCTTCTCCACAAGCAATTCGCAGGTTCCCAGAAGAAGCCACAAGCAATTCACAAGTTGCAACCACAAGCAATTCACAAGTTGCCAGAAGCAGCTCCGATATGGGTTTAAAAGTTCACCCTGACATTGTTAGTCAGGGGTTGTTGCAAAAAACTGCCGTGCTTGGCAATGCCTTGGTCGACATGTATGCCAAATGTGGTGCTCCTGTGCAGGATGTCATCTTTTGAAACACACTAATTGGATGATATGCCCGACAAGGGCCGGGCAAGAAGCTCTGGGCTGTTTTGGGTAGGTGCGAAGCGAGGGCCTTTCTCCATACGCTATCACCTACGTGTGCATCTTGCAGGCATGTGGCTCTATGCAATGTG
Source organism: Adiantum capillus-veneris (assembly GCF_014529385.1). Classification (NCBI taxonomy): domain Eukaryota; kingdom Viridiplantae; phylum Streptophyta; class Polypodiopsida; order Polypodiales; family Pteridaceae; genus Adiantum; species Adiantum capillus-veneris. The sequence continues at coordinate 96,259,264 of NC_140954.1, read as the reverse complement.
CTCTTGAAAAGAGATGGCATGCTTGGCACCATGAGACCTACTACTTACTCTTGCACCTTGAAGGCCAGTGACCTTATGCAAGCGGTTGACATGGGTGAGAGAATTAATGAGACCATACGTGGTCCGACGCTCTTGGGGAAGCATGTCATGCTCTAGGCTGCTTTTAGCGGATGCAAAGCAAGTGTATCTCTCCAAATTTAGTCATCTATACGTTGCCTTGAAGGCTATGCTTGCATCTTGAAGGCATATTGCTCTATGCAAGAGCTCGAGGAGGTTCCTTTTTGGAGTGTGGACTCTTGGAATACATTGATTCCAAGATTTTCCTTGTGCAGCATGCTTTGCATTGTCTTGGTCGATATGGATGCAAAGCGAGGGCCTCTCTCCAGATGCAATTATCAACATATGTATCTTGAAGGCATGTAACTCTACACAAGATACTGATATGGGCACAAAAATTAGCAATTATATTGTTAGTCAGAGGTTGTAATTGAAAAACGATATCATGCTTGGTACTCCCTTGGTCGTATGTAAGCCAAATGTGGAGTGCTTAAGAAAGCACAAATAGAACTTGAGCAGCTTCCTAGCTGGAATGTCGCCTCTTGGAATGCACTAATTGTGGGATGTGCACAACAAGAGCAAGGCCAGAAAGATCTTGTTGAAGTGAAGTGAGGGGCTCTCTCCAGATATGATCAACTATGCATGCATCTTGAACGCATGTGGCTCTACGAGAGATGTTGATATGAGCACAAAGACTCACCATTATATTGTTAGTTAGAGGCTTTGAAAAAGGATGTCATGTTTGACACTACCTACTATGGTGTGCTTGAGAAAGCACAAAAAGACGTGCTTGAGGAGCTTCCTGTCCGAAATGTTACCTCTGGGAATGCAATGATTGCAAGATGTGCACAACAAGAGCAGGCTGTTGAAAAATGAAGTCATGCTTGGCACTGGTTGATGCCAAATCTAGTGCGCTTGAGAAAGCACAAAGAGTGCTTGAGCAGCTTTTTGGACGGAATGTTGCCTCTTGGAATGCATTGGAGCGCAACAAGAGTAGGGCTAGAAAGTTCTCGTTGAAGAAAAACGAGGAGCTCTCCTCGGATGCAATTAGTTACGCATGCATCTTGAACGTATGTGGCTCTATGCAAGATGATGATATGGGCACAAATGTTCCACCATTATATTGTTTGTTAGAAGCTGTTGCAAAAGGATGTCGTGCTTGGCACTACCTTGGTCGATATGTATGCCAAATGTGGGCTGCATGACAAAGCCAAAAAGTGCTTGAGCAGCTTCTTGGCCAGAATGTCGCCTCTTGGAATGCACTGATTGCGGGATGCACGCAACAAGGGCAGGGCCAAAAATCTCTTGTTGAAGCGAAGCGAGGGACTCGCTCCAGATGCAATCAGCTACACTTGTATCTTGAAGACATGTTGCTCTGTGCAAGATGGCATTGATATAGGCACAAAGATTCACCATTGTATTGTTACTCAGAGGCTGTTGAAAAAGGATGTCATGCTTGGCACTGCCTAATGTGGTTGGTGTGCTTCAGAAAGCACAAAAAGTGGTTGAGCAACTTTCTGTCCAGAATGTGGCCTCTTGGAATGCTCTGATTGCGGGATGTGTACAACAGGAGCATGGGCAAAATTCTCTAGGTTGTTTTCAGCAGATGCAAAGCAAGTATATCGCTCCAAATTCAGTCACTTATACTTTCGTCTTGAAGGCATGTGGCTCTACACAAGTGCTCGAGGAGATTCGTGTCCTGAGTGTGGACTCTTGGAATGCACTGATTTCATGATTTGCTCCACAAGGGCACGGCCAAAAAGCTCTATTTTGTTTTCAGCAGCCTATATCCAGATGCAATCACGTACGCAAGAAGCTGAATGGGCACAAAAATTCACAATTGTATTGTTGGTCAGAGGCTATTGAAAAAAGATGTTGTGCTTGGTATTGCCTTCCAAATGTGGTGCATTTGAGAAAGCACAAAAAGTGGTTGAGGAGATTTTCGTCTGGAATGTCATCTCTTGGAATGCACTAATTGCAGGATACGCACGACAGAAAGCTCTAGGTTGTTTTCAGCAGTGCATCTCTCCAAATTCAGTCTCAATGTGACCTTCTGCAAGCCGTTGACATGGTTGAGAGAATAAATGAGGCCATACCTCGTCCGGGGCTCTTGGGGAAGCATGTTATGCTCTAGGATGCTTTCAGCAGACACAAATCGAGTGTACCTCTCCAGATTTGGTCACCTATACTTTCTTATATGCTTACATATTGAAGGCATCTTGCTCTATGCAAGAGCTCGAGGACCTTCGTTTTGGAGTGTGGACTCTTGGAATGCAGTAATTCCAAGATTTTCCTTGTGCAACGTGCTTTGCATTGTCTTGATCTATATATATGCAAAGCGAGGGCCTCTTTCCACATGCAATCATCGACGTATGTATCTTGAAGGCATGTAACTCTACACAAGATACTAATATGGGCACAAAAATTCGCAATTAAATTGTTAGTCAAAGGTTGTTGAAAAAGGATGCCATGCTTGGCACTGCCTTGGTTGATATTGTAAGCCAAATGTGGAGTGCTTAAGAAAGCACAAAAAGAACTTGAGCAGCTTCCTGGCGGAATGTTGCCTCTTGAGAGATGTGTGCACGGCCAAAAATCTCTTGTTGAAGCTAAGCGAGGGGCTCTCTCTAGATGCAGTTAGTTACGAATGCATCTTGAAGGCATGTGGCTCTACGCAGAATGCCGATATGGGCACAAAGATTCTCCATTATATTGCTAGTTAGAGGCTATTGAAAGAGGATGTCATGCTTGGCACTGCCTAATGTGGTGCGCTTGAGAAAGCACAAAAAGTGCTTTGAGGAGCTTCTTGCTCGGAATGTCACCTCTAGGAATGCATTGATTGCGGGATGCGTGCAACAAGAGTAGGGATGTTGAAGAAAGATGTCCTGCTTGGCACTGCCTTGGTCGATGTGTATGCCACATGTGTTTCTATTGAGAAAGCACAATTTTCTTTCTTAGTGTGCTCATTGCATGGATTGTTGCTCAACAGTTCTTGGAAACATGTTGTGCTTGCCAATTCTTTGGCTCATATGTATGTTTTGGTGTTCATATGTATGTTGTGGTGCCGTTGGTCAACATGTATGTCAAATGAGGGACGCCGTGGAGCCCTGCGCTATTACCAACAAATGCAAAGTGAGGGCACCTCTCCAAATGCAATCACCCATGCTTTCGTCTTGAAGGCATGTCACACTTCCTTGATGTCTGGAATGTCGTATCTTCAAGTGCATCTGATTGGGGGATATGCCCAACAGTGACAGGACCGGGAAGCTTTGGCTGGCTGGCTATTTTCAAGATGCAAAGCGAAGACATTTCTCTTGATGTAATCACCTATGCTTGCATCTTGAAAGCATGTGGCACTACGTAGGAGCAATGATCACGTATGTGAAATGTGTTGTTCTTGGGAAAGCACCAAAGAGTGCTTGAGGATCTTTCTGTCTTGAACGTCGTCTCTTGGAACACATTAATTGCGGGATATGCTTAACACAGAACGCCATGGGCTGTTTTCAGCAAATGCAAAGTGAGCGTCTCTCTCCAAATGTGCAATCACCTATGCTTGCATCTTGAAGGCATGTGGCAATTTGGAAGACGCTAGGATGGACATAAGAACTCACGATGATATCGTTAGTCAGGGGCTGTTGAAAAAAAATGTTATGGTTGGCAGCGCCTCAATCGACATGTATGCAATCACCTGCACCTTCTCTTGAAGGCATGTGGTGTTACGTAAGATGATGATATGGGCAAAAGAATTGTTGATGATATTAGGGCTGTTGAAAAAAGAAGTCATGCTTGTATGCTTTTCGGCAGTGCTACGCCATCGTCCTCTGGTTTTCTTCTATTATTACCTTGCGGCTACCTGCACCCACCTTGGAAGTGGGAAGAAAATCACACAAAAAGGACAGTTTTCTTGCATGCATTTGTGCTTTGTTGGCTATAGATCGGCATGCAGTGTTGCAACTAAAATGATGCATGCTTCCCTTGTGGTTCCTTGCCAGTGGATGGAAGTGGCGGAGGGTCGTTTCCAATCCTTCTTGACCCTGGTAATAGCTTGGATCACCCAGGGCTTCTTAATGAGCTTCAGATTCAGCTTCAGAGTTGTACAGATGTGCGTAATTACTTAGCTAGAAAATCACTTCAGAAGTTTATATTACAAAATGCCCAAATATTACATTGGTAAATTTCTTGATTTGCATGCATGCGTCCTTTGGGAATATTGCCCAAGCTAGTCAAATTTTCAGAATTTTAGAAAAAACTGCTGCTTCTCCCTAGGTGACATTATTTTGACCCATCTGTGAAAACGACCAAGCTATTGCTCTTCATCATGAGATGCTCATCTCAGGAGTATTGGCAGATGATCTTTATATGTAACAGTTCTTAAAGCATGCTTTGCTGCTGGAATCCCTTTAGAGATTGGCATGCAAGTGCATGCTCATATTGTCAAGAATGGTTTTGTTGGCGGTGTGCTAGTTGACATGTCTCTAACGGCCTAAAAGCTTAATGTTGCCCGGTTGCTCAGTAGATTGGCACACAAAAATATTGTAACATGGAATACACTGATCTCAACCAGACGAAGCACTTCATTGCACAAAGCAAATGGAGTGTGAGGGTCTTCAATTGGACGAAGTCACCTTTGTTGTGATGTCAAAGTATGCTCTAGCATTGTAGTTGAAGAGCAAGGCAAATGGGTACATGACCAAGTTATTGGGAGGGGCCTAGGTATCAACCCATTTATTGCCAGCTCCCTTGTTGACATGTACGGCAAGTGCGGCAACATGGAGGTGGCTCGTGCAGTACTTCATAGACTACCTTACAAAGATCATGTGTCATGGAGTGCCTTGATTTCCGGTTATGCACATAATAGACAGGATGAGGAGGCTCTTTAGCTATTTGATGGGATGGTGCAGAGAGGAATAGTGTCAAATAGGGTTACATTCGTTTCTCTGACAAAGGCTTGTACCAACCTTGTTGCTTTAAAACATGGAGTCGATTCATGAACACGTAACCGACAAAGGGCATGAATGTGATTTCCATATATGTACCACATTTATGAGTATGTACCCAAGTTGCAGGAGTCTAGAGGATGCTCACATGCTATTGTAACGGTTGCCTGAAGTGCAACAATTATTGGATGTGCTCTTATAAGAGGGTAAAGGGCCCCCTACCACTGTAAAAGAGCCCTCTTGGCTCTTCCATAACAAAGCTTTGTGACGCAGCTTCAAGCTTTGCAATATCCACTCTGCCTCCACTATCATGTTTGTTCATAACAATGCGGTCATACGGAAGGTTAAATGCAACTTGCGTGCATCAACGATAATCACGCGGTAAGTAAGCATTACCATTTTTTTATTTTTGACACTGAGAATGCCGTTAATGAACGCATTGAAAATTGCACGCTGCTGTGGGAATGGCACGTTCCCTCGTGTTATAAAAATTGGGGAAGATTGTGCAAACTCCCCAATGCAAGGAGACTTGCATGTTTTGTTTTTTTTGAAACATAAAAATGGAACAACAAACAATAACATTGACATCTTGTATGATCATGAACATTGAGCTTAACAAAACTCTTAACACTCCTTGTGGTTTTTGGCGAGGTATCCCTTTGAAGCATTACGATCACTAACCAATTTTTGTGGAGGTACACCACTGAACCACGACGATCGGTATCCCAAACAGTCTCAGGTTAAAAAATCTAACACTCTTTCATGAAATCTCTCTCTTCTCTCTCTCTCTCTCTCTCTCTCTCTTTCTCTTCTCTCTTCTCTCTCTCTCTCTCTCTCTCTCTCTCATTGTAGTGTGCAGTGTGTAGGAGAAGATACGAAGATGACATTTTGAAGCAGATTAATACTTCTAGTTCTGTCTTAACACGTTTACTGCTCAAGGGAGGGAGAGAGATAGATAGAGATAGAGATAGATAGATAGATAGATAGATAGATAGATAGAGAGAGAGAGAGAGAAAGTGCGTTCCAAGAGATGACATTCTGGACAGGAAGCTCGTCGAGCACTTTTCTGAGCTTTGTAAGTATTTGGCGTACATGTCAACCAAGACATTTCCAAGCACAACGTGTTTTTTCAATAGCCTTCTCCCATATCAACATCCTCATAATGCCACATGCCTTTAAGATGAAAGTGTAGGTGATTGCACTTGGTGAGATGCCATCTCTTTTCATCTGCCAAAAACAGCCGCGAGCTTCTTAGCCCTGTCTCTATTGGGCATATTCTGCAACAATCAATGCACTCCAAGAGACGACCTTCCGGACAAGAAGAGAAGCTTCCAAAGCAAGTTTTGTGCTTTGTGAAGTACACCACATCATGAATTTTTGTGTCCGTATAAGCATCTTGTGTAGAGCCACATGCTTCAAGATGCACGGATAGGTGATTGCATCTAGAGAGCAATGTGTTCCAGAGATGACATTCCATACAAAAAGCTGCTCAAGCACTATTTGTGATTTCTCAAGCACACTACATCTGGCATACATGTCGATCACTAGGGTAATCAATTTCATGTGCAAGAAACCAGTCTTAATGGGCTGCCTATGATATTCATGATCATCATCATCTTCATATGTATCCAAATCACATTATTCATCAGGATACCACCCATCAACATTTGTTGAAATATGAGGAGCATGATTTGACAAAGCTCCACCATGAACATATCAACTAAAGCACCACATCTTTCTCTAACAGTTCATGACCAGGAATCGTAAGGTGCATTCTCTCACCCATGCCAACATCTTGTGTAAGGTCACATGCCTTCAAGGTGCCATTGTAGGTGACTCCACCTAGAGACATGCCTTCCCTACTCATGTTTTGTGTATCCCGTAATCAGTGCATTCCAAGCGAACAGTAAGCTCCTCAAGCACTTTGGGTGCTTTCTGAAGTGCACCACATTTAGCAATTGAGACATGCCTTCCCTTTGCATCTGGTAAAAATAGTCCATGGCTTCCTTGCCATCGCATAGGTGATTGCAACTGGAGAGAGGCCTTCCCTTCACGATTAGTGAGCAACATCACAAAGCTTCCATGGCATAGCCATATCGGACATCGCATTCTTTTTGTGTTTTCATAAGGGCATCACATTTAGCATACAAACCGACCAAAGCATTGCAAAGCGCGACATGTTTCTCCAACACACCCTGATTAGCAATCTCATTGTAAATTCTATGGCCCATATTGCAAGGCTTTCCATAACCATGCTAGGCTTATCCAGCAATCAACCCGTTTTAAGAGATGACATTTTGGACAGAAAGCTCAACAAAAACTTTATGTGCTTACATGAAATTCATCAACCTTAAAAAGGAAATTGCAAACAATATTGTGGAGCTCAAAGTCTGTCCTACTAACTTGGTACAAATGTTTGTCTAGTCAGAAAAGAGAAATCGTTGCTTTTGACTCGTCATCAAGCTCATTGCAAACAATATTGTGGAGCTCAAGGTCTGTCCTAGCTAATGAAGCACTCTAGTATGGATGTGTTTGTACACTCCATACTCATGTCAAGATGTACATCTCAAGTATTGAAGCCTTTGCTTTCCAATGCATGGCCCATGGAACAAGCCGTTGGGCGCACCTATTTGCATATATATGGGGATAGGGGACCAACCATAATTTTATTAGCCCACTTTTGCGAGATTAATGAGTTGATGACACCTTGCACCAAATTTAGAGCTCAGTGTGTTAACATTCTAAAAGGAGCATGTGCAAATAGGTTATCAACTCACATGAGGCCATGTCATACGACACGTTTACCCCAATTTCATTCACTCTCCTTTCTTATCCATTAATCTCACAAACCGCCCTTCCAACTAATCTATCCCATTTTTTGCAACAACTTAAATTTTTGAAACAAGAGATGTAATCTCTCTCTCTCTCTCTCTCTCTCTCTCTCTCTCTCTCTCTCTCTCTCTCTCTCTCTCTCTCTCTCTCTCTCTCTCTCTCTCTCTCTCTCTCTCTCTCACACACACACACACACACACACACACACACACACACACACACACGTTTTATAAGGTTACATAAAAAAGAACAAAGGCATATATGTCATCAACCTCACGGAAGAGACAAGGCCATTTCATAGGACACACTGACACCCAATTTCATCTTCTCTCTTTAGTAAATACTTCCCTAATATTTTCCACTAATGTTGCAAATCATTCTATCAATTAAACCATCCCACTTTTTGCAGGGATTTAATTTTCCATAACATATGATCCTCTCTCTCTCTCTCTCTCTCTCTCTCTCTCTCTCTCTCTCACACACACACACACACACACACAGCACGCCAATGCGGAATCTGTGTGGTGTGTGTGCATGTGTAGTGAGTGTAGAATGATAGACTATGTGTGTGGGTGGAGTACTCACTACTAAATGAGTGAGATCCCCTATACTTTTATGTAGAAAGAATAAGGGCAATGATCAATGAAGACAATGGATGGCCAGACACTGAACGTCCGACCCCGGGAGAAGGCACTTGTCGCCTTTATCCCAACACACTCCCACTTAAAATTGAATCTGCCAATAAGTGGGTCCTACTATCTAAACTACTAGTATTTACAAAAAAATAGGTGAGAGGCTCTCTCACCCTATGCCCACTGGCTCACTCACTCGATCTACATGCAGCCGTATTGGCTATAGTGATAGGCGAGCGTGTGAATCCATGCTAGAGCCTACATGCAACCTGGCAAATATCTATGTAAGGTATGCATAGCTCCACAATGCATCATGCTAGTGTCAGTCATCGTATGACTGGCAATCCCTACTGCAAATGCTCCTATTGTATTTGCTAGGTCGAACCTCGACACTAGTAGGTTGTATGTGACGCGCTCGAATGTTGACAAAATCTGCGCAAACCTAGCTGTACTAGCTCCTCAATGCTATCTGCATACACTACATCATCATGTATGGATGTGTCATCATCAATATTGGGATGGCTACATCCCTCTTATCCATAAGTGAAACTATGTGTCCTGGCATCAACTCATCAGCCGCTAGCATGAGCATATCAAAAAACTCTATGTTCGTAATCTTTGAGTGTGTCTCGAGGAAGCAAACCTGTTGTACCTCTGTCTGCATAGACTCTGACAACACCTGATGCATCTCGCTGGAGCCATCCTGCTCCACCTCTATCTCTATAAAGTCCATTGACATGTCTTGCACAACTACATGCTCTGTCTCCTAAGCATATTGGAGCTCACTCGCGAATGAGACAACATGTCTCGTCTCTCCCATATGACATGTCAATGACTCAATCAAGACCAAACTGTCTCGAACCTCAAATACATCTGATGGAGCAAAGAAGCCATAGCTAGCTGCTATTGCAATCACAGGTGATTGCAACACATCTTGAATGACTACTTTCTAAGCAATACATGACACTCTTTGCAATGTCAAAAACATCACACACATGTCGTAGAGTAAAAGATGCACCACTAAGTAATGACTAGCATACATCTCCCACTCCTACAATGTCAAACGTCGAACCATCGACCAAGTGCATACAGCCAAGCCTCTGACTACAAATGGTACTTAACCACTCAAGACATGGTGTGATAAGAAAGATTGCATCCTCATGTAATTGTGACAAACATATAAGGAAAAAGAACACCAAAGGTAACTTTAACATCATCGTTACTTCACATATGAAGCCACCTCTCTAAGATGGAGGTAGATGAGGGTGAAGAGAACTATTTTTATGCAAAGAAGTAATCTTTTTCTAGTATGATTAATCCATGAGCAAGCTTTTAGTGGTGGAATTAGGGTTGCAAAGAAATGCACACAGCTTGGAGAAGACGAAGGAAGCTCAAGGCACACAATAGAGAGTGTGTTACTTAGTGTGCAATGGAAAGATAGATAGACCTAGAGTGATGGGCGTATATACAATGCACGGCGGAAAAAACCTCCTAAAGATGGAAAAAATGCCCCGGCGGTCCTAGTGTGTTCACACACATCACTACCACATGTATATGGTAACAAATCCCCCTTGGAGTGATGCGGTGAACAAGGGCTGGCACATGAGTAAAGGGAAGTGCCATGCCCTGAGGACATGATCAGTCCACAAAGGGGAGTAAGCCCAAAGCTTTGCGGAAAGCTTCGAGATTCTCATGAGACAATGCTCTTGTGAAAAGATTTGCAAGGTTGTCCTGTGTTGGCACATAAGCCAAGCTAATCTCTCCTGCTGAGAGCCTCTCCCTGACATAGTGGTAATGCACCTCAATGTGCTTTGTGTGAGCATGAAAAATTGGGTTCCTCCTTGCAACTGCCAATGCACTCTGATTGTCAGTGTAGATAGTGTTGGCAGTGTCCTATCCAACACCCAAATCAACCATAAGGCGTATGAGCCATACACACTCAATCGTAGCTGTGAAGACTGCCATGTACTCAGCCTCGCAACTCGAAGTGGCCACAATAGGTTGCTTCTTGCTTAGCCGTGATATACATGAACTGCCAAGCATGAAACAAAAACCACTTGTGGACATTCGTGTGTCAAAACAACCAACCTAATCTGAGTCTGATAAAGCATGTAAGTCTGGCGGCAATGATCCCTCCTTGGGATAAAACAATCCAAGATGTAAAGTGCCACTAAGGTAGGGAAAAATCCTCTTGACAGCCTGCCAATGCTTAGACCCTGGGCTATGCATAAATCTGCTGACCTGTGAGACTGCAAACTGAATATCTGGCCTCGTGTTGCATACATAAATGAGGCATCCAACAACAATTTGGTAAAGAGTGACATCAGCAGGATCACCAGCGTCATGAAGACTCAATTTCAAACCTATTTCCATGGGAGTGGCAATAGGTTTGCAATCCTCAAGTCCAAACTTACATAGCAACGTCTCTATGTAACTTTTCTGACACAAGGCAATACCACATCACACTGCTTGAACTGTATTCCCAAGTAATGATGCAACAGCCCCAAATCTTTCATCTTGAAAGTAGCACTCAATTCAGCCTTAAATTCAGCAATACGTCTCTTGTTTGGTCCAGTGATCAGCAAATCATCTACATAAAGAACCACTATGAGAAGTACATCACCCTCACGCTTTACATACAACGTGCTTTCTGTTGGACTGTTTTTACAAAAGCCTTGTTTGACCAAATGAGTGTCAGCTTTCTCATACCAAGCATGAGGAGATTGCTTCAACCCCTACAAAGCCTTGTTACATTTGCACACTTTGTCCTCTTGTCCTTGCTTGACAAAACCGCGAAGCTGCCTTACATAAACTTCCTCAAAAATGTCACCATTCAAGAAAGCAGTAACAATGTCTGATTGATGTACATCCCAACCAAAATGAGCTGCCAATGCACATAGAAAACACAAAGTAGTCATGGGACAAGTGGGAGCAAAAGTATCTTCATAATCTATGCCTTTTTGCTGTGCATAACCCTTTGCAACAAGTCGAGCCTTATGGCGATCGATGTCACCATCCGACTTGCGTTTCAACTTGTAAACCCACTTCGTACCAATGACCTTTTTGCCAGGAGGCAAATCACATAAAGTCCACATATCATTTTCTATAAGTGCATCATATTCTGATTACATGGCAGCCATCCAATTTTCTAAATTTTGTGCTTCATCAAAAGACAGAGGCTCCTCAACATCATGTAAGCTAGACACAACCAAAGCATAACAATCTGATGCATAAGATGCATGGCGAGAGTTTGAATGAGTACGACTAGACAAAGGTGCATCCAATTTACTGTCACACAATGTATGCACCAGCCATTTTGGCATACCTCTAGCCTGCTCATTTTCAGCCCTTTCCTCATCAAGTACATCATGTACATCTGCATCAGTAATAGGGTGATCTGTAACATTTTCAGAAACCCCCATAGGCTGTACATTTTCCTCATTAGAATTTACATTAGAACTTCCACCACTGAAAAGAGGCAACAAAGTGTCATAAATGTCTTGTGAGCTTACATTACTGTCTCTAGTACATGACGGCAAGGGCTGAACAGAATCTTCCACAAACACTACATCTCGTGAAACCAAAATACGCTTTGTTTGCGGATGATGCAACCTGAAACCTTTGATTTTAGCACTATAACCAACAAAAATACATTTGACAGCCTTATCATCCAATTTTCTGCGTTGTGTTTGTGGCACCAAACATATGCCAAACAACCAAAAACACGCATGTGCTCAATAGAAGGCTTTCTATCATGCCATGCTTCATATGGAGTAATAGACTGCAAAGCTTTCATAGGACACCTGTTCAGTACATAAGTGGCACACATGATGGCCTCAAGGCAAAAAGAATTTGGCAAAGCTTGACTTTTGACCATACATCTTGCCATTTCCGCAAGTGACCTGTTTTTCCTCTCAACAACACCATTTTGTTGAGGTGTATAAGGCACTGTACATTGATGTTTTATCCCACGACTAGCCAGAAATGCATTGAATTCATGAGACATATACTCCCCCCCTCGATCGGAACAGAGGGTGCCCATAGTACATTTCGAGACGTTTTCATCCATAGCCAGAAATTGTTTGAAGCACAAAAAAACTTCGGACTTCGCTTTAAGCGGAGATACCCATGCATGCCTGGAGTAGTCATCAATGAAAGTCACTAAGTACAGGTAATTTCCCAAGAACAAAGTTTGCATGGGCCCACAAACATCACTATGCACAAGCTACAACTTGCATGTGGCATGAACTGAACCATCCTTTGGAAACTTCGAACGTTGCATCTTACCCAAAATACGGCCTTCACAAACATGTTTGACAGGTGCTTCAAGAGGCGGCAAAGAAGCAACCATATTAGATTTTTGCAAACGCAACAAACTGGCAAAATTCAGATGACCAAAACGTGCATGCCAAAGTTTTGCATTTGAAATAGCACTTGAATCTGCAACTGCATTTGCAAAATTTTGTCCACACTTGTCATACAAAGTGAGATTATACAGCCCACGACACAAAAGCCCAAATGCAACAATTTCATCACCAAAACTGAGATCATGAACTGTATATCTGTCATCCACAATTTTGACTACAAGTCCAAGTCTAGCAAGTGCAGATACAGACAAAAGATTCTTCTTGATCCCAGGTACATAAAGTCCATCAGCAAGTGTGAAAGAACTGCCAGTAGCAGCAGTAAGCACAATCATTCCAACTCCCTGAACCGGATAAGAGGCATTGTGTGCACAAGTGACTGAATTCCCATGAGGTACAGACTTGAGACAGGTGAACAATTCCCGATGTGAGGTAATGTGCTTTGTAGCACCACTATTGAAATACCACACATGTGAATCTGCAGCAACTGACATGCATGCATAATGGACAATAGGATTGTAAGTGCACTCTGCACTAAAAGCCCATTCTGCATCAACATCAGCAACACAGTCTCCTTTCACAGAAGACTCAACAATGGCTGCATTTGTAGTAGAACTAGCATTTGCAGTGGAACCACCCTCTTTCTTCTTAGCCTCTTTGGCCTTCAACTTAGGACACTGCTTGATCAAGTGATCATTAGCTTTACAATAATGGCAACACATCTTCTTTTTTCCCTTACCACCAAATTGCCAGACGAAGTGCTGCCAGCAAAAGCATTGGGAACATAAGTTTTGCCACTTGCAGCAGAACCATAAGAAGTGGCTGCATTACTGTTACTACCCTTTCTTTGAGAAGCAATAAAAGACTGTTCAACTACATGCTGTCTAGTCCTGTTTTTTTTGGAAAGTGACTCTTGCAACAGCAATGTGCATAATGCATCAACTTCTGGATTTCCTTGGGTCATAAGTCTCCAAGTACTAGCAAAAGTCTGGTAAGAATCTGGTAAGGAATCAAGAACAATCTGCACAAGGGAGCTGTCTGAAATGACTTCACCTGCAGAAATAAGTTGCTCATTGATATCCTTGACACCAACAAGAAAAGTGTCCATATCATCCTCCTCATGCATAATCTTCGTCTCCAGCTCTTTACGCAGCAAAGCAATTTTAGCCTCATTGCGACTTGCATAAAGACCAGCCAAAATATCCCAAGCCTGTTTTGCAGATTTTGCTGAATGGATGTGAGGAACAATGGTGTGCTTCACAATCAATGCAATCAATGCATGATCCTGCGCATCCTTTACATCCCAACAAGCTTGTTCTGCCGTAGGCAAAACAACTCTAATAGTAGCAATCCTTGCAGCAAGACCTACAACATCCTCAACATCGCCTACATCCTCAGAATCAGGACGTACATCAATGCCCTGCACAATATTCTAGACACCCTTTGACACAAGAACGTGTTGCATCATATAAGCCCACATAGGGTAATTGTCCCCATCTTGAACACATCTGTTTTGTTGTCAGCCATGGTAAATGTTGCACTTGATGTGAAAACTGTCCGAAAAGAGGAGAAACGGAGCAAGAACAACACGTGCTATATAGCACAAACCGTGGAAGACTATAAGACACCTGTTATGCAAAAAACGGCACTAACAAAAATTTTGCACAAAATGACAAAATTGCCTGTGCAGACCTGCCCGTAGTGGAAACGAAGGCCGAAATGAGTCTGAATCAGAAATCTAAGCAGACTAAGCTCTAAGAGCTTGCCTGAAATATTTTTCGACATGCGAACGCTCGCCAAACCTCACTGAAATTGGAGAAAGTTAGCAGGCGTGTGCTGGAGCAGCTGGCGACTAAGCTTGGGAAGACACAACCTGCTCTGCTACCAATTGTTGGAATTAGGGTTGCAGAGAAACGCACACAGCTTGGAGAAGATGAAGGAAGCTCAAGGCACACAATAGAGAGTGTGTTACTTAGTGTGCAATGGAAAGATAGATAGCCCTAGAGTGATGGGCGTATATACAATGCACGGGGGAGAAAACCTCCTAAAGAGGGAAAAAGTGCCCCGACGGTCCTAGTGTGTTCACACACATCACTACCACATGTATAGGGTAACATTTAGCGTAGCTAGAATAATAGATAAGAAGAAGAAGAAGAGCTTTCATGCATCTATTTTCTTGGATTTGCATCCATAATCAAGTCGTTGAGCAAGAAACCATCTCTTGAGCTTCCATGTGAGAGGGAGATGAAAAAGTGAACGGTGCGCGAAATGCGTGTATGCGTGATGTGGTGCAAGAGAGGAGAACAATGTTGTGTGGGTGGAGATGTAGGAGACAAAGCTATGGTAGGTGGTGGCCATGGTGAGGTGGAGAGATGAACGGAGAGAGAGAGAGAGAGAGAGAGAGAGAGAGAGAGAGAGAGAGAGAGAGAGAGAGAGAGAGAGAGAGAGACGATACCAATACAATAGAACACACTCCTTTTTTTATTTATTTCAAGACCTTAGATTTAGGTAAAACTTTCCATGCACGTTGAGTGTGTTAACTGTATGCTTTAGGAGATGTTCCCACCAGCACAACTTTACTAGAGTTGACTTGGCTTGGAACCCAACAACTCCACCCCACCCAATGTGTGTGCTTTGTGTGTGTACTTCCCTCAAACAACTATCAGAGTGAGACAACAGAACTCAGAACCAAACATAACTATCCACTGATGTGTGGCAGTGTCTATAACCCATACAATTTATTGACAATGATTAACATAAAAGGAAACTTAAAGACAATTGAAAAACTATAGGACATCACTATCTATGAGAGGCATCAATGCTTCATCATCACCATCAACCATGTTGAGTTGTCTTCTTGAAACACTTGTTTGAAGGATTATTGGTCTTTCCATAGTGAATATAAGGGTTTTTGTTGAAACAGTCCTTGGCTTGCAGTCCTTGGCTTGATGATTGCTACGGTCACATATCACACAAGGTCAATTGTTGGTAATAGGTCTGGTTGAAGCTGTAGTCGAAGTGCAACCACGGGCTACATATGCAGTGGGAATTATGTCAAAACTGACACGTGATACTTGATTCTCTTCTTCCCACAATGAATTAACAATACCGTCCAAACAAGGCAGCGGATCCTTCTCCTTTAAAGTAGTTACAATCTAACAAAATTCTGTTGGTAGGCTACTAAGGAAAACAACTATAAGATCTTCATACAGTACAAGGGCTTCGATAAGAATCAACTAAGTGCAGATGCTTTTCAATCTGTTAGCTAAAGATGCAATCTTTTCATCATAACGCATCGTAAGAGAATATAACTCCATTTTAAGGTTCATTTTGGAGTATCTGGCTTTGGGACCTAAAACTTTTAATAATCCATCCAAGTAGTATTTGAAGACTGTACATCATCCCAATAATGAATAAATTCATCTTCGAGAGATATAAGAATAATACCTAATGCTTGTTTGTCCTTGCATTGTTGCTCGGCAGATAACACTCTCGTAACTGCATCAGATGTGCCTGCTTCGTTGATTGAAAGGGGCTTGACCATGCTCCAGAGATTCTTTTGCATCAGATAGCTCTTCACTTTTATTTTCCAAGTATGACAACCGGAACCATTGAGTTTTTGACTTTTGATGCCATATTGTAGTCTATTGCGACATTTCAAGATGCTTCAAGTTCGGTCAATTATTCTTTGCACTTTTGCCAACTACTTGTTGCATATTGCCTTTTGAGAGGCTATGCAGTTGTGGAAGAGGTAGCTTTGATGGTCAGGGCTTTCAAAGAAAGAAGAGACTTTCTGGTAAAGAGACTCCAAGCTTTAGACGAGGTGCTTTCTATCTATATTTGGACTTCAATGCTTACTTTGGATTAGAAGCTGAAGGGTTTGGCAAGATTCAACCAGTGGCAAAATTCAAAGCTAGTCAACTTCCGGAGCAAGTAGTATTTCCCAAAAAATGGGTGTTGTTGCTTTAAGACTTGGCTGATACCATATCACTGATGAGCTCAAGGGTGTGAATGGGCTTTTGATTAAAGCAAGGTTGACCATCTAAAAAAAATGTGAAAATTTAAAATAAAAACTTGAACTTATGTAATTGATTGACAAAGTAGACGATGGCGCTGATGGCAAAGAAGCTCAAAACGAGCTATAGCAGGGGTTTTAGCAGAGGATGATATGTCAAAAATTCTCCTATGTGCCAAGAAAAACTAATTGAGGGCAACTGCAATCGAATTTGTGTAGGTCCGTGACCTTCTTCTTCCTTCTGCAAGCGGCCACTCCCACGTGGCACTCGAACATGGAAGTCGAAGCCTTGATGCTCTGATACCAGTTGTAGGAGACAAGCTATGGCAGGTGGTGGCGAGATGTGGCCATGGTGAGGTGCAGAGTTGAGAGAGAGAGAGAGAGAGAGAGAGAGAGAGAGAGAGAGAGAGAGAGAGAGAGAGAGAGAGAGAGAGAACATGAGTCACTATCGATAGAATAGAACACTATCGATAGAGAGAGAGAGAACATGAGTCACTATCGATAGAATAGAACACACACCTTTTTTTGATTAATTCGAGACCTTATATGTTAAGTATGGAGCCTGATTTACCCTTGTAATTTTCTGTGGTAAAAGCGCACATTTGTAAGGCCCCCATTATGAGGAGAAGCCATCGTGCGTGAAGGAAAATCACTCACCGGAAACCAAAATTTTCACGGACAAGAATCAGGGGCAACTTTAAAGGCCTCGGGGGCGGAGGCCCCTGAGACTTTTTTTTTTGCCGGAATATTCTTTTTCGTCGGAATATTATGACCGGATGGCGGCCGGAAAGTGGTCGGAAAACAACCGGTCGGTTGGCCGGTGGCCGGTAGTCAATGGCCGATGGCCGGTGGTCGGAAGTCAATGGCCGGTGGCCGGTGACCGAATTCAATGGCCGGTGGCCGAATTCAAAAGCGGACTTGTCTTCTTAAGGGCGGCCACACATGGGCGGATTGGAGGGTCCGATTTGGACTTATTCGCACAAGGGCGGCTACACATGGCTGTCTCTCATAAGAGAGGGCAGCCCTTTTGGCCTATAAAAGGAGGCCATTTCTACACACATTTCATAGTGTGAAGTTGATGCAACAAGGTGAGTGTGAGGTGGTGAGAGTGAAGCAAGGCGGGAGCTCCATTAAGGGTATAATCCCTTTGTAAACTACTTCTTGTTTTGAAGTACTAAAGCCATTGAGTGGCTACTTTCCCGTGGACGTAGCCCACATTGGGTGAACCACGTATATCGTGTGTACTCTCTCTCTCTCTCTCTCTCTCTACTCTATAATCTCGTGTATATAAATCTGTCTCTCTCCATTAAGTAATCTACTCAATTATCTATTTAGCTACGTCTTATTTCCTAACATTATATATAGATAAAACTTTTCATGCACAATGAGTATGTTAAGTGCATGCTTTAGGAGATGTTCCCACGGGCACAACTTTACTAGAACTGACTTGGGCTTGAAACCCAATAAGAGCAAGCCTTCGGTATATGAAGAATAAGGTGAGTGTGGTCGCAGGCAGTCGGCCCTAGGCAAAGATACATCACCTTTACCCCAAAAATCTCCCACTTAAAGGG
Organism: Adiantum capillus-veneris; assembly: GCF_014529385.1. Lineage (NCBI taxonomy): Eukaryota > Viridiplantae > Streptophyta > Polypodiopsida > Polypodiales > Pteridaceae > Adiantum > Adiantum capillus-veneris. The sequence continues at coordinate 96,240,859 of NC_140954.1, read as the reverse complement.
CAAGTGTGCCAATAAGTGGGTCCTGTCATCGTCTCTAGCATGAGCATATCAAAGAACTCCATGTTCGTCATCTTTGCCTATATCTCTAAGGAGAGGACCTGCTCTACCTCTATTTGCACATATTCTAACAACACCTAATGTGTCTCACTAGAGCATTGTCACTCTATCTCTACAAATGCTGTGTTTCATGAGCATGGTGGAGCTCACTCGCAAAGTTGACATGTCCTGTCTCTCGCTCAATGCATGCCAGCAACAAAACCGAAACCATGCCGTCTCGTACTTCACATGCATGCATAGGGATATAACAAGTCACTGTGGGCTCCCTTGGCAATCATTAATGATCCTCAATGCATCTAGAAAGACTACTCTCGAAGCAGTGTCTGACACCCACAAACTGCTAACTGTCTTAGTGATGAGATCAGACTTTGTCTCAATTGAGGAACATAGTGCACATGTTGTAGCGTGTTGGATGCATTACTAGGAAATGACAAGCAAACATCTCCTACACCTGTAATATCAAACGTTGAACCATTGGCCAAGTGTACACAACCAAAGCTCCCACTAGAGAAAGTACTAAACCACTCTCAATGTGGTGTGACGTGGAAAATGTATCCTCATCTAGCAACCAACAAGGAGAAGTGTCACCACCTGTAGAAGACATGTAAGCAAGAGAAATGCTAAAGGCAAACATGACATCACCATCATTGGCATATGACACCACCGCTCTAGCATGTGTCAAAACCTCATGTGCATGATGCATAGATCTCTGTTATCTGCCTCATTCATCTAAAATAGCGGCGCCTAATGTGTCATATGTAACCACAATTCCAGCATCGCATATATTGACAACTATGAGACCATCGTCCCTCATGAGTCATCACCGTAGACTCTGAACTGTCACACATATCTACTACCATAATTGAATGTCAAAGTGGGAGATCAACTTGACCACTACATGATCAATCGGATCAAATTTGATGCCCACACCTGCCTAAAATAGCTCTATAATCTACACGCATAAACATCATCACTAAACCAAGTGAGCCAAATCTGGGACAAACAGCTCAATCGAGCATAAAGCACATAACCATGTACGCAAGTAGTGAGCAAACACGCTCAAAATGCATCCCACAAGAAGATTGCTTGCACTCTGTAGTGACACGATCATATGCAACTGGCAAAACTTGAAAATTGAGTATAATCTCAAATCTTAGCCATAAAGAATTAGTATCACAAACAATGCGTAAAATGCATCAATGAAGCAGTTTTGGCAATGCCCAAAAACAAAGACTATGTCTCTCATCCACAGATGTCATACACCAAGTCAAAAGTGACTAAATGCTATCCAACCACGATGGAGAGAAGCAAGGCAAAACCTATGGGTGGCAAGAAAAAATGCATAAACATATCCAATACCAATCGGTCTCAATCACAGATCACAGATCAACATACGGCACACATGTACCATAAGCATGGCAACCAATCTCACTCCCACATAAGAAGCACTATGGACAACTCCACCTATCAAAAACACCTATATACATGTGAAACTGTCACTTGTGAGCTATAATAGCTCAATCCGTATCCGCATATGCATACATAGAACATCCGCACAAAATCATGTGCATAAATCTCTATGGAGAAAAATCCACACAGTCACAATGCGACAAAATCGCATCCGCACGTGTAACAATTTGAAAGCCACATCCCAAGTACCTTTGATCAAGATAATTAAATAGTAATTATCCTTGATTTTTTATAAACTTCTTTTCTTTGATCCCAAACCTTTGACCGAATTGAGTCTATAAGCACTTTAACTAACTTTACATGTTCTCTTTTAGCTCCCTAGACTCAAGTCGTCAATTTACAAAGGAAAATACTTATAGAAGATTCGAAGTTAGTTTTCATGACATCACCTCTCCCTCTAAATCATAGTCATTCTTGACTATGGAGTAGGGAAAATAAAGTCATGGCTAGTCCTTTTATTTTGGGTAGAGAATCCCTTTTTACCTATCAACTTCTTTCCACAATGGTGACTAATTCCACTTGGTGCTTGGAAGACTTAGCTATTGTAAGCATGTCTTTACTTAGCCCTTACATCTTCCAGAGTAGATTGGCAAAGTCCACTTGGCGCTTGAGAGACTAAGTTGTTGCAAACATGTAATCTACCTAGCCACTAATCATCTTCCATAGTAGATCGATAAAGTCTAATGGGTGCTTGAGAGAAATGTGTCTGATGGAAGCATGATTTATTGTTTGTATACACTTAGAAAAAAACTTATGAACTTTAAAAATAAATCTTAGAGTCAAAAGAAGACAAAATTCTTTATGGAACATGTTTGTTCATACATGGTTCTTACCTTTGACATGAGTCATTGTAAGCATTTACGAGGTGACATTATCCTTTAATCGGATGTCTTGCATCCACCTTGCAAGGTGGATGTCTTGCATCCACCTTGCATCTCTAGAAGGATACTTTGAAATTTAATAAGATATCTTTAGATAGGCTTACCACTTCATAAAGCCTTGTCTTCATGTCATAGGATGCTCAATATCTTTTCTTGCTCTTCAAATTTGGGCGGATCTTCAATCACTGGTTTAGGTGGCTTGCCCTTATAAGGCTATAAAAGGCTCACATGAAAGGAATTATTAATGAGCCAAGTGTTGGGTAACTTTAACTTATAAGACGATTCATTAATTGGCTTAAGAATTTGAAATGGGCCATCATATCTTTTCGTTAGCTTAGCATAATATTTTTGATGATCCATTGGGCATCCTTGTTTTCCCTTGCATGTTGTATAGCCTAGGCGTGCTTTGGAAAGTGTTGGGTAACTTTAACTTATAAGACGATTCATTAATTGGCTTAAGAATTTGAAATGGGCCATCATATCTTTTTGTTAGCTTAGCATAATATTTTTGATGATCCATTGGGCATCCTTGTTTTCCCTTGCATGTTGTATAGCCTAGGCGTGCTTTGGAAAACTTAAGCAATACCCAATCATTATCTTTATAGGTCAAGGCTCTTCTATGCTTATAAACAACAACCTTTTGCCTCTATTGCACGAGGATGTAGCTTCTTTAATCTTATTAAAAGATTTTTTAAGGTCTCTACTATACTCATCAATAGCAAAGATCTTCCCAAGTGTCTCGATGGAGTTTGGGTCTTCCTTCTAGTAGAAGTATGAATAGTATTATTGTATGCATACTCCAGTAAGGGCAAATACTTTTCTGATTGATCTCTTTGATCTACCTCCATAACATAGGCTTTAAGTAAATCTATAGTGGTCGACTTTTCTATTTCAATTTGGCCATTTGTTTGTGGGTGCTAGGCTAAGGAGAAATTCAACTTAGTACATAGATTCTCAAAGAGAACTTACCAAAAATTACTTGTCATTCTTGGATCTCTGCCACATATTATGGGTGTTGGTAAGCCGTGATACTTGAAGACCTGTGATATGAAGAGAGACTTTTATGGAGACGGGTACGAAGAGAGATTTTGAAGGAAGCTTTTGAGGGAGCTTCTTCATGTTGTTTTACTTGGGTAATATATTCTAGAAAAAAGCTCCCTCCTCTGTCATTGGAGAGAGCTTTCTTTGTTATTTATCAATCTCTCAGAATTTTCAAACTATGGTTGCCTTTGATAAAACTTATGCTACAACCATATTTGAAGGACAATATGGTACAATCCACACTTTCAGGACATGTGAGTCACAACAGATACCACAATTTTAGTTTAGTACACATCATCTATTAGCAAAGAAATATGTTATGCACGAAGCAGACGAACTGCAAAATGACTTGAAACAAAGTAATATGGTAAGCTCCAAGTAGAAAAACTGCAAGACCTTTAGTGCCAACCAACAAAGAGACAGGCTATGCACAAAGTCGGCAATTTTCCAAAAATTGAGATGACATAATCTTGAAGATGGAATTCTCATTAAAAGAGTCTCAATACAAAATCAATCCGCAATTACATACAAAGTCATAAGCGCTCAATGGCAATTATATTGCACATCTACAACTAAATACACGCAACAGATCTTCATTTGTAAGCTTGCTCTGATGGACGAACATATTGTGGTTCAAATCCAAGAAAAATAGCATAGGAAAATGTAGTATATGTGCTTATAGGCCAGATATGGTTTACTTTGCACCACTCGGTCTGCAAAGTCTCCAAATGTACACATCGGACTACTAGCAACATGCACTTCGTATCTCTCTCCTTGAACTTGAGAAGAAGATGTCTCAACCATTAATTTTTCATGCATGCCTGCCTTTACAACATTGTGTTGAATAAAATGTGCTTCCATGGTTATGACTGATTCAATTCTTTTAGAGGCTTGAATTGATACACGTGGCCGATAGCGCACATTGCTAGTTGTCCTTGCTGCGATCTTATTTACAGTGAAGCCCCCTGTCTCCAAATCCAACAACTCCAAGGCATTTATGTTTGTTCCCTTCTCCACAAGCCAAGTTGTAGGTACTCTTGCAGGGCTTTGAGTGATTGTGTAACAGATTTTCCACGTGTGATCCATACTATCATTGCAAAACCACATGAATTGTGCCTTTGAAGCGCTTCCTTGACCAGCGGAATCACCTCTTTCCCATGTACGAATCCCCCAAAAGGATGGTGTGTTAAGGCGGTTACGCCGCTAGCGGAAGCTAAATAGCGAGAACTCAACCAACAACAGAATTTGTCAGACGAGGACGGAGCTTGACCCGCAGGCGCATGGAAACAACTAGGTGGGTGTCAAATCACCTACTCGACCTTCTAATGACAATCACTACCAAGGAAATCAAATCTAAGTTCTAAAATACGCAAGTGACTGAAATCCGTACTACGAACGAATGCTATACGAAACAGGATCTAAAATCATCGAATCGATCTCAAACTCAAGGGGAAGTCTATACACTAGGTAAGAACAACACCCTAAAGACTTGAACTGCAAAATCAACCTATAACCACTCCGTGAGGCAAACGCGTATGAAGACAGGCCGAAAATTACAAGTGATCGAAACTTGACCCCGATGGTACTAATGCGTAGCTCTACTCGTTGTGGTTCTATAGATATGCTGCACGCTCTATTCCGACACACGAGTTGGAAGAAAACTCACACCGAAGCTCGTAGGAACTTACCACACATAGAAGCCGATAGCGCGCACTCTTGGTATCTGTGCGTAGCTCTCGCCGTTGCTAACACAATGGCGGTGTCGCTTCTCCAATGGCGGCTCCGTAGCTCGCGTAGCAAGGAGATAAGACTCTCTCTCTCTCTCACTCTCTCAGACACAGTCACGGCGCTCAAAAACTCCTTTGATTAATAATTGAATCCCCTTTTAGGTTACAAAACTTTGGCTTATATACCTCAGCCTTGGAGGTGAGAACATCTCTAATTATTTACATCAGCAGGTGAAATTACGTCGGGATTACAGGCTGGAAACTCAATTGAGTCCCGTTACTTAATGAATGGCTCAAATCAAAATTAATGTCGGAAAGACATTTATTACAATCAATGGTTACAAAATGATGGGTGTGAGCAAAAATGCGGGTGTGATCCTCTGCTGGCTCAACACTCCCCCCCTCCGCGTTCATGTCGTCCCTGACATGACTTTGAGGCTTGATCAATAGAGTCCTGTCGTCTTGAGCATCTGCAAATGTGATTCGTAGCGTAGGTTGCCGATGGTCAAGGTTGGGCCGAATATTTTGCTTTCGTGAGTGAAAAAGCCGGTGTAGAAAGCTTCTTCGAATGTTTGCATGTGGAAGCTAGGCAAAAACATAATTCTTTGGTATAAGAGATGTAACACCTTTGGTGAGGGCTGCAAAGAAAGATCATACATCATATCCGTCACTGTGTCGGCCGTCGATAGTAGACTCGAGGTCGTGGCTTTGTCTGGCGCGAACACTTCAATGCATGCTAAGAGAGTCCTGCAGATTTTCTTTAGCATCTGACACGAAAGGTCAGGAGAGCCAGTAAAGAGTTTGATGGTGCCCGTTAGGGTTTTCACCATGTAGGCTTTACCTATTCTCTCTCCTTCCTTTGGTCCTGGCATCCTTGGGTAATTAAGCCAATTTGGCTTCTTTTTTGCAATCCTGCCATGCTCTTTCCAGCTTCTGACTCTTGGCACCGGGCAGAAGGTTGCATCCTCCCGAATCTCCTTTGGAGCCTCTACCAAGTAGATGAGGTAGGCTGGGTATTTGTTCAGCCAACCTTTCCTCCATCTAGGTTGAGAATCTACAATCTTCTTTGATTGTTCATCCTTTGTGATGTCGCCTTCATAAAGAGCGACATACTGCTCCTCCTCTATTCTCTTTTTCGTCTTTATCACTTCAAATTTCATCAGAGGGAAAGGCAGGCTGGGTTGCATCCACTCTTCATGGAGCACTTTTGTGTATAAACCTTGAAGTCTAATGGAGATGAGGAGTCTCCTTTCCCATTCCATTTCCGCCTTGGCACTTTCCTCTGTTGACTTTTCTATTTGGTCCTGGAGCCTTTGTTCTTCTTCTTCAGAGATTGCTGAAGTCGAGGCCACTTCTTGAACTGGGGCTGGATCTTCAATTGTGGTTGCCTCTCCAGTTTCTGGTAGCTCTATGGCTGCTCCCCCTGCTTCTTCTTGTGGTGTCTCTGTTTCTCTTCTTTGTTGCTCTTGGAGGTCTTGGAGCTGTTTGCGGAGGGCCTCATTTTCTGTCCTTAGTGTTTGGTTTTCTGATGTGAGCCTCTCCTCTTTCCCTGACAGAACTTCCTTTGTTGTGCAGCTTCAGTGCATCTGCAATGAGCTGTGGAGTGATCTGTACTTCTACTGTTTCTCCATCCATGGCTGTCAACGTGGCTTTCCCATCCTTCTGAATGGATGTTGCCAACTCATACACTCTTCTTGTGTCTACACCTGATGGTCTCGAGGTGAAGAACCTGTGTAAGTCAGCCTTTTCCAGGTATCTGCTTATGTTCTCTGATCTGCTATAATCCACTAATTCTCGTGGGATCATAGGTACATCGACCGATTGCCCTTGAGGATCTCTGAAAGTCCCCTGGTAGATCTTTATTCCCTCTTTTTCTAGTACTGCTTCCTCCACCCAAGTCTTGGTTGGCTTGAGGGTTTCTGTTGGAATATCAAAAGGTTCTGCTTCTGCAAGAGCATCCTTGATGGTTGGTCTTTTTCTCTTAGTTGCCGATGACTTAGCGGAATCCATGGATCCTGTAACTCCAATTACAGAAGTTAGCGTTTTTTTAGTACTGAAAGCCGAAATGAAGCTTTTAACTATTCAAATGACTTGAAAATTGAAACATGAGCTATTCAGGGCCTAAGGATGCAATGTAGGTGAAAAAATATGCAAACTGGGCTCAAAAACATGCTTGAGACATCATACGCGTATGATGTCTTTTGTGTCAGAATGACTTCATATTGGTTGTGCTTGTAGCTGATAGTGTATACATGAGTGTCATATGCTTGGATTTGAGTTTGGATCCCATTTGGTCAAGTTTTGGCCAGTTTAGTCCAGTTCAGGCTCTTGGCAAAATTTTGAAAGGGAAATGGATTTTATGATCCAAATTGGGTAAAACTTGGTGGATTACTTTCAAATGGCATGTAGAACACTTCTGTTTGGTGGTTGAAGCCCTTAGATGCCAAAATCTCATAGTGAGACATCATACGCGTATGATGTTTTTTAGTGCATTTTTGGACCAATCTTCTCTATAAGCTTGTTTTTGGCTTTAGATAGGCTTATTCAGTGGATTTATCAAGTTTGGATAGAATTTGGGCTAAAAATGGCTCAAAAGACATCATACGCGTATGATGTCTTTTTCATCAATTTTGCATGGGATTGGTTCTGTGGACTCTCCATGTGTTAGTGAAGGACTGTTTATACTCAAATCTTGGTTTGGACTTGAACATGTTGGATTTGGGACAAAAATAGGCTTTGTATGAAGGATTTTCTCTTAATTGGGCTAATGGGGTGATCCACTTGACCAAATGGTTCCAAACTTCATATGTAGCATGTATTAGATATATATAATGGATGTATGATGACAAATGAGCATTTTTGGCTCTGTAAGTGCAAATAGACATTATACGCGTATGATGTCTTTTGTGTCAAAATGGTGCTTTTTGATTCCAGATAGCTTGTAGATGTGTTAACCAACAATCCTACAAAGTTTCAATGAGTTTGGAGTTATTTTGACAAAATTAGGACCAAAAATCAATTTTATGGCCTACTTTGCGTTTTTTTTTGTTTTCCTTGGGTTTTCTAACTCCAATTCTCATGATACTTGGTTCATAGGATGTGATTAACATGTGGAATGAGGCTATGCACTCAAATGTTGAAATGGATGTGAAAATCATGCTGTGAGACATCATACGCGTATGATGTCTTTTCTTGAAATGTTGGTCTTTTTGTGCAAAGAATGCTTTGTGCTAGTGCCCTAAGCCCTGCTAACTAGTTTTCAACTTAAAAAGTCATCAGTTTAGCTAAAAAGCCCCCTTATAGGCATTTCAGTCTCCGAAGTCGTCTTTTTGCCTTGGAGTTGAATTTTTTCAACTTTTCTTCTTGAGAGTTGCATTTCCAGCTCATTGGATATGTTGTGAAGCCACCTATTCGGTTGAACTTGACTTTGGCTCCCCGTTCTCCATCTTTCTCCATTTGGTTGCCCGAAAGCGTCTTTTTCACCATCGGTAAGTGAATCAGCTTTCTTTTGGGTTTTGCTTGCAAACATAAGTCATCCATGTATAGTTGAAACTGCTTGTGAAGTTTCATGTCATTTGGTCGTCAATTTTAGCCGTTATGCCAAAATGACGCTTTGTGTGTCCACAGCCGAATCGGTTGTTCCGACCTACTTTTGGTGGTCCAAACCTGGAGATACTCCATGGTTGCATTGCCCTCGATGTTGTTAAGCTTCCTGAGAAGTTTTGTGTCGTTCCGACAACTTTTTTCTGTTTGCCTCTTGCAGGCTCTGTTGACCTAGGGTTTTCCCAGTCGTTCTTTCTCGAGCTTTGAGTGCTAGAAACTCATCTCCTATACTAGGGTAACCCACCTCTAAGTTCTTGTAAGGTTTGGTTAGGCGGTTGTGCCCCTACCTAGCGTTCTTCCCCATTCCCCGTCTGCTCTTGTTTCTTGGTTTTGGTGAGTTTTCGCGACAAAAGTTAACGATAAGCATCAAAAGCTTATGGCAACGAGTCTACCTCTCATGTCTGGTGTCCTCTGAGCTCTCGTAGCAGTCGTAGAAGGTGGTAGAAGGTCGGATGCTTCTGTGTGCTCTTTGCTCTCTCCAAGAAGATAATAGTGGAAATGAGCTTGATACTGAAGTGAAAAATACTTATATTCGGGCTTCCCGGATCACTTGTTACCAAATTTGACATGTGCTCCTATCTCGTCGTGAAATGCACTTTAGGATTTGAAATTTCTCAATTTGGACTCCATTTGACCTGTTTCTGAGAAATCTGTCCACTTTGCCAAAATTCTGTCATTTCGGGCTTTCCGCAACTTTTTCAGAATTGTACCCCATTTTTACCATGGGTTGCCCTTGTCATTAAGATCATCACCGTCTATTCTTTTCTTTTTTCCGATCTCATTTCACCTGTTTTTTTATTTTTCTTTTATTTTTATTAAGAAAATCATAAAAAATAAAAAAAAATAGCAAATTGAAGCCAAAAATTCCAAACATACACGATAAATAGCTGGTAACCCTGTGTATATGAATATACACTTCTTCGTGATTTCTGGGCTTGGATTACCACTTTTTTCCACTTTTTAGCTCCAAAAACACTCTTATTTAGTGATATTTACACATCTAGAGACCCAAATTCATCATTTGATCTCTTCTTGTTGCAAAGCAAGGTATATAAGGGCATAAATATTATCAATATCCGCAATCAAACATAAAAAATTGCAAAATCATGTAAGACACTGCCCTTGTAATATAATTTTTGTTTTTCTTTGTTTTTTCCGCTTGTAGCTGCTTTGTAGCTCCTGTATACCTCCCCCCCTCCTAGTCCGATACCAGTTGTTAGGAAATAAGACGTAGCTAAATAGATAATTGAGTAGATTACTTAATGGAGAGAGACAGATTTACATACACGCGATTATAGAGTAGAGAGAGAGAGAGAGAGAGAGAGAGTACACACGATATACGTGGTTCACCCAATTTGGGCTACGTCCACGAGAAAGTAGCCACTCAATGGCTTTAGTACTTCAAAACAAGAAGTAATTTACAAAGGGATTATACCCTTAATGGAGCTCCCGCCTTGCTTCACTCTCACCACCTCACACTCACCTTGTTGCATCAACTTCACACTATGAAATGTGTGTAGAAATGGCCTCCTTTTATAGGCCAAAAGGGCTGCCCTCTCTTATGAGAGACAGCCATGTGTAGCCGCCCTTGTGCGAATAAGTCCAAATCGGACCCTCCAATCCGCCCATGTGTGGCCGCCTTTGAGAAGACAAGTCCGCTTTTGAATTCGGCCACCGGCCATTGAATTCGGCCACCGGCCACCGGCCATTGACTTCCGACCACCGGCCATTGACTACCGGCCACCGGCCAACCGACCGGTTGTTTTCCGACCACTTTCCGACCGCCGTCCGGCCATAATATTCCGGCGAAAAGGAATATTCCGGCGAAAAAAAGTCTCGGGGGCCTCCGCCCCCGAGGCCTTTAAAGTTGCCCTTGATTCTTGTCCGTGAAAATTTTGGTTTCCGGTGAGTGATTTTCCTTCACGCACAATGGCTTCTCCTCATAATGGGGGCCTTACAAATGTGCGCTTTTACCACAGAAAATTACAAGGGTAAATCAGGCTCCATACTTAACAAGTCCTCCCGGACGACTATGAAGTGTCTGTGGGTGAAGCATTGTAGTTGTTTTGGTCATAAGTTCCCAATGTAATTGTAGAGCGATGATACAACAGTCTTTCCAATAAAGCTGCTCTTTGTTTGATTGAAGGATTGGTGGTCGGGTGTTTGGTTGGTTTTGGCACTTCGGTACTAGAATTAGTAGATGGATTCTTCATTACCTTGTTGTCTTTTTTCACAATCCAAATCTGCCTCCGCTTTGCTTGTGCTTGCCACAAACTCTTTGCGACCCAAACCTGCCTTGTTCTGTGTGTTGATTTCCTCGCCTTGAAATACCTAGGAGTTTCCGTTGATTGTATTGAAGGGAGTTCCTGTTTACAAATCTTTGGGATCCAAATTTGCTTGCTGTAGCTTTGTGCCGTCATGAACTTCTTTGGAATCCAGATCTGTTTCACTGTCCTTGATTGTCGGGGATCACTCTGTTGTCTGGTATTGAAGACTCTGTTTTCCACCTTTTTGTTCTCTGGCACAGCCTTTTTTGGTTTCCATACCAACTTTGACTCCTTTGTTTTCCAAGGTTGAGCTGTTATATTATTGCTTGTCTTCCTTATCCACTGTTGAGAATTCCTCGTCGAAGAGTAATCCGGTTGTATAGAAACTTTTGGTTGCCATTGCTTCTTCTTTTTCTCTGTTTGTTGTTTGCCCTTGTCCGTGGATTCTTCCTTTGGAGTTGGCTCTGCTCCTTTGGTGAACTTAACTGATTGACTTTCACCTTTGTATTTGATAAGCACTGATTTAGAACTCCAGTCAATCATTGCATTGTATTGCTTCTGCCATGGTTGTCCTAGCAATAATGGATGTTGTGTAGCCTGGTCCTCAACCACGTAAAACATATGAGGATACACATATTGGTTAATCTGTATATGTAAAACTGTGCATCCGACAGTTTTGATTGAATTCTCAGAGTAACTTTTTAACTCTTGCTTGGCAGTTTGTAATTTCGTATCATTTGTCAATTGTCTATACAAACTGAGTGAAAGTAGGTTAGCTTGAGCTCCTGAATCCAATAGTGCTCTGGCTTTGATTTGGTTGGTTCCTACTTTGCATTCAATGATGGGCTCTTCTTTGTCATTCCCCATTTCTGTTATACTAACTGCGTTTATTCGTATTGCTCCTTCATTGTGCTATTTCTGACGCAGTAGTCTTCTTTTCTCCATTCTTTTCTTCGCCTCGGCTTGCGCTTCCTCCTCAATCTTTTTCTTTTTCTGGACACACAGCTTTTCTTGATGTATTTTGAGAAGCATGTCTTGTGTTAGCGGCAACAGATACTTTTTCACTCTGCATCCACTAATCCAATTGGGCATTTCTTCTCCGTCTAATGTAGCAAGCTTGACGGCTCCACTTGGTGATAGATCTTTAATCACCAAAGGTCCCATCCCTCGCTTTTTAAGCTTTTTAGCATGCTGTTTCAGAGTGTAAACTAGGACATAGTCCCCAACTTTAAACTCTTTAGTCCGCACATGCTTATCAAAAAATTCCTTTTGTCGCCTTTTTTGAGCGTAGATGGAAGCTACTGCTTTTAGGCGAAGCTCATCTAGCTTTTCCAGGTCGTCTATTCTATCGGTTTCTTTTTCGAGTACAGTTCTCAACATGAAATACGGAACCACGTCGTACCCGTCCTTGTCGCAAAATTTCGTTGTGGGACCATCTGGAATTGCACAAACATCTAGGGTTGCTAGAATGTGTGTCCATTCTAATGGTTCAAACGTGTCCTCTGGAAAGGGTTCTCTTACATAAGTTTCGTCTTCGATAGCCCTTTCTAAAACACATTCTTCTCGTTTCAGACTTCCACATTTCGAAGCTCCACACATCCATAACTCCTTGGGTTTACCTAACCAAGCTGGAAATTCGGATCCCGCCAAAGTAGCTGAATCAAATTCCTCTACCGGTGTTCGGTTCACATCTTTGTAGCTATGGTCTTTCAGGTTCACACGTGTAGTGGTTTCCATATTTCTCAAGTATATGTGATCGTAGCCCCAATCTTGGACCATTTTCAACTGTCTCATGAATGGTCTTCCCAGTATGATATCATAGTTATTCTCCTTGCCAAAATCGACAATAGCGAAAGTATGTTCGTATTCAATGCCGCAAGAAGTCACTACAACTTTCTCTAATAACCCCATAGGTTTCTCCATGTGTCCATCTGCTAATTGGAGTTTCAACCTAGTCTTCCTTATTGCTGGTTTCCCCCATTTTTTCCAGATTTCTTTTGTAGCTATGGCTACCCCAGCTCCGCTGTCTAGTATTGCCATTGTGTTCACTCCTTGGAATTCAACTGGTAAGGTTGTATTCCCCTCTTCACCTTCGCAATACTCTCCGACCTTGTTTAAAGGTACAGGCTTAGCGTCCTTTTGTGGCTTGCTCAGCTCCTCTATGCTCTCTTGCAATCTCGATGTTGGATCTTTTATCCCGAATTTCTCCAAGCATTTTCCTACAGTGGTCCACATATGTGGTCTTAGCCTCAAAAGCTCAGCTAGAGTGATAGTGCATGTCACTGGTGTTGACAAGATCTCTATCAATCCTTGTGAGTCCATGACTTTTTCTGGTGAGATTTTCCATGAGGGAAGTGCTCTAATTTCAGATTTTGCTTCATACTCTCCTAAGTATGAAGGTAAAGTTTTCAGTGAATGAGGTTTGCTCTCCATTGTTCTAACAGAGCCCCCATCTCCCCAGTAAGATTGCAGATCCAAGTCCACTTGAGATCCTGCCTCAAATTCCACTATGGGAGGATTCCTGATGTCCTTTTCCCAATTTGTCTGATTAGCTTGGCAACTTAGCTCGTTTGCAAAGTTTGCCTCTCTCACTTGTTTCCAAAATTCATTGTAATCCTCATCTTTTCCGTAAGACCTCTGTATGACTGGATGAAAACTCTCGACCTCCTGATCGGTTGTGTTCAACACTATGCGGTCATCCTTTTGTGTATCTTCAGGCTTTTGTGCACTGGGAGTCTTTTCAGCTACCCGTGAAACAATAGTCTCTTGCTGAATTGGGTTTTCCTTTCCACAATTCATTGTTTCTTTTGGTGGTTCTAATAAGGCTTGTGCAGTCTCGATCATTCTCTGGCACATTTCAAGTCTCTGCTTTTCCAATTCCGCGTTTGGGTATGTCAGCCACCTCTGTTCTTGTGTTTGGTTGTTCTTTAACCTAGCTTTGTAAGCTCTCATCAGTGCGTCCAATGGTTCGTGTACTTTGTCGACTAGCACTGATCCCCCTGAGCTTAAGCTCGTTGTTTCTTTGATACTCTTTTGTTTCGTTCTTTCCGGGCTCAACTCTCTTTTCCCGTTTTCACTCTCAAGTTTTTCTAATCTATCTTTCGTTCGCTTTAGTTCTTCAGCTAGAATAGCGTCTTCACGTTCTTTTCTCAACTTCATGCGTGCTTTTCTAGCTTTCCATGTGTTTTTCTGACTCCGCGGTCCTTGACTAACCACTTCAATCGCTAACTTTCCATTCTCAGGTTCTCTAGTGGTTTTCTTAGCTTGAGCTCTAGTAACAACTTGCGTTGGTATCAGAGTTTCATTTTCAGACCCACTGCTGGTAGGAATAGTTTCTAACATATTCAATGTCGTCTTTTGCACTTTGTTTGGATTCTTTGAACAATCCTCAATGAAGTGAGTAACCCCACACTCAGTGCAATAAGCGTTAATTCTAATGATTTCCGTATGTGGGCAAACATTCATCAGATGGTCACCTCCACACTTGTAACAGGGTCCTAGTGCTGGTCTTGGTCCCCCTTGATTCGTCCTTTGTGGATATGATGGTCTTTGTCCTGTTAACCCTCCATGAGCTATGAACATCAAGGTTCTTGCGTCCAAATTGTATCTCTCTTCATCAGAAGCACTTGTAAGTGTTGGTGTTCCAACATTCCCCATCATGCCCCATGGTTCTGGTTGTTTTGGTTCTTCTGGTGGGTAATACACTGTCGGAGACATGTGTGCACCCGATTCTTCATAATAGGATTGGACAGGCACTAAGGCTTGTTCTTCCTGATTCTCTAAGGTTGGTGCATATCTAATGCCCACTGGTCTTGCTCCTGGTAAAGGTGGTTGTTGTCCCAATACCGGTTGCGGTCTTTCTATCCCCATAGGTCCTGGTACATTTCCCGTTGGGTATCGAGGTACTGGATGTACTTGAGGTGGTGCTAATTGAGCAGGAGGTGCATACTGGCGCTCCCTTACATACCCTTTGTTGTAATAGCACTCCTCTGTTGGATGATTTGTCCATTTTTGTTCAATAGCACACCATTTCAGTGTTTTTGGCAATGGTTTTTGGTATGGTGCCATCCTTTTTAGAGCATCTTCTATCATTTGCTCTACATTTGGCATGGTTGTTGTTTGAACATTCTTTTTAGTGGTAGTCTCGCTCGCTACGGAGGAGGAGCTACTGGATGCAAAATCTGTATCCGCTGACACTTCTCCATAAACCGTACAGTTATCCACTAAGTACAATGCCTCTCTCGTTACTTGCTCGAAACTTGTACAAGCTTTCAAGTGCAAGTCCTTCTTGAGAGTGTCGTTCCTCAGTCCCTCAATAAAGAGAACAGATAGTCTGTCATCTTGTGGTCGTTCACGTACTGGACATCTCTCAATGTATTGTTTGAAGCGAAGTGACGCTTCCTTCACTTTTTCGTGTTCTCTCTGTTTAAAAGCATATATTTGTGAAACCGTATTGTGCTTAATCCCTCATTTTGAGAATTCCTCAGCAAACTCTCTTAGCAAATGGTCAATGTCATGGAATCCCCCTATGTTCATTGGTTGAAACCATGTCAATGCAGTACCTTCTAGAGTAAGACCAAATCCCTCGTATTGTGTATGGAAATCTGTTATCTGCTCAGCTCTTAAGACTTGCTTAAAGAGTGACACATGTGCATACGGATCTCCTGAACCACCATACTTCTTTGGCATACACTTGGCTACTTGAGATGGTCTCATACGTCTATGATCTGCTACCAATCTCATTGCTCCTGTGTCCCGGCTAAAGCTTTCTCTAGCACCATGGACTTCATGGGTTACCCTTGTCGGTTCCTCTGCCCTGAATCTACTACTGGGAGGTAAATGTGATGGTTCCGCTTCAAACCTTGGACCTGGAGTGGTATAGGTGGGGATTGGAACTGCACTACCTCGATTCGTCTCCATTGACTCTCTGGAATGTAATGATCCCATTGGTCCGAGCTTCGAGTCCCAAGGTTGACTGAAAGAGTCAGCGACCTGAGTTCTTTGTCCTCCTGTTGTCATTGAGTTTTGCACTCCAATTGTTGGTGCTGGTCTATGTGAGCTAGAAGTAACATAATACTGATGTAGAGGTCCCCCAAAGTATGTATATCCTTCTAATTCTTTCTTGCCCATTGTTGAGTATTGCCTGCCATACTTATCGTAAGCGGCAATTTTCACTTCCGATCCCTCTGTGTAGGTAAAGACATAGAGTCTTTTTTTGTCTGTCAACTCTCCGGTGTAGGGTTCTTCACATCTATAATAGAGATCTTGCTCCCCATTATTATATTTGTACAGCCCCACATAGATGTTATCAGTGTTGATCCTTGTAGTTTCATTCTCTCTTCTTAACCTCACATTAGGGAAGTTCATTATTGGTGCTTTCTCCTCGAGTTCTTCATCTATTTTGGCTTTGGTGCCCATCAATCCCCACTTGTCCACAATGTTAGGATTTAGGACTACCAAGTACATGGTACCCTCGTCATCTAGATATCTATCTCCGCTATAGCTCACAGGCACTAAGTCCTTGAACTCACTAGGTCTATCTTCTATCTTTACACAATAGCGGTCCATTCCATCTTTGTAGATCTTGGCACCTTGCTCATTGTCGTACTGGTATTTTATGAACAATAGCTTCATGGTGGCGGAAGGGTTTGATGATCCTGCTGCCATATTTTCTCTGTTGTTCAGGTTCAAGTGTTCCAAGTTTTCGGTGAAAATCTCGTAAGATCTCTCCGAAGAAGTATTAGAGATACTTCCTTCAAAGATCGGCTCTAATGGTTGCACCCAACTTTGGTTTACACTTCCCTCGGTTGATATGACACTTGCTGGTTCCCCTTGTTTTGGTTGATTATTCCGGAGATTCCTGCCCGATCTCAAATTCATCAATTCCCCTAAAGGACTGTAACTTTTCCGTCTCGGCAATTTGTTTTCCCCAAGTTTTTGTGGTTAGAATTGATCCAAACTGACTGATACTTGGTCAACTGTTTAATCTTGTCAGTTGGACAACTTCTGTTTCATCAAGTGAGAATTTTGTTGCAGTTATGCTGAAAAAGACATTATACGCGTATGATGTTTTTTTTCACAGATTTAGACTATTTTGGTTATGCTCACTCTCAGTAGTCCCCTTATGCTCTTTCCACTCACAAAATTCAGTTTGAACTCTGTTTGAGCAAGTTATGGCTAATTTAGGCTTTTCTTGGCAATTTTCCGCTTTTGACTTGTTTTTTGGGTCAATTGTGATCCAAATGGGATGAAACTTGAAATATAACCTCTAGACAGCTATTACAATGTATCTGGGTTAGCAAAGTATCAAAATATGTCCAAAATTAGGTCAAAGACATCATACGCGTATGATGTCTTTTTCATCAATTTGGGTCCAAACTTGATATTTATGCTTTCTACAGTGTTTGTAACAATCTTGTCAGGCCAGATTTCAAAAATAAGCAGTGGATGTGCCAAAAGACATTATACGCGTATGATGTCTTTTTTCCCAGATTTTGACTATTTTTGGTTTTAAGCCTTCTCCAATGTTTATAATTGAGTTTCAAGTGTTTTTGTCAGGTTTGAATGTAAAAACAAGATTTGAATCCAAAATTTCCTATTCTTTGCGTTTCTTGGACTCCGACTTGTCTTTTTGGGTTTCTTTGAGTGTTAATGCTCTTATTTTAAGTTGATTCTTAGGGTAAAAACCCCCTTCTAAACACTCTGGCAATGTCAAATTTTCAATTTTAGTCTCTGTTTAGGTTCTAAGACATCATACGCGTATGATGTCTAAAGTTGCAGATTTCCAGTTTTTCAGCACAGAACTCTTCCAATAGCTCTTTTAAGTGCTCAACAACAATCAGTTACACAGAAAATTTTTCTGAACTTTGTTTATTGCATATTTCACTACCAATGCGACTTTTTCAGTGATCTAACATGCAATCAAACACATCAAGCTAATAGAACACCAATTGATAGCTCTAGATCAGGATCAAATCAGGCCCTACCTAAGCTACTTCTAATCATAAAATGGATTTTTTGCAATTGAAAATATAAAGAGATTTACTACCACACAAGGAGTAGCAAATGCTTTTTATGTCAACAACCACTTAAACACCATCAAAAACAATCTAATCTAAGCTAAACTAAAAATACTGTCAACACGGAAGACCCAGGAATACCCCACTTCCTAGTATCTCTCGAGACCTTCGGAGTCCACCACTCCTAGATCTTTTCTAACTAAAGTATACAAAGTAGTTTATACGACTCACCTCGTAGGATTAGTCTAAGGTCACCTACTTAGGGCTCTCGTCCCCGGCAGCGGCGCCAAATGTTAAGGCGGTTACGCCGCTAGCGGAAGCTAAATAGCGAGAACTCAACCAACAACAGAATTTGTCAGACGAGGACGGAGCTTGACCCGCAGGCGCATGGAAACAACTAGGTGGGTGTCAAATCACCTACTCGACCTTCTAATGACAATCACTACCAAGGAAATCAAATCTAAGTTCTAAAATACGCAAGTGACTGAAATCCGTACTACGAACGAATGCTATACGAAACAGGATCTAGAATCATCGAATCGCTCTCAAACTCAAGGGGAAGTCTATACACTAGGTAAGAACAACACCCTAAAGACTTGAACTGCAAAATCAACCTATAACCACTCCGTGCGGCAAACGCGTATGAAGACAGGCCAAAAATTACAAGTGACCGAAACTTGACCCCGATGGTACTAATGCGTAGCTCTACTCGTTGTGGTTCTATAGATATGCTGCACGCTCTATTCCGACACACGAGTTGGAAGAAAACTCACACCGAAGCTCGTAGGAACTTACCACACATAGAAGCCGATAGCGCGCACTCTTGGTATCTGTGCGTAGCTCTCGCCGTTGCTAACACAATGGCGGTGTCGCTTCTCCAATGGCGGCTCCGTAGCTCGCGTAGCAAGGAGATAAGACTCTCTCTCTCTCTCACTCTCTCAGACACAGTCACGGCGCTCAAAAACTCCTTTGATTAATAATTGAATCCCCTTTTAGGTTACAAAACTTTGGCTTATATACCTCAGCCTTGGAGGTGAGAACATCTCTAATTATTTACATCAGCAGGTGAAATTACGTCGGGATTACAGGCTGGAAACTCAATTGAGTCCCGTTACTTAATGAATGGCTCAAATCAAAATTAATGTCGGAAAGACATTTATTACAATCAATGGTTACAAAATGATGGGTGTGAGCAAAAATGCGGGTGTGATCCTCTGCTGGCTCAACATGGTGCAACCGCAATTGCACCAGTGTCCTTTATGTTTTTCTTGCATTTACCAAATCTAGAACCCAACCACCCTTGACCTTGAACTCTACTACCCTTTCCTATACAACGCAATGCCCACATTGTCTTATGTATATCTGCCTCTTCTACTACCAGACCACTGTCGTTATCTTTGACCTCCTGGGCTACCATTGTAAAAGTTGTTTGTGTTCCTTGACGATTGCGAGGAACGTTCTGTGTAATGTATTCAGGTCAGTGCGATGCATTCTCCTCCTCACAATGTATTGTACTAGCATTTTTGCACCTTCTGGCTACTGTAATATTATCTCCATCCATTGCTGGTCTTTGATATAGGGGCATACCTCCTAGACATCTTCAATATCTTTAGTAATGACTGCTAGACCTGGTGCTTTTTCTTGTTGTGCATGCCAACCAAGTTTTCCTGTTGATAGACCTGATCCATGATATCTACCTTCAACAGAAGCAAGCATCTTCACACTTTGCAACAATGAGTTTGATAGATCGGAAATGCATGCATCGTACAAGCTCAATAATTCTTTGTTTCCCTCGCCGGCTAGCCAGCTGGATGCTTTGTTTTTGCAAGGTCTGTAGTTGGAATGTATGAAAAATCATCTACTTCCTACAACATTAAAAAATATCTAGTTAATGCATTCAAATAATTAATTTTACTTGCCACTACATATTCTACATAGTTTTACCCCAACAAAGTGCTTTCTCAAACGAGGGTAACGCACGTGCCACCAATTGAGCCAACAATCGATATGGGACAAGTTACTCTCGGATACTTTACCAGTTGCCCACCAGGCTCGAATAGTCCTATACAAGCTTGTTGCCTCATTCTCGCTCCGTGCACATAGCCAAAGTTCACACAGACGCTTGTGTTCGTCCTCGAAACTTTTTAGGAACTTATTGCATGGTGTGAATTTGCAAACTTTGCTCCCAATGAAACAAGCACGAATGTTCTCTTCCCTCCATTATATTGTCAGGCCCTCCGTTGAATACAAATCAAATAGAGTCTCCAATTTTCCTAGCCTCATCGCCATGAATCCTCTAAAATCTGATGGAAGGTGCCCACTTTCCAAAAGCACTGAATTCATCATTTCCCAAAACATGGTTTGCGCTTGTGTGTCTTCTTCTTTTATTTTGCGAATGGCTATGTTTGCATTTCTTGGATCCTATAGAGTGCATTGATTAATATTTGTAACAAACAAAAGAAAAAGAATAGGGTCAATATGTCAATAGGTCTTATGCAGGGTCGTAGACATGGGCTGCCATTGTTGTCCATCCTGCTACTCTACGGATGTGATCAAAGCAAACCCAACTTTTTGGGAGGTCTCCACTACCGTCTTGGTGCATTCTATTTACAATCTCAACACCAAATTGTGGGCTATTGACTGACATTTTGAACACATGACATCTTTTGCTTTGATCTGTGGATTGTCCTGGAAAAAGAAAATCGTGAAAAAACTTGTTGCCACAATTTTTTTTTTTGAGCTGAATCAATTGGGACTCTGCACCAACACCAATATGTGTCGTTGTAGCTTCTCACATCCAATGTTCGAATCTGAGTTGCAAACCATGAAGATGCAGGTAAGAACATATAGAAGGAGCACACATGATACATATATTAGACAAGAGAGAGCTTCACCTTTGTGTATGAATTAGTGGCCACATCTCCTCTAGCACAGAGAGCAGCTCATTACTATTCAGCTGCTCCCCATTTTCTTGCACCACTGCTCCCATAACCATCTGCTTTGGAAGATTTAATTGCAAGTGCCTAGGTCCCGTCATCACTGGGTGGGCTTTCGGACAACACACATGACACAAGCTCTCTAGTTTGTCTGATTGATGATCACAAAACACCCTTGGCCACGTGATGATTATGCCTTCCAAGATGTATAAATAAACAGGTCCAATTGTAATCATCCAATAAGTAATAGACAGTGCATTGACACTCTCAAAGAAGAATTGGACAATTGCCACAATAAAAGCAACTAAATGTTCCATTTTCGGAGCTAAAATACCAACAGAAGCAATTGATGTTAGTAATTTTCCATTCCAAGAAGTCTTGTTAGGCAACCCATTTACTGCATTTACCGAGCATGATCTATTCTTACAAATGAGGTGCCCACCATATTTACTTCTCTTGATCAATGCTGGATACCTCATTCTAGACTTAACAGGCTTAACCCAACAATGGCCATCATACTTCTGATCCATTACCATCATTTTTGGAACGCCATCTGTGGCACCGAGTCTAGCTCATAAACGCAGTCCCCATTGTATATTTGAGGAACTTCATCAACACACTTCTTGATTCGGCTTAATTTGGGGTACTTATGGCCATTCAATGCAATATACTCGAATGAACTTTGTGTTTTTTCCAATTGCTCGAATTTTACTCTTTTTTCTGTCTTTTTGTTATGTTCCTCACCTATGTTGCCTGCCTTTTCTTCATCACATGCATGAAAGGAACCATCAGTCTTACCAGATGAAGTTTTGGCAGACCTTTCTCTTTATTCTTCAATGGAATTGTCAGACAATTCTATAATTGCCACCTTCACTATTGAGTCTAATTTCACACTGTCGTGTGTGACCAACAGAAACCTTGAAGACAAGGCTGAATCCAACACAAAGTGAAACTATTGATTTACTTGCACACCATCTACCACCTACGTTTGAATGTCCCTATCCGGAGTTGAAATGATGGCAAACATCTTACTGTCACCACAACCTCCATAGTCCACAGGATTCACCATCAAATATCTTGCCGCGCAATAAGAAACTAGGGGACATTGTCGATAGTATTTAAAAATAAACTCACCTTGCTTAATGATGACGAAGCCATTGCCCAACAATCAAGCAGAAGCAATTGCGTATATGAGAATTTTCAAGCTAACCCAATATCATATATTTATAGGCATCCAAGACACTCTATATACCCGGGAGACTCACCATGGAAAACTTATTGAACCACGTAAGTGCAGGGGAAGGGATTTATTTTACAAGTTACATAAGTGTATAAGTTAGGGGCATGTCCCCAATAATTTATCTCCAAGCTTAAAAACATGGGAGGGGGTATCATATTTGGGAAGGGGGAGGGGGGATGAAACGAAGTTTTTGTGTTTAAAATCATGGCTTCCCAAAAGAGTCTTCCCTCAAACTTGTGAGTGAATAGCTAGAGAGATACATGCAAGAACTAACACTGCTTTGTATCAATTGCTTGTATTGTGATTATAGTTCATTTGTTGAGGGATGAAAGCTATAAAGAGCTTGTGTAGATGCAAATTTACACGGAGAACCTAATACAACTTTATAACCATGTTTTTTTAATTAATGTAGATGGGCCCAAATTGGACAAGTAGCTAGAGTGTGGGCTGAACGGGCACATAGTTTGAAAGTCAAACTAAGACACATTGAGGGTATATCTAATTATAAACAAAAGTGGTTCCTTTGTACGTTTCCAATCACTATGCTACACACTCTTTGACTGATTTTACTTAGTTAGATCATGTGAGAACTAAATTTTAGACGTAAGATAGGGGTATGACAGTTTTCTGCATTGATTATCGTATAAGCGAAAGGGGGGTCATATTCCCTAATATGAGTTGTATATAGGGTGTCAAATTTGTCAGCTCGCAGGTGGCATCCCATTTTTTGTATAGAGTGAATCCCCCGGGTCTATATATCTATCTCCTTCACCATTTCTATCATTTTCTTCTACCTCACACTCTAAATATAACTAACACTCCTTCTTGTTGAACCAAATCTATTTTTTTGCAAAATATACTTGGAAAATGACAAAGTATGGGGGTATTTTTAAAATTTTCAAAATTAGAGGGGTACTCTTTTTTAATTTTCACAAATTAAAGGGGTTTTTTGGTTATCTTTCCTAATCTTTATCCATACTTGAAAATTAAGATCTTTGTTTTGAGAGCTTAGCATGTTACTTGACACAATTAACCTCCCAAAAAAGGAAATTATTGATAAAAATATTGAAGAAATTCATCTTCAAAGCCTACATAAACAACTCATATTCTAGTTTTAGTATCTTTTATTGATATACAATCAATCTTTTTTATGAAAATCAACAAATTTTTTTTTTAAAAATTATTATCACAACTAGGGGTATTTTGTATTTTATGGAAAATTTGAGGGGCATTTTGGGAATAAATGACAAAATATGGCGGTATTTTGTAAATTTTCAAGATTAGAGGGGTGCTCTCACAATTTACACAAATTAGAGGGGTCTTTTGGTTATTTTTCCTAATCTTTATCCAGGCAATTATTGATAAAATCATGAAGCAATTCATCTCCAAAGCCTACATAAATAGCTCATATTCACTTTTACTATCTTGTATTGATATTGATATACAATCAGTCTTTTTATGAAAATCAACAATTTGTTTTATCTTTTTAAAATATTACTATCACAACCAGGGGTATTTTGTATTTTATGGAAAATTTGAGGGGCATTTTGGGAATAAATGACAAAATATGGGGGGTATTTTGTAAATTTTCAAAACTAGAGGGGTACGTACTCTTGGAATTTCCACAAATTAGAGGGGTTTTTTGGTTATTTTTCCTAATCTTCTTCCATGCAATTATTGATAAAAGTAATGAAGCAATTCATCTTCAAAGCCTACATAAACACCTCATACTCTAGTTTTAGTATCTTGTATTGATATACAATCAATTTTTTTATGAAAAAAACATTGTTTTATCTTTTTAAAAGATTATTATCACAACGAGGGGTATTTTGTATTTTATGGAAAATTTGAGGGGCATTTTGAGAATAAATGACAAAATATGGGGGTATTTTGTAAATTTTCAAAATTAGAGGGGTACTCTTGGAGTTTCCACAAATTAGAGGGGTTTTTCGGTTATTTTTCCTAATCTTTATGCAGGCAAATATTGATAAAAATAATGAAGCAATTCATCTCCAAAGCCTACATAAACAGCTCATATTCTACTTTTAGTATCTTGTACTGATATTGATATACAGTTAGTCTTTTTATGAAAATCGACAATTTGTTTTATCTTTTAAAAAAATTACTATCACAACCAGGGGTATTTTGTATTTTATGAAAAATTTGAGGGCCATTTTGGGAATAAATGACAAAATATGGGGTGTATTTTGTAAATTTTCAAAATTAGAGGATTTCCACAAATTAGAGGGGTTTTTTGGTTATTTTTCCTAATCTTCATCTAGGCAATTATTGATAAAAATAATAAAGCAATTCATCTCCAAAGCCTACATAAACAACTCATACTCTAGTTTTAGTATCTTGTATTGATATACAATCAGTCTTTTTTATGAAAATCAACAATTTGTCTTATCTTTTTAAAAAGTTATTATCACAACCAGGGGTATTTTGTATTTTATGGAAAATTTGAGGGGCATTTTGGGAATAAATGACAAAATACGGGGGGTCATGAAATTACCATAGTAGGGATGGGTTTGGTTACCGCGCTCAGAGAAGAGGAGAGATTTGTAGTTTGGGGCAATGTGTGTGGTGTAATGGTTGAAGCGAGAACCTCTGGATTTCTCCCAAGCCGTGATACACTGGCCTTGTAAGAAGGCCTCATTAACTTGGGAGTCGATCGACGCATCCTTGACCAAGTGACATGCATCCCATCTTCCAAACCATTTCTTGATGTCAAGCATCCACCCCGAACTTAGTATTTTGATCTTGTATGTCTTTTGGACCTTTTGACTTGCTTCATATGCGATTCTACGAAGTCGATACAAAGGGCTACGTTGTGTCTTAAGCATGTACTCAGCAACCTTTTGCATGCCCAAGACCTCAACGGGAAGCGATCCGGACTCAAGAAGTAAGAGCATGTAGGGTGTTTGTGTCTTGACTTGGAGAAAGTTGGTGAGAAAATGCTTTTGGACATTCTCAAACTCTTTCCAAGTAGACTTCCCGATGCTACCACCCCACGCCTCCACTCCATAAAGAAGCGCCGATGTCACCAATGTGTCAAAGAGGTACTTTGTTAGAGCCCAACACTTAATCTCTCCAGCATTGCACATGTTCTCAAATGCATAATAAGCCCTCTTTCCGGCTTCCAAGCGATGCATTGCGCAATGCTTCCATCTATGATTGGATGGAACCTCAAGGCCAAGGTACTTGAAGCTATCTACCACTTCAAGTTGCTCATTGTTGTATACAATGCATGGATGGAGAGAGAGAGAGAGAGAGAGAGAGAGAGAGAGAGAGAGAGAGAGAGAGAGAGAGAGAGAGAGAGAGAGAGAGAGAGTCTGCAGTTTGGAAGGTCAAGGATATGTTCTTTGTTTATTTTCATTCTATCAAATTGTTGAAACAAAACTCAAATTGGATTGACACTCATATTGGATGAGGCTTGGTTTTCAGTTGCTCATCGAACATCCCTTTGGATGATGATACAAATCTAGATTTTGGCTATGATTTCCTCTATCACAAGAAGGCATTCTAATTAAGGTTATTTATCCATAATCTTGAGATGATAGAATAATCAGGCGACAATGTCGTCTAGATATGGTCTCGTTCGCTCTAGTATATTCATGTGGATAAATAGAGTATACTCTACATGTCTAGAGAGTATAATAGAGTAAACACAAGCTTGAATCATGTTTATGTACGAGACCAAATGAGAGGCGACAATCTCAAACTAGAGCGAGAATTGTGGATAAATGAGAGGTGTACATGGTCTTTTTATAACCATGTGGATAAATGAGAGGTGTACATGGTCTTTATACCTGGCTGAGAATAGATCACACATTGTGGATGGTCTTTATATAACCATGTGGATAAATGAGAGGTGTACATTGTCTGTATATAACCATGTCAATCTCTGCGTTGTACTATAGCGGCTTTTCCATCTGCCGGAGTATTGAAATCAATGCGCTGGCACGTTTGTAGCAGAAAGCAGGGAGGGCTGCCAACCAAGTGGCAGCCTCGTCCTTGTTGCAGAAAGCAGGGAGGGCGCTAGCGCTCAGGCCTCGTGTTTGATTTGAGGCGCTAGCGCTCAGGCCAACCATGCATGGTGAGGCGGCCTTATCTCGCCGCATCATACCAGAACGAGCCGAGCTTGGCCATTTAATGCAGTCGCTCTTGACTTGTCTAGTGGCAAAGACTCGTCTAGTGGCAAAGACTCGTGTTTTGTCTTGCATGGGCACCACAATGCAGTCCACTTCAGTGGAACGTGTGGGAAAGGGGTCAAAAGAACATAGTTGTAGCACAGGAGAGCAACTAAGTAGCCTTTAGTAGAGCGTAGGTAGGCTCCATGTGATTTTCTTTGCATGGCGAGGGTTGGAGTGGGCCGGGCTGGTGTGAACGGTGCCCAAGCTCAGCCTAAATATTGACGTGTTATGGATTTTAGTGATGTTTCCATGCGAGAGCAGTCGTAGTGCACACTGCAACCCACCGTCAGCTGGCCCTGGGTGAGGTGGCCTTATCTAATCGCTGACCAACTGCTACTAGTGCAGTGTGACAGTGACATGGCGTGTTGACGTGAGGTGCTAGCGCTCAAGAGAGAATAGCAGGCATCCACTCCCCTAGCCTTCTACCAAGTGGATCCTGCTCCTTGCCATGTTAGCTCGATTGCGCCAATCTCCTCTATCACCGTGTTGAACCAAGCTAGCAAGGTCACTACGCCCCTGCTGCCCATGGCGGTGCTCACATACACACTCCAGGTCGTTAAACAGTTGCTCCCTTTTTTTTTCACACACGTGTTTAAATTGAGGTGCTAGCACTCTGGCCTTGTACTCTCCCAGCAACTCTTCCTCTCTTGGCAATCCTTCCTTGCAGAAGTATCTGAGGCTCTAGCGCTTAGGCCTAGGATTTTTCAGCTTGCGACTGTCCTGACAACCCTTGCATGGGCGCTGTCGTAATAATGATAGCAATGATAGAGCCCCGAAGTTGGATTGTTGGGCTCACTCCATTGAGCTTGATCTGCAAGCCTTCTCCATCCGCCCACTTGAGCTCCTCTCCTATACATGATGTTCCTCGGCTGCATTCCTATCCGACAAAACTCTCCTTCATACTCGTGGATTTAATGATGGTGCTCGTGTAGTCCGTCAATTCTTTCCATGCTTGCGGCAACAAAGAGACGTAGAGGCGAAGGTCAAGATAGATCAGTGGCAACAGCAGCACTCTGTCAATGTTGCTAGCCAATAGTTGATGAAGCACCTGCACCGAAGCTGGAAGAATAGAGTGTGAAGCTTGATATCAAAGTGGCGGGTTAGTACTTCCATGATAAGGTCATCTTGCAACAATCAATTTCGTAAAAGTTTTTTTCTGAGATGATTGATCGAATTGTATGTTTTGTGTTTTCCCAAAAGATGCTCCAGATCATGCTACATAGCTTCATAGAATTGGTGTTATAAAGCTTAATTTGAATTGGTGTTGATGTGCCCATAATTCGGCCTGTTGGTAGCAGCCATCGTTATTTAACCATGCTCGATTGTGATGGCATCAAAATTTCCTATAAATAGGGGATGTCGACAATACTTTCAAGAGTTGCAAGAGAAAGACAAACAATTGCATATTAAGTGCTGATATCAATCCAAGGTAAGTTTTTAGACAACCCTTTGACATAACCCCGGCTACCTCCTTCTTTCACATGGCTTATCCCTTCACTCCCTCTCTCTCTATTTCTACCTTTTGAAAGTTTCCCTCCCTTCCTGTCTCACCAGGTTCTCTACCTTCTCTCTCTCTCTCTCTCTCTCTCTCTCTCTCTCTCTCTCTCTCACTTTTAGACTATCGCACTCAAGATCATTATGTATAACGCTCACCATACATGACAAGCTTGATGAGAGAGAGAGAGAGAGAGAGAGAGAGAGAGAGAGAGAGAGAGAGAGAGAGAGAGAGAGAGAGAGAGAGAGTCTCTCTCTCTCTCTCTTGTTAGGAAATATGTCGTAGCTAAGTAGATAATTGAGTAAGTTACTTAATGGAGAGAGATAATTTTCACACACAAGAGATTATAGAGTAGAGAGAGAGAGAGAGAGAGAGTACACACGATATACGTGGTTCACTCAATGTGGGCTACGTCCACGGGAAAGCATCCACTCAATGGCTTTAGTACTTCAAAACAAGAAGTAGGTTACAAAGGGATTATACCCTTTTGGAGCTCCCACTTTCCTTCACTCTCACCACCTCACACCCACCTTGTTGCATCAACTTCACATTGAAATGTGTGTAGAAATGGCCTCCTTTGTAGGCCAAAAGGGCCGCCCTCTCTCATGAGAGGCAGCCATGTGTAGCCGCCCTTGTGTAGATAGGTCCAAATCGGACCCTCCAATCCGCCCATGTGTGGCCGCCATTCAGAAGACAAGTCCACTTTTGAATTCGGCCACTGGCCATCGGCCATTGACTTTCGATCACCGGCACCGGCCATTGACTACCGGCTACCGGCCAACCAGCCAACCGACCGCTTGTTTTTCGACCACTTTTCGGCCGCCTTCCGGTCATAATATTCCAACGAAAATGAATATTCCGGCGAAGCTAGTCTCGAGCTTTGGCTCGAGACTGGGCGTGAAAATTTTGGTTTCCGGCAAGTGATTTTATTTTTCGGTGAGTTATTTTTCTTCATGCACGATGTCTTCTCCTCATAATGGGGGCCTTACAAATGTGCGTTTTTAACACAAAAAATTACAAGGGGTAAATCAGGCTCCATACTTAACAATCTCCCACTTGGAGACTGATCTCCAAAACAAACCCGTGACTTCTTTCCATCCTCGCTTCTTATCCTTGAATGCCGATTGAAGATGAGCAAAAGCTCAACTTCTCCTTGTTGACCACCTTTGTAAACATGTTTGTAGGATTTTCACTTGTATACACCTATCCTAGCTTTAGCTGTCCCTCTTCCAAAAGAGTGCGTATGAAGTGATATCTCACCTCAATGTGCTTTGCAAATCCTTGAATGAAAGGCTGAGTTCTTCGCAAGATGGATAGCGCTTTGGCTATCACTGTACAAGACACAATTGTCTTGTTTGAATCCAAGCTCTTTTAAGAATCTGTGAAGCCACAAAATTTCTTTGCTTGACTTCGTCATTGCTACATTCTCTACTTCCGTGGTAGAAAGCGCGACCACTTTCTGCAGCTTTGAAGCCCATTTTATCGCTATGCCTCCAACCGTGAAGACTTGTCAATAGTGCTCCTTCGACTATCTTTATCACCTGCCATATCTGCACCAGCATACCCTTCTAGAAAAATATCAGTTCCTCCAAAATACAAAACATTTGTTGCTGTTCCTTTTAGATACCTAAGTATCCACTTCATAGCTTGCTAGTGCTCTTTACCTGGGTTGTCCATGAACCTACTTACAACTCCCACTGCATGTGCAATGTCTGGCCTTGTCCAGACCATAGCATACATAAGAGAACCTACCGCTGTAGCATATGGAACTTTAGACATATAGGCTATCTCCTCTTGTGTGTTTGGACACATATCCTTGGTTAGTTTAAAGTGACCAGCCAAAGGTTTAGAAACTGTTTTTGCATTTTGCATTGCAAACCTTTCTAGTACATTCTTGATGTAATCCTCTTGAGATAGCTTTATTGTCTTCTTTGTCTTGTCCCTTGATATCTTCATACCAGATATCCTCTTTGTAGCACCTAAATCTTTTATTGAAAAAGATTTAGGCAGCTCCTCTTTTAGGTCTTTCATGTCCTGCATGTTAGCATTTGCAATCAGCATGTCATCAACATACAACATTAGGATAATGAACCTCCCATCTCCCAAATTCTTTGTGTAGATGCAATGATCCGAGTTGCATCTTGTGAATCCATGATCCAACATCTATCGATCGAACTTCAAGAACCATTGTCTTGATGTTTGCTTTAAACCATACAAGATCTTCTTTAATCTACAAACCATTTTCTCCTTACCTTTTACTTCATACCCCTTTGGTTGAAGCATGTAAATTTCCTCCTCTAAGTCACCGTGAGGGAATGCCGTATTTACATCCATTTGCTCAAGATTTAGATCATGAGCAGCCACAAGGCTTAAGACAAGCCTAATTGAGTTCATTTTTTCAACATGAGAAAATATTTCATTGAAGTCAATACAACCCTTTTACCACAAGCCTAGACTTGTACCTTTTCTTCCTACCTTCTTCTTCCCTCAGCTTATACACCCATTTGTTCTGAAGTGCCCGCTTACCTTTATGCAACTCAACCAACTCCCATGTTTGGTTGTGATGTAATGAGTCCATCTCCACTTGCATGCTCTTCATCCATTCTTCTTCGGATTCGTGCTGCAAAGCTTCTTTGTATTATTCCGGCTCTCCAGAATCTGAGATCAAGAGATGGTTGAAGGAAGTAACAAACCTTTCTGGAGGTCTACTTGCTCTTGTAGATCTTCAAGGAATAGGTTGAGGCTCCTCATTTAGTTGACGTTGTTGCACATTGTCACCGTTTGCAGTCCTTGAGTCTTCACCGTCCTCAAGCTCCATGTACTCATCACCTGTTTCTTTTGTTTGTTATCTTTCCAAGTAATCTTTGTACATATTTTGTTAGTTAAAAATTACATCCCTAATCCTAAAGATTTTACCATTTTTAGGATTGCATAGGCAATACCCAAAGTCACCTTCTCCATAGCCAATGAAGAAACACTTTTTGGACTTTGCATCTAGCTTTGATCTTAGGCTTCTATCGATGTGCATGAAAGCCTCACATCCAAACACTTTGAGAAATGCATAATTTAACGGTTTACATGTCCATGCCTCTTCTGGAACTCCCCCATCCAATGCCGTTGAGGGTGACCAATTGATTAAGTAAACAGACGTACTTACAGCTTCCGCCCAAAGCTCAAGCGGTAGGTCTGCATGTAGACGCATGCTTCGTGCTTGCTCCATGATTGTTTTGTTCATCCTTTCAGAAATGCCATTTTATTGATATGTCCTTGGGGTTGTTCTTTGCCTCCGAATGCCATTGCTAGCACAAAAGATTTCAAAAGCTTGGCTGCAATATTCGCCTCCATTGTCGATCTAAGGCATTTAACCTTAGACCTGTATCATTCCACAAAGGCTTTCCACCTTTGAAATATGGAAAACACATCGGAGTTATTCTTCATTACATAAACCCATGTTTCCTAGTCGCATCGTCTATGAATGTTACATAGTAGAATGAGCCACCAAGTGATGGTGTACTTGTAGGACCCCAAACGTCAGAATGAACCAATTCAAGTTTTTTATTTTTCTTTCATTTCCAGAAATTTGAAATTTTACCCTCTTTTGTTTATCATAAACACAATCTTCACAGAACTAGTCCACTTCTTTCAAACCTGGTAGAAGCTTCTGTGTTTGAAGGATTGCACTCTTTTGGCACTCTTATGCCCAAGCCGGTAGTGCCACACCGCACTGTCGACTTCTGTAGTTGTTGCACAAGCTGAAGGTTGCGTGCTAACAGTACACAAGTAAAGTGTACCAACCTTTTCTCCCTTGGCAACCACCAAAGATCCCTTTGAGATCTTCCACCGTTTGCTTCCGAATGCAATGTTGTGACCTTCATCGTCCAATCGTCCTGTAGAGATCAGATTTTTGCGAAGAGAAGTAACATGCCCAAGATCTTGAAGCTTCCATTCATTTTCGTTAGCAGTTTTGACACAAACTGTACCTTTGCCAACAATTTCACAAGCTTCATCATCTCCCAAGTATACATACCCAAAATTACCTTTGGTGTAATCTTGGAAATGTTGCTTGTGTGGTGTCGCATGGAATGAAGCCCCAGAATCTACTATCCAGGAATTAGACACATTGTTTAATGAGAGAATTAGAGCATCTTGCTCTACTTTACCTGCCACATTGGCCTCTGATGTTGGCTTGTTGTCTTGAGACTCCGACTCCTTCTTCTTCTTAGACCATTAATCCTTCTTGACGTGGCCCTTCTTGCCGTAGTTCCAACATTGTGCGTGTTGCTCCGTCTTGAGCGATCACGATCCTTTTGGTTTTTGAACCTCTCCTTAGGTCTTCCTCTTGTTTCCACTGACAGTGCAACACTTGATAATTCTCCTGTGCTTCTCTCATCAAGCTTGTCATGTATGGTGAGTGTTATACATAATGATCTTGAGTGCGATAGTCTAAAAGTAAGAGAGAGAGAAGCTTGTCATGTATGGTGAGAGTTATGTACTCTCTCATCAAGCTTGTCATGTATGGTGAGCGTTATACATAATGATCTTGAGTGCGATAGTTTAAAAGTAAGAGAGAGAGAAGCTTGTCATGTATGGTGAGCATTATACATAATGATCTTGAGTGCGATAGTCTAAAAGTAAGAGAGAGAGAGACTCTCTCTCTCTCTCTGTGAGTCCAGAGAGACTCTCTCTCTGTTTCTGAGTCCAAAGAGACTCTCTCTCTCTCTCTCTGTGAGTCCAGAGAGACTCAGAGGAGAGAGAGAGAGAGAGAGAGAGAGAGAGACTCTCTTTCTCTCTCTTACTTTTAGACTATCGCACTCAAGATGAATATGTATAATGCTCACCATACATGACAAGCTTGATGGTGATAGACTGGAAAGAGAGAGAGAGAGAGAGAGAGAGAGAGAGAGAGAGAGAGAGAGAGAGAGAGAGAGAGAGAGAGAGAGAGAGAGAGAGTCTTACTTTTAGACTATCGCACTCAAGATCAATATGTATAATGCTCACCATACATGACAAGCTTAATGGTGATAGACTGAAAATGAGAGAGAGAGAGAGAGAGAGAGAGAGAGAGAGAGAGAGAGAGAGAGAGAGAGAGAGAGAGAGAGAGAACCGGGTAGATAGTGAATCAAGGAATCACTGATAGTAATTTAGTTTAACAATAGCAATGCCAGGAAGGCCCTAATTGTAGAGAATGGCTATGGCTTGAAAACAAGCATTGGAAATACGCTTATTGACATGCATGCCAATTGTGGTAGCCTGGAAGATGTAAATATTATCTTTCATAGATTACCTCGACAAGACCTTATAACTTGGAGTACAATGATCTGAGGCCCTCTTCCTTCCTAAAGCTCTCTTCCTTCCTAAAGCTCTACATTAAGGCTGAGCCTGAGGAAGGAAGAAAGTGAGAGAGCCCAACATATACTAGAGATAATCAAGTTCTTTTCTTTTGGTTGAAATTGCAGAGTTGTCTATCTTTGCATTACTATCTAAGGAAGAGGATGGCCAAGAAAAGTGATGCCGGTGCTACTGTCAAATTTATTTACAATGGAGAAGCTATTGGAACTGGAAAAATAGACAAGACTTCAAATTTGACCAAGCTTCATGGCAATAGAATGCCAACTGGGTGCCTTTCCGTTGCTGAGCTTAAGATGTATGAAGGGAAGGATGCTCCTTTGCCTCATGTCCCTTCTGGGAATGAGGAGATGAATACTTTGAAAAGGGCCTCACGTCCCTTCTGGGAATGAGGAGATGACTGGCAAATAACATTTTTTTGCATGGCCTAGAAGTGAATTGGTAATTTTCTATTTTATTTTTCTAAGGGCTTGTCATCGATATCCTCTAAGTGGAGAGTGTTATGTGTACATCTGAATGAGTTAACTTGTTGAATGATCTTGGCTTTGTATTTTATTAAATAGAGGGTCACCAAGACTGCAAGGACCTGACCAACACAAATTTCACCATCAGCCTACTGTCAATCACTTCAATAGTCAACCGGTTAGTGTTGTCCCATTTCCACCTTTTCAACGGTGGAAAAAACTAAGAAGGTGGCGAAGGGCAAGACAAAAGTGCAGGAAGGGACATCTTTTGGGTTTGTGAAAGATGTCAGCTGGGATGAGGATATCAATGACAAGGAGATGGAGGCTTACATGACAGCAGGGGCCAGTGCCGGTGGGGAATTTCCTTTTAACGAGGATGTCATTGTACGACAAGATACGTTGTCCAAGCATCTTGGAAATTGGAAGGTGTGGAATTGATCTTCGTATTGAAATTATGCAATGAATGCCATAAAATCTAATATCTAACCAACCCAAATGATTTTCTCATATTAAACTGATCACTTAATGTGGGAGAATAAATGGGAACAAGGGTTAAGATATAGACATGTGCTTATAGATCTATCTCAACACGGGGCCAATGGTAAAGGGGCCCAAATGAGAGATGGTCTATCAAAGAGCAAGGCTAACCAATGGAGCATAAGGCCTTAGGGTTATCTTCATTGAAGACCTCCAATAGTTAGTGTAAAAGTCCTTTGACCTTAGGTAAGCTTGGGAACCCGGCCTAAGCTTGAGGTGCTTGAGGTGGGAACTTGGCCCAAGCTTAAGGTGCTTGAGATGCTTGAGGTGCTTGATGATTGAGGTGCTTGATGATTGAGATGCTTGAGGTGCTTGACATGCTAGGGCTGTACTTGAGGTGATAACCCATCCCAAGCTTAAAGTGCTTAAGGGCCAAGCTTGTAGTGGGAACCGGGCCTAAGCTTGCGGGCCTAAGCTTGAGGGTCTTGAGGTGTCAAAAGTAAAATATCCAATCCCTACAAGGAGGAGGCGAGCCCTACATTAGGGGGGATGAGAGAGAACACCCACACACTCACACAAGGCATACTTGGTACAAAGAAAGCATAGGGGACACTTGCCAAGTTCCTCCTTATGTTGCCCTCATGGTATGCCTGAAGTCTATTGGTTGGCTACCCAAGGGGTCCAATGATAATTTAGGAGATTTAATTAAGTTTCTTTGCATTTATCAAGTCCTCTCTCTCAAAGGGGAAAGGAGGACACTTGTCCCAAGGCTACCCTTGTTGCTTGTAATGCCTCTTGCTTGTGATTGGCTAGGCCTGGAGGGGTCCAATGAGCTTCAAGCATGAGCAACAAGGGGGGGTCGACCAAAGCAAGCTAGGGGGGTGCTTAGGGGGTATACTCTCCCACACACACTCACACACACTCTCATTATGCATTGTGAAAAGTTCAAGAGCTCCCTCTCCTTCTCCAAGCAAGTAGAGGTTGAGAGCCTACACCAACACTCTTGGCTATGGAGTGCAAATCTAACCAAGAGCCATGCTTCAATGCTTAAGCTTGCCATCTTCTCCATCTTCATTACTATGCTATTATGTATGCTAGCAAGAAGAGTTATGATAAGTGACGACTAATTCTTTCTCCTATGAAATGTTCCTTTTTCCTCTTCTCTACCCTCATTCCCTGCTAGCTCTCTCCACCTTCGAAGGTGTTTGAGGTCTTGGGACTGAGGCTTGGGATAGTTAAAGCTTTCTTCAAAGTTTATGTTATGCTTGTGATGCATGAAGCTTTCCATCTTCATTGCATAACCTAGGTCATAAGGAACACAAAGATTGTATTGTAACAAGTCTCTCTTGATGGGATAAATCATAATACAAATGCCAATTGGAGGGGGGAACGACTCCACATAAATCCGGTCCTCAACTGTTATTATGTTCTCTAATTCTCTCTCTTGCAAAAGTATTGTTCATGCCAAGTTAACTAATTGCTATGATTATGTTGCTATCTTCAATTATGTTTACCCGCTATTCTCACAAAGTAATTTCTTGAAAGTATTCTCATTAATTTCCGCTACTCTCAAGTTAATAGGCCAATCCCATTACAATGACTAATGTGAAATGAGGTTTTGGAAATAATTTGGTTGTTGCAGGTAGAGCATGAAACTTTGTTGCCATGTGGCGAATGGTCAACGAAGAGTTTGAGGCTGAAATCAAAGACACGTGTTGGGGTGACCTTTGCGGAAAGATGTTATATACATGGGATGGGAACCATAAATTGGCCGCTTGGATGGAAGTTCTTAAACAGAGTAAGTTTGGTTCTCTATGTGGTTAACTTGAATGCGTGTTTTAGGATTAATTGGGGAGTAAATTTATTGTGATTGCATGCATAGCCTATGAGAAAGATATCGATTTTCATCCAAGGGTTCATGTCTAGCTTGTGGTGGTAGACTCTACAAATGAGACTGACATGCTGAGCATAGTGATGCGTATAAACAAGTAAGTACCTTGAGGCAGGTTCGCATCAAGTGCTGACTTTATAATCACATAATGCTGTCATCCTATGCTTGTTGCTCTAATACAGTTGGATGTAGGCAGACATTGATAAGAAAGTAGGGAGAAAAGCATGGTATAATGTGTTTGTGGCTCTAATGTCGCAACTACTACATCCTCTGAGTGCCACTGTGGTTTTTTTACACAAGTTTATGTTAGATATTGCATCTTGCAAAGTTTATTTATCAGTAATGCAATACATGCATGAAAAGTACACTCTTGCATTGACAAAGATCATCGTCGAGAAGGATAGAATGCTTCCTTTAGAGTTTCAAAGCAATTACAAAAAAGCATTCTTTGAAACCGATGCACCGTCCAGAAAAATAACAAAACATGCCTTGGCCATTGTTGATCCAGCGTTAGGAGATGATCGGTAGAGGTATGTTGTTTTGATCTGTCATGCACTAAAGTATGGAATTGATCCTTGTTGGTCTCAATGCAGGACATTGCAAACAATCGAGTGGACTAGCCGCCAAAGTGGCTAACGGAGGAAAGATTGTACGAGCTGGCATGTGCAGATATTCTACCTGTGAAGAAAATAATCATTCTCCATGCAATGGCTTCAACATACCAAACAGACGTTAAGAGTTTGGACATACCACAGATAGGTGAACACATTTGAACATCACCTTAACAATCTCCCTATTTGTCGTCGCATGGGGTTAAATTGTAATGATAGATGTTTTCACAACCCAGGAGAGTCGGGTGTGTTTAGGAAGTGGTTGTAGATTGAGGCTTTTTTGGCGTAAATTGCAAGAGAAGCTTGGAACGTACAAAGCAGCATCCTGAGTATACATTTGAGCTCTATGCCTGGTCTAGACCTTGATTCACTCATCGATGATGCCAAGCTTACTCATAGCTTCACTTATGAGTTGGATCTAATGAAGAAGGGAACTCAATCAGAGGTGGTCAAAGCATTGGCGGATGCAGGAAAAAGATGCCTTTGCAGGTTAAATCAATTTATTTGGCTGCTTTTAAAAGAACTTATTTCTAAGTACTTGTGATTTTGTAAAATGTTTCAGATGGTTGCAAAAGCATAAATTCAACATCAGAGGTGTTGCCAGCTTGCAAAAAATGCTGGAGATCAGTAAACTAGAGCACGTGTTCAACCCTTTGCAAGTTGCTCACAACTTCAAGGGAAGAGTCTACCAAGACCATCCTTGGTACTTGGAGCATGTTTCCCAATAAGCGAGGAAAAAGTTCACAACAACGCAATGCGAGAAAGAGAAGAAAGAGCACATGTAGGTGTAGAAGTTTCCACATTAGCGGAGTCTAGGGTTCAATTGCCTTACGGGGAGGGGTTTGATACGACTTCACAGGTACTATCATTCTGTGATTTGAAAACACTCTATTTATAAGTGCCATCATTGTGGTGTCAATGCAATTTCACTAAACAATTTTGCTTTGTTATGCAGATAGAACAATCTGTTCGCTCCTCTGGCTCTCAACAACGAGAGGCTAGAATGAAAGAAAAACATGCGTTTTATTGATGTTCTTAACAATCATAGTCTTAATTGTTTAACTTGTTAATATGGTCTTGTTGTTCATGAAAAAGAAGTGAGATGTCTGCAGAGGAGGTGGTAGATTTTGCCACGAGTCTAGAAACACAAATGTTGCATGTCTCGGACTTGCCACTAGTTACAATACCTTCTACCGGTACTTTATGATCAGGTTACATGGTTGTTCTAGTATGATTCAAGAGCTTGTTGTTGAGTTCATGTTTTTGTTTTGTAGCTGGCGGTGGCGATCGTGTTCAGATTCTGCATCTTGGATGGGACAAAAGACAGAGGATGACTTGAAAAATGCACTGTTAAGCAATGTCATGTGGTGGAGAAGTGTCTAATGCCATTGCGAGATGGGTCATGCGTGCTAATTCATGTGAACACATCTATTTTTTTCCTGCCATCAAACATGCCAGTGTATGGGTTGTCTGAAAAAGAAGTCTCGGATTGGAACAAGATGGAAGCATGCCATTTTGGATAGCTCGCACATCTTGCATTGGCAACAGCCGATGACAAAGGTGTTTTCATGGTTGTTTGTACATCAGATAATTATGGAATGGTGCATGAAATGGAATTAGCTGTTGGATGGCGAGAAGATCACTTGAATGTGGATGTGTGTAAGACACCTGTTTGCAAGACAAAGAGTAGAACCGTGCACACATTGTTGGTGTCAGCTACTATGAGAAAAGAGCAGAGTTGGACTATAGAGGTCGTTGACATTCCATCAGACGATGCTTGGTATGATTCTCTGCACGATTCGACACAAGAGGAGGATGGGACACCAATGTGAGGTACATTCTGTCTCTTCTTGGCTCTAAGTATAGTTTTTGTCTTTCTGGTTACTGAATCCTTTGACATAAAATTGTTGTGTAGGGGGTATGGAACGTGGGAATTTGTTTCCTTTGGTAGTTGCTTGCACAATACACCAATGAGAATGATGTTGTTGTTCAATACGAGGGTGATTGCGGTGCATTAGACTTAATAGGTAGCTAGATGGGCCGCATGATGACAATGTTTGAGAGCAATGAGGATGTCTCCAATAGACTGAACAATGTATTGGAGATGCAAGCACATTGCATCTGAGAGAGATTCAAGAGCAATATAAGAGATAGCAAATGAAATTGACTGTTCCCTGAAGGTAGCATCTCTTATGGAGCCGCATCCAAACATTGTGGAACTGGATCTGCCAGCCCATCCCATATAGTGGCCTAGAAATAAGATACCTCACATTATGCAGCAAATGTTGTTTGTGGTTAGCCACTGTATTTGCATGCTTTGAACAGTCTAAGAATTATTAAATGTGTTGTGTTTGCTCGCAAATACTTGTAAAGAATTCTTTTTGCTTGTCCCAACACAGATCATGTGAAGTGAAAGAGGGTGTACAAACTTGTCCGTTTTTTTCCTTGGGTATATGCTACTGATTTTGACTGTTTTGTGACCATAAATAAATAACTATGGTCGTTCTAAGTAGGTGCTACGTAGAGAAAAAAGAGAGCTTTTCTGTCTTTTTGCCTCAACACACTGAGACATTTTGTAGACAATGTTGTTAGTGGTCAACCACTCTTTGCACACCTATGAAAAGTCTAAAAATAAATAAATGTATATGTTTGCTTGTTGTCATAGAACAAATCATTTATAGTGAAAGAGGGCGTAGAAACTTGTCTGTTTTTTTGTTTCTTATGTGGAAGATGCTGATTTTTTGTGAACATAAGTAATCACTATGGTTGTCCTAAGTAGGTGCTATGAAGTGCACAGAGAGATCTTTTTTGTCTTTTTGCCTCGACACACTAAAATAAGCATAGAGAAAGCTTTGTCAAAAATATAATCATTTGCTGAGTTTTTTGAGAAAAGCTTCCTTAAAAGCTCCCTCATAAAGCTTCCTCCAATACCCTACTCACTTTTTAATCCAGTATAGAATGTGCTTGTTTATTGAATCAGTCCATTATTATCCAAATTTTTGTATTCACATGAATAGACCTTGGCAATCCAAACATGAAATCCATGGATATTCTCTCCCATGTGGAATTAGGTATGGGTAATGGTTGAAGCAAGCCAAGATGCTTCCCTCTATCGTACTTTTTCTTTTGACATACAATGCATTTGGCAACATAATCTTGTATGTTTATCTTTATTGTTTTCCAATAAAAGTACATATCTACTCCCTTAAGAGTATCTTTAATCCCTAAATGTCTCGAATAAGGGGGAGTATAAGATTCATACATAACTTTTTCACATAAACGATGTATACTGCAATAGGTTGTAACCCATAACCTACTGCCATGGAGAAGATAACCATCTTGCACATTGTATGGTTTTTTTTATTCCCTAGTGCAATCATTGACATTATATCTCTTAAGTCTAGATCCATAGAATACTCATCTATCATAGAGGATATATCATTGTGAGTAGCTATTGATACAACGTTCACCCTTGGTCTACTTGAAATAGTATCGATCACTTGGTTGTGGTTATTGGCTATTAGCAATATGAAAATTAAATTGTGAAATTTTCCACCTCATTTTCTTGTCAATTAATTTAATTTGTGTCAAAAAGTATTTAAGACCGGTGATCTGTGCGCTAAATAAATGGAGTTTCGAAGAGATAATGCTTCCATGCTTCTAAGGCATGTAGGAGAGCTAGTAGTTCTTTTTTATATATGCCTAGATTCTTTTCTTGGTCATTCAATCTCCTACTTTCATGTTCTATGGCATGCCCTTCTTGAAGCAACATAGTAATGTCCATAGGCATCACATTGGACTTTAAAAGGTTTTGAGAGGTCCGGTATTATTAATTCGGGCTGACAGATAAGCTTTGCATTAAGGTTTTCAAAAGATACATTTTATTTTGTAGTCTATACAAATTTAATGTTCTTTTTAGTTAAATCAAACAATGGACAATTTAATTGATGCATATGTACATAATATACTTGATGAGGAAAGGATTGAGAATGAGCAAGCTAGAGGTATGCCAAAATGGATGGTGCATACTTTTTGTGACAGTAAATTGGAGGCACCTTTATCTAGGGTTCAAGTTCTTGCCATGCATTTTATATATCATATTGTTATGCTTTGGATGTTTCTAGTTTATGTGATGTTGAGGAGCATCTGTCTTTTGATGAAGCACAAAAGTGAAAAAATTGGATGGCTACCATGCAATCAGAATAGGATGCACTTATAGAAAATGACACATGGACTTTATGTGATTTGTTTCCTATCAAAAAGGCCATTGGTACAAAGTGTGTTTACAAGTTGAAGTTTAAGATGGATGGTGAAATCAATTGCTATAAGGCTCGATTATGAAGATACTTTTTCTCCCACTTGTCATATGACTATAGTGAATTTTCTTTGTGCATTGGCAGTTCATTTTGGCTGGGATGTACATTCATCACACATTGTTACTAATTTCTTGAATTATGGTGATGTTTTTGAGAAAGTTTATGTAACATAGCCTAGTGGTTTTCTCATTAAAGGGCAAGAAACTAAAGTTGTAAAATGTAAGAAAGCTTTGTATGGGTTGAAAAACTCTCCTCATGCTTGGTACGAGAAAGCTAACACTCATTTGGTCAAACGAGGCTTTTGCAGCAGTCCAATAGAAAGCATAGTGTATGTAAAGCGTGAGGGAGATGTGCTTATCATTGTTGTTTTATATGTGGATGGTTTATTGATCATTGGTCCAAATGAGGTACATATTTTTGAATTTACAACTTATTTGAATGCTACTTTCAAGATGTAAGATTTAGGAATGTTGCATCATTACTTGGGCATACAGTTTAAGTAGCATGATGGTGGTATTGCCTTGTGCCAGACAAGTTATAGAGAGACATTTCTATGTAAGTTTGGACTTGAGGATTGCAAACCTATTTCCACTCCTATGGAAACAAGTTTGAAATTGAGTCTTCATGATGCTCGTGATCCTAAAGATCCAACACACATTGTATAAAAGTGTGTACTTAAAAATCATTTTTAAATGATATCTTCAATGTCTTCAACATCTTCTTGACCTGTATTTGATGTTCCCTCTTGTTAGAATTAGGCTTGTAGGGAAACACACACAGCTTGGAGAAGATGAAGGAAGATCAAGGCACACAACAAAGAGTGTAGTACTTAGTGTGAAATGTAAAGATAAGATATCCCTAGAGTGATGGGTGTATGCACAATGCATGGGGAAAAAAACCTCCTAGTAAGGGAAAAAAATGCCCCGGCGGTCCTAAGTGTGTTCACACACATCACTACCGCATGTACATGGTAACAAATACCCCTAGGAGTGATGCGGTGAACAAGAGCTAGAGTATAGGGAAGTGCCTTGCCCTAAGGAGGAGATTAGTCCACGATGAGGGATGCTCTACTATGCATTGTCTCCATGATGCTCTCATGATCATC
Organism: Adiantum capillus-veneris; assembly: GCF_014529385.1. Taxonomy (NCBI): domain Eukaryota; kingdom Viridiplantae; phylum Streptophyta; class Polypodiopsida; order Polypodiales; family Pteridaceae; genus Adiantum; species Adiantum capillus-veneris. The sequence continues at coordinate 96,198,717 of NC_140954.1, read as the reverse complement.
TAGACTCAAATGCCAGCGAGGTCCTTCTTGCTGACAATCCTCTCTAATGATAGATTTATAGAAAGGACCGGATGGAATGTGTGGGACCACCTTAAACCACTTATATTGTACAAAATGGATGTAATGTAACAACCACAAACTTGTTGTAAGTAGTGTCCTAAAACAACAATACTGTGAGTATCATATGCCTCCATAGTGGATTCTTGAATCACAAATTTTTCCTTGGTGCATCTAATATATAGTAATCAACTCCCTCGTCATTCCCCTCCTCATCAACAATTACAAAGTCATCTCCCTCTACAATACAATCCTAAGAGTATTGGTATTATTTAAGAACTATGTGATGTCATCCTCAATGAAGCTACTTGATGTGATCATACACTGTGATGGTGAAAGAAGCTATAGTGTCCACATGTCAGCCCACTCTATCATGGTGCACTCTATCCACTGGCCATGTATGTAGACATCACAAAAGCATGAGTGGTTCATTGGTGGGATCCCTAATTGTGGTGTCAAATGGTGTGCAACTGGTGCATACTTGCTACAATGTCATAGTCCTAGCTGGCAAGATCAATATCTTGGCTATCCACACACCAAAAGAACCTCTTCTCATTGAGCGTCTCTCGGTGGTGCAACCAAACCTTGTCGACCCAAGGATATGCAAGAAGCAGGTACGTGAAGGCTAACAGGGCTATTGTAGGTGGTTGATCTGCTTGATGTAGGGTGCAACAAGCATCACCAAGGAATGTATGCCAGATAGGGCATTTAGAAGGTCAATCATGGTTTCTGACTCTGCCAAAGGGGAAGCTTTGCAATGCCTAAAGTGCAGAGCCTATCGAAAACTTTGTAACCTTTGTTGTGCTTTATGAGTCCATCTTTATGGCTTGTCATTTGGAGTTCTTTGGAGAACAATATGCCAGAGTGAAGTTTGAGCCTAACTGATGGTAGATTCATGATCATCATATGTGACATTGATGTGGTATGTATGAAGATGCAGGATCACTATCAACATTTTGAAAGTTTTTATGTCCTTGAGGATAGAAGCTTATTTATTTATCAATCCAATCTCAAAGCAAAGAGTTATAGGTTCAAATTGATGTTGATCGCTGCAGCCGTGCTTTGTCAACGGGGATCTCATTGCCCAAGAACCGTTAATGCAAGGCTTTATGTTCATTATAGGGGATGGAGCTTTGGTACTTGGAATATAAAATCTTGTCTTTGATCACTGAGTGTGAAGCTGAACACGGACACAGCCATGGGGTCTTCTCAGTGGGAGCAACTATCCAAATCAAAAGAGGAAGTTTAAACGGTGGGTTTGGATTATTGAAGGAAAGTCAAAGTTGGAGGAGATAAAGGACTGTTGGCGAGAAGGCACCCGCGTGGGCCTCGGAAAGGCGAGTGAGATGCATAATTTTTACTTGGTGAGCCAAAGGCTCTTTTCCCCCTATGGGGTCTTCTCAGTGGGAGCAACTATCCAAATCAAAAGAGGAAGTTTAAACGGTGGGTTTGGATTATTGAAGGAAAGTCAAAGTTGGAGGAGATAAAGGACTGTTGGCGAGAAGGCACCCGCGTGGGCCTCGGAAAGGCGAGTGAGATGCATAATTTTTACTTGGTGAGCCAAAGGCTCTTTTCCCCCTATTTGATCGCCCAAGCCACCACGTGGCAGCTTCTCACTGGAAGCTTAGCAAAAAGCTTTAAGCTAAAATAAGTAAATAAAAATGACACTACAATGTCGTAGCTTCCAGTTTGCAGACAAGGCGTGCAGCAGTTCACGCAATTCGCACTCATGCATTTTGCAGGCACCACATGTGTCAGTTTGCGTAGTTCACATGCGTGCAGTATGCATGCGTTCTCAGACAGTTTGCAGGTTGTTCCAGTTTGCAGGTTCTAGAAGCAATCGATCATCGATTGAAATCTGATATCTTCTGTCTCAGTAGCACTAGAACAGACCTCTGCCATGCCTTGATTGCACCAAGTATCTGATTGTTGAGAGTGCTCATCACATTGGCAAGCACCCCAAGTACCTTCAAGGTTCATTATCTACGAAATATAACAAGTAACCAGGGTTTGCAAGGTCTCCGGTAAACTGTTCAAGCGGCCTATAATGCTTATTTTACCTTCTGAATGCAAGAGGTTCTGCATCATGAATTGGCTATCACAATGGCACTTCCGCACTGCTCACTGAACTGTTAGCCGCTTTTGGATGGATCTTCTCTTCAAGTGCAACCCTCTCACATACTCCTTTCTGATTTTGCGCAATTTGCTGCTGCATGGGCAAACAACGCAGAAAAGAATTGGTGTGAATCTTGAGAATTAGGCATGGGAACCTGCTGAATATCATTTCCATGAACATTGAAGCATGGCCAAGGGCACAGGGTTGTTGAATCTACATGAGCTATACTTGGAGTGGCATAGTGCTGGCCATAACTAGTTGCACCTTCAAAAACGACTTGAGTTAGGTGGTTGAAGCGGACATATTGTTCAGCTAGCCATTGGGTCTTGTTACTTGGTGAGACTAGGGTCCTTTTTTAAATTAAGGCTACCGTATTGAGCCACTTGGCTTAATCCTCATCATAGACGCGAAATCTTAATCTAGTGACCTGCAACCTCGCTCGAAGAAAAAAAAAATTCAGAGGTATGCACCAAGCGTTTGCTTACAAAGTGTGTTGCAGATTTGTTAGAGAGATGGGGATGCTAAAGCAAGGCAACCCTCTGGACCTGCAACAGGTGATGAAGAGTACACCTACCACTACCCTCAACATAGCCCCACCCACCCACATGCCTATCAGAGAAATCAATGTTGACACCACAGATATTGCGATCTCCACTTTGAACACTCTAGCAAAGTTTCCTTTGCCCATGAGCTTGGTGAAGAGACGAGCTCGATAAGTGGTAGCAAAAACATGAAGACTGCAGAGCCGATGATGGTGACGATAAAGCCAGCTATGTACTGCGTGTGGGTTAAAAAGCGACGTGAACTTGCGCTGCAATCTCGCTCGAAAAGTAGTATGTAGATAAGAAGGCCAATTAGAAGCAGCATAGCATAGGAGGGTGCTAATTGTTGATGGTCCTGGCTTTCGGCAGAAAAAAGCACCAAAGTTGGGGGTTTCTCGAGGGAGCAGTGCTAACCAAAACCAAAGAGGGCTGACAGAGTCAAACAGGAGCGAGTGAGGTGCACATATTGAGGATGAGAAGAGTTGATGGGTGGGGAGTTGTAGGTTGAGGAGGTGAAGAAGACTTGGGAAGTTGGTGTCTCGTGCTGTAAGGTCATAAACCAATGTAAAGAGGAAAAATGAACAAGATTTCACAGAAGGTGCACAAGCAGGTGGTTGTGTCTACAAATAGAATGGCAAAGCATTTATTGTTCTAAGGATAGTTGTAACGTTATAAAGAGGCAACGGGCAGTGCTAGTTGAAGAGCAGGTAAGAACGAGGCAGGAGAAGCTAAATAGAGCGTGCAACTACAAAGAATAGGGAGCCACTAACGAGTAGTGTAGAGAAACTAATGGGGGAGCATTGGCTTTTGGAGGAAGCAATGCTTCAACAAAGGAGGTCGTTGAGCAACAAGATTTGTAGCTAGGGCACTAGTGGCTAGATAAGGGGTATCCTTAATAAGAGCAAGAGCAAGCTGTAGGTAAAAACAAACGGACAGTTGGGGGGATTTTAACGAGGATGACATATATTCACAACACTGCATGTTCCAATTACGCAAGCGTGACTTCAGCTCGATGACATTGCAAGGTTCGTTATCTGCATTCAATTTCCCATGAGCATGCGTTTGCTTGGCGCAACACATAAACGCTACAGGGTAGGACACGGCTTCCGTTTCTTTTAATTTTTTGGAGAGACCATAGTGCCAACTCTCCACCATAATTTTGTATGGCACCTCTGCATGACGTGCACTATATACTTTGCACTTTCAATCTGTGACGTTTCATTGCAAGATGTTATGTTTAACTATTCATATTGCTTTTTTGTAGCTTCACTCAAATATCAGCCTATAGATTGGACAATCAAAAAGCAGCAATACAACATTGCAGGTAAGTAAAGCACCTCATTTAATGTTGTAGTTCATTCATGCTTTATCTATTTTTGTTTTAGAATTTTCTACGTCTTGCTTTAAAGAGGCAGACATTATAAGTATAGACGAGCTATCTATGTTAATACAATTGAAACGACTTTTGACCTTATCTCGTAAGTAAAAATATCAACATAACAAGAAGTACATTGGATGATCCCTTTATCCACAAATGTGTTCTCTTGCCCGACTATCCCCAATTGGTAGTTACACACAAGAGCTTTGTAACACATACCATATCACAAGTTCGGTCCACTAGCTACATGCAACTTTGTACAAGATGTCATGCTCTGTAAGACATGCAACAGACCCTAAATTGATTCAGTTATTGACCATTATTCGTGAAAGAAAACCATCCTTAGATGAGATCAATTGCACCTTGGGTGCATGTATTATAGATAAGGCACGTGTGCATGACTACATCAACAACTCTACTACGATAATACTACAAGGTGAAACGTCCAACACTATAACAACCTTGCCTTGAATCAGTTGCATAATCAAACTGACATTACAAAAGTTAAAATGAAGACAAACGTGGGTAAAATAAATGTCCTTCAGTAGTGGCTTCTAGAATCTAGACCCTAAGTTCAATAAGTTGGATTTGATCGCAATTGGCTTGTGCTGCATGATTATTCTATAGATGTTATATAGCGAGGCCCACCAAGCAAGACTAGTTTGGAGTGAAAATTTCGGCAAGTGCAAGCGTGTGAAGGAAAGCTCAAGTAGGATTCTTCAAATGCTTAAATTAAGCATGCGCAAAAAAGCGGGGCTACTAGAGAGTTGCAGTTTTGCCTGAGAATTGCATGAGGATGGTGAGTTCGGGAACATTGCCTTGTAGCACGGGAGACATGTAGGGGTGGGTCCTTGCTGTAGAACAAGAAGGGAGGCGAGCGCCTTGCTACAAGTTGCAGGAGGTTGAAAAGGAGGGCAACGCTTGGCTAAGGGTGCTCCTGGACCAAGGAGAGGATCATCTGCTTCAAGAGCGGAAATTTGAGTGAGGCAATGACGAATTTGTACGATTCTGTGTGTTTGGAGGATTGGCGAGATTGATGCATACAAGTATATTTTTGTGTGGGTGTAGTGCGATCAAAGTGGATGCCAGCTAATGAGAGAACATATGCATACCAAATGTATGCATACTAGAGGTTTTGAAATCATTTGTGCATGTCAATGGATATATAGTTTTATATCTATGGTATATAGTGCTTTGAAGGGTTAAGGCAAAAATGCATGATGGTTTCCTTTGTGAGTTTGGGTGTGTAGTCTTCGATGTTCCAATCTCAGCAGGGGCAGCAATGATTTGCAGATTGGTATCTTTGTGTGTGTGTTAACTAGGGGATAGGGGTGTTGTGAAGATCCTCGATTATAAAGATGCATTTTGGTTGTGTGCTCGGTGTGTTCCCATCACTTTGTGGTGCCCCATTGAGGAGCACATTGGTTGCTCAAGTAATGGTGTGTTTCAATAATACGGTTCTAGATTGTGGGTTAGTGCTCTCAGGTGAACAAGATGTTGAAGATTGGTTGTAAGATTAGAGCTATGGATGTTTTTGATGCGGATGGTGACCGAAGAAGCCAAGTTGAGGAAGTGGAGGGCTATACCACTGGTGGTGTAATGGAAAGCCAAAGACTTCAAGTAGAGGATCTCACCTAGAGATTTGGATAGGTATTGAGTCAAGATGTGCGTGAAGAATTTGGTGTGATTTTGGATAGGTTTGCAACTATTTGGAGCTAGTTGACTGCTACTACCCAATTGCAAAGTCGAGATGTTTTCAAGTTTGAGAGGTTCATGGCATGCTTACACCTAAAGTAAAGAGAGAACATGGAGTATGGAGATCCACAGTTGATGTGATTTTGCTTGCAAAAATCAACATCAAGTAAGAAAAATGAAAATTGGAGTTGGGGATTCTCAATCTTACATTTTTGAGCCGAATGAAGTGCACTCTGAGCTGTACTCTTTTTTTATGAGCCCAAGCCAAGTTGGCCAGCCACAAGTCATTTGAGTCCTAGGTATAAAGCTCCAAAAATTCTTAGTTTAAAACCATTTATATCACTATCTCAAGTTTTGAAAGATCTTTGGTACATATGACTGTGAGCAACTACTTTGCACCAATTTTTCTCAAAATCTGGTAATTAAAATTTGATTCCAAAAGTGCATTGTGTTCCTTGTCTCATGCTCTGTCTTCGTACCCCATCTGAATCACTTCCCTGAGCACTGATATATTATGTTAATGCGAGATAGCTATACTAAAAATGTACCATCGCAATGATCTACTAAAATTGGTGTTGTTGTTGAGAAATGATCCTGAAATAGTGAATAACCTAGTCATATTGATATCCTTCTTTTCCAAAGATTGTTACTCATTCCATTTACACCTTAGCAGTGAAGGAGTTAGACAGAGGGTTTAGTTCAGGGATGTACTAGAACTACTCTTGAGAGGCAAAGAGAGTTGTAATGAGATACAAAAGGCATTAAATTCTTTAAAATTTGTGATGCTTTGAAAGTACTATTCCGTATTTCATTCTGATTTTAATTGGCTTATTTTGTTTGTTTTTGTCCATAGTTTCTTGTAGCACTTAGGAGTAGGGTAAGTAAAAACTACCACCATCAAATTTGGACTAAAAGATCAAGGATAAAATTCTTGAAATTCATATTATGGCAAAAAAGATCACAATTAAAAAAAATAAAAACTTTGATGGTCAAAGCCCAAAAGCTAATCAAAACTCAAAAAAACCCCTTCAAAAACTAGCAAAATTGACCAAATTTGGAGTCTTTCAACTTTTAGTGATCCAAATCCAAAAAGATTTAGAGATTAGCATCAACATAGTAGAGACAACCATTTGGCCAATTTTCATGGCCAAAAATTCCAAAAGGTTAATCAAAAGAGAAGAAATTAAAAAACTAGCCAAAAAACAAAAAGAAGACCCAAGACTTCACCTTTGATTGGCAAATCCAAAATGTTTATGGGAGTAGGCTACATATATGATAACTAATTTACAAACCAAATTTTAGGTCCAGAAGTGATGGCACATGGCTCGTGGTCCATGTACTTTTCATAAGTTTTTTAACGAATATTGTACGCAATACTTCCAAAAGTAAGATAGCCAAAAGAGTCCAAAATCTGTGTCAAAAGGACTAAAAACACCTCAAGACTAAAAATTGCTAAGATAGACCAAGGGTTTGATTTTGAATAATCTAATCTAGTTCAAACCACACAAAAACCATATATCTAGTGTCAGGGTACCAAGGGCAAGTTGTGTGCCAAGGTTCATCACATTCAGCCACTGAGCTACATGGATTGCGATCCATATTTCCTTGTCATAGATGAAGACCAATCTTGCACCATAATTAGAGCTAGTCATAAGGAGACTAGTGATCTTTTTAAAATTAAATATGGACTTGGTTTGAGGACTCTACAAGCAAAATTAGTTTTTGCACCAAAAGCGCGATAATTTTTGTTGTTTCTAGATTTTTGACTAACAGAGCAGCTGTAAACTCATAGCCACCGAGTGTTTTTGTACAAATTGCAGAGTGTCCAGCTTGAAGTGAATCTAATTTGGTGATCTGGAAGCATCAAAAGAGATAACAAGTCAAGGTTATGCAATAGTGCTTTTCTTGATGTATTTGAAATTAGGTAGACTATACCAGAGTAGAAACCTTGTTGTAGGAGATCAAGTAGACTATATCAAAGTAGAAACCCTATTGTAGGAGATCAAGTCAGTCATATTTCCACGGAAGAGAGTGTGAATCATGAATCAATGCCAACCTTACAACCAATTCGTGAGGAGAGTGTGTCTAATACTTTATCAAAAATATCTTACACCTATATGGCTAAAGGATTCAAAAGGATGAGTTTCAAAGAGGAGACAAATATGGGAGCAAGACTATCTCAACCTGCATCAGACAAAACTATTGCACCTAAAATACCAATTTGAAATCAAAGTGCAAAAATGTATAACGACAATATGGATTGCTACTATGTTAAGTTAGAAGATAGACCTAGTGTGTTTTAAAAAATAGTGCTTGTAGACTACAGTGGTGATCGATCTTTCAATGATGAGGGTATACTTTACTTAGCTATGCAAAATACTTATATTGAGGACAAATGGGTATTGAAGACAGGCACTGAGGACATAGTTGATGTAGAGTATGAGGATAAGCAGCCTAAGTTGAATATTCAAAACACAAAACTAAGGCAAGTGGAAAAAACAACTTGAGTCATCATAGATAGCACTCATGTGGAGTTGTACAAGTATGAAAATGGACACAAAATACTTTATTATAAGTGCAATAACCCTACATTGAAAATTTATCGGAGAAAAAATGATTGTATGTTTTTACATACATAGAAGGCAAAGATATCCACGTAATCATGCTTGATAAATATGGACAAAAATACTCTACATTAGACTGTAAGGATCTAGAAAGATATACATCCTTTGGAGGCCCACTCCATTAGTATTATGTCACTGTAAGAACATAATACATTTAAACCTACTATCTCATAAGCCAAACCATAAATGAAGAAAGTGTGTCATGATGGATCCAAGGTGGAAGACTCATTTAGTCAATCGTCATTTTCAATACCAAAGCCTAGGATATAGGGATATAGTGATTACATATCAAGGTAGTGAAGCTCCAAGCACAATCTTTATGACAAGAGACCAAGGTATTTGGATTAAATCAATAGATATATGACTAGACAAGACAACCCCAAACAAAAATCTAGCAAGAGTTCCTACTAAAGGTTATGAGGCTAGAGATGTTCTTGTAAGAGAATAGAGTGGTGTGTGAAAAGGTGCTAAAACATGCCAAATGCAACCATCTCAAGTGGAAAAGTGTGTGGCTAAAAAGTACAATGGTTCAAGGGATCCATATGGGTAGGCTTCACTCTTCAAGTAAGTCTTGAGAGCTGAACAAGTAGAGGATTTGTTAAAAATAGGGCTCCAAGAAAACACATATAGCTTAGAGAAGATGAAAAAGATCACGGCACATAGCAAAGAGTGTATTTCTAAGTGAACAATATGAAAAAAATTATCGTAGACTTATAGCACATATATAATACATGAGAAAAAACACCTCCTAGTGAGGAAAAAATGTCTTGGTGGTTCTAACTGTGTTCACACACATCACTACCACATCTATATGGTAACAAATTCTCCCTAGGAGTGATGCAAAGAGTGAGATCTCACACATAGTGTATAGGGAAGTAACATGCCCTCAGTGCATGATCAATCCAAAAAGGGAAATATTTGCAAAAATCTTCAAACTTCTCAGGAGGCAATGCCATGTGAACAGATCTACAATATTTTCTATGTTGGTACATATGCCAAGTTGATCTCTCCTGTTGAGAGTCTCTCTCTGACATAGTGATAATGCACCTCAATGTGCATTGTGTGAGTATGAAAAATTGGGTTCCTCACATTTTCCAGCGCACTCTCATGTTACCATATACATGTGGTAGTGATGCGTGTGAACACACTAGGACCGCCGGGGCATGTTTTCCCTCTTTAGGAGGTTTTTTCCCCCGAGCATTGTATATACGCCCATCACTCTAGGGCTATCTATCTTTCCATTGCACACTAAGTAATACACTCTCCATTGTGTGCCTTGAGCTTCCTTTGTCTTCTCGAAGCTGTGTGTGTTTCTCTGCAACCCTAATTCCAACAATTGGTATCAGAGCAGGTTGCGTCCTTCTGGGCTTAGTCGCCACAGCTGCTCCAGTATACGCTTGCTCACTTTCTCCGATTTCAGTGAGCTTTGGCGAGCGTTCGTAGGTCGAAAAATATTTCGGGATAGCTCGTGGAGCTTGGTCTGCTCAAATTTTTGATTTGGGCTCATTTCGGCCTTCGTTTCCACTACAAGCAGTACTGCACAGGCTATTTCGTCATTTTGTGGAGAATTTTTGTCAGTGCCGTTTTCTACATAACAGGTGCCTTATAGTCTTCTACGGTTTGTGCTATATAGCACGTGTTTTTCCCGCTCCGTTTCTCCTATTTTTGGGCAGTTTTCACATCAGGTGCAGCTTTTACCATGGCTGACAACAACAACACAGATGTGTTTAAGATGTTTGTTGCTGAGGACAGGTTGGATGGGGACAATTACCCTATGTGGGCTTATATGATGCAACATGTTCTTGTGTCAAAGGGCGTCTAGCACATTGTGCAGGCCATTGATGTACGTCCTGGTTCTAAGGATGTAGGCGATGTTGAGGATGTTGCAGGTCTTGCTGCAAGGATTGGTGCTGTTAGAGTTGTTTTGCCTACGGCAGAACAAGCTCCTTGGGATGTAAAGGATGCACAGGCTCATGCATTGATTGCATTGTCCGTGAAGCGCACCATTGTTCCTCACATCCGTTCAACAAAATCTGCAAAACAGGCTTGGGATATTCTAGCTGGTCTTTATGCAAGTCGCAATGAGGCTAAAATTGATTTGTTGCGTAAAGAGCTGGAGTCAAAGATTATGCATGAGAAAGATGATATGGACACTTTCCTTGCTAGTGTCAAGGATATCAATGAGCAACTCATTTCTGCAGGTGAAGTCATTTTAGACAGTTCCCTTGTGTAGACTGTTCTTGATGCCTTACCAGATTCCTACCAGACTTTTGCTAGTACTTAGAGACTTATGACCCAAGGAAATCCAGAAGTTGTCAAGTTTGATGTATTATGCACATTGCTGTTGCAAGAGTCACTTTCCAGAAAAAACAGGACTAGACAGCGTGCAGTTGAACAGGCTTTTATTGCTTCTCAAAGAAAGGGTGGTAATAGCAATGCAGCCACTTCTTATGGTTCTGCTGCGAGTGGCAAAAATTCTGTTCCTAATGCTTCTACTGGCAGCACTTCGTCTAGCAATTCTGGTGATAAGGGCAAAAAGAAGATGCGTTGCCATTATTGTAAAGCTAATGATCACTTGATCAAGTCGTGTCCTAAGTTGAAGGCCAAAGAGGCTAAGAAGAAAGAGGGTGGTTCCACTGCAAATGCTGGTTCCACTACATATGCAGCCATTGTTGAGTCTTCTGTGAAAGGAGACAATGATGCTGATGTTGATGCAGAATGGGATTTTAGTGCAGAGTGCACTTACAATCCTGCTGTCCATGATGCATGCTTGTCAGCTGCAGATTCACACATGTGTGGAATTTTGACAATGTTGCTACAAAGCACATTACCTCACATCGTGAATTGTTTACCTCTCTCGAGTCTGTCCCTCATGGGAATTCTGTCACTTGTGCCAACAATGCCTCTTATCCGGTTCAGGGAGTTGGAAAGATTGTGCTTAGTGCTACTAATGGCAGTTCCTTCACACTTGTTGATGCACTTTATGTATTGGGATCAAGAAGAATCTCTTGTCTGTATCCGTACTTGCTAGACTTGGACTTGTAGTCAAATTTGTGGATGACAGATGTACAATTCATGATCTCAATTTTGGTGATGAAATTCTTGCATCTGGCCTTTTGTGTCGTGGGCTGTATAAGCTCACTTTGTATGACAAGTGTGGACAAAATTTTGCAAATGCTGTTGCAGATTCAAGGGCTATTTCAGATGCAAAACTTTGGCATGCACGTTTTGGTCATCTGAATTTTGCCAGTTTGTTGCGTTTACAGAAATCTGATATGGTTGCTTCTTTGCCGCCTCTTGAAGCACCTGTCAAAACATGTTTGTGAAGGCTGTATTTTGGGTAAGATGCAGCATTCTAAGTTTCCAAAAGATGGTTCAGTTCGGGCCACATGCAGGTTGCAGCTTGTGCATAGTGATGTTTGTGGGCCCATGCAAACTCCGTCCTTGGGCAATTACCTGTACTTCGTGACTTTCATTGATGATTACTCCAAGCATGCATGGGTATTTCCTCTTAAAGCAAAGTCAGAAGTTTTTATGTGCTTCAAACAATTTCTGTCTATGACTGAAAATGTCTCGAAATGCACTATGGGCACCCTCCGTTCCCATTGAGGGGGGGAGTATATGTCTGTTAACCCTCACGGCTCACGGAACCTACGACGGACATTGTATTATTTATTTGGTAGAGTCAGGTACCGGGCTTGTCGGTCCAATAGGAAAAGGGTAAGAGTGATCGCCAATGAGAGGCGCACTCTAACTGGAACATTCAAGGGATTAGTTGGCTAAGCATGGACGCCGAAGTGTGAATGGGGCGAGCTCATATAAAAGTCAACTAAACCTAAAATTCACTCATTCTCTCATTTGTGCAATAGAAGAGTGCTCTTGCTCCATATCCATCTCCATCTCCATCTTCCTCTTCTTCACCTCCTTGTGTGTGTGTGTATGTGAGAGAGAGAGAGAGAGAGAGAGAGAGAGAGAGAGAGAGAGAGAGAGTGGGCGATCGAGCATTACGAAGGCACGGCGGCGGTGAAGCGGTTGAGCGCGGCGAAGTGGCGGCTCCTTCTTCTTCGCGGCGAGGAATCCTCCACGAAGCAAGCGTAGAGCGGTGAGTGACACACCATCGCCTTCTTTGAGCTTACTAGTTTAGGCTTGTTGTGTGCTTGGAGCCATTTGTGGATCGCACACGGTGTATCGGCAAGTTCCTTGCATTGACACGTGTGACATATGCGCACATTTTTGGCGCCGCTGTCGGGGAATGCCATACATGAAGCTCGAGTAGCACTCTGTGCTTCTCCGCGGTGGAATTTCTATTGAAGGAAAGGTAAGGAAGGAATGTGTGTGTGTTGAGAAGAGGGATTTGGTGTTATACTGTGTGTTTTTTTTTGTTAATGGAGTTTTCAAAGGTTCTGTGTTTATTCTCTGTGTATTAAGGTAGTTACTTTTCTTTGTTAATAGAGATTTCAAAGCTTCTGTGTTTATTCTCTGTGTATTAAGGTAGTTAGTTTTCTGTGTACAGTAAGTAGGAAGTAGATTAGTGAGAGCTAATAGAGTGTGTTAGTGTGTAAGAGTAGGTGTATTAGTTAGAAGTAGGTAGAGAGAGAGTGTGTGTGCTCTCGCGCAGGCCGCGATGGCCTTATCCTTTAAAAAAATAAAAATAAAATAAAATTTTAAAGGTAGGACCGGGATCGGGAATATCTCCCAGATCGAAGCCCAAACCCAAGCCCAAGCTCACGCGCAGGCCGCGACGGCCTTATCCTTTAAAAAAATAAAAATAAAATAAAATTTTAAAGGTAGGACTAGGATCGGGAATATCTCCCAGATCGAAGCCCAAACCCAAGCCCAAGCTCACGCTCAGGCCTAGGCCTCAGTCGCCTTTAAAAAAAAAAGAATTTTAGCTTCACACGTAGCTAAAAATTGATTTTTTGAGGACCAACGGAACGTCAGATGCCCAAAAATTGTGCTGTAAAGCACACAGTGACCCTCTAAGTGATACGCTCGTTTAGAGCTATCACACACTTCAATTAAAAAAAAATCAAACATTAAAAAACATTAAAAAAACATCAAAAACAAGAAAAATCAAGTAGAAAATGGGGTGCAAAACACCCACAAAGCAAGTAACCTTTGAGGGTACTTGCCGACACTTGTAGGGCACCCAAAGCACATGTATCTACGCTCTGGTCGTGTGCTAGAGTCCGAACAACTAGCTAGTGCTTCGATTTACGGGGGTACTCACTATCCTTCCATGCTAGGGTCTACGCCCTCGGCGGGGACCCAAGGTAGTGCAACCGAAGACCCAAATATAGCGGCTAGCGACTCTTCCTTTGACTACGATATTATGGAAGAGCATCTTACACAAAGCCCCGGGGGAACAAATGAAACCGTACCTAGCTGGGCCCAACAACCTGGAACTAGTGTTTTTAGCCGTTTGATGGAAACTTTTAGTAGAGCTACTGGCTCTGAACCTACGGCTAGTGAAGTAAACGAAGGGGGCGGGGAAGTAGAATCACCATTCACATCTCCTGTAGACCCCACACTCCCTCAGAGTGTCCACGTGGACATTCTACCTACCTTATTTAATGAGGGTCCTACCGAGCTACCACCTTTCAAAGTCGCCTCTAAGGTAGCGGTGACTAAAAGTCAAAACACGGGAAGCAACATTGCCTCCACCTCACGGCAACCCTCTAGTACACCAAGTTTGGACGGGGTATTTCTCAATGAAAATTGGGAATATGACCTACACACGGAGACTTTGACCGACCTATACATGGGCTACACATACCATGTGGGTTGGTTAGAAGTTGTACAATCCACATCTAGTGCCACTAGTCTAGAGGAACAACAACACATGATCTGCAATGTCATCCATAGGATTATCCAGTCCGAGAGGCAAAATCGAGGAATAAACATACCTTCGACGGGTCCTATGCGATTTTTAGACAAGGGCAAATGGAAACAACCCACTCTATCACAAATGGAGACTCCCCCAGTGAGTCCCATCGATCCCCCATATGTTGTTTCGCCAGGGGTCTCAATGCAATCTGAGCCCACAAGTGATAGCTTTACTTTTTCAAGTCTAGCTCATCTTTCCCTGGATGACACCATGGATACCATGCCTACCCCAATGATGGGCATGCCAAGAAACACACCATGGACCTCGTTTGTTAGTAAAGCACCACTACATGGTAGCTCAATGCCTGCAACAGTACCTACAAGTGCGTACCAATCGTATGCACCTATGGGTCATCACACTCATGTAGTCCCTACCCCTCCCATTGTTTCAACTACCTATGCTCCACAACCACAATACACAAGTTCTTATTTCCATGGGACTATACCGGCTAGCATTAGCGTGTCACATCCGACGTCTGCTATGCCTAGGGCCACTCATATGAACTATGGACCACCACATGGCACAACATCATACCCAACGTGGAACCCAAGGGCTTCCTATGCGCCAAACCCAATGCCAATACCTACTCCACATGTAGTCTCTGGAGCGCCTTCACCCACGGTGCCTGCTCATTTAGGTGACTTGGCAACATTTGCTCAAGCTATTGGTCGATCTATTGCTGAGAATATGCGTAACACGCCTGATAGAGAGCCTAGAAGTAAGGCAGTACAAATAGCCAAGCTCACACAAAAATTTAGTGTTGACGGGGATGTGAGAAAGCATATCGAAGTTTTTGAACAAATATGCGATTCTCTAGGAGAACACAATGACCTACATAAGAGCAATGCTTTAAGCCTAACCTTAAGTGGAAAGGCTGGGGATTGGTATAGAACCCTAAGGGTGGAAGAAAAAACGATTTACCCTACTCTTAGGAGACTGTTCTTAAAAGAATACATACGAGAGGGAGTACTTTGGGGTGTAGCCTCTCAGCTCCAGAAAGCCCAACGAGAGGAAGGAGAGTCGGTGAGAGACTTTATAAGTCGCTTGAAGCATTTGAATTCTCGTTGTAATCCAAATGAGCGCTTCAACAATAACCAATTGCTTGATAGATTCATTAGGGGATTACGGCATGAGGATATCTACAATGGCCTAGTCATTAGAGGTATCACCACTTGGGAAGCAGTCACCACCAATGCGATCCAATTGGAGGATAATTTAATGATTCAAGGAGAAAGAGTGTTTGTTGAGTCTAAATCTATTAGCTCACAAGCATCGGGGCATCAGCCAATGACCCTAAAGCCTATTGCTAAGGAGCCAAAGATATTTGAGATGACTTTAGTAGATCTCACCAAGGCTATTCAAGAGAGTCTTAGAGACAATCGTGCTCCGCAAAACAATCATATGTATCCAAGAAGAGAGCAACAATGGTGCTCAGTATGCTATGGACCGCATAGTACCATTGAATCCCTACTTTTAGAGTAAAATTCAATGGGAACTGCAATGCATGTGGAAGGTATGGTCATCAAGCTAAGAATTGCATAGTATTTAAGCGTGCGATGGCCAATAGACCAACCTTAGCATGGATAGACACACCTCGAGTGCCTGCATTGATGTCGGCCCCACCTTTTGAACAAACATCACAACATAAGGTCCCTAGGGCCCAAAATGTTGTTCAAACAACACCCTTAACACCTGTAGTGCTAGGACCGCAACCACCACATCCGAGAATCACTTCTGTGAATCAAGTGGGTTGTGAGTCATCTATTTCTTGTTTGGAAGGCTATGAGGAAGATATAGATCCTAATATCCCCTATGGGATGGATGTGCTTGAAGAAAGTCCACAATACTACATGGAGGACTATTTGGGACAAGTCAAACCTGTATATCAAGTAGCTGATCTTGCGGCAAGAGGCCAAAATATCAATTACACTGCTAAGAGACCACCTCTTCAATGCTATGAGTGTGGAGGTCCACATCGTGTAGCCGAGTGTCCTATTAGGCTACAAAAGAACTCCACACTAATGCAAACCAATCAAGCGAGCACGTCTGCAATGCCGATACTCATGTGTAATCGATGTGGCATAGATCATTTGATTGCCCAATGTCCAAATAATCCAAATGCACCGAAGATCACGCCATTAAACTTGATTGAAGTTACCGAGGAGCCATCACCAAGTACACCCGTGGTACCAATAAACGTACTCACACGATCAATGCTCCAAAAACAAAATTATATTCTTGAGGAAAGAGACACGGTATCAATTGCCAATCTCAGAAAAAGAAGAAAACACGAAGAAAGAGATCGCACAAAGCAACGAAGTTAGACCCCAGTTCAAAGACCAACATAGGGACTGGTGATGACCCCGTATATATGAACGACGCTGAAGAAGATTCTGATTCAGGTGAAACCATGGAGACCAAAACGACCACTAACATAGAAACCAACCAGGAAGATCTTCATGAGCCCCAATGGCCAGGATCCAAAAAGAAGATAGGAACTTACCCAAACCCTACAGAGGAGATTGAGCGAGTCAAGCAATTAAGGAGTTTGGTAGAAGATACCCAAAGGGATCTAGAACCAGCACCTAGGAAGATCCAGATTACAGACACCGTGTTCCCTACGCAACAACAACCTCACCAAGTCCATAGACCCTTGGACATACCTAGTGTCATCCAAGAAGAAAGTGACTTAAAGTCATGGGAAAGTGGGCATACTCACTTCTTGATGGAAAGAATGTTTACAGAGGGACTACCTGATCCTATCAAAGAAATGGAGATCCCATCTTCCCCACGTCAAGGGACTCAAGTCCAAAAGGTGTTGTTAAACATTGCCAAATTGATGGATTTCATGTCTTCAGAAGTTAAAACCACCATCATGTCCAAGCTAGTCTCAGCTCTTCGAGCCTTTCTCAATGGAGAACTGAAGTTTGGGCTACCACAATTTGCACAGATGGATGGAGCTGCCGAGATGCCAATAGAGGAGGAGCACATAGATCCACAACCCAACCTAGATGAGAACCTTGCTATAGAAATACCTGTTAACAAGTTGGGACAATACTTTGAGGGTGATGAATCCAATGCGACCATACCAATCACTACTAAGGGATTAACTGTGAAGGGAATCCTTGATGGTGGCGCTGGGGTTAGCATTGTGACTAAAAATTGATGGGAAACTATGGGAAGACCTCACCTTGCGACCACAACCATAGTAGTGAAGATGGCCAATGGGTCTATTGTTAAACCTATTGGGATGCTAGAAGATCTCAAGATCAAGGTCTTTGGACATAAAATAAGAGATACCTTCATTGTTATGGATTTCTCCAAACACACTATGGCATCGGAGATGATCTTAGGACGTCCTTTCATGAGGGAAGCAAAATGGTGCATGACTGTTCTAAAAACCATGTCTACTTGCAGTTCCAAGATTCTGTCATTCGAGTGGATCTTGTGACGGGTCGAGCACATCCTCTAGGAAACAGGTTTATAATTGATCATAGATCTGACACCACAGTTCACTCGGTCCCATTGCAGTATTGTTACACGTGTAAAGTGCACACAGATGTTGGGGAAGATTCTCTTTATATGGATGTACTACCTGGGATGACTGAGTCGGACAATGTGGATTGGGTCCACCTAGCAGCAACCATAGACACTTGGGGAAACAGGGGGATGATTTGGGTAACACCTGAGGGGGATGAAATGCCAGTACCCTTAAATATGCTATAAGCAATGCATATAGCTTCTCTGACAAGATTCATCCTTATATAGCAAAGAGAACATACAAGTGGGTCCCTAAAGCTTCTTTAGCGACCATAGCTAGTGCTAAAAAACAAAAGCCTTGTAGGAAACGTACCACTCGCTCCAAGAAAAGTAAGAAAACGTGGCGTTGGATTCCTAAATGACTATTGGAAGCCCAAGGCTACTATCAAGGAAATGATCAAATCTGGGTGCCAAAATGTAGATTGCGTTCTTACTTGTCACCTGACCCATGTGGGCTCAATCCTGTAGCTCCAAAACAAATTAACGATCGTGGAAAGAAAAAAATCACAGAATGCTACACACCCGCTCCAGAGCTAGTTTGGGTACCAAAGAAAGAACGATTGGTTCCACCTAGCTCAGGAAGGGGGGAGTCCCATGAAGCTTCTAGCTCCTCATGTAATGCATCCATAGAGGTAAAAGCTTCTCCACAGCCTCAACCTACAATAGTGGACCTCCATAAAGCTACAAAGGAATCCACACCTCCTAGTGTTCAAGAATCACCTGATGAACCACTTCAAGTTCGATCCTGGGAGAGTACCTTACCACCCTTGCAACTCGATGAGGCACCTAAGGTACTAGAAAACTAATGGAAAAAATCCCCACCTATTACCAACTGGAACAATTGGTTTCAAAGGGTGACAAGCTCATTTCAAACGTTATGATCTACCGAAGGAAGGGGGGAGTGTTTGCTGACATCCATCATTCACTTGCTTCCCTCTCAACCTTGTTTCCTTGACCTCTCAATCTCCCAATCTTAGGGAATGTATATATAAACGCTTATAGTCACAAAAAATGAAAATAAAATAAACAGCAAGAGCAATTAGCAAACGAGTATGCACAGTAAAAGTCAAAACATTGACTCAGACCTACACATTCGCATTCGGACACTGAAACAGAAACCTATGCCATAAAACACCTTTGATCCTCATCACTCAAGTGATGGAGGGTAGGTAGAATTAGTACGATAGGAGTGTCTCTGTTTTAGAGTTGAGTGATTAGCAAAGTTCCTTTTTCCACTGATGTGCCTCCTAGAGGTATTCCTTGTGTTTCCTCGTGTGTACAGGAACGTGTTGCTATGGTTAGGATTTGGACCTTCATGGGATCTTTCTCTCATTCACACTTCAAATCAAGCGCAACCATCGACACAAACAGGTGTTTCTTGTCCATTAGCATTGCCCCTTATCTTTTTTGCACCTATGTTTGTCTGCTTTAATTGTGATTGGTAGCATAATATTCAACACATTTTCTTAGTACCAAACATTAAATTCAATGAATTTTTTGTCATAATCACTTGTCTAGATTTAAATTCAAGCAGTCCGACTAAGCTAGTTTGACCAAGCTGGGTGTTAGAGATCTTCTCTTAATACCATGGGGAATGCCTTTCTAATAATCAATGGTTACTTAGGTTCTTAATCCGATTTAGGCAGCATTGTGTGAAATGTAATAGGGCTTTCTAGTGGGCTTGACCCTATTGACCTTTAGCTTAAGTATTATAAAGGGAGTGTACTTGTGTGATGAGCCTGGGGAGGTGTATCAATGTTATATGACCCCCCAAAGTTACAAAATTAAAATGCTAAAAATGAACAAACAAAAAATTAAAGTGCCACAATGTAAAATCTTAAGCTGTAAGAGAAATCTCAGCTTGATTGGGGACTTTACTCACATGTATTGCCTATGGTACTAGAGCCTTAGAGGTTCCCAGTGTGGGCGCTTTTCCTTGAAAAGCAAAAAACCCAAGGCATACAAAATAAGCACACACATCAAAATTGAATCACTGTGAAAAGACGTTGGGGGGTCAAAGAAAAGGTAATCAGTCAGGCGATGATTTCATGAGAAATTCCTTTTATCGTAGCTTAACTACAAGGTCTTCTAGGTATAGCCTCTAGTCAGCCCTCGAACATGAAATACTTGGCTCTCGCGATTAAACAACTTAATTGACCAGAGAAAATTAAGAAGTTTACCCATGGTATTAATAGTCGATCTCTAGTGCCTTTCGACCGTTCAATTAGCGACCCCAGACTTGTTTAATTTTTTACGTTTACATCTGTTTATGCATTTGATTATGTTACAATTTAATGTTTATTGCTGACAAATTGTTTAAAATTTTGTTACCAATCAATTTGTCTGCCTAAAACTGCATATGCTTTTTAATCGCTTATGAGAATGCAATTATTGTGCCAATGTTGTTTGATTTTGCAGTCATTGCAGAAGGCTAAGGACATTCATCTCAAATGCTCTTCCACCTCGACGAACGAGCTTCAACTCAATAGCTTCCGAGGATAGAATCTACATCAGGAAGGGGGGGGCATGTTAACCCTCATGGCTCACAGACGTTCTAACCTACGGCGGACATTGTATTATTTATTTGGTAGAGTCAGGTACCGGGCTTGTCGGTCCAATAGGAAAAGGGTAAGAGTGATCGCCGATGAGAGGCGCACTCTAACTGGAACATTCAAGGGATTAGTTGGCTAAGCATGGGCGCCCAAGTGTGAATGGGGCGAGCTCATATAAAAGTCAACTAAACCTAAAATTCACTCATTCTCTCATTTGTGCAATAGAAGAGTGCTCTTGCTCCATCTCCATCTCCATCTCCATCTTCTTCTTCTTCACCTCCTTGTGTGTGTGTGTGTGTGTGTGTGTGTGTGTGTGTGTGTGTGTGTGTGAGAGAGAGAGAGAGAGAGAGAGAGAGAGAGAGAGAGAGAGAGAGAGAGAGAGAGAGAGAGAGAGAGGGCGATCGAGCATTACGAAGGCATGGCGGCGGTAAAGCGGTTGAGCGCGGTGAAGTGGCGGCTCCTTCTTCTTCGCGGCGAGGAATCCTCCACGAAGCAAGCGTAGAGCGGTGAGTGACACACCATCGCCTTCTTTGAGCTTACTAGTTTAGGCTTGTTGTATGCTTGGAGCCATTTGTGGCTCGCACACGGTGTATCGGCAAGTTCCTTGCATTGACACGTGCGACATACGCGCACAATGTCTCATGAATTTAATGCATTTCTGGCTAGTCATGGGATAAAACACCAATGTACAGTGCCTTATACACCTCACCAAAATGGTGTTGCTGAGAGGAAAAACAGGTCACTGACGGAAATGGCACGATGTATGGTCAAACTCAAGCTTTGCCACATTATTTTTGGCTTGAGGCCATCATGTGTGCCACTTATGTACTTAACACGTGTCCTACAAAATCTTTGCAGTCTATTACTCCATATGAAGCATGGCATGATAGAAAGCCTTCTATTGAGCACATGATAGAAAGTTTTTGGCTGTTTGGCATATGCTTTGGTGCCACAAGTGCAGCGCAACAAATTGGATGATAAGGCTATCAAATGTATTTTTGTTGGTTATAGTGCTGAAAGCAAATGTTACAGGTTGTATCATCCGCAAACAAAACGTATTTTGGTTTCAAGGGATATAGTGTCCAACAGAAAGCACATTGTATGCAAAGCGTGAGGATGATGTACTTCTCATTGTGGTTCTTTATGTAGTTGATTTGCTGATCACTGGACCAAATGAGAGACATATTGCTAAATTTAAGGCTGATTTGAATGCTACTTTCAAGATGAAAGATTTGGGGCTGTTGCATCATTATTTGGGTATACAGTTTAAGCAGTGTGATGGTGGTATTGCCTTGTGTCAGAAAAGTTACATAGAGACATTGCTATGTAAGTTTGGACTTGAGGATTGCAAACCTATTGCCACTCCCATGGAAACAGGTTTGAAGTTGAGTCTACATGATGCTGGCGATCCTGCTCTGATGTCACTCTTTACCAAACTGCTGTTGGCTACCTCATTTATGTATGCAACACAAGGCCCGATATTTAATTTGTAGTCTCACAGGTCATCATATTTATGCATAGCCCAGGGTCTAAGCATTGGCAGGCTGTCAAGAGGATTTTCCACTACCTTAGTGGCACTTTACATCTTGGCTTGTTTTATCCCAAGGGGGGATCATTGCCGCCAGAATTACATGCTGTTTTGGACTCAGATTGGGCTGGTTGTTTTGACACAAGAGTGTCCACAAGTGGTTTTTGTTTTATGCTTGGCAGTTCATGTATATCGTGGTTGAGCGAGAAGCAACCTACTGCGGCCACTTCAAGTTGTGAGGTTGAGTACAGGGCAGTCTTCACAACTACGGTTGAGTGTGTATGGCTCATACACCTTATGGCTGATTTGGGTGTTGGATAGGACACTGCCAACACTATCTACACTGCCAACACTATCTACACTGACAGTGAGAGCGCATTGGCAGTTGCGAGGAACCCAATTTTTCATGCTCGCACAAAGTACATTGAGGTGCATTACCACTATGTCAGGGAGAGGCTCTCAGCAGGAGAGATAAGCTTGACTTATGTGCCAACACAGGACAACCTTGCAGATCTTTTCACAAAGGCATTGTCTCATGAGAAGCTTGAAGCTTTCTGCAAAGCTTTGGGCTTACTCCCCTTTGTGGACTGATCATGTCCTTAGGGCATGGAACTTCCCTTTACTCATGTGCCAGCTCTTGTTCACCGCATCACTCCAGGGGGGATTTGCTACCATATACATGTGGTAGTGATGTGTGTGAACACACTAGGACCTCCGGGGCATTTTTTCCCTCTTTAGGAGGTTTTTTCCCCCGAGCATCGTATATACGCCCATCACTCTAGGGCTATCTATCTTTCCATTGCACACTAAGTAATACACTCTCCATTGTGTGCCTTGAGCTTCCTTTGTCTTCTCCAAGCTGTGTGTGTTTCTCTGCAACCCTAATTCCAACATTTGATTGTGAATGTAGATGATATTGGCATTGCTATATCCAATACCATCAGCCGTAAGAAGTCTGAGCAATACACACTCAATTGTAGCTCTGAAGACTATCCTATACTTAGTCGCACAACTAAAAGTGACCACAATAGGTTTCTTCTTGATCAACCATGATATGCATGAGCTAACAATCATGAAACAAAAAACACTTGTGTGTCATAATAATCAGCCCATTATGAGTCCAAAAAAACATATCAATCTGGTGGCAATGATCCCCACTTGGGATAAAATAACCGAAAATTTAAAGTTCCCCTCAAGTAGTAAAAGATCCTCTTGACAGTCTGTCAATGCTTATACCCTGGGCTATGCATAAGTTTCCTGACTTGTGAGACTGCAAACTAAATATTCAACCTTGTATTGCGCGCACATGCACGCACGCGCGCGCACACACACACACACACAATCCAATAGTAGTTTGATAAAGAGTGACATCGATAGGATCACAAGCATCATAAAGACTCCAAGCCTATTTCCATGGGAGTAGCAATAGTTTTGTACTCCTCATGTCCAAACTTATATAGTTATGTCACTTTTTTTTTTTTGGATGGTATAACTTATAATCTTTCCTTTTAGTACTGTAACAAAGGAAAATGCATTTAATAGCCTTATTATCCAAGTTCTTGTGTTGCGTTTGTGGCACCAAAGCATAAGCTAAACAACTAAAAATGTGAATGTAATCAATAGATGGCTTCTTATCATACCATGCTCCATAAGGCATCATAGACTGCAAAGATTTTGTAGGACACCTGTTAAGTACATAAGTAGTACACATGATAGCCAAAATATGTGGTAAATTTTGACTCTTCAACATATATCGTTTCATCTCTGTAAGTAGCGTGTTTTTTCTTTTAACACTATTTTGCTGAGGTGTGTACAACACTATACATTGGTGTTTTAAATGCATTAAACTCATGAGACGTTGGTGCAACCAAAAAGTGTCAATGCCAAAAAGCGTGGAGAGCAGTGTCAAAGATGCTTATAGATGTGTGTCTAAATGTCAAAGCATACATGAATACCTAGTGCAAACAAAAGACTTATGTGGCTATGTGGACCAAGGTGGAGATTTGATGCTTGAAAAAAGAATTTTCCTGTGAAATGTCTCTTAGGACATGCAAAGCAAGTGGGGAAGTGAAGGCCGTGTGGTTGATGATAAAAAAGGAAAGTGGTGTGTGGCTTTGTTTCCTTGCATGAGGACAATCAAAATGTCCGGTTTTGTAAAAAAATAAAAAACTCATTTTTTTCAAAAACAGCCTTGTGAAGCTAAAGGAAAACATTGTTTTGGAAGTTTTTGCACCTCACACATGTAAGCTTATTTGGCACCGTTTGAAAGATATTTCAATTGTCCTAACCTGTTGTTTTTTTAGGCTGCAGGTAAGATAGAAAGGAGACATAGTTATGAGAAAAACTTCTTGTGTATGCACCACTTGGAAAAGAAGCAAGCTTTGATTGCATCCTTTCTGGTGTGTTCTACCCCATCCTTTCTTCTCTTCTCTTCCCTTGTGAAAAGGTGTTAGTGTGTAGGTTGTGTGTAAGCCCCTTGAACCAATTGGTGTGTGTGCAAAGAGAGAGGAAGAGAGAGAGAGAGAGGTGTTGTGTGTGTGCTTGAGAATCAAAAAGCGACTACGTTGATTGAGATGTAATAAGTGGTGCTTTTGTGTGTAATTGTGGATTTGGGTGTGTGTAGGCGAGTGTTTGCTGTGAAGTTTTGTTGTTTGGTGTGTACTTTCGAGAGGATTGGAGTGTTGTGGTCATCCTGGGCTATAAAGAGGAAATTTGTGAGTGTTTTTGCGTGTGTTTTTTGGTCCCCGTTTCCATCCTTTGGTGCCTCCATAGAGAAATTTGTCCTCATTAAGGTTAAAGCAAGGTTTTGGTGTAGTCATATGTGTGGTTTTTGAAGAGCAGGCGCTGCCGAAGAAAGAGAAAGTCGTTTTTTTTAATTTTCATTTAGACTGAATATGAAAAAACATGGTGTGGACTATTTTTATTTTCATTCAGACTGAATATGAAAAAACATGGTGTGAACGGATTGTCAAGAGAAGAAGGTATGATTCAAGTTTTTCCGCTCTTGGTTCATGGTAAAGAAAAGATATGGTACAACGGGGTACGTAATGAAGAAAAGGCAAATTGTGAAATTTTGGAAGCAACGTTTTGGAGCAATTTTGTGGTAGATACAGAGTTGGATGAAGTAAAGTGAAAGCTGGACAAATTGAAGCAAAGCTTGGATGGTGATTTTCAAGCATTTGATTGGAAATTTGAAGCTCTTTGGGGATAGCTTATGGAGGTAACTGCTGCACAAAATGTCAATTTTGTGAAATTGAGCAAGTTTAGATTGCCTGCATGAGGATGTTTAAGATAAAGTCAAAGCAGATAGGCCTATGATGTATGCAAAAATGATAAATTTGGAAAGAGGCCTGACTAAGAAGATTTTGAAGAAGCAAAAGTGAGGCAGGGTTTGTCAAATGTTGTGGTGCCTAGGAAAGTTGATGTATGAAAGTAAAGCCAAGGTTGGTACAAAGAAAAGTGAAAAGGCAAAAGAAAACAAGGGTTCTATGGCTGCAACAAGATGTAGAAATTTCTATGGCAAATATGCCAATTAGAAAGCTTCAACAGTGGAATAAGTGCAGGAGATAGGTAGAAGATACACAGACAAGTCTAGATATCATTGTTCAAGCTCCATTGGTGTGTGCAAGATATTGAAAAGTGAGGTTTGTGGATGAGGTGGAAGCAATGAAGGTAGAGGAAATTCCTAATCTTGATAAAAAAGAAGAAGTGGAAGGAGATGATATAAGCTCTATGGTGGATGCAAATGATAGCAGCTTCATGGAAGCAGATACAACTTGGGAGACTAACTCTTCCCGTTCAAGGTATGAAGAATTTGATGTTTTGCATGTGGATAAATATATGAAGGATGTATATAAAGAGCAGGGAAAGTTCCAGGTTTTTTTTTTGGGGGTATAAACCACGTAGCAGTATCCAGCATACAGACAAAGACATGGAGGGGAAGATGGTCTGTGGTGCCATGCTAATGACTATGCTAGTGAAGGTTGATGTGGAGTTTTCTACAATAGTGCTGTAGGTACGAGATTCTACCATGAAAGATAGAGCAGTCTCAACTATGGAGGAAGACAAGGATGGTGCGGTATGGGGTGAGTTTCTCTCAGGTATTGATTATGGTGGGATTGAGTGCATTACAGATGCTAAAGAAAGCATGGAGCCAAAGGTGGAAGAGTGTCTGGTGTAGCAGGTATGTTCAATTGAAAATGACAATGGAAAATGAAGGGAAATCCTAGGTTGGGGCTTTGTCCAAGCTGTAAAAAGAGGTATGTGATTCATGGTTGACAGGTATGCTTGTGAGTGCATTTGTGCAATGGATTGTCTATCAATTACAGGGTTCTCTTGAAGAGGACTCTAATTTACATGGTTGGGAGGGAGGGTATGGTGCAGGATGGTGTGCACTATGGTGTTTCGTTTGAATCAACTTGTTTGCATAGTGATGCTTGGAGTGATAGAGGTACGTCGTGAGCATTCATGTATGATTCTACATACATTGTTGGCTATATGCTTGGGTGCAGCACTACATGAAGTTATTTGTGGGACGCGTGTCTAACCTCACTATCCTATCTTATTGCAATATTAGCAAGAACCACAATTCAATTGTCAATCCATGGGATGAAGATGACTTGACTAGTGCATAGAGGCTACAAGAGGGTGTCAATCTCTTGGAAAACAACTAACAACTCGCATCTAATTCATGCTACACTCAAGTGACAGAAATCACTAGAAGCCAATCGCTCATTGGCAAACAAATCACATCCGTTGCAGCATCAAACGACATCCAAACATAACAAAAATTCTAGGACATGTTTATAAGACCTAAGCACACATGCTTATGGTCTCAAATCCCACTTTAGGTCAAGTGCCAAAATTGCGATTATTAACAGCAATGGATTTTTGACCTAGTCGTTTTTGACTGAGAATGCATCTAAATGCTTAGCAATGATGCCCCAATACCCCACCTATGCTTAGTTTTTGATTTGAAAGTATAAATTCCTAGTTATAATGAAATTAGGCCGCGGGTCAACAACGCCAAAAGCTACGAATTGCTGTGATGTGCTTACGTCAATGCGTAGATCTCTTACCTGCGGTTGCAATGCAACAAACGTGACTGCAATGTGACAACCGGGGAGGGAGTAGGAAGCGCGAATTGCTGTGATGTGCTTACGTCAATGCGTAGATCTCTTACCTGCGGTTGCAATGCAACAAACGTGACTGCAATGTGACAACCGGGGAGGGAGTAGGAAGCGCGAGAAGGAGAGAGTGAGCTAGCTCACACTGTGTATTTCATTATCCAAAAACTTAATAGTAACTTACAAAAAATGGCTTTTATACCTTAGCCAAGGTTTTTGGCGGTCAAAACTAATAATTTGGGAGTTCTACCAAAGATGGGTAATGACAGGTTGATACAATCTGGAAGCTTGTAGCCCTGGCTCATCAATTACAAGGTTTATCCAAAAATTAGGAGTTACAATATTCTCGATTTATCAAAATAATAATTGTTTTTACAATGAGAACTCTGAAAAATGTTATCCGTGGTATCTGTGTTAGCTTGCTGCTAACATTCCCCCCCTCCTCGCCTGCGTCGTCCCTTGACACAGCTTGATGGGCTGAAGTAGTCTTCGGGTTGATGTGACTGGCGAGGTAGTCTTTAAGCGCATTCAGTGCCTTTTGAACTACAAGAGGTCGCGCAGGTACCGACGAAGTAGCGCTAAATTTTAAACTTAAAAGCGTTGAAGTAAGTTTCGAAAGAGGCGCCAGTATCGTAGCGTTGATATAAGTATCGATGTAGCGGGCATCGGAATAGGCCTATCAAAAAGCATCGGAATAATCAACGGTATAAGCCTTGGTATTAATAAATCAAATTCCGACACCTATTCGGCGACTCATACCGACGGTCATACGGTAACCTGTACCGACGACCAAAACCTGTAAATTTTTTTTGGGCAGAGAGGGCTGGGAACTAATGCTGCATGTACTGCAACAAAAGAAAACAACCCTCTCTGCCCAAAGGAAGAGTGCACAAGCAACCGCACTCCACCTACAAGCTAACGCTAAAGAGCAAGTGTATGGCAATTAGCAATTGCAAGAATAACATAACTTGTTAACATGAGTAAAAAACTGTAAAACCATAAACATAACTTGTATGCCATACCATAACCATAACCATAACCATCACACGATTGCTATACCATCATAGCAAAACCATAACCATAACCATCACCATCACCATCACCTGAACCAAAACCATAACCATAACCATAACCTTGCACAACTATAACCATAACCATAACCATAACCATAACCATAGCAAAACCATAACCATAGCACGAGTGCTATACCATCATAGCAAAACCATAACCATCACCTAAACCAAAACCAAAACCAAAACCATAACCTTGCACAATCATAACCATAACCATAACCTTGCACAACCATAACCATAACCATAACCATAACCATAACCATAACCATAACCATAACCATAACCATAACCATAGCAAAACCATAACAATAGCACGCTTGCCAAAACCATAACCATAACCATAACCATAACCTTGCACAACCATAACCATAACCATAAACCATAAACCATAAACATAAGTTGACTGTCAAACCTTAACCATACCATAAACATAACCATAAACCATAAACATAAGTACTACAAAACTGTACATATGCAAGAGGTCATTGAGTGAGAAGCCCTCATGGTAATGCCTCCCAATCGACGTCCTCTTCCTCCTCCTCCAGCTGGGTCAAAAGGCCCACAAGTTTATGCTTGTACCCATACTTCTCCTCTTGGCATGTCGGAAGGCGCTTCACGGCAACTTCTTGCAAAATTATGATTTAACCATTAGATAAATCTTCAAATAATATATATACTATCAATAATTTAAAGCATACGTATAATATTTAAAAACTCATGTCGAAGCATATCGTAGCCTCCACTCCCAAGATGTGACGCTCCAACAGACTCCAAACGTGCTCTGGTTGCATCTCTCTGCTGCTAAAATCTATTGGGATTGTTCTGTGTCTCTCGTGCAATCCCAATCCACTCCTTTGCGTCCAACCATGCCGGCTTGGGATGGCCGTCGTTAAATCTGTCTCTGGCCTCTGATCGATGGTGTGAGATTGTGGACCTCGCCACACTCAAAATTCAGGTGTTCGAGACCTTGTCGTACCCCTTTGCCGGCTTGTACTCTCTCTGAATGGTATCGGCAATGTAATTCTTTCTCTCAAGATCGAGATTTTCCCAAATCTCCATCACAGTATGACCAAATTGAATCATACAGAGTTGTCGAATCCTCTGTCGCATTTCCTTTCCCACCCTATCTGCCACAACAGCCCCATCCCTGCTCCTCTACACCTTGCTAGGCTCATGCTCGTGTGATCCCCAAGGTGTATGTGGTGTGTCCATCGGGGTGAACTATCTACTGAAGAGAGTGGTGGGCGCTCTCTCGGTGGTGTAGATGCATCGATAGAACCGCTACCACAGCAACCACCGCCTCCAGAACGACGGCGACATCGTCTCGAGGATGAACCACCCGTCGGTGTAGAGGACACACGAGTCCTAGGCATAGGGGGCACACTAGACTGAGGTGTGGGGCCGCTCGGTGTAGGGACCACACTAGTCTTGGGTGTAGGGTCGGCCATAGTAGGTCTAGAGATACCTGCACCTGCACCCCAAAGGTGATGTGCCATGGCGATCTGCTTAGGTGTAAACTGAGACAAAATCAAGCCCATCTACTGGGTGACATGCTGGCCGGAGTGACTAGAAAACTAAAACTAGGAGATTAGGGCTCATCGTCATCGGCCATGGCTAATCATACACAAACAAACACACAAAATACGTTAGTTTACGTAAGAAATGCTTAATCAATACAAACAACAAATCAACAAAACTGCTACACAAATGAAACAAATCAACGAAACTGCTACATAAATGACAAAAATCTAAAGTGTATTGTAGACTAATAAAAAGAGCCATGCAAAAGGTTTCCTAGCAAAAGTCATTAGTTAATCTCTCATCCTCTATGAGATCTGATGCACCAAAGATGTCTATCTCAATCTGTACTTCTGCATCTTTGTCGTCGAACTCTACTTCTTCATCGCTCTCCGCATCAACTTCATTATTTGACACCTCATCTCTAGGTTCAGACAATTGCTCAATGCTGACATCCACCTCAAAATCTAAACTTAAAGTTGGAGTTGGTCCTACCCTTTGTTCATGAATCACCTCTTTGAGCTCAACATCCAATCCTTCACACACTTGCTTGCTTCGTATAGCAACTTGAACGACATAGAGCCGGTAGGATTTAGACAGATCATTTTCATCAGCTTCTATCCATAGTGGATCGTGTATGAACACAACTTGTTCACAATGCTGTGGAAGTAAAAATGTATCCCACACATTTGTCCACACCCGCCTAGAGCTCTTCTATAAGTGGTGCCAGATAGACGTCCATGTCCTTGTGCAGTGGCTTCCTCTGCTTGCTCTTGATGTTCTGCCACCTCTTTCGCTTTTCTCGCCGCTTCTTGGGCTTCCTTTGGCTTCAAAGCTTCCGCTTCTTGGTACATCTTTTCCAAGGATTCCGTGGGATCTTGAAACTGCTTCCTGGTGTGATGCTTGGTTCTAGGCTCTTTAAGCCCAATAGGCACCCACTTTTCTAGGTCCTTTCCTTGTGCTTGGCAGCTGTGTTGGAATGATGTTTCTCTCTTTCAAACCGGGCTTGCTTTTGAACAGGCTCTTCTTGGTGTGCTACCACGGCTTTTTCTTCATTTCCTCATGTCATGCTCTTTTTTCTTCATTATCCAAGCTATTAGTGCTGTGCCATTTTGGCGAGCTCTCAGCCGATTCTTCATCAGACTTGTAGGATCTCTTGGCAGATCTTGTAGCTCAAGGAGAAGGTTGAGCTGACACTATCCAAGTGTTTTGATCTAGGGCAGGTGGTAGGTTGTCGGCCATGCCGATGGCATGGTATGCAATTCTTGTCAACATCTTTGGTGCACCCAGGTATGTGATCTTTCCTTCTTTCTTTATTCCTTTCAAAGTGTTCAAGACATATTGTGCATGGTCAACTGGTTGTTGACTTGAGGACTTGCGTGAAGGTGGTTGCACCGCATGGTTTGGCATTGTATACCTTGGCAGCCTCTTAGCAAGGAAATGGAAGTGTTGGTGGTATAACCTGGCTGGCTCTTCAACCTGTTTGTGAATAAGGTCTACAAAGGTGGTGATGGTGGCTTCTTTTGTGAAAGTTCCGGCTGTCTTCCTATCCCTTGCCCTCATTGCCATTCATTCCGTGGACAGTCTGAGTGCTTCTGCCACTATTTCCTTGGTGATCACCACTTGAACTTTATTCCCTTGTGGGTCAGAAATTTGCGCAGTTCCATCTTCCTTGATCGTGGACAAAAACTCGTAAGCTTTTCGGAAGTCCACTGCACACGGATCTTGTTCATCAAAATCTCTGAGTCCTAGCCGTCGGTTGGTTTCTTCGGTTTTGGGCTTTGCAGTGACATCATACACTTCTTTTGGTAGGAGTTACAACTCTACCTGATGTTCCTCCTCGCTCTTGAATCTGCCTGTGAACACTATGGTGTTGTGCTCCTCAAGCTGTTCCTTTGAGAGATAGGTTGCGTTGGCGGAACTACCAGTTGGTATGCTGGTAGTTCTTGCAACTTTTCTTTTTGCTTGAGCTTCTTCTTGGCCCTCTCTGTAGCTTGCATGGCTCCTCTGAATAGAGTGTCAAAGTTAGCAGGTTTGATGGATTTTTCTCCGAAATGTCCTTTAGTCTGAAATGCTGACAATTTTGGTCCAATTTGCTTCAAATCAATTTTTGTTGAATGAGCATAGATTCATAAAAACATGCAAGGAACAAAATTATAAAGTCTAAACAAAAAATTGCAACCAAAGTAAATAATCATGATTATTTACAACTGATTAATTTCTCCAACTTTTTGCAGACTTGGCATCACAGGCTTGAAGTATATACCAAATACATGCTCTGAGTGAAATATGGGCTCATTTGGATGCATAGGGTGAAAATGGTACCAGATTTTGGCTTTAGGTCTTTGAAACACTAGATATAAAGGAAATTTGAGATTTTGAGCTCCAAATTGGTTCAAACTTGGCTAGTGGGCTTAACACATCATGTACTTTGGATGTATGATGGCAAATAGCAAAATTCTCCCATTTTGGCTAGAAAGTAAATAATCGTGATTATTACCTTTTCTACCAAAATCAACATTTTTTGGTACAAAGTGGTTCTAGGCATTGTATAGGCCCTGTGTATGTGATATGAGGTGATTTGGATCAAGAATTGTGGTCCATAACTCAAAAAATTGACTTGCAGAGACTTCTTTGTGTTTTTTGGCAATTTTCCAAGTTATGGGTGCTCATTTTGGCTCATACTTGATTTTTGGCATGTAATAGGTGTGTACACATGATAGGTGAGGTGATGATACAATTTCCAAGCAAAAATAGTGCAAAAGTAAATAATCGCGATTATTTACAGTAGTCATATTTTTCTTACAAAACTTAAATTATTTGACCTAAACACATTCTATACACCTAAAACAAGTCCTAAATTGAATTTGGTCAAGTTTGGTCTTGTCGGCATCACTTTCTGCTTTGTCGACTCTGAAATCACCGATTTCTGTGACTACACTGCCTATTGGGTTGGCTTGTCACTTTTGAGGCTTTGGACTTGTCCGCAACATAGTCGTGAAGCAACTCATCCAATTATGGCTCATTTGGAGTCAGTTTGACCTCATATGTCGAATTTGACACTTTGTAGCCTTCGAGCCGTTTCTTGCTTTTCGAGGGCTTTGCTTGATTGATTTCACAGAACCAATCATATACATTGTATATAAACCTTGTAGGCAAGCTGTCTATGGAGTGAGAACCAAATTCTGGCATTTGCCAAAAACCTAGCTTTTCTAATGGGGACCCCCTCGACCCTTGCCAAATGGTCAACTGATGATATAGAAAGGTTCTATTATGTTAGGGCATGCTACATTTCAAACCCCATCTAGTTTGGTCAAAGCTGATAGGCCGCTATGGTCAGTTTTTGGTCGTAGGTCTTCGAGCACTGCTCGGATTCCAGGGTTTTTTCTAAGGGTTTAGACTAGGTACCGGCCATACAAAATGGATCATTGATGAGTAAAGAACTTACCTCTCATGTCTTGTGTGAGACGCTGAAAACGAGGAACTGTAGATTTCGGAAAGTACGCGCGAAAGAGGTCGAAAAGCTCTCTCTGCAAAGGTAGCAAGTGGAAATGAGGTGGTTTTAGCCTACTACCTGGGATATCTATAACCGGACTTCTGGAACCATTTTTCTCCAGATTCCCTCGTTAGTCCTACTAGGCCGTGAAATCTATGTTAGACTCAAAAATTTCCCCGATCGGATTCCTGTAGCTCATTCTGCAAGAATTTTGCAAAAGTAGGTATGGCCGTCTAATTTAGGCTTCCCGCTTCCATCTTCAGCTTCCATTGAAATTTTTTGTGATTGTTCGCCTTGTCTTTTTGATCACCACCGTGCCTTCTGTTTTTCCATCTGAGCTCCTTTGCTATTTATTATTAATTTTTGATCTGTTTATTGAAAAAATCAAAGAAAATAACAAAATGCGCTAAAAAAGCAAAGTGAAAATCCAATAAGTAAGAAAATCCATTGAAAATCATAGCTTTATTGTTTTTTGTTGGATTTCTTCATTTTTAAGTCTTAATATCAAGAAAAATGATGAAAAAATAACCAAATTTTTGATGATTTTTTGATAGTATATACACTATTTACACTCATCGGGAAGATATTATCAGTGAATTTTTCCTTGATGATGAATTATAAGGGCATTATTAGGTAATTTTGCAAAAAATCACATGTTAACATCGAAATTTTTCCTCCTTCTTCAAACATTGCCCTTATCAATCTGGTCTGCTTACTGCGCAGGACTAGCCCTTTCTGACTGATCTTGTCCAGTATTGGTGGTTACTGAAATCTGGCCTGCTGACTGGTTGATTCCACCAATGGTCTGGTCAGTATGTTGTTCAGTCTGGCTAACTGGAATCCTTTCAGTAGACACTGTTTTGATTTGACTTTCCACCTGCTTCAGGAGAGCAGCGCTTTTAGTCAGTGTCGTCCTTGGCTTCTTTGAACTGCCAGCTTCATCTTGTATAGCCTTCCTTTTCTGTCCAGTGGGGGTTGACTGGCTTTTTGGCTCTTCTTCATCCGATGACAAGTCTACATTCCTTGATACCGGGAACGGCTTCTAGCTCCAAGCCATTCTCACCTGATCATGGGCGTTTGGAGCAGTTGCCCAGTATAGAAATTGCCAAACATACCAAGCCTTGAATACACTTTGAGATTTCAGCTTGGTAGTTTGCTGAAGCACATTATGCGACAATATCTGGTAGAGGTTGATCGAGACTTTGGAATCCAGTCTTTTTTCTAGAAGCATAGCAAAAAGTTTCTCTGACACATATGTCGGATTATTCTTCAGGCTAACAGCTTCAGCCACAAATTGGTAGGCAGCGGGAGCTTCCAGTCCTGCTACTACTGGAATCCCTTGCGCACTGGCTTTCCTTTTTCTCTTGGCAACATCATCTTCCTTCAGAGTTGCACTGATCTGCTCTGCAGTTTCCACAGATGGCTTGGGCCCGTTTGGCATGCGGAATGCAAAAGCAATACTTTATGGTGTGACAGACACCTTCTTGCCATAAACCACAACATTGCCATCTTTAGCATTAAAAGAGTCTAGGACTTGCCTTATGATGGTTGTGTCAAACTCAATCCTCGTGGCTTGCAAAACCATATGCAAATCCCACAGTTGGAGTAGAGCCTTAGCTTGCTCAGTAAACACATAGCATTGAATTTTGCTTTGTGGAATGAGTGGAAGAGTTGCTTTTGTAGAAGTAATAAGGGCTTGGGTTTTGTCGATAGTCTCCTGCATCTTCTCTGATATTTCTTCCTACCCATGCACCGTGAAGATGATGAAGCAAGAGAAGAAGAAGATGACTTACTTGATTCTCCAAAATCGTATCTAGGTGTTGATAGCCGTTTTTCGGCTCTTTGTAATTGCCACAATGAGTTACCTCACCCTACCAAAATCACACAAACACTGTGGCTATCCCTACCATTTCACTGTACATAGGCGTGCGTGAGTCACGGGACTTTTCCCATATCTTCTTCAAAAACCCTCAATTAGCTAGTCATTGGGCTAGTTGAGCCAAAAAAATAAAAAAAATAAAAAAATAAAAGTATATTATGGCCTCTTTGTGTGTAAATATTTCATTGTATATATGGCCTAAATATAGGGATTTTTTATAATTATTTTGGTATTTTATTTAAATATTTCTACTTAGGTGTGTGTTTTATTAAACCTATGTACACCTTCTTTCATCCTCTTACACCATAATTATATTTTTTGCCAATATGTACATACTCTAACCTCATATTTTTCCTTTATACAAATCACTCCCACATTTTCACCCTCACCCTCGTGAAAACAAAAAATTGATTTCTACTCATTGGTTACTTTTATTATATTATTTACTTGCATACCTTTTCCTCTTTCACCCAAAATAATTCAAGGAGGGACCATATCATATGATTCCAATATCTTTCCATATCCATAACTCCTCCATATTTTTATTATTATTTTTACTCATTATTCTAACACCATGTGCTCATTGAGCTAAAGTCCATGAATAGTCCATACACTAGTCCCACCATGTATATATTTCTTATTTCACCAATAATCCTCCTCCATGCATGGGTCAAGGGCAACTTGAATGCTTTGTATTATAATATGACAAAGGAGGGGCTCACTCTTGGATGCATTGTACAAATTCAACAAAGGAGGGGGCCACTAAAAGACTTTTGCAGGCATAAAAAATAGGTTTTTTGGTGAGAATTTTGGCACCTATCTCCACTCCGAATTTGGAGCGGTGGTCAAAAGAGAAAATGTAGCCCACGCTCTGAATAATCACCTCAAATTTTTTCATGATTTTTGGAGCTACCAGCGGTGAGCTATGATTTTTTGAGTGGACCCCAGTTTGCCCACTTTTCTCACAAGTAGCCCTTAGTCTTCTCTCACCCTTCCACACACCTACTCACTCTTACACATCCCTCCCTCTCCTTCCCTCACTCAAACCTGCAATTTCCATGGCTTCTCCCACCCTCTTCACCATTACCCTTCTCTCTCATCCCTATAGTTCTTTTATGAACCTCTACATACATACACCCTCTCCTTGTCTCTCTCTATTGCTTCTATGTTACAATTTCATTTACCTCTCCTAAAATATCTAAAATTCAGCATCTTAACCATGATAACTTCTGCAAATTGAGGATTTTTCATCAACAAATCCTCTTTTCATCGTGGTGGTCAACCGTGGCGGCGGCGTAAAGAAGCGAAGAAGAAGAAGAAGACCAACGGTCATTTTTTCCACAATCTACACAAGGGTGAGTTCAAGCTTCTTCAAAGCTTCACCATCTCAATGATTCTCTTTTAATTCACCCCTCTTCCTTCATCAAATCAACTCACTCTACCCATTGTAAATGTAACATTAACTTTCTAGTGATTACTAACGACTAACATACTAACACAAAATAGCATTGACCTAACCATAAAAGACACCTCACCTCAAGACATGTATAGTAACTCTCTCTCTCTCCCTTCCTTAAAACTTACTTTCACCTTATCTACCATCAATAATGCTCTCTTTTGAGCCCACACCCATGACTCAAGCAGACAAAGAAGGCCCGCAATGTTTTGATATTCAAAAAAATCATAATCCTGATTTGTTAGCTTGTAAATTAGGATTTCCAATAATCTTAATGAGGGGTCTCCAACCTATAAATAGGCCCGTCTCCTTCTTGTAAAACAACCTCCAATATCTCACATAGCACCCCAACACTCTATGCGTGAGGAGAGACTTAGGTGTAGCAACCACTTGTGAGCTTCACTCTTGGTGTGAGAGAAGCCTTCAAGCTACACATTGCAAGTGAGAGAGCGTGAGTTCCACAAATCTCAAAACCACTATTGTATATGCTCCTTCATCATCAATAAATTGAGGTTTGGTGCATCAGAGGAGTGATTCGACGTTCAAATCTTCGTCCTTCCATTTGTGCAATACGGTTTGGTGAATTCAAGGTGACTTGTGTATTTGAGTTTTATCGGTTGATCTTGATTTTAGAAAGTGTTTTAGTGTGTTTTTCATTGCCAGTTTTGTGTCCATTGTAAGAGGGTATTGTGGTGAGAGGTCTCCCACACCCTAAGACAGTGTGTGTGTGTTTTGACAATGTTTAGCAATCACTAAGCATTGAGTGAGTTTATACAAGTTCTACGATAGCATCATAACGAACCATCTCCATTTGCAAGTCACAAATACGGTATTACGCAAGATCCTTTTCTCTCTCTCTTCCCTTTGCTCTAGCTCTCTCTGGTCCAGTTTGTGTGTGTCTTGGTGTGAGGTTGTTTGTGTGTGTTGTGTGGTGCATCTTCTTGGTTGTGCCAAAATCTCTCTTGCGTCCTAGTTCGCATACCATAACTAGGTGGTGCCCCTATCTTGTTTGGGTTTGGCTGTGGGTTTGTTGTTGTGTTGTGCTTGTGGTTGCCCCAGCCCCAATTGAGCAGCACGGGAGCCTTGAGGGGTGTTTAGAGGTCGCCTCTCTTGTTGCCCGCCCCGGACCGCCTCAGTGTGTGGCTAGCAAAGACAGATGACAATCCACAGTCTCCTCAAAGGACGAGGTTTGCAGCTGCAGTGAAGAAACTTCGGAGCTCGGCAATGGTGAGTGGACAACAGAAGGTAAGCGTCGCACAAGAGATTTGCAAGGAAAATTGCCTACTCGCCTTACTGTTATACGCGTTCGCACCATAAAAGCTCCACCACTTATCGTTCTTAGACTTTTGTGCACCGCAAATGACGTGGCAGACATGCATTGGACAAGACTTTCGCATGTCTTTGAAATGATTACCACTGATATTTCATCTGACCATTCGTCCCCTAAAAACTGATAACTTTGTCTCCACTTTTCTGGTCCTGGTATAAGCCTGGCTTGGTCATGCTGGTACTGGTCTGAAACTGACTCTGGAACTGGTTCTGGAACTGGCTGCACACAAGAAAGTCCCAAGATAGCTGATTCTAGAATTACTTGGTCTTCAACGCCCTGATCCTCAGTACCCTGTTCCTGGCAAGGCTCTCTATCTTCTGAATAGTAGAGTTTGATTTTAGCTCC
The DNA here is from genome assembly GCF_014529385.1 of Adiantum capillus-veneris. Lineage (NCBI taxonomy): Eukaryota > Viridiplantae > Streptophyta > Polypodiopsida > Polypodiales > Pteridaceae > Adiantum > Adiantum capillus-veneris. The sequence goes on along the minus strand of NC_140954.1, from coordinate 96,160,575 downwards.
ATTATACACCCCTGGTAGGAATAATCCAGATAGGTCTTTCAATCTTACCGTGCCGTTGGAGAAAACCTAGTCCACTCCGAATGGTCCTTCCCAGGCTATCTTTAGATTCGGCTTCTTAGGACCCAATTTGGACTGATATAGGAGTACTAGATCCCCTTTCTGAAACTCCCAGACCTTAATCCTTCCATCATGCCAGTGTTTCCTTCTTTGTTGAACAATCTCCTGTTCCAGCATAGCTCGTTGTCTCAATTCATTTAACTGGGTAAGCTCCTCCAGTCGCTTCTTAAGATTGTGATTAAAATCCAACCCATATTCTACAGCCATTCTGAGACTTGGAATAACAAACTCCATAGGGACAACAACTTCAGTGCCATGCACCATTCTGAATGGTGTTAATCCTGTAGTGACCTTATAAGATGTCCTGTATGCCCATAAAGCAGTCTGAAGCTTCAAATCCCACTGGTCTGGCTTTGTCTACACAATCTTAGTGAGAATAGTCTTAATGGTCTTGTTACTGCTTTTGGCCTGTCCATTGCATCTAGGATAATTTAAGGTGTGGATTTCCGATGCTTGGCTGAAAGCATATCCATAAGGATCTCCATAGTGTCATTGTTTGATGAAGTGTGTCCCTTGGTCCAACACAATCTCCACAGGACAGCCATAGCGGCAGACAATATTCTCAAATAAAAATCTTGCAGTGGATTTGGCTGTGTTGTCAGGAAGAGCCTTAGCTTCTACCCACTTGGTTACATAGCAGGTAGCCATCACTATATACCTATTCTTCCTGGGGGTAACCTTCTTGAATGGTCCCATGAAATCTAGACCCCATTTCATAAAAACACCCTGTGGCTAAACTGGTGTTAAGGGAGTCATGTCTGTAGCTGTGGGTCTACCCATTCTTTGACATATGTCACAGGTTTTGCAAAAACTTTTGACATCTTATATCAAGGTTTGCCACCATAAACCAGCCTGGAGAATCTTCTTGTAAGTAATATCAGTAGAAAAGTGTCCACCTGATTCTCCATTATGCGCCTTTGAGATAACTTGCTTTCTCCCCTCCATAGGCACACATCGGTGAAGAATCCCATTGACACCTAATCTGTAGAGTGAGCCCCTAATGATGGTAAACTTTAAGCTTTTGATAACCAAAGCCTTCTTCTGGTTCTGCTTCCAATCATCAAGGAAACTACCCTGAGAAAGAAACTGATATACTTTATATAATTAAGGATCGACTGATTCTACCGCTTCCAGCTGGAATAATTTAGCATCCACTAGTTCATCTCTTAAAGACGCTTCAGAATAGCCCTCTAAACTCCTAGAGAGGAAATCAGCACCACAGTGGTTCTTGCCAGCGTTATGGAAAATTCGGAATTCAAATTCCATAAGGAACATCATCCACCGTATGAGCTTGCCTTGGATAATGACTTTATTAATCAAGAATAATAGGGCCTGATGATCCACATTGAAACGAAACAATTTGCCTAGCAAATAATGCCTGAATTTCGTAGCAATAAAAAACATCCCTAGAGCTTCTCGTTCAGTGGTTGTATAACCCTGTTCAGCGTGGCTGAATCTGTGACTGACAAAGTAGATAGGATAGTCAGTCCTTCCATTTGGCTGGGCTAGTATCGCACCCATCACCAGCCCCGAAGCATCCACATGTACATGGAAGATAACATCCCAATTTGGTTGTCGAAGGACTGGTTTACTGATAATGGCAATTTTTAAGTTCTAGAAACTTTCCTCACACTCAACAGTCCAATCGAACTTGCTGGTTTTCTTTATGAGCTCATACAGTGGTAAAGCTTGGGAGGCAAATTTATGCACAAATCTTTTGTAAAAGTTAATATATCCCAAGAAAGAACATAACTCAGATGCATTCCTGGGTGCCTTGGCCTACTGAACGCACTGGATCTTGTCGTTGGCCATTTCTATTCCATTGCGGGATACCACATGTCCCAGTAGTAGATGTCCTTTCCAGACTAGGAAAACAGATTTGAATGGATTCAAAAAAATCCGCTTCTCCTGACAGCGCTTAAAAACCATTTCCAAGAATAGTAAATGCCATTTCTCGATTGAATATACAGTGAAATCATCCATGAATATGGCGAGGAACCGATGAAAAAACTCATTGAATATCTCCATCATGCACCACTGGAAAGTGGCTGGTGCATTGCATAGGCCAAATGGCATTACCAGATACATAAATGCTCCTCAATCTGTAATGAAAGTGGTCTTCCCCCGATCCTCAGAGCAATTTGTAACTGGTTGTAGCCACTATATCCATCCATAAAACTGTACACATTAGGAAAAATATGAACCCTATAGGGGCCCTTTGGGATTAAGGTTAATTAGAGGCCAGCCAATAGGAAGAGGGTGGTGGACACACTCTATACCCTCAAAAAAGTAGGGGGACAAGGTAGCCTTACACCTCTTAATGGCCTCTTACCTAGTGAGAAGGTAAGGGAGGTGGCTAGGGGAAAGGGAGGGGGGGGGTAGACCACTTTGACCTTTTTTCCCCCACTTTTTGGTCCGGATATAAAAATACACTAAAAATTTTAAATTTTCAAAAAATTTCAAATTTCAAGGTTTCCCTCCTTAAAAGGTCCCCTAACCTATTTCATGGTCAAAAAAGTATTTTTGACCTCCAAAAGTCAAAAACGTGCACTAAAAAATTTCAAAAAATTAAATTTTTTCAAAAAATTTCAAAACCTCATTTTCCACCCTCCAAAGTCTTTCCAAACCTATTCTATAGCTAAAAGTGATTTTCTCTCTCTACAAACCCTTTTCCAAGATCTCCATGGCTACAACAACCACATGCACCCCCTATAGTCCAACATTATCTCTCTACTAGCTTTCTCCCATCTCCATTGTAGCACCAAGCAAGCTTCTCCCCTATCTCTTCCCCTTGCCCACCACATAGTTCCACACCAAGCTAGCTCCTCTCCCTTCTCTCACCTCCATTACAGCATGAAACAAGATTCTCCTCCTTCTACTTTCATTCACTCGCACTACATGGAAACCTCTACTCCCGAAGGTGAAAAAAGCATCAACTCATATGACTTGCATACCACAAGAATAGGAGGTGTGAATAGTGCATGGGCATTGCAAGGATTCATCTCCAACATAAAGATAGAATGGTGAGAAAACTACCCTTGTAGCTTACATTCAGAGCTTAAGATCATCTCCATCTTTAAGTTTATCATGCTGGAGGGAATTAACCTCTTTACGGCTTTCAATGTTTAGGCTTCACACCTCATAACATTGGGTGGTGCTATTTTGTTGATGGCTTTGGTGCGCCATCTATAGTTTTGTAGCATGTGATTGAGTCTCACAATGTAAGTAAGTTGTGTTATCTATGGAGAGTCATCAAAGATTTTTCTTATAATTTATTCTTTGTATAGTTGTCATTAGATTATTAGAATGATATCATTTTGTACTTTATAACTTTGTGCTCACATAATTTGTTGTTTAATTATAGAGTCAACTTGTTTTGAGAGGACATGAGCAAGCAACCATGTGCAGAGATGGAAATCACCCTATTTTTGTTCCGTGAGGAACCTTTCACTACCGTGTTAAAAGATTTTGATAAGAATAGTAGGATTTTTGTAGAATCTTGAACCAATAGCTACTCTCTAGGAGCTCTTAGAAAAGCCATCCCTATAGTACTACTATCTTCCCTAGTGTCATAGACACACAAATACTCGTGTATATGAATCTCTAGATGAGAAAGACAAATACTTGTAAGAGAAGCCTAACAGCAACAACATTGTCTCCATTTGTAATTATTTTTATGAGGCTGGATTCCTCTATAAATGCAATATAAATATTTCTTTTTGTTAAATGGTGTCGCACTGAGTGATAGTATTTTATTTAGATTACAAGATTTTCATACAAATTTGATAAATATTGTAGATTTTTTTGGATATTCTGATTTGCTTGTAAGATGTTTGAAGTTTCAAGTCTTAATCATTCCACCATGAAGAAATTCATGCAATATTTTGATTTCAATTTAATCACTAATGGTTATTCTTATTAAGTGGATCATAACCTTTGTCAAGATGTCCTCATTTGGGGATGTTGAATATATATTAATAGCAACATTTCAAAAGTTGAGAAAGCTAAATTCTTGCTTTCCAAAATGTTATTGTTTCCATACTAGGCCTATGCCAAGCTTGACTTAGAGAAATGACAACTTGAGATGGAGGTGTAGATATATAGGGGTGACTTATTATTGATTCTTGTTTCATTATATATATTATAAAGCCTTTGAGTTTCCACCTTTTTGAGTAGTGTTGACAAGTTTTTGGTATCAAACCTTCTTAAATATCCCTATTCATTCGCTATTGGTAGCTATTTATTTGGTATTGCTAAAGATCATACCAATAGCTATCACCTTGTGAACTTAATTGTTGAATTGCGGATTTGATTTTTACTATGTAGCTCATTTGGATAGAGAAAGTGTAAACATAAATTATAGATACATGCATTGTTAACATAGAAGATATGTATCACTTGAACCTATATAACTGCTAATCAAGAAACCTTTGGTCGGATACTATAACAATAGGGGTCACATGTGGTTTTAAATACCAAAGAAATGGCTTAACCAAAACATTCCCAAGAACACGCGGTGAACACAAGGAAGTAAAAATTGGCTCCTTGTTTGGTTGATTTCTAGTGCTAAATGTTCTGAGTGCACAAAATTTGTGAGGCCTTTGACCTTGCGAGTTCACTAAAGTATATGTAACATAGCACATGTGTTCAAGAGAAGGGAATTTATATTCTTGTAAAGTTACAGAAACATGTGTAGGTAAGGCATATAAGGGCTAATTTCAATCCATTGTGGTGAACGCACATGATATAGGAAAATTTGACATAGTGAATACTCCGGACATCAAACACTACAACTCTATCTCATGGCCATACATTAAAACAAAGCCCCTATTTGTCATTTTGAAGCCCTAGGGACCCTCAACAAGAGGGACCACAACAGCGCGTAGAATGCCCATCCAGGCACAAATAGGGACCAAGATATTTCCAAGAACAGGGGATGGACACAAGGAAGTAAAAAATGGTTGATAAACATGATACAAGGTTTAGGTATTTGCCATTTGGGGGGGGGGGGGGGGAGGGGTTGCTATGAACACATTAAACATCCCAATTCTATCTCATGGCCATGCATTAAAAAAAGCTTGTACTTGTCATTTTAGGGGCCCAGGGACCCTCAACAAAAATTGAATTACCACTCGATCAAAATTTTTGGGCGCGCAAAGATTATGCCCTCGATCAAAAATTGAAACTGAAGGAAAACAATCAGAATGAACTCCTAGACTGTGTACAAACTTTAAAATAACCAAAATTTCCTTTAAAAAAAAGTTATTGCTAAAAATTTGAAAATAGACCACCATTAGACTTCCCACAATGATAGAAATCAAAAGGTTCAAGGAGAGTTCTGGTGTCACAAGTGCATGGTAGGAATCTAATCAAGGCTTATTCCGTCAAGATCTCTTATACTTTATTATGTCTTCTCATGTACAATCTTACCAAACAAAAACAAACTTACACTTTAAATGATTACAAATTTTATTTAACTTATCAAACAATCTAAAATATGGTAGACCTAGAGTGCTCTTACACATCAACAAACAAAAAAGTCCAAATTTCTTCTCATTAACTTTGATAAACATACATCTGTGAACACTTTACAAGGAGTGGTGCGGTCATAGTTCTTACATCCATTCCATGACATGGTATGCTCCTGGGGTGACCTATCACATAAAAATATCTTTGGTAGGAGTACCCTCATGTTAGGAAAGAGTGTGTTGCTGCTGATGAAAAGTTTTGCATTGTCCTACTAGGGATCTTTTCATGTCAGCATACTGATTTTTGGTGTAGTGGGAGCCACATTGCTGCTGAGGAGAGCTTTGTGCCACCGTAAAAGCTTCATGTTATGCCAGTTCCTTGAGCCATTCTTGCAAACAATGCCACTCAACTAGCATAGCAAGAGGTCACCTTGTAACAAAAACATGTATGAATTCAACATTTGCAAGCTATATAATGAAGACACTTGTTAAGTATATGTTGTACAAATTTGCAAGTATTTCTATCTAGCTGGGAATAAACAATACAAAAATATACATTAGGATGAGACTACCACCCCTAATAAGCATGGATTTGAAGCACCTACCTGCAAGATGTAACAAAGAAGACTGTTTTAGAGGAAAAGTGGTGACACTTGGCCTCTCTAACCTGCAGCCTTTCATTATTTGTGCATAAAAACAACCTTTGTGCCAAGCACTACAAAACAAGTAAAGGAAACACCTTAGACTTCAAAGTTTATGATAAGAAGAACACAATCAAAAGTAAGAAGTATATTTTTACCTTGCATAAAGGGGTGTTTTATTCAAATATGTGATGGTATTGGCAAGATATTGAAGAATCGTCAACATTCATCTCACCGATGGTACGACGTTCCTGGGATCAGCCTCACGTGCGGCCTTCAATGCAAACGTTGCGAACAAGCAAATATGTATGCATACGATTTGTGATGTCCTTGAGCACCATGGTAGCTGTTGCATGAGGAAGCAAAGGATGAAAAGAGAGAGGGGGGAGGGAGAGAGAGGAACATGGGAGAAGACAAGGGGGTAGTGGGGGGGAGAGAGAGAGAGAGAGAGAGTGGAGAAGGAGGAGAGAAGGGGGCAGGGAGGGAGAGGGAGGAACATGGGAGGAGAGAAGGGGACAGTGGGGGAGAGGGAGAGAGGGGAGGAGGAGGAGAGAAGGGGCAGGGAGGGAGAGGAGAGGGAGAAAGGAGGGAGGAGGAAGAGAGAAGAAAGGTTTTTTTTTTGAAAAATTGGACTTTTAGTGCTTGTAAGTTTAAAAAAATGTCAAAAAATACTTTTTTGATATGGATATATGTTGGGGGGGAGTTTTAAGTCAAAAATAAGTAAAAATAACTTTTTTTAAAAAAAGTCAAATTTTGGCTATTAGTGATCCACGTTTTTGATGATGTGGCCACACCTCTTTACTCCCTTCACTTTCAAAAAGCTAGAGAGAGAAGGTGACCTCCTAGGTCCACATCCTACATGTGTCTAAAAAAAAGGCTAGAAAAGCCTACTCAAAACTAGCTTCTTGAATGCCCTTGTCCCCTTAACCCTACACACCATTAGCCTTAATCCCTAAAAATTAGGATTCCTTACAAGGCCCATGCAAGGTTCATATTTCTCCTAATGATCTCATACCCTGCAATCTCATCAAGCAACATATCTGTGAAGGGCAATGTGAATGGATCCTTGATGGTTTGAGCGTTGAGTTTCCTATAATCTACACATACTCTCAACTTCCCATTCTTCTTGGGAACAACTACAATAGGAAACAACCAATCACCACTGGCCACTTCAGTGATGAACCCAGCTTTGAGAAGGTTGTCAATCTCTTCCGTGACCTTCTTAGCATAATTGGGATTCATTCGGTACCGCTGCAGTCTCATTGGCTTGGCATCTGGCTTCAGTGGTATCTTGTGCTGGCAGACCTCTGGATCCACCCCTTTCAGATCAGTGTGTTCCCAGGCAAAGACATCTTTGTAATGTTGAAACATTCTGTGTGCTTTCTCCTTCATTGTAGGGTTGAGATGTTTGTTAACTTTGATCATTCTAGGGTTTTCTTTAGAGCCTAGATTCCATTCCTCGATCTCTTGGTTATCTGGGAGTAACCAGTTAGGTCTGCCACCTTTTCTCTTGGTTGACTCTTCGGTGTAATCCCAAGACGGCCCTTTGAGTTCTGAATCACTATTCTGATTTACCGTGTCCTCCCCAGAATGTGGTGGCTCATCTGGTGTGATGGATTCAATTGATTCTTTCGGCCTTCCAGTTAACTGAACTGAACATTGTCCTGAATTGAGTTTAGTAAACTGGTCCGGAAACTGTTTCTTTGTTTGTCAACCTGCTCCTTGTTCAGTAGAATTGCATTGAGATCAATTTTTGCTAAGGGAAAAATATTTAGGGCTGCTAATATCCTTTCAATCTTCTTGACCTTATACTTCTGGCATAGTTCTTTAGGTCTCAACTCCTTTCTCCAGCTTCTAGTGTTGTTTGTCTAAATTTGGATCCTGCCACCCACTGGCCCCTTGTATAGTCAGAGTTTGATTAGCATATTTGTGAACAGCCTGTGCCGTTCGCAACCATGGGCGCCCTAGTAGCATTCCATGTGCTCCTTGCACATCAAGAACTAGAAAACTGGCCTTGAACGTCTCCTTGCCCACTCGTATCTGCCTATTCTCGATCATACCAGTAGCTTGCACTACTCAATGATATGCCATCCGCACTTTGAAAGGTGCTAGCTTTAGGTTTGTGATGCCCATCCTCTGCTGAAGATGTACTTCCATGATGTTTACTCCTGCTCCTCCATCAAAAATGACACTCGAAAGTGCTTGCCATTGTTTCCAAACTTTGTAATCTACTTGAATTAGCGGTACTTCATCATCTTTGACAGCCGTCAAGTCAACTGTCCTGGCCTCCGCCTCAACCTTCCTCCGCCTCAGCCTTCCTTCGCTGTTTGATGAATTTCGCTGCTTCAGGCAAAGTTCTTCTAATGTCTTCCAACTCCACACTGATTTTTTTGGATTCTATCACAGATTTTGACATGAATTTCCTCTTTTTCATGATCAGAGTTGTTGTCGGAGCTTGAAGAACTGGTAATATCTTCACAATGCCATTCCTTCATTTTAGTGCTTTCAGCTCCTCTATCAGCTCCCAACTCTTCAATATGCCCTTGTACTGTAGCCAACATGGTCTCATGCATGCTGGGCTTTGACTGATCTGTCTCAGTAGATTGGGCTGGTATCTTTTGAATGACTCGTGCTTTAGAACTCTCTGGCTGCTCTGGCAGCTTCTTGTCTAAATCCTCTGTGATTTTTGCCGCTAGTTCTCTCTGCTCCTACCATTCATCAACCACCTTTTCTTTACCCTTGGCCTTCCATACATCTCCCTGTTGAGCCCATTGAGACTGGTTTTTCTGGAATTTCTGGGATTTCCTCAATCACTACCCCTTTGCTTTGTGTAACTGCTCGTACTGGGACTGGTTCTGGAACCTTCGCCTCATTAGCCGCAGTCATAGGTGTTTCTGGAATTTGAGCCGTGAAATGCCCATACTTTCCACAAGTATAGCAATTCAAAATTTGGCTCTGAAAATTACCACGCCCCCGGCCCCGGTTAGTACCTCCTTGGTATCTGCCGCGCCTTGTACCAATACCAATGGTACCTGGTTTCTCCTCCTGAGAAGCGTTGGCAATTTCCACTTTTACTGGTTCGGCATTGGTAAATGCCACCACTCACAAATCTTTGCCCTTTTTGAAATGATGAATCCTCATGCCATAGTTATTCCATAGATGGCCATAGGATTTACAATAAGTACACTGTGGGCACTCATTGGAAACATGGTCCTTAGATTTACATTTTGAACACCAAGTCTCCATTCTTCTCACCGGTTGTCTGTCTGGCTAATCTCAACAATTTGCCAAGCCATCTCTTCAATCTTCCTAGACCAAGACTCCTTTGTAGGCTTATCCTTGGTCTTCTCATCGAAGCTACTCTCAGAACTACTGAAACCTCTGCTTGAATCAGAGTCATCAGTAGGACTGCTACTACTAGACCTCCTCTTCTTATGACCCTTTTCCTGAAGGGGATCGGGGAGCACCACAGACGGAGAGTGAGAGAGAGAGAGAAGGAGACAGACACGATGTGGGTGGGGAGACTCAAAGAGTGAGCAGCCCCCTATACACTTATGCTATGTATAAGGTATACAAGTCAGTGGGCGCCCAGACTCTGGGCGGCCGGGCAAGGCACAGACGCCTATACCCCAACAACCTCCCACTTAAAGGCGACTGTGCCTTTAAGCAAGGGAACCTAGTCTAAAGACTACAAAAGGTGAGAGAAAACCGCTCTCAACCGATGCCCACTGGCTGGCTGTGATCGTGTGCATCCGGCTGTCCTTCTCCCGTGTAAGTCCATACACCACCAGACGTACCGCACACGTACTGCAAGTATGTACGCAATACCTGCATATCTCCCTCGTGCACTATGCCATCATCAGTCAACAAACGACTGACAATCCCAACTACATATGCTCCCTCTGCAGCTGCGATATCCGGTCTCAAGATCAGCATCTCATACATGAGACCACCGAATGCCGATGCAATGCTAGCGAGCCCTGCTAGCTCTACGGAGCATGCATCAACATATATATCCTTGGCAATAGGCATCTCTGACTGACAAGGCGTGTCAGCCACATGCATCTCCTGACTGTCCGCAAAAGACGCATCAACCTGTCGTGCAACCTCAGAGCAAACCAGCTGCTCTAGGTGTCTGCTGGAAGACATATCCTGCACAACTATATCCCCATGCTCACTGTCGAGCATAGAAAGGAATGATTGCATAATCGCTGACATCTCAGCCTCCTCTGCAATCATCCACTGCAAACATGACCACTCAATCTGCTGTGACTCACTAGAGCTCTCATGCCCTAACTCCGTATGCATAGACTCTTGCACAACGTCCTCCTGTCGTGACTCACTAGAGCAAGACCGCTCTACCTGTCTATCCTGCATAGAAGTATCTCGCACAACTGACTCTCTGCTTTGCTCAGTCACTAGCAAAGCATGCATGTCTGACTCTGTCACCTCTCTGTGTGACTGCTCAAGTCGTGCCCCAACTGTGTGCACAACGAGCTCACTACTCTGCACTCCATGCAAAACATCCTGCAACCCACAAGCAACAGAGACTCGCCTGCTCTCTCGCTCTCTACCTGGCTGCGTGGTCACAGAGACAACACCGTCTCTCGTGTGATCCACATGCAATGGGTAACCTGTACCACTCCTGGCACCTCTCGCAATCACTAGCGAACCCAAATGCATCACAAAATCTCGCTCTCGTAGCGAAATCTGACATCCACTATCCCGTAACTGTCTGACTGAGATCAAATCCCGTCTCAGATCTGGCACATAACGCACATGACGCAAGGTAAATCTCATACCACTGGGCAAGGACAAACATACGTCTCCTGTACCCTCAATGTCATACACAACACCATCAGCCATGTGCACACAACCAAGTCTCCCACTAGAAAACGTGCTAAACCACTCACGATGCGACGTGACATGGAAAGTAGCATCTGAATCTAGTAACCAATGTGAAGACAATGTGCAATCCGATATGCAATCCGTAGACATAAGATCGTCTGAAGACAAGCTAGATGTAAATGTGACATCGCCGTCACAAGCATACTCAGTAACCACCGTACTGATCTCACTAGCATCTGTCATGCCCAAATCTGCATCACGCATCTGTCGCCTCCGTTGTCTCAAACGCCTGAAACATCGACGCCTAATGTGCCCTCTATGTCCACAATGCCAACATGTCAAGTCTCTATGCCGTCGAGACTTGCGTGTGGGATCAATCTCTCCCATGGACATAGAAGTGGGACTAGACTCCCCTGTAGACATGGATGTCGCATACATAGCATGTAAACTCTGCCATAAAGCATGAGTTGTAGTCTCCCTCGAGACCTGCCAGTAAACAGACTCAACCAGATGCAAACAAATCGTAGACATTGCTAACTCATCAAGATCCTGCCAATCATCATCACTCATAGACTTGGGCTTCGCCGATAAACCACGCAAGGGTTTATCCTGCCCCAAATCTGTCAATGCAACAAGCATATGTTCCTTCCAAGCAACAAAATCTGTACCATCAAACTGTGTCAGACCATAACGCTGGAAGTCAAATGAAAAATCAGCCATAATGCTCGCCAAAGAGCAACCAACAATGAGTAGCAAATGTCAACCAAATCAGCCCTAAACTGGCTCGAATTGCATCAACAAAAGTCTGCAAATATGGCTGTAAAATATGGCTGCAAATCAGCCCCAAAACAGCCCCAAAATTCAGCTCTTAAACAGCTGCATAAACAAGTCACAAATGTGTCCCAAATCAGCCTACAACTGAGCCATACATGGACACCTGCAAAGAGGAAACAATGGCTGAAAATTCAGCACCCAAATAAGCCCTCAAACCTGCCTGTAAACTTGTAAACCTGTAGCTGAAACCTGCTGAAAAACCTCAAGCCATTAGTGCTCGAATCCGGCTACCTAGCTCGTAGCCACACAAGCATACATCACAATACTCACTCCTGTGAGTGTGCCAAGATAACTGTACGCCTGTCAAACCCGTGAGCTAATCACCAAGCCCACACTGTGCGGTATCGATGCATACACACGCACAAATCTCCCACCTGCAGAGAACACCGCACACAAATGCTGAGTGCAACCCGCAATCTCTACCTAGATCGCATAAATGATGCGCATAAAACTCCTGGGAAAATTTCGCCAGAGTTTCGTCAGTAAAACGACCACAAAACTAGTAATCAAACTGATTGCACGCTCAAAACCATGAGCAACCAAAGCGCGTCAAATCACACTCCAAATGCATGCACCAATCTCCACATTTTTGCATACATCATTGCAAACACCTGCAAATCTAGTACACAAATATCTGCTCTACCTGTGACTGCCAAAAAACATGCTCGAGGCATACATTGCCGAGCTCAAAATGCAATCACATTAGTCTCCCTGAGCATCAAACCACATAAGGCATACATCGTATCCTCCCACCTGTGAGGAAACTTTGCAGCAAATATCACTCTCACATCTGAGAGCAAACCATGTGTGGAATCCTCGACACACAATAAACAACTGCTGCTGCTGAAAATTCAGCGTTCAGAATTTTAAAATTTTGATATGACGAGCGCGTCCGGAGCGTGCCAAAACCCCAAGGTAGACTCCTGGATCATATGTATCCGAGTCCGGGTGTGAAAGCTATGCCAAAAACAGTGTTTTTGGGACCCGAGAGTGCACAAATAAACTTGCTGCTGTACCTGCTGTAATTCAAAGCATAATTTCAGCAAATAGACATCACCATCGCGTCCGGAGCGTGCCAAAACCCTGACCTAGACTCCTGGATCATGTAGATCTGACTCTGTATGACGGAGCTACGCAAAAAACTGCGTTTTAGAGCCCAAAAATGGCAAAAACGAGCTGCACACAGTCTTGAACCTGCTCCTGCTCCACTCTGCGTGATGCAATGTCCTCTCAATGCAAGCTCCAACACAAGAGCTCTGCCACAACAGCATCCAAGCACTCGAATGTCAAGCTCTCCTCCGCCAAGTACTTCTCTAACGAGCTCCACTGAGCTCAAAAGCTCCTCTCACCAAGGAAGCCGCAACCGCCTCCTCGACCAAGCTTGACAACACCAAGCTCCTAAGCTCCAAAGACAATGCTCCTCAAGCTAAAATCGCTCTCCGTGAAACTCCGCGATCGAACTCCACCGTCGAGAGCGAGCGAGCTATCGCCTCGAAGCTCTCAAAGCCGTCGTGCTCTCCGCGGTCACCATAGCTCTGACACCAATTGAAGGGGATCGGGGAGCACCACAGACGGAGAGTGAGAGAGAGAGAGAAGGAGACAGACACGATGTGGGTGGGGAGACTCAAAGAGTGAGCAGCCCCCTATACACTTATGCTATGTATAAGGTATACAAGTCAGTGGGCGCCCAGACTCTGGGCGGCCGGGCAAGGCACAGACGCCTATACCCCAACATTTCCTTCTTAGCTTGTTGTTCCAGCTTCAGGGCTTGGTGCACCAATTCATTGAATTTCTTTGTCGGTGCTGGCACCTCTTGCTCCCTAAGCTTCTTGCTGCGAAAGCCATTCAAGAACCATGCTCGCAATCGCTTTTCCGATGGTGGTTCTTGCAGCTGCCTTGTCAGCTCCTTGATTTTCTCAACGTAGATTTGGACTGACAATTTCCTCTGCTTAATCTTATCCAGTTCATAGAGAATATCCTCATCACCTCTTTTGTCGGAATATTTTAGTTTGAAGACTTTAAGTAGTTTATTATAGGATCTGAGCTGGCAAGCCGGGTAATGGTAGTACCACTTCCTCGCTGCCTCCTTCAACGTTTGTGGAAAGTATTCACCCCAGTCATCCTCATCAATCTTTTTCAGCTCGGCATATTACTCAAAGGCTTGGATGTGAACATCCGGATCATCCTTCTTGTCCCCTTTGAACACGAGAAAAGAGATTTTCAATGAAGATGTGTAATCATGCCGATCACCGTTGGTTCGCCCTCTTCTCATCTTGGAGTCTGGACGCATCTTTGGAGCTTTCTTACAATTGTCTGTATCTGCATCCCAATTAACATCTGCCTCCGTCTCAGTTTCTGTGTCCTCCCTGGCTTGTCTATACTGGAAGTATGGCGACTTCCTTTACTGCCTTTGGAGCCCTTGTCCCCCTGCCTGGACCGAGAACTATTAGTCTTGCGTGCTTCCCTTTCTGCCCCTCTGCATCTGGAATGACTAGAATGCTGTGAGTCCTGCGCCTCATCAGCATGATTGTGCTCCCCCTGAGCCTCAGTGTCAGTCACCAGCTTATGCTTGGGCTCAGAGTCCCTTTCTGACTCCTCAGGGCAAAGGTCAACGCGGTAGGATGGTTTCCGACCTTGCGTGCTTCCCTTTCTGCCCTTCTCTTTCAGTGGTAGTGTAATTCTTTTCTGCCATGTTCAACTGTCAACTAGCATAAGAAATAGGAAAGTCAATTTTCTCGTCTCCTGGTTGAGCTAGTATACAATCGATAACAAAATTAGAAGCCTCTACATGTATGTGGAATATCTTATTCCAATCTGGTGCTTTCAATATTGGAGCTGAGGTAAGAGTTTGCTTAAGCTTCATGAAGGATTTTTCACATGCCTCGATCCATTCAAAGTGTGTAATCAAGCTATACATGGGTTTTGCAATTATAGCGTACATATAAATGAACCGTCTGTAATATCCACAATGCCACATGAAGGCTTGAAGCCCCTGTACTGTTTTTGGTCTAAGAAAATCAACAATGACATGAATTTTATCCATGTTAGTAGCTATGCCATTTTTAGACACTATATGTCCAAGAATTTTTCCTTGTCTACCCATGAATGTGCACTTTTCAGGATTTAGGCAAATCCTATAAAGTCTACATTTTTTGAATACGTTTTTGAGGTGTTCAAAATGATCAGCCGGGATTGATGAATGTACGCATAGATCATCTATATACACTTCCAAGAATTTCCTAAGATATTCTTTAAAAGCATGGCTCATCAATCTTTGAAATGTAGCAGGAGCATTAATTAACCCAAAGGGCATAACCCGATAGGCTAAAATACCCATTCCGTTGCAAAAGCAGTTTTATGCTGATCTTTTGGGTCAACCAAAAGTTGATTGTATCCCAAAAAGCCATCTAAGAAATTGTAAGCTTCTTTTTCTGCAACTTTTTCTAAAACATGCTCAGTGATTGGAAGAGGAAAGTTTTCTCTAATGGTAGCTGCATCCACTTTTTTGAGATTGACACACTCGTAATTTTCCATTCTTCTTGGGTACTACCACAATTGGAAGTGTGTGTTCAATTTCGTAAATGAATTCAGATTCCTTTAGTTTCTAAATCTCTTCTTTGATTTTCTTGGAAAATGTTTCATTATATGTGTATGGCTTTTGTCTACTTGGTTTCGCATTCATCTCTCATGGGTACGGTATGTTGACAAATTTCTGGATCAACACCCTTGAGATAAATGTAAGACCAATCAAAGATATCTTGGTATTCTTTTAGCAAGCTTAGCAAAAGCTCTTCTTCATCTTTCGTTAGGTCATTTGCAATGTAGGTAGGCCTAGATTCTTCCCCTGGTTCAACCAAGTCTATCTTTTTTGCGTTCTCGGGCCCTTTGTAGGACTCGCCCTGTTTTGGTAATTTCGTAACAGGTTGTTCGACAATGATATTTCAACCTTGGAGAGTATACTTTTTGTAATGGAATGGAACACTCTTTACATCCTTACCATCGTCTTCTGTGGTTTCCATTTCGATTGTATATATCTCCTTTAGAGCTTTTTTCAACTCTTGATATTTCTTATTCCGCTCAACTTGTGTCATGGTTGGCTCCTTGTCTTGTTTGTTTGGCTTTGCTTGAGTATCCTTCTTTGTTTTTCTCAATGTTTTTGACATTTTTGGATTTTTGTTTGAAGGATATCTGCTAGTGATTTTGTCCTTGACACAATCATGTGCATCTATCTGCATCAAGAACTGTGTTCTGTTGGAGACTGATGGCATAGGTCTTGTTTTTACATTTCTGGTGTTTCTTTTTCTTCTATACCATTTTTTGTCTTCTTGATATTTGGTTAAGAAAGTCAAAAAACTTTTCCTCCCCTCCTTTCAAGAGTAGCTTAGCTCTCACATGTTCTTTTTCCGACCCCGAATCTTCTGAGGTAGCTGAGTATTCATCTAACTCATCTGTTGCATCGTAGTGGAGGTCTGAAAAGACTTGTTGAGCTTTCATCAAGTCCTTGGGTTCCTCACTTCCATCTTCAATGTTGAGGGTTGAAATCATTTGGATGGGGATTATATCATAGCCGTCCTCATTGCAAAATTGAGTAGGCATAGACGTATTCAAACATACATCCATTGTCGCTAAAATTTTAGTCCACTCAACAGGCTCAAACAAATGTTCCGGAAAGGGTTCAGGTACATAGGATTTGTCTGTGCAATCCCTTTCTAAGATACATTCTTCTCATTTTAAGCTCCCGTTTTTTGAAGATCCACACATCCAAATAGGAGTGTCTTTGTTTAACCAGGATGGAAGCTTAGTTTCAGCCGAAGAGACTGAATCAAACTCTTGTATGGGTGTTTTCAAGAAATCTCTATAAGTGTGATCTTTTAGATTTACCCTTGTTATAGATATCACTTGCTTCAAGTACAGATAATTGTTTCCCCAATCTTGGATAAGCTGTACCTGTCGCATGAAAGGTCTTCCCAATATGATTTCGTAATTGAGTTTTTTTGCAAAATCTACTATGGCAAAAGTGTGTTGATATTCAATTCCACAGGAATTGACTATCACTTTTTCAAGCAGCCCTAATGGTCTTTCAATGTGTCCGTCAGCCAATTGCAATTTCATTCAAGTTTGTCTAATGGCTGGTTGTCCCTAGGATTCCCATACTGCTTTCATGGCTATGGCTATGGCTATGCCTGCTCCACTATCCAGTATTGCCATGGTTTCAATGTCATTATATTTCACTGGAAGGGTTGTGTTTCCTTCTTCCCCTTTGTAATATTCTTCAACTTTGTTCATTGGAACATATCGAATCTCTTTGTTGTCCATTTCATTTTTCAAGTTTTGCAATTTTTTTGAGATTAGCCCCGTTATCCCCACCTTCTCTAGGATTTTCTGTAGATCATTCCATAAATATGGTCTGAGTTTTAACAGTCCCCCCAAGGTAAGAGTGCATTGGATGGGTGTAGACTTGATTGAATGAATGTTGTCTACTTCTAGGGTCTGTTCAACTTTTTTTACTTGAGTGGTCTTACATACTATGGATTCATCTTCGTTATCTCCTAAGTAAGTGGGTAATGTTTTCAAGGTCAATGGTTTAGACATTCCTGAAGCTTCAGATCCGCAATCCCCATACAAGGATTGTACATCCATGTCCATATCAGGAGGTAGGTTGTCCAACCAAACTTCCTCTATAGGAGCTGATTTTAGAGTTAGGCTCCCATCATTGAGCTCTCTAACTTTTTCCCATAAGAGTCCTGGACAATCTTCCTCTATAAATGGACTTCCATCTAAGGCATCTTCGCTGTTCGGCACTACAAGTTCTGGTTCTTTTGTTTCAAGGTGGGGTTCTACCACCACTTCGGATTTTTCCTTAGTGTCTCTTACCACAAGCTCCTCAAGGTTTTCCGATACTTTCAAGCTTGGGTTTTTGTTTTTCCAGCATCTCTTGCATGATTCTTACCAAATTTTGATAAGCTTCAAGCTTAGCTGCTTCCATGTCTGGAGAGGGATAGGTTTTCCATTTGTTTCCATGTTTGGCCTGCTTTAAGTCCCGCTTGATAAGCTTCCAAGGCTGCATTAATAGGCTCAAAAATTTTATCAACCAAAATTGATCCTCCAGATTTCACGGTTGTTTCTTTGATTTCGCTTCCAATTTCTTTCACCTTTTCCTGGAATAGCTTTTTTGCTTTCTCCTCGATTTCAGCCCGTTGTTTTTGTTTTCTCATCTCATATCTTTTGCTTCTGCTTCTTTTGATCCTTTGAGAGGAAATTTTCGTATTTCTCAAATCATCAGAGAAGTTGTGTTTCTTTTTCTTAGCCTGGGCTCTAGTGATTACCTTGATTGGAACAATCGGTTCAATCTCAAATGAGCTACTATGTATCACTTGGACTACATTTACTACTGTTTTACCCTTGTTTAAAGGATTTTTAGGACAATCTTCTGGGAAGTGTCCTCCCTTTTTGCAACATTGTATGCAATAAGCTTCAACTGGCTTGAGGTTTTTGTCAGGCTTTGGGCATTCATTTTTCCAATGATCATCTGCACCACAGTTATGACAGTTTCCTGTTCTTGGCTTAATCATGGGTCTTACCATGTGAGCTCTGACACCTTGATTAGCTACATAATACATTGGTGCAAGCTCTGGTGGAGCATAAGTCACAGGTTCTTCCATTTGTGGTGGATGTGAATCATACCAATCTCCCTCTACCATTACTGCAGATGGACTAAGCTCCGCATAGGGTGTAATAGACACTAATGCTTGTTCATCTATGACTCCTTTGGAATGCATATACTTTACATGCACTGTATTATGTCATGGATATGGAGGTTGTTGACCCAACAAAGGTTGATTTCTTTCCATACCCATCGGCGGTCTTTGAGCTTGGGCTTGGGCCATATTAGGCTGATATCTGTACATGGGTTGTCCTTGTGGCCTCATAGGCACATACTAAACATTCCCATCATACTTTGGTCGGAAGTAGCACTCGTTGGTCTCATGGTTGGTCCATTTACCCTTGATTGCACACCATTTTTATGGCCTAATTGGTTGTCCCTGTTGAGGTATCCCTTGTCCTGGTCCCCTCATAGGTGCTTTTTGCATGTTGTTCATCATCTCATTCATCCTTTTGAGCATATCTTCTATGGTTGAAAGAGGTGCTACATTAGCCGTTCCTACTTGTCCTAGTTTAGTGGATGTTGTTTTCTCACTTTGGTTATCCTTAGGGACATCTTCTTCGTTGAAAATATCACAATTGTCTCCTAATTCAATAGCATCTGACACACACTCCTCTAGGGTTGTATGCTTCTTGCTATAGAGTATAGCATGAAGTTCTTTGTTTAGCAGTCCCTCTAGAAACAAAGATACGAGTCGTTCTTCTGTAGGTATCTCTAACCCTGGACATCTGACAATGTATTGTTTCATTCCAGTTGCACATTCCCTATCAGACTCACCATGTTTTTGTTTAAATCTGTAGATTGAGCTATCATATTATGTTTGATCCCCGTTTTGGAACAAGCAGCTACAAATCCTTGAGCTAATGTTCAAGTCCATGATTGACCTTGGTGGAATGTTTTGGAACCATGTCAATGCTTTTCCTTCTAATGTCATCCAAAACCCCTCGAACTGAGTATGAAAATTGAATATACGTTCTTCTCTTAGCACTTGATTAAAGCTTGCTAAGTGGTCATATGGATCCCTTGATCCATTGTATTTTTTGACCCATTTTTGAAAATCAGCTGGTCTGACGCGTCTACTCAGTTCAACTACCGATCTCCCGGCAGTTGGTTATGTTCCAAGTCCTTCAAACCAATCTGTTGGAAATAGTGACTCATGTAGCCCTCGATTGGCCTTTGTGTCACCAGGTTTTCTATGTGATGAGGTGGTTTTTGGTTTCTTAACATTACTCTTAGATGATCTCTCACTGTGTTCATCTCTTGGAATTGTTTCTGGTCCTTGTCCCAATATCCAATCCCTTATGGAATACCCTTGACATTTGGTTTTTTCTACCTCCTCAAGAGTCATCATAACAAAGTTGTTGTTATAATAATCACTAAATAGGTAGGTTTGTTGATCCCTTATCTTTGACCTTGAAGATATAGATGATCTTCATGGCCGTTAGTTGTCCTGATTTGGCATGCAAAGTCCACAGAAGATCTTTTACGTTTCTATCCTCCCAACAATAGACTCCGATCCTAGGATTATCCGTACTAAGCCGTTTCAAAGGCTTCAAATCTACTTGATCGTATCTCAAATTCTAAAGTTGGTGGTCCTTCGCTTGCTGACATATCTGGGATTATGGTGTTTACTTCTAACCCCCATTTGTCTATCATGTCGGGGTTTTTGACTTGTACATACTGAGTTCCGTTTCTGTCCATGTACATTTTTCCTTGTTTGTTTGCCCTAATCTCTTCTTCGAACTCAATACCATGGTCATCAATGCGAATAGCTTACTCCTCGTTAGGATCCAGGTAAACCTGAGCTCCATGGCTATTAGTCTTATAAAAAGAGTGAATATGCTTATAGCACATTGTCCTTTCGGTTTCCGAGTGAGTCGAATAGGAAGACATTTCAGAAGTTGAATCTCAGAAAGTGTCTGAGACTTCTTCAAGGATAGTGTGCAAGGAATTGCCTTGATTCACGTTTTCTTCAGTGGATACTCTACTGGAGGTTTCTCCAAATACGCCCTGATTTCCTAGTATATGACCAGATCTAAGGTTCATAAAGACTTGTGAAGCCCTGGATAGAGTACTTACCTTTGGATTGACTTGTTGTCAATTTCCACTTGATTTAGTTCCAACTTTCTGTCAAGCAACCGATTCCTTGTCTGCAACCTCATTCTTGTATAATTTCATAAAGTTAGCTATTCTTCCACAAAGACTATATAATTTTCTTCAGTGGATACTCTACTGGAGATTTCTCCAAATACGCCCTGATTTCCTAGTATACGACCAGATCTAAGGTTCATAAAGACTTGTGAAGCCCTGGATAGAGTACTTACCTTTGGATTGACTTGTTGTCAATTTCCACTTGATTTAGTTCCAACTTTCTGTCAAGCAACCGATTCCTTGTCTGCAACCTGATTCCTGTATAATTTCATAAAGTTAGCTATTCTTCCATAAAGACTATATAATTTTTGCTAACTATTGTGATTGGTATGTGTGTATCACTTCAAATCAAGCTATGGGAGTCAGCAAACGACTCCCAGATTCGACTTTGGCAAAAAAATCAAAGGATTAATCTGCAACTTGAAAACTGAGTGAACTTGTACCAATTTGGATCCGATTGAACCCAAACTTGCCTGGTGGCTTTGTATTATGCTGATCTAACACTGTACAAGTTAAAAAGTCAAAACTGATGTCCCTGTGTAGCAGATGTAAATAATCACGATTATTTACTTTTGCTAATTTTTGGCTTGGTTTGGCAAGTATACAACCTGTTAAAGTCCCTGGACAAGTTTCAACAAGTTTAGACAAAATCTGTTCAAGTTTATCAACTATTTTGTGTCCGCGCAGACCTTGATTTCAAGCTTAAGTCTCACTTTTGTGATCCAAATTTCACCAAAATTGATTTGTGGGGTCTACTTGATATGCTTGACCTTGTGGTATACTCAAATTTGTAAATTTGTCAATTTTTGAAGCAGATTTAAATAATCGCGATTATTTACTCCAGCTATATTTTTATAAATTTTTGTCCTAACTTTGACACAGATCTGTTAAGCACCTCAAGTTAAGGTCTCTAGCCAAGTTTCATCAAGTTTGGACAAGTTTTGGTCAAATGGTCATCAATTTTCTGTCCGTAGACTAACTTTGCAAATTTGGTCACAATTTTCAATTAAATGGTCCAAATCTTATCAAATTTGCTTTGTGACCTTATTACAACATAGTAAAACTAGTGGTGTGCCAACTTGGTAAAAAAAGTTAAAAAATGGGGCATATGTAAATAATCACGATTATTTACAATTGGTAACTTTTTGCATCTTTTTGGTCAACTGAGCATGTATACATGTTTATCACATCAATATAAGTATATGAATCAAATTTTAACAAGTTTGGACAAATGTTTCCCCAATTTTCACTCAAGGTTCAGAAAGTCAGGACAAACTTTAGTTTTTACCCAGGTTTTTGTCAGTTTGGTGATCCAAATCTTTTGCGCCTTTACAAAAGTTTTTTGTACACATGCAATGAGTCAATGGTATAAACCTTGGTCAAAATCTGAGCTGAAAGTTAATAATCGCTCGCGATTATTAACTTCAAGCTTGAAATGAACCAATTTTGTACTTTTTTCAAGGATAGCCTCTTTATGATCTATTTTAAGCCTATGAATCAAGTCAAAACTTAATTTGGCCTAAAATGTTAAGAAAAAGTAAATAATTTGAGTTTTGGCCAACTCTTGATATTTTTACCTCAAAGTGTCCTTGAGCTTACCCGCTGGTTCAGACAACTTTTAAGCTTACTCTCCAGTCGGATTGAGTGGTTCGGAGTCTTTTCGTGCTATTGCTAGCCGTATACTTGAAATGCTGTAACTTCCAATAACAACTCACAATGATTCTTTTAGAGAGAGCAATGTTCTGAAATCCACCTCGGATCCTACTTATCCTACTCCTAGATTCTCATGCAATGGGGTTGTGGAAAGTGTCCAACAAACACTTGTTTTCTTGTCTTTTATGGTTTTTTGAGCATTGATCTTAAGACTTGTTTCGTCTATCAATCATCCTCAAAATCCTAATCTATTTCTACAATCCTACAATCCTAAAGACACGCAAAAATCCTAATCTATTTCTACAATCCTACAATCCTAAAGGCACGCAACAAGTACGATTACTTCCAAGCTACCTCTACACAGCAGAAGACAACAATCTTAGGCTATGCGGTTTTTAAAAGAAAATTTTGAACTCTAGATGATTCTAGAGGAAGTTAAAGGATAACTTCACAAGATGCTCGTGTTTTTACCTAGTTTAGGTCTCTTTGATCTCCGGCAACAGCGCCGAATGTGGGACGCGTGTCTAACCTCACTATCCTATCTTATTGCTGTATTAGCGAGAACCACGATAAAATTGTCAATCCATGGGATGAAGCCGACTCAACTAGTGCATAGAGGCTACAAGAGGGTGTCAATCTCTCAAAAAACAACTAACAACTTGCATCTAACTCATGCTACACTCAAGTGACAGAAATCACTAAAAGCCAATTGCCGACATCCAAACGTAACGAAACCTCTAGGACATGTTTATAAAACCTAAGCACACATGATTATGGTCTCAAATCCCACTTTAGGTCAAGTGCCAAAATTGTAATTATTAATAGCAGTGGATTTTTGACCTAAACGTTTTTGACCAGAATGCATCTAAATGCTTAACAATGATGCCCCAATACCCCACCTGTGCTTAGTTTCTGATTTGACAATGTAAATTCCTAGTTATGATGAAATTAGGACGCATGTCGGAAACGCCAAAAGCTACGAATTATTGTGATTTGCTTACGTCAATGTGTAGAGCTCTTACTTATGGGGTTGCAATGCAACAAACGTGACTGCAATGTGACAACCGTGGAGGGAGTAGGAAGTGCGAGAAGGAGAGAAGTGAGCGCCGTTAGCTCACGCTGTGTATTTCATTATCCAAAAACTTAATAATACCTTACAAAAATTGGCTTTTATACCTTAGCCAAGGTTTTTGATGGTCAAAACTAATAATCTGGGAGTTCTACCAAAGATGGGTAATGACAGGTTGATACAATTTGGAAGCTTGTAGCCCCGACTCATCAATTACAAGGTTTATCCAAAAATTAGGAGTTAAAATATTCCCGATTCATCAAAATAATAATTGTTTTCACAATGAGAACTCCGAAAAATGGTATCCGTGGTATTTGTGTTAGCTTGCTGCTAACATTATTGGAGATGGATGGATGTGCTCAAATTCAAGTGTTTGATCTAGGTGATTCTACTATACATGGGATTGGGCAACCCACTTGAGAAGTGATGATATTAAATAGGAGTAATTTTTTTTTACATACACTTGCTTTCTTTTTGCTTTATAAGTAGGGACTTTGAAGGTTAGTAGATATTTCAATAAGAATGCTTGTTGTTACGCTTACATGCTCAACAAGGAGATGGGTAGTGATGGTGCAATCAAAAAGTATTGATGCCAAAAAGTGTAAAGAGCAGTGTTAAAGATGCTTACAAATGAGTGCATGAATGGCAAAGAGCAGTGTCAAAGATGCTGACAAATGAGTGCATGAATGGCAAAGCATATATGAAGACCCAATGCAAACAAAAGAGTTTGTGTTGTGTATGACTTATGAGGCTATGTGGACCAAGTTGGAGATTTGATGCTTCAAAGAAGGTTTTTTATATGAAATGTCTCTTAGGACATGCAAAGCAAGTGGGGAAGTGAAATCCATGTGGTTGATGATAAAAAAGGAAAGTGGTGTGTGGCTTAGTTTTCTTGCATGAGGACAGCCGAATAGTCCTATTTTGTAATTTTTTTACAAAACTCGTTTTTTTCAAAAGCAAACCACGATGACTGAAGAAAAACATCGTTCTTGACATTTTTTGTGTCTCACATACGTAATCAAATTTGGCACCATTTGGAATATATTTTAGTTGTTTTAATCTATTGTTTTTTAGGTTGCGGGCAAGATAGAGAAGGAGACAGGTGTTGTCTCCCCTTCTTCTCTTCTCTTCTCTTCTCTTGTGCAAAGGTGTCGGTGTGTGAGCCCCCACAAAATTGGTGTGTGTGCAAAAGATAGATAGATAGATAGATAGTTCTATTATCGTCCTGGGAGGTCAAATATGACCTATGGGACCAAATGAACATGTCACGTGGTGTGAGTGGAGTTCATAAGTGACTCTCGATGCTCAAAAATGGCTGAAATGAGCATCGCAATAGAGAGTCCACATCGTGGTTGGGAGAGGAAGGTATGTAGGGAGAGATCATGGCTGAATATAGGGGGGAAAGAGGACCTAATGTGGTCAAAAGCTGAGCACTCAAGTAGTGTGTGGTACTCACTCTCTCGCACTTGACGAGGGCATAAGGTGCAAAGTCGATGACACTCCTTGCCAGTGCCCCAACGTCCTGTCTCGCAGTGTAGAGAATGGGAGCTAAGACGAATGGAGGCAATGGTGCGGATCGCACTCAACAGGATGGGCTCAAGGATGTAGGAATGGGTTCGGTTACCTCATTCGGAGAAGAAGAGAGATTTGTAGTTTGGGGCAATGTGTGTGGTGTAATGGCTAAAGCGAGAACCTCCGGATTTCTCCCAAGCCGTGATACATTGGCGTTGTAAGAAGGCCTCATTAACTTGGGAGTCGATTGACGCATCCTTGACCAAGTGACATGCATCCCATCTTCCAAACCATTTCTTGATATCAAGCATCCACCCCAAACTTAGTATTTTGCTCTTGCATGTCTTTTGAACCATTTGACTTGCTTCATATGCGATTCTAGGAAGTCGATGCAAAGGGCTACGTTGTGTCTTACGCATGTACTCCACAACCCTTTGCATGCCCAAGACCTCAATGGGAAGCAATCCGGACTCAAGAAGTAAGAGCATGTAGGGTGTTTGTGTCTTGACTTGGAGAATGTTGGTAACGCTTTTGGACATTCTCAAACTCTTTCCAAGTAGACTTCCCGATGCTTCCACCCCACACCTCCACTCCATAAAGAAGCACCGGTGTCACCAATGTGTCAAAGAGGTACTTTTTGAGAGCCCAACACTTGATCTCTCCTGCATTGCACATGTTCTCAAATGCATAATAGGCCCTCTTTCCGGCTTCCAAGCGTCGCATTGCACAATCCTTCCATTTATGATTGGATGGAACCTCAAGGCCAAGGTACTTGAAGTGATCTACCACTTCAAGTTTCTCATTGTTATATACAATGCATGGATTTTCATCATTGAGGGTCTTTACAAGCATAACCTTGGTTTTGGATCCATTCACGATCAGCCAGCTATGTAGGCAAAAGCGTTCCAAGACACTCATAAGCTTTTGTGCATCTTCTAAGGTATGTGCCAAGAGCACTACATCATCGGCATAAAGCAAAAGCATGATCACCGCATTTCCAATCTTAACCTCTTCTATGTCTTCTTGCTGCATAAAGTCAAGAACCATGCATTCCAATTCATCAATGAGTAGCCCAAAGAGGGTTGGGGAAAGTGGGCATCCTTGTTTGACACCAATAGTGCTTGCAAAAAATTCTGAAATTCCATCTCCCATACGTAATCGACATATCACTTTTTGGTAGATGCGAAAGACTGCATGCATAAATTCTCTCGGCACTTGAAGGCTTTGCATACGTCTCCAAAGATTTCCTCACGGTACCATGTCAAAAGCTTTCTTAAAATCCACAAAGCAACAATACAACTTTTTTCCTTTCAATCGAGACGCTTCCATAAGAACTCGAAGAGTGACAAGGTGATCAATAGTGCTATGATGCTTTTGAAAACCTGCTTGGCCAAGTGCACGTTTGCCATTCTTTTCAGCCCATTCACTTATCTTCATCTCCATGATACATCCAAATAACTTTGCCATTAAAGAACCAACCATTATAGTGCGATAGTTGTTCACATTGTTTACATCTCCTCCTATGTGCAAAGGTTTGATCCAATTTGCACTCCAATCATGAGGCATGTCATACTGAAGTGCAAGGTTAAACATATCACATATCCAATATTGTGTTTTCTTGCTTGTCCATTTAATCATTTCAGCCTTGACACCCTGAAGGTCACCTGCCTTACGAGTAGCAAGTTTCTCAAGCGCGCGGCATACATCTTCAATGGTAAAGAAGGGAGACATAAACGGAAGGGAGCTACAACACTCCATCTTATCAACATTGGGTTGCTCATAGAGATTATTACAATGCATATACATATCCTCAAGAGTCAAGTCACCAAAGCTCTCAACGCGCTTGCCTTTTAGATTTTGCCAAAACTTGCCATATGCATGTGCTTTCTCTTGTGCTAAAAGAAGTTGTTTTTCGACTTCCCACCTTCTCCTCTTCTTTTGAACAAGTGCTTTGTATGTGTGTGAACATTCCAAGTAAACTTCCTTGAGGCTGAGAGAGAGATATTGTGTGTGTGGTTGAGAATTGAGAATAGACTACCATAATTGAGATGCAATAAGCGATGCTTTTGTGTGTGATTATGGCTTTGGGTGTGTGCAGACGAGTGTTTGCAGTGAAGTTTTGTTATTTGGTGTGTTCTTTTGAGAGGATTGGGGTGTTGTGATCATCTTGCACTATAAAGAGGAGAGTTGTGAGTGTTTTTGGGTGTGTTTGCATTCCCCCTTTCCAACATAGACTCCCCCCTCGATCTGTATGGAGGCTGCCTATAGTACATGTAGAGACATGTTTCAACCATAGCAAAAAATTTCTTGAAGCACATAAGCACTTCAAAATTAGCTTTAAGTGGATACACCCATACATGCCTAGAGTAATCATCAATCAAAGTCACAAAAGTAAAGGTAATTACCTAAGGACGGAGTTTGCATAGGCCTACAAACATTTATATGCGCAAGTTGTAACTTGTATGTAGCCCTAATAACTAAATCATCCTTTGGAAACTTTGAACGTTGTATCTTACCCAAAATATAGCCTTGAACACAAACATGCTTCACGGGTGCTTCAAGAGGCAATAAAGAAGCAACCATATCAAATTTATACAAGCGCAACAAATTAGAAAAATTCAGATGCCCGAATCGTACATGTGAGCAACCTTCAAATCTACAATGACATTTGTGAAATTTTTCCCACACTTGTCATACAAAGTGATCTTATAGAGCCCACAACACAAAATTCTAGATACAACAAATTTATCATCAAAACTAAGATCACATTTGTCATCCACAAATTTGACCACAAGACCAAGTCTTGCAACTGCAGATATACAGAAAAGGTTCTTTTTTATCCCAAGTACATAAAGTGCATCAACAAGTGTAAAAGCACTTCCATTTGCAGTATTCAACACAATACTTCTAACTCCCTTGATAGGATAAGAGGTATTGTTGGTACAAGTAACTTTATTCCCTTGAGGACAGACTCAAGAGAGGTAAACAAGTCACTATGTGAAGTGATGTGCTTTATAACACCACTATCAAAGTACCACACATATGAATTTGTAGTAATTGATGTATAGAAATCATGGAAAAAGGGATCATAAGCACATTCTACCATAAATGCCTACTTTGCATCTACATCAACATCACAATCTCCTTTCACAAAAGATTCTACAATAGCTGCACTTGTAGTGGAACCAACCTCTTTCATATTGGCCTCTCTGGCCTTCAATTTAGGACACTGCTTTATCTAGTGATCATTAGCCTTGCAATAATGGTAATGCATCTTCATTTTTACCATTTCAATAGAATTCCCAAACGAGGTTCTATGTACAGAAGCATTGGAAACATGTGATTTTCCACTTTGAAGAACCGTGAGAAGTGGATACATTGTTGGATGTTGTTTATCCTTCTTCTTTCTTGAAAGTGACTCTTGAAGTAGAAATGTTTGTAACGCATCAAGCAACTTGAAACATCACGATTTCCTCGGGCCATAAGTCTACAAGTACTAGCAAAAGTCTGGCAAGAATTTGTCAATGCATCAAGGATAGTTTGCACAAGTGAACTGTCAAAAATGACTTTGCTTGCAAAAATAAGTTTCTCATTAATATCCTTGATATCTTTGACTCTATCTCTTTACGTAGCAATGCAATTTTAGCCTCATTGCAACTTACATAAAGACTAGCCTCAATATCCCAAGCCTATTTCACTGGTTTGATTGAGTGAATTTGGGGAGTAATAGTGTGCTTTCACAAAAAATGCAATAAATACGTGATCTTTTTCATATCTAATATCCCTATGAGACTTGCTCAATCGTAGGCAAGATAGCTCTAATAGCAATAATCCTACCAAAAAACCTACAACATCCTCAACAGAGCCTGTGTCCACAAAAGTTGGATGTTCATTAATGCCCTACACATCATTGAAAATTTCCTTTGACACAAGAAAATGTTTCTTGAATTCATGTATAGTGTTGTCAGCCATGTTGAGTGATTCCATCTGATGTGAGTAATGCCCAAAAGGAGGAGAAACAAAGAGGAACTAACACGCGCTATATAGCACAACACAAAGAAAAGTGTTATGCAAAAATGATGAAGACAAACATTTTTGCACAAAAGTATGAGATTTATTATGTAGCATTGCATGTGGTGGAAACGGAGGCCAGAATAAGTCTGAATCCAAATTCTGACCTGAAAAGAAATTTTTGACCTGGTGATGCTCACTAAAGCTCACCCAAATAAGAGAAAGTGAGCAGGTGGGTGATGGCAACACTAGCAACTATGCTCAAGAGGATGACTATGCCAAGGAGGATGCACCATGCTCTGATACCAATTGCCAGAAATAGGGCTGTAGGGAAACATACAGAGCTTGGAAAAGATGAAGAATCTCAAGGCACACAACAAAAATTTTGTTACTTAGTGCACAATGGAAAAAAAATTAAGCCCTAGAATTATAGGCATATATACATTGCAAGGGGGAATAGCAAGGAAAAAATGCTATGGCAGTCCCAAGTGTGTTCACACACATCATTACCACATATGTATGGTAATAGATTTTCATACTTAGCAAGAGGGATTCGGGTTGACCTTAGAAGGAACATTATTAACATGATTTCAACCATTGACCATTAGAGATTTTCCAAACATAGAGAGAATTTTGCAAGTGTTTGTTGAGGAATTGTCTAAAAGGGGAATACCGCACAACATAGTGTCCAAAATCTATGATTTTAGGCAGAAAGAGAATGAGAAGGTGAAAAAAGATTCACTTTGCTTCAAACAATACATAGAGAGATGTCCTAGTAGAGAGCTACCATAAGACAAGAGATTATTAGTTCTCTTCAGAAAGGGTTTGAGGAAACAGAACTCTAAAAAAGAACCTACACTTGAAAGCATGCACCACATTTGAGCAAGTCACTAGAGAAGCACTATATCTATTCACCAATCACAAGATTTCATGAGAGCTATCAAATTATGTGCACAATACTACCAGTAGTGCCTCTTCAACCACAAGAAAATCCACAATGAAGCGGAGTCTTCATTATCCACTAACACCAATTATTGATCAAATGGTCAAGGAAACAATCAGGAGAATGAAACAAAGCTATAAACAAAACCCAAACTTACAACCACCACCACCAACAGTAAATGTATTATGACTATTGAAATGTTGTATGATCAAGCAGTATAACAATCACAACACAACACAAATT
The DNA here is from genome assembly GCF_014529385.1 of Adiantum capillus-veneris. NCBI lineage: Eukaryota > Viridiplantae > Streptophyta > Polypodiopsida > Polypodiales > Pteridaceae > Adiantum > Adiantum capillus-veneris. Next base: position 96,130,421 of record NC_140954.1, on the reverse strand, counting down.
ATGTGAGGGAAAGGCCGTATGGACCTTCAAGGGTGCAACATTTGGCACCATCACAGAGGTATCAAGTAGGCCTAAATAATGGGAAGATCCTTGTTGTGAAGCTGGAGGTAATCATTGGGCAAGAATTTTCTACACAAGGGTGAGTGCACAAAGATTTTTTGGGATTTGTGATGGTTGCACAATAGACCATTTACTTCCAAATTTTCCATTTAAAAAAAAAACAAGCAAAAAGAAACAATGATCATCATTCAAGTTTTGCCTTGTTCATGTGGATCAAAAACTAAGCCAACAATTCCTATCAATGTGGTGACTAGAGATCGCGCTCAAGAAGCTGCAAAAAACATGTTGGATGAGGACAGGCAAAAACTTCCAACTTAAAAAGAGTTTGAGAGTTTGATAGTTAGAGAAAATCTTGGAAAGTAAAAAGAGACAAAATGAAAGCAGAGGCAAAAAAAATAAATTGTCTTAGAGACAAAGCTGCTAGGGAGCATATTAAACAAGAAGGAGAAAGCAAAGAATGAGTAGAAGAGGCGGTGTCTTCCAAAATATCATCAGGTGGTTCAATCTTAGTGGGTAATTTAGTTGTGAGGCTAAGTAAAGGATAGTCTTCATAGCTACAATTGAGTGTGAATTGCTCAAACGTAAACTTATGACTGATTTGGGCATTGGACAGGACTGCCAATATCATCTCACAATCAAAGTGCACTAGCAGTTGCAAGGAACCCAATTTTTCATACTCACACAAAGCACATTGAGGTGCATAAATTCTATGTCAGAGAGAAACTCTTAGCAAAAGAGATCAGCTTGGCCTATGTACCAACATAGAGAAATATAGTAGATATGTTCACAAAGACATTGCACCGTGAATGTTTGAATTTTTTTTCAAAGCTTTCCATTTGTGGATTGATTATGCACTGAAGGCATGTTACTTCCATATACACTATGTGCAAGATCTCATTCATTGTGTCACTCCTAGGGAGAATTTGTTACCACATACATATGTGGTAGTGATGTGTGTGAACACACTTAGAACGACCAAATCATTTTTTCCTTACTAGGAGGTGTTTTTTCTTGTGCATTATATATATGCTCATAATTCTAGGACTAATTTTTTTTCCCATTGTGCACTTAGAAATACACTCTTTGTTGTGTGCCTTGAGTTTCTTCATCTTATCCAAGCTATATGTTTTTTCTTGCAACCCTATTTTCACCAAATCCTCCACCCGTTCAACTCTCAAGACTTACTTAAAGATTAAAGCCTACCGTATATGGATCCCCCAATCCAAGAACTATTCCCACAACTCTTGGTTCTCTTACAAGACCATCTCTAGCCTCATAACCTTCATTAGGAACTCTTGTTGGATTTTTGTCTAGGGCTCTCTTGTCTAGTCACATTTCTATGGCTTTAATCCAAGTATCTGGGTCTCTTTTCATATGCATTGTGCTTCGAGCTTCACTACCCCAATATGTAATCATTATATCCATATATCTCAGGTCTCATTATTGAAAATGACATTTGACTAAATGAGTCTTCCACCTTGGATCCATCAAGACTTTCTCCATTTATGGTTTGGCTTTTGTGTAGTAGGTCTAAATGTATTATGTTCTAGGAGTGACATAATACTAATGGAATGGGCCTCCAAAGTATGTATATCTCTCTAGATCCTTACGGTCTACTATAGAGTATCTTTGTCCATACTTATCAAGCATGATTACATGGGTATCTCTGCCTTCTATTTATGTAAAAACATGCAAGCATTTTTGCTTCGATAACTTTTCAATGTAGGATTCATTGCACTTATAATAAAGCTTTTTCTCTCCATTTTTATACTTGTAAAACTCCACATGAGTGTTATCTGTGTTGACTCAAGTTTTTTTGTCCACTCACCTTAGTTTGGCGTTTGTAATATTCAACTTAGGCTGCATATCCTTAGACTCTACATCAACATTGTCCTTAGTGCCTGCCAATCCCCATTTGTCCTCAATATAGAGACTCTTGCATAGCTAAGTACATTATACCCTCATATTGAAAGATCAATCACCACTAAAGTCTACAATCACTTTTATTTAAAACACACTAGGTCTCTCTTCTAGCTTAACATAGTAGCAATCCATACTGTCGTTATACATTTTTGCACTTTGATTTCAAATTGGTATTTTAAGTCCAACAAGTTTGTGGTTGATGCAGTTTGGGATGGTCTTGCTCTCATATTTGTCCCCTCTTTGAAACTCATACTTTAGAATCCCTTAGCCATGTAGGTGTAAGATCTTTTTGAAAAAGTAACAAACACACTCTCCTCAAGAATTAGCTGTAAGGTTGGGAATGATCTCTGATTCACACTCTCTTCTGTGGAAATATGGCTGCCTTGATCTTCTACAATAGGGTTTCTACTTTGGTATAGTCTACCTAATCTCAAATACACCAAGAAAATAACTGTTACATAAACTTGACTTGTTAAGTCTTTGAGGATGAAACCAAAGAGAGTGTGCGGACGGTATGCATGTTTGTGTGAAGCATAGGGCTTGGAGAAGAAGATGATATGACACAATGTGTGGACTCCTTATCACAAAGTGTGACTAGGGTTTGAGAATCCTTATTAGCTAGACTACAAAGAACGAATGGTGCTCGGCCAACCACTTACTTAGGGCTAGCACATTGACATTTATCACCCAACAACCTCCCACTTAAAGGCCAATGTGCCTTTAATCAATGTTCATTGAGCTTTATCACCCAACAACCTCCCACTTAAAGGCCAATGTGCCTTTAATCAATGGGGTGACTATGTATATATGTACATACATGGTAGAAGAACCATCTACCCAACACCCATCAAGGTGAAAACCTCTTTGAATGCCTTTGGTATGAAGATCCCCATAATAATTATTGGTGTGAACCTTGATAAGTTCCATCCACTTATCTTCTTGCACCTCACAAATGAAGTGATACTTCACATCCACATGCTTTGTCTTTGCATGAAACACTAGGTTCTTTGCCAATTGTATAGCACTTTGCCATCACAATGTAACACTAGCATATCAACATTGATTCCCAAGTCTCCCACTAGACGAGTAAGCCATGTAGCTTCCTTGTGAAACATCTGAAAACATTGATCCCCAAGTCTTTGAATAGACTTATAATCCATATAGATTTCTTGTGCTAGCCTTTGATGCTGCAACATACTCAGCCACATACCTTCCTTGTGAAAGACTCCGATGCTGCAACATGTAATCAACCTCTATAGTGAAAATTGTAATACAATCTTGTAAAGGAGATCACCATGAGACTACCCCCAACACAATATAAAAACATATCTTGATGTAGATCTTCTTTTGTCCATATCTGTACCCCTTGCAATGTCTCCCATTTGACATGTATATGCCAACCGCTCCCACTACAAAAGCAAATTTTGCACGTGTGGATACGTTACTTAGCATACATCAAACCCCCAAGTACACTGGAATATGGAACTTTAGCCTTTTCATCCTTGTACTCATCAAACCTAGGACAATTGTTGAGTGATAAGTTGCTATATTTGTTCTAGACTGAGTACATACAAAAACTAATCAAGCATTTTGAGTGCTCCAATTGTGAAACTTTTAACATATGTCTTGCCTAAGCATGCCAAGTATATGAATTACTTCACCCATGTCCTTAATGTTACAATTTGAATTCAATTTGATTACAAGGCTAAAATCTTCCCTGTTGTTAACATGAAATCCACATAAAAAATCAAAATTAACAAATTGTCATCCTTCATTTTTTGACTATATAGAGGTATTGATCCATGTCACTCCTTTTGTAACCCTAAGAGAGCATAAATGATTGGAACATATGATACCACTCCCTTGGTACCTTTTTGAGGCCTCAAAGTCTCTTTTTCAACCTACACACCCAATGCTCCTTGCCCTTCTCAATAAATGATTGGAACATATGATACCACTCCCTTGGTAGATTTTTGAGGCCTCAAAGCCTCTTTTTCAAACTACACACCAAGTGCTCCTTGCACTTCACAATAAATACCTCTAGCTACTGCATGTACATATCTCCATGTAAGTATGTTGGCTTGACATCCATTTGAACAAGTTCCATGTCCTATTTGGCAACTAAATCAAGCACACACCCCAAAGTAGTCATCTTGACAACCAAAGAGAAAATCTCATCAAATCCAATACCTTATTGTTGTTTAAAACCCTTAGCAACAAGTCATGCCTTGACTTGGGTTTTCCATCATGAGGTGTAATCTTCAATTGGTACACCCATTTACATGGTAATACCTTCTTATTCTTAGGTAGATGAACCAAATGCCAAGTATGGTTCTTATGTAGTGAATCCATTTTTGATTGCATGTATTTTTCCCACTTCACCTTGGATTCCATTGACATAGATTTCTTATAGCAAAAGGGATCTCTCAGCAACACCATTTTGTGGAGGAGTATACAAGGTAGTCAACTCTCTTTTGACTCCCTTTGAATCACCAAATGATTGAAAATACTTAGAGAAATATTCCCCACCATTGAGGTGTTTATTCGCTTTCATAATTTCAAGGTCATTGATGAAAACAAATAAACTATAAATTTATGCACAGTGCCTAAGGTCAGATGGAGGGGGAGAATATTTATCGAATGAGTTTACCAATTTCTAAAAAAAGCATTAAAAATTTTATATTCCACAAAATGAGGATGGTGGAAACAGACACACACAGTACAAAACTTATATGAACATCCATTTGGGGCAATCATACTCATTCCTAGTCACTCCAGACCAAGCTCCAGGAGATTATTACATGGTGGCTAGTTCCCACTTCATGAATCTGGTCCTTAGAGGCATCGGTGTTGAACATTACCTCAACTCTCAATTCAAGTGTTGTAGGAGCAAATCACACCACCTATAGAGTGTGGCATGCAACACTACCTAGATAGACATAATGTCAATCAAGGACGCAGATGACACGATGGGATCATGGAGGAAATCTCTTTAGCTTGTTAGGCAGAGACCATCCCACACATACAACACTCTAGAAGGCGAACTAAATCACGATCAAGAATGTTACTACTCTCAACTACACTACCCAACCACACACACAAACGGAAGGAAAATCACCAAACCATACTAGAATCTTATGAAACTTAAGGAACACCATCCCCTCACTAAAATACACCTGTCCCAAAGCCTATACACTCAAAATTATCACTCCATACCCATCTATAGAAAACACGTATGAAGACATTGTAGAATTTTGAAAGTGCCCAAAATTGAAATTTATGAGTACTTATGAGTAGCTTATGTCACCACAAATCTAATGACTACTTCAAGCCCTAGTCAAGGATCATCTACCCATGGGAAACCCTCTTGGAGCATGCAGATGAACTACACTTCTTTTAGAAGTGTGCATGGAAACCTTTTACTTTATCTTGCAAGTTTTTTTCCCCTTTGTTGAGCTGCTCTCTCTCTCTCTCTCTCTCTCTCTCTCTCTCTCTCTCTCTCTCTCTCTCTCTCTCTCTCTCTCTCTCTCGTTCCTTTGCACTTCCTCACCGGCTGCATCCACCCTAGCTGCACCCAACACTGGTATCAGCAAATCCTTAAGGGCTTGTGCTCGATAAGCATTGTGGGAGCAGCCCCTTGCAAAGTAGAGAAGTGGATTATCAACCTGCATCAATCTCATAAAAAAAACCTCATTTAGTTTGCGTCGTCAGGCTGGGACATTTTTCGTCATACTGTCTTCTACTATTTCACCCTCTACAGCCCATTGTGAGTAGTTCCTCCATCGACACTGTTGTCTGATGTAGAACTCACAAGTTTCTCTTCTTTTTACACTATATATTGACCAATTTTATTTGGCTTCCTTGGCCTTTAATCAAGAGGATCTTCCCACTGTCAAAAGGTCCTTGGCAATGGTGGTGGGGGAATTTCAAACACTTGTAGTTAGTGAAAGGGTGGTCTTTTGGTGCAATTCAAAACCCTTTGTAGTGGTGGTCACCAACATCATTTAAATACATTGTTTGTCATAACAACTAATATCTAATTCTCCTAAATGATTTTCTCACGTTAAACTGATCATTTAATATGGGAATGTGCCAAGGGAGAAAAGCTAGAATATTGGTTAAGCTGGTAGACCGGCAACAGTAGGGATCCAAAGGAGGGAAAATAGGGATCCAAAGTGGGGGCGATCTGCAAAAGAGCAATGTGCAACCATGGGCTTTAAAGACCCTAAGGTTCAGCCCATTAAGAATTCCAAAATGCCAAGGTTCCAAAATTCAAAGTTTGTGTCCAATGGTCAAAAACTTAGTTAAATTGGATGCTTAGTGTGTGTACCAAAAAAGTCTTCACAACTCCTACAAAGGAGGGGGCGAGCCTTGCAAGTAGGGGATGCTTAGTGTGTGTACCAAAAAAGTCTTCACAACTCCTACAAAGGAGGGGGCGAGCCTTGCAAGTAGGGGATGAGAGAGAAACACACACACACACACACACACACACACACACACACACACACACACACACACACACACACACACACACACACACACACACACACACACACACACACACACACACACTCACAAGCCTCCTTTACACAAAGGGAATGAGGGACACATGTCAACTCCCTAGCCCAGATTCCCACAAGGTGTACTCAGATCCTATTAGATGGCCATGGAGGTGGAACAATGAGAATTAGGCTAGAGTAAATCTAGTATAGTTATTTTAAAAACACTTAATAAAAAAACCAATAAGAATTAAGCTCTCTAGAAGACTATTGGATAGTCTCCCAAGGGGTCCAATGAGCATTGAGCAGCCCAATGGCTTGCCTGATTCCTAGTGGCCAGGAGACAAAGGGGTCCAATGAGAGTTTAGCTGCATTGATTAATTACCTAAAGCTCTCACAAAAGGGGAAAGGGGGACACATGTCAGAAGGCTATCACTTATGCTCCTGAAATCCTATTGTCTAAGCTTGGAGAGGTCCAATGGGGTGTCAACAAGTGGAAATAGCATGAGGGGTCGACCAAGAGAGAGAGGGGGATTGATTTTCTCAAGTCATTATCCCACACACTCATACACAAGCTCATGTGTGAAGCAAGAAGATTCTCTCTCTCTCTCTCTCTCTCTCTCTGTCTGTCTCTCCTTCTCAAGCTTTAATGGAAAGCTTATCACCTACTCCAAGCTTGTGAGAAGGGAGGCCTACACCAACAAATCTTGGCTTTGTGATGCAAATCCAACCAAGAAGCAAGCTTCAATGCATGCTCATCTCCTCTACCATGCTAATTACTAAGCTATGCTATTCTAATATGAGTGATTATGTGAGGAGATGTACACCCTTCTCGTAAGGCTACTCCTTCTTCCTCTCACCATCTTCAAAGGTGTTTGAGGTCTGGACCAAATACCCTGTTCATCCAATCTTGGAAGGTGGCATATGCATTCATCAATCCGAATGGCATCCTGCGGTAAGCGAAACAACGCCATGGAGATATGAATGTGGTCTTCAGCTGGTCTTCAAGCACAATCCCTATCTGAAAGTACCCTGAAAAGCCATCCATAATCGAGTATCTCTCATGCCCAGCCACCTGGTTTAGGATCTCGTCTTGAAATGGAAATGGATAGTGATTCCTCTTGGTTACGGCATTCAGTGGCTTGTAGTCGACACACACTCTCCATTTCCCATTCTTCTTAGGGGTTATGACCACTGGCAAGAACCACTCTGACTCTTTCGTAGGGAATATGATGTCAACATCCAGTAGCTTATTGATCTCCTTCCAAAGGGCCTTCTTTTGGATTTCCCCTAGTCTTCTTAGCTTCTGTGCTTTAGGCTTATGTCCTTCCTTAAGAACGATCTTGTGCTCTACCCCTTTTTCACCTTGCAAATGCTTGTATTCCGTTGCAAATAGATTTGGATAGGACTCACACAGTTGAACATAACCTTCCTTTTCACCTTTGGTTAAATCTTCACTCAAAATTCTTGAAACCTCCTCTATGCTTAAACCATGAGCTTGAGGCTTCATACCTTCTTCTTTAGGTGGGGAGTCATCTATGGTGACCTCGAATAAGTCTGCATCTATCTTCAGCATGTCGTCCTTGCTCTCCTCTTCCTCTGTGCTAGTATAGCCTTCATCATAGCCCGTCTCTGTCTTGTACTCGTATCTCGATGTGTCGCCCTCATCTTTAACTGCCATAGGACGAGAACTGCTCTCCTTGGTCTTCAATTCAAGAACAATTTGACTGCCTTTTTCTTTGTTAGGCAAGGTGAACACTTTGCTCTCCCAATCCTGCTCTGCTCCTATCGCCAAAAGCCATGGCCTACCCAGAATGATCGGATAAGCATTATCCCCTATTTTCATCACCAAAAAGTCTATCAGGCACTCTATGCCCATCACCTTGACCTTCACATCTTGAGCCACACCCAGACATTTGGCCTTAGTATTGTTAGCCATCATCATGTGCGCATTCGACTTGACTACTACCTTGACTCCCGTCTCTTTCATGGCTGCTTTCGACATGACACAAACCTGCGCTCCACCGCCTATGTAGGCTTGTACCTGCATCCTCTTTTCTATAATCGCATCCACTAGTGAAAGCTACCTACCCTCAAAGCCATGTTTTGCACCTCTTGCACATTTCCGTTAGCTCTTGGCAGCCTGGTGCTAACACTTGTGGACCACTGCCTTCTTAACTTTGGATTGAAAGCTAATAGGTAGCTGACCAAAAGTAATTTTTGCTTTTTGATTTTGAACATCACTCACCAGATTGTACTCGGGATAGCCACGTGCTAATTGGAAATCCACTTGTTTGATTTTGCGATGGCTCCTTCTTTTGCTAGGCTCGGGCTGCTCTTTACCTTCGTACACATTCTCTTTGCCTTTACGGGCTCTCGTTTCCCGCTCTGTCTCCATCTCTCTCTCAACTCTTGCCCTTTTATTGACCAAAACCTCGACATCCTGCTTATCCACCCCTATAAGGTTTACTCTTGGGACCTCGCCTCCATTTGGCGGAGTTGGCTATACAGGATTCTCCACCGCTTGTTCTCTTGGACCATTGAACTGCCCTTGACCTCGACCTCTAGCAAACAATGGGTAGATGCCTCCTCTTTCTCTCTGTGGCTGAAGACAATTGGGTGCATAGTGCCCCTCTTCTCCGCAATTGTAACACCTACCTGGCAGCAGCCTTGCCCTGCCCCTTGCTCCTCTTGGCTGTCCTCTATCCATGACATTGAGCCACAACTCCTGCATTTTCTTGGAAAAATCTTGCACCGTGCGTACCCAATTTTGCGGCACAATAGCTACACCTCGGTTTCCATGATTTCCCTCGTGTATAGTTTCATTCGGACTCTGCGGTTGAACATGGGCCATCATCTCATAGCCTGACACACCCTGCTCTATCTTCTTCTTTATCTTTCTGCTCTTTGATCGGGCAATTGCTACCACACCATTATAATTCTTGGGGCTCTTGGATTTGAATTTCTCTCTCACCTTGGGGTGCAGACATGCCATGAACTTATCTAGCTTGAAGTACTCTCCATTAGCCAACTGCATGGCTGTCGCTAATTCTACCCAACACTCTTCAAAATGACCCAAAAACAGATTGAACTCTTCACTTACATCTTGCTTAAGCGCCTTCAGCTTTGCATCCATGCTTGCTTTGGCTCGCCTTCCAACACTTCGTACCATGCTTTAGCTTTACCATGCATCACCAAAGGAAAAATTTGCATTTTGCTATCCTCGTTTGGCATACACAATGATAGCATATATAGCTCAAAATTCGACATCCACTCATCAGGGCTCTCTTCGCCTGTGAAAATCGATCCATAGCTTCTAGCTACCATGACTTCCAACGTGAAAAACCTCTTCTTTTCGATTAACTGAGAGCAATCAGCGTGCTCCTCCGTGGGGGCACTAGATTATGGAGAGGGGAATGGGGGAACACATCGGGCACAAACACAAGGGCCTCTCTATAGCTCAGGGTATCCACAACACCCCTGTCCCCTCGGAAAACACCTTAAAAGAACACTTTCCACTAGCAGACCACTACCTGCTCAACTCTTACAGCTCACACACTTCACAAATCCACCACACAACGCACACCTACTGCCACAGCCTGTCTCCACCCTTGCACACACTCACATCCACTCAATCTCACTCTTTCACACAAAACACCATCAATCTGGGGGGCACACACATCCACACAGCTGGCACCGAGGGGAAACATGAAAGCAGGAGAAAGAGAAGGGGGGAAGGGGAAACAACAGCAAGAGGGGCAATTGTGGCTTGATTGCACTTCAAAAAGCATGTACACTGGCTTGCACTGCCATCACTATGGCCATTTTTAAGAAAAAGTTACAAAAGGGGCTAGCGTGTCAGAGAACTCAACTTTGCAAGCTTCAAACGTCACCCAAAAAAGCCCCTAATTTGATCTAATTTTGACTTTTATAGGGGGGGCCTTTAATTTTGGAATTTACATTTTAATTGGTCCATCTGGCACCTTGATTTGGCATTTTTTGGAAGGGGGAAACCGCTTTTCTCCATCTTCTCTCTTCCTCTCTCTTTTGCACTTGGGGGGGGGGGGGGGGCAATAGCGACATCTCTATTGCCCCTAGGCTTCTCTTCATTTTTCATTTTTAATGTTCCCTTCTTCATTTTTACCCCTTGTGGGGGCCTAGCTTTGCACTACTCTTTTGTCCTAGCTTTGACCCTTGGCCATCTTTTGTTCGGCTGTTTTGACCTACCCTTTACCAACCTCCTCCCTCTCTATTTTCCTCTCTTCATTTGGCATGCTTACCTTTGCTCTACTTTGCCTTGAAGTGGGCTCACCCTTTATACTCGACTTCCCTCTTGGTTACCTTGCGCTTCGCCCTCCTGGCCGTCCTCGAGCTCTCTCTCTTTCCTACTCATTTTGGTTCCATAGTGTCCGGCCTTTTCTCTTTGGTCCTAGCCATGGAGTGGCCCACGTGCCCTTGCTTTGTACACCCGGCAGCCCTTGGGCTCCCTCTCTCTCTTGCACTCCGCGAGATCTCCCCTTTCCATGCATCGAGGAGGCATTATGCCTTCAAAAATTGGGCGCCAATATGCACGGGATCGACGCCTTAACGGACGACTGCCACGTTAGCACTCTGCACAACAGCAGTGGGCGCGAGTGCTTGGAATCACCACTTGTTGGCCAAAACTGCCCCGCATTGCCACACACGACCAGAGCAGCGCCCAATGGGCGGCAGCCATCGCCAAACGCTGGAGGGATCTCCCCTTCATGCCTTACATGTCTAATGGGGGAGTTTTGCTTTGGGTTAAATACCCCGATAAATGCTTCCTTTCCAATGCATATGGGATTAACCTGCTGACGTGGTGACTGCTGGGGGTACCCCCTCTTGGGGTAATCTCCATGGTCATTTTTTCCCCCCCTTAAAAGCCTTTTCTCACTCATTTACCCCCCCACTTCATAGGCTTTGCAATCTTTTGGTCCGATGTCAGATTTCCAAGCCGTAAAGCTCCGCTGGATCCCCACTGTGTAAGCCTCGGGCCGGGAAAATCTCACCGCCTTCCAATCCTTTTGAGCTCGCTATTCGAGCTCGCCAAAAAAATGAGAAAATCATTTGCAAACCTTTCACTGCCAAATGCTCCCAACTTCATCTTGTTGTATCTCACCGACCGAGCACTCGATGGACGAACCATCAATATGTGTTAGCTCCACATGATGTACACTATCACCGAGAACCTTGGTGAGGCTTAAAAAATTCCAGATGGCGCATTCTCGAGTGCGGTTAAATAGGCTCAGACTCAGCTTCCGGGAAAATTTCAATCGACCATAACTTGCTAACCAGAGCTTCGTTTCACAATCCGAGAAGACACGCATGATCCACAACTCGAGCTCTACACATGTATCCACTGACACCTGCCTAGGCCACCTGTCCCCAGCTGCCTTGTCCGTCAGGGATCTGCAACACCTTCTAACTCTGAACTGCAATATCTTGAGCACCGGGGCTCCGTTTGACGAGTTGTTTGGACCGGCTTCTAGAGCACACTAAGAACTACATTTTAGGAAACTAGTAGGGCACTTTGGACACCTTCATGTGCTACCCCAATTGAGATTTTTTTTGAGCCTCCTTGGCCTAAAAAGCCGTGCATTGAGCATACTTTCCCGCTACCTCTTGGCTGCCCAGGTTCTTGGCACCTGCTCTAGCCTTCTACATTGCACTTGCCTACACCCTCTGCTTGGAATAGACCACCTCCTAGCTTCAACCAAATTTGGCTGCACCGGCGTGAGCTAACGACGCTCACCTCTCTCCTTCTCGCTCTTCCTACTCTCTCCCCAATGGTCACATTGCAGTTGCGTTTGTTGCATTGCAACCGCAGGTAAGAGCTCTACGCATTGACATAAACACATCACAATATTTTGTAGCTTTTGGCGTCACCACGACCTGCGGCCTAATATCATCATAATTAGGAATTTACACTTCACAATAAAAAACTAAGCATAGGTAGGGTATTGGGACATCATTGTTGAGCATTTAGGTGCATCCTGGTTCGGAAAGGACTAGGTCAAAAATCCACTGTTGTTAATAATCGTGATTTTGGCACTTGAGCTAAAGTAGGGTTTGAGACCGTAAGCATGTGTGCTTAGGTCTTATAAACTTGTCCTAGAAGTTCCATTATGTTTGGATGTCATTTGATGCTATAAAATGGATGTGATTTGTTTGCGATAAGCGATTGGCTTTTGGTGATTTCAGTCACTTGAGTGTAGCTTGAGTTAGATGTGAGTTGTTAGTTGTTTTTCGAGAGATTGATAACCTTTTGTAGCCTCTATGCACTAGTCGATTCAGCTTCATCCCATGGATTGACAATCGTGGTTCTCACTAAAACTACAATAAGATAGGATAGTAAGGTAAGACACACGTCCCACATTTGGCGCCACTGCCGAGGATCGAAGAGACCTAAACTAGGGAAACCACGAGCATCTTGTGAAGTTATCCTTTAACTTCCTCTAGGATCTCCTAGAGTCAAAAACTTTCTTTTAAAAATTGCATAGCTTAAGATTGTCATCTTTTGCTGTGTAGAGGTAGCTTGGAAGTAATCGTACTTGACGAGTGCCTTTAGGACTTTAGGACTATATGATTAAAGTAGGATTTTGAGGATGATTGATAGACGAGACAAGTCTTAAGATCAATGCTCAAGAAACCATAAAAAACAACAAAACGAGTGTTTGTGAACACTTTCCACAACCCCTTTGCATGAGAAACTAGGAGTAGGGTAAGTAAAATCCGAGGTGGATTTTAGAACATTGATCTCTCCGAAAGAATCATTATGAGTTGTATTTGAAGTTGCAGAATTTCAGGTTGGTTAGAAATAGCACAAAAAGACTCCAAACCCCTCAATCTAACTAGGGAGTAAGCTTAAGAGTTGTATGAACCAGTGGGTGTGGGACGCATGTCTAACCTCGCCATCCTATCTTATTGCATTATTAGCGAGAACCGCGATTAAATTGTCAATCCATGGGACGAAGCTGACTCGACTAGTGCATAGAGGCTACAAGAGGTTGTCAATCTTTCGGAAAACAACTAACAACTCACATCTAACTCAGGCTACACTCAAGTGACTGAAATCACCAAAAGCCAATTGCTCATCGGCAAACAAATCACATCCGTTACATCATCAAATGACATCCAAACGTAACAAAACTTCTAGGACAAGTTTATAATATCTAAGCACACATGCTTATGGTTTGAAATCCCAGTTTAGGTCAAGTTCCAAAATCGTAATTATTAACAGCAGTGGATTTTTGACCTAGTCGTTTTCGACTCAGAATGCATCGAAATGCTTAGCAATGATGCCCCATTACCCCGCCTATGTTTAGTTTTTGATTTAAAAGTGTAAATTCCTAGTTAAGATGAAATTAGGCCGCGGATCGTCGGCAATGCCAAAAGCTACGAAATACTGTGAACTGCTTACGTCAATGCGTAGAGCTCTTACCTGCGGTTGCAATGCAACAAACGCGACTGCAATGTGACAACTGGGGAGGGAGTAGGAAGCGCGAGAAGGAGATGAGTGAGCGCCGTTAGCTCACGCTGTGTATTTCATTATCCAAAACTTAATAAAATCTTGTTTGGCGGCTAAGTCAACAATGGCCAAACGGATCAGTCAAAGATGCTATTTACTATTTTTAGTAAATTCTAACGAGGCCAGATGATGTGGATGCGAAGTAAAGATGAAGATGAAGCAAATACAAGCAACATATACAGAGAAGAGTTGGAATTGATGACTATCTATGCAGTTACGATCACAATTGACGGTCACTTAAGTTTTAGGATTTTTCGTCAAATGACCGCAAATGCGGGTTGTAATTATGTTTTGGGCTCATCAAGAGTTCCAAGTTGTAAACATTGAGCTATATTTAGATCCTAGGCAGTGCAGATAGTAGATTAAGTGAGTTTGGCCATTTGGGTGCCCGACCACTTCTAAAAAGCCTAGAGAGTATATAACTCAAAACACAGAATGTAAAAGGGGATTCTTACTCACTTGAGATAAGATTTGTGAAGAAGGAGATGGCTATGGAGTTCTTGAGCTTTCTACGCGCGTACATGGACGATTCGGCCTCATGCCAATAGCTAAACTCTAACCTCTTCTCTCTCATTTCCTCATGGTGTAATCAATGCTTGATTAATCAAAGATTAGTGGCTGATTTGTTGATTAATCTCTCTCTTTTTCATATTTCCCTCTTGTTTAAGCATGCTACTAAGTGTGTGTAGGCTTGTGTAGAGTGTTGATGCCTGGTGTGGTCATTCTATGCTATTCTATGCTCATTGTGTGCTTGATTAGAGTTGGATTAGTGATTGATTAGAGAGTCGTGCGTGATTAAGCTTGTGTGTGAGAGATTAGGCTGAATGGTAGAGTAAGTAGTGTGTTCACTCCTCGTAGCAACATCATACCCGCTCCGTAGCTTTCTTTGTGTGTAGGTTTCACCTTCCAATCCTCCATTTGGCACGCACAAGCCACTTGTGTGTTTCCATGCCCTAGCCGGATCCTACTCCTCGGATTGACATTATCTTGATGTCCTCCCTATGCTAGGATGATGTCCCAACATTGGCGCCGTTGCCGGGGATCGATAGCCTAAGCTAGAGGTGCCGTTGGTGTGATTGGGAGACACTAATTTCCCTGATTTTTTGTTAATTTTGTTAGTTTTTAGATTAGGTGTGTTGATTAATTGAGTGGTTTTTAGTGTGATTAGTGCTTGGGTTAGCATTGATTATGCTTAGAAAAGCACAAAACAACCCACACACATCATTAGTTCTTGATTTTGATCACTAATTTTGACCATCAAATTCACTAATTTTCCCTAACTTTGATGCTAATTTCCTGTTGATTGATAAGTGTTTTTTGTGCTACACACAAGTAGAAAGTGAGTTGGGTGTATGGACAACATGCCTATGTGATCCACACACTCATATCCTTCTCCATTTGTGTGCAAATCGTAGCCGAAATCACCTATTAATCACTAATTTCATTCACTAATTATTTGGGCATTTTGCAAAGTGCTGATTTGTATTGATTATTTGATGCATGTCCATGATGATTATGTGTTTACATTCATGCTAAAGGATGCTACACATTGATTTTTGTGTTGGTTGTGTGTAGGTGATTTTACGGGATCGACACACACACACACACACACACTAGTGTGTTGGGCACTAATCAAGTGCTTAATCGCTGAGTTTGTGGCTAGTTAAGGTGCTGAAATTAATGCTTATTTTCTGATTTTATGTGCAGGTTTGGTTGATGAACCATGTGCATTCATAAAATGCAAAACTAGGTGCGGTTTATGCCCGCTTGTGTGTAGGCGGAAGTGCCTAATTTGGGGCAATTTGGGAATGTTTTGGAGTCCAATTTTCTTATGAGAAGGATGTGATTGCTTATGGTCGTCAATGAGTTATGGTTATGTTTTTCTGATTCCATTGTGACGCCGAAATGCTGCCGAAATTTGGTTATGTATGCTTATGTGCATGATTTGATGCAAAAAACGTGTTAATGGTAGATTAAATTTGAGATTTGGATGCTCAAATTGAAGTTTAATTGATGCAAAATGTTGTTTTGAGTGCGATTAGTCATCGTGCAAGAGAGGGTGATTTTTGTGTTCATTTAAGCGCAGTTTCGAGACGATTTGTGTGCTTAAAGAATGATGTTTTGTGCGATTTTGATTAAGTAAGTGATCAATTTTGGCGTTTTGATTGCTTGATTGCGAACATTTAGGTCGCTGGGCTGATCTAGAATTTTTGGGAATTTTTGACAATTTTTTGCTAGTTTTTAGTCAAATGTGCTAATTAAACTCATAAAATTGATAAATCGCCAAATTCGGGTAAATTGTGGAGTGCCGGGGCAAATGTTTTTTTTTTTTGAGTGTTTTTGCGTGATAGTTTAAATTTTTTACATTTTTAGGTTTTTGTTTGATAAGATTTGATTTTTTATTTATTTATGTTTGTGTATTTTATTAGTTTTCTGTGGTTTTTCTATTTTTGTTTGTGTTTCTGTGATTGTTTTGTGTTTTTTTTGTATTTTCTTTATTTATTATATTTTAATTGTGATTTTTAGTAATTTTGTGCATGTTTTGATTTTTTGTGTGTTTTTTTTATTTATTTGTGTTTTTTATTTATTATTTGTGTTCATTTTTGTATTTTTGTATTTTTGTAAGTGTTTTTTTGTTTTTTTGTGTATTTTATTATTTATTTTGTGAGTTTTTGAATTTTTTGTGAGTCTTTTTGAATTTTTGTATGATTTTTGAAAATTTTAATGTATTTTTTTAAATTTATGTGTGTTTTTTTTAATTTATTGGTGTGATTTTTTATTATTTTTGGTTTCTTTTAATAAAAAAAAAGAATAATAATAAAAAAATACTCACCTGTCGCCTGGTGTCTCGCCGTGATTCACGCTAAGCCCGGCCCTGCCTTGCTTTCATACGCGGGCCCAAGTCTTCCTACGCGCTGAGCCCGCCTGAGTCATCCTACGCTTTGCTGCCCCAAGTTTTCCTACGCGTTGCTGCCCCGAGTCATCCTACGCTTTGCTGCCCCGAGTCTTCCTACCCTTTGCTGCCCCGAGACTTCCTACGCTTTGCTGCCCCGAGTTTTCCTACGCTTTTACTGCCCGACGGGTCTTGCCACGCACACACACGCTGATGCAGTTATGATGCCCGCCAATGAGAAGCTGCCACACGTTCTTCGACTATACCTCTTGCCACGCACACACACGCTGATGCCCGCCAATGAGAAGCTGCCACACGTTCTTCGACTATACCTCTTGCAACTTGCAGCTGACTCGGCGCTCGCGACCCCACCTGCTTTGGCTCATAGCCTGCAAACACACACACACTTGGAGGCCACAATGATTCGCCTTGGCTACTACAGCTCCCCGGGGCTCGCTCACTAACCGGTCATCCGTAGTTGACCCGACCCCACTCGACCTGCCTGGTTTTATTTGTGCAGGCAAGCAATCTCTGTGGCTCGGCGCTCGCAACCCTACACGCACACACACACTGCCCTACCTGGCCGGGATTCGCGCATTAAAGACAAGCACCCCCCCCCTCGATTCCGCTGCAGCCTTGCTGTCCCTGACCTGCCTTGGCTGCCGATGCCGACCCCACACACACACACACACATGCGCGTACAGTATACCGCCCTGCTTTGTTGACCCGTCACACACACACACACACACAATGTGCCATTAAATCAGGCCCCGAGTCTCCCGGCGTGTCGTCAGTCCTGGTCCCGCCATCACCTCCGGCTCAGGCTCCGTTTTGGTGGCACAAAAAAAAAAAACCAAAAGTAATAAAAAATACTCACCTGTCTCCCTCGAGCCCTCGTTCCGCCTTCAACATGCTCATAGACACAACACACACACACTTGCCAAGTCGGGGCCGGCAAAATCGGCATAGATGAGGAAATAACATGCCCAGAGCCCACAACACACGAGCGCCGAGTCGATTCGGGAAATCTCTGACGGCAGCAACAAAAGGAAAAGAGGGCTTTAAATATTCGAATAGGGGGTGATTCACACATCTCCCACGGAGTTGATATATTTGCTGCCATCACACAAGGAAGGCCAAATGGGAGCTTCGGAGTATTCTTCTAACAGTGATAAGCAGGATTCAATTGACAACGGCATTTTGGTGAGGTCCACCACCTTATTCACACCTGCTACATACGACAGCTAGACCTACACCTAATGATGACGTGGTAATACATCTGGGCAAAAGCAGCTGCAGTGAATGGTAGTGACCTTAAGGAGGCCGGAAATTGAGCATTGCCAGGCAAAACTTTCCATGCAAGTCATCAAAAGAGCAAATTGAAGCGAAAAAATTGAGCGTGCCAGGGATAAGAGTGACAGTATTGCGGACAGATACACTTCAAAAATCGGATGACCTATGGTCACCTCCGTGGTGGTTTAATTTAAATTAAAAGCCATATAAAGTGTGTTGTCAACAGGCAAATTGAGGTCGTTTTAGTTCAGGTCAAAAGTGCTTTGCTAATCTACAATTTTACATTAAGAGCAAATTTCATCGCTCAATCAACTGGAATCGAGGTATCACAAAGGCGAGTAGTCGTTGCAGTACAGTGGTAAGTATCTTGCCAACTAGTGCTACGGCTATACAAGTAAATGAGATCGTCAAGATCACAGCTAAGCCTAGCAGAGAGCTTTAAATTAGGAAAACCACTGGTCACCCGTAGGAGAGGCTATAAAAAGGGAATATATGTGCTCAACAAGTCAGTAAGAGGGTTGAAAGAAAAATGGAGTAGCAGATGCAACAACCACAGTCAATGGCAACATCGAAAAATCAAAGCATTTATGATGCAGCTTCAAGCTCATTAATAATAGTCAAATCAGTTGGCGTCAGGTTGGAGTTAATAGGTCATTTCAAAGGATGCAGAACTCACCAAAGCATGTCATCCACAAGCAAAGAAGTCCAACAAGGAAGTCACAAATGCAGCTAAACAATCAATGAGAACAACTGTGGAATCAACACCCCAGGGAAAGATAGACCAACAATCTAGACTAAAGTATAAAAAGGTCTTTCAGCCAAAATACCCAACGAAGAGTAAACAAAGACACAAGCAGCACATCAAAACCTATGTTGCGGCCAATGACATCAATGTCAAAGATCCAGTTTGGGTAAATGATTCTAGTCCAAACAATTCAGGTAAACAAAGTCCAAAAAGTCAATATGTCATCTGTAAAAATAAGCCAACAACAAATAGCAGATACATATGGGTGACAAAGCAGACAAACGAGCAGAAGAAGATTGAAGTCATCTCCCACTTCCAACAAAATGAAACTAGCCAATTTTCTCACATAATGGACCAAAAGTTAAAACAAGGAATTTTGACAACCAAGGTCACCCAGGTTTGGCAAAAAAAACCTACTTTGCCAATATGGTCCTTTAATAACCCTCTTTTTGACGATCTGAGCTCTAAATGTCTAGATATATACTTTGTTGAGAGCTCAAGACAGTAGTCAAGTCAAAAAAATAAAAATAAAAAAAAAGTCAAGAGTTGGGCAGCTGAGCCGATAAATGAGCAAAGTGTTAGACCTAAGCTTCAAGTCCTAATATTTTTCTGTGGTCTATGAGTCTAGCTAATTAGGCTACAACTCAAGCTGGAAGAGTTGAGCGTAATTATATCAAGTCGCTCATTCTGGATAGGTCAGCATAGTCAATCTATTATTTTAATCATGTTGGAGAGGCGAAGTGTTCAAAACAAAACACACACACACTTGTGCACATTAGGAGAGTACGAATCATTGCATCAAACGCCCTTCTCAAGAGTAGTGAAAGCTAGTAAAGTGAATTTAATTTACATTTTTAGCTATATTAACTCTAAGGAGCACCCATCAATACTCTTCTCTCGCACATCATAATCTTACCCATGCATAAATCTGTGCAAGCATATTGAATGTCCCATAGTTGGACATTTGCATTACGCACTCTTTATTGTTCCACCCATGCACTCACCTTGCAGATACATGCAGCAACAAAGCAACTCCATACTCAAGGCAGATCATCGACCCTTTTCAAAGGACAGAAGGCTTAAACAATTCACTTTCACGTTATTTATATAAGCCCACTCAATTCAATCCCTAAACACCCATCATTGTATATTCCCTTAATAAGATCACATACCTTTGGGCACTTTTTCCCATGAGGTTTTTCCCCATTGGTAATCCAAGGTTTCCAGACCCTAACGTACTATACCTAGCTTTTTATTTTTCTTTATTCCCATAATAACTCAAGCCAATTGCTTTTACTTGAACCCAAATGCCTAATCTCATATTACACCAACAAGTCAACCCAACAGCTTACAGCTCTTCAGAACAACATTCACCACCAATTTCAAATCTCTCCAGTGCCAGCCAACCAGGCAGCGCACGAGGACGTGCACTGAAATCGGATGGGGGGAGTGTTTGGCGGCTAAGTCAACAATGGCTACACGGATTAGTCAAAGATGCTATTTACTATTTTTAGTAAATGCTAACGAGGCCAGATGATGCGAATGCGAAGTAAAGATGAAGATGAAGCAAATACAAGCAACAGATGCAGAGAAGAGTTGGAATTGATGACTATCTATGGAGTTACGGTCACAATTGACGGTCACTTAAGTTTTAGGATTTTTCGTCAAATGACCGCAAATGCGGGTTGTAATTATGTTTTGGGCTCATCAAGAGTTCCAAGTTGTAAACATTGAGCTATATTTAGATCCTAAGCAATGCAGATAGTAGATTAAGTGAGTTTGGCCATTTGGGTGCCTGGCCACTTCTAAAAAGCCTAGAGAGTATATAACTCAAAACACACAATGTGAAAGGGGATTCTTACTCACTTGAGATAAGCTTTGTGAAGAAGGAGATGGCTATGGAGTTCTTGAGCTTTCTATGCGCGTACATGGACGATTCGGCCTTATGCCAATAGCTAAACTCTAACCTCTTCTCTCTCATTTGCTCATGGTGTAATCAATGCTTGATTAATCAAAGGCTAGTGGCTGATTTGTTGATTAATCTCTCTCTTTTTCATATTTCCCTCTTGTTTAAGCATGCTACTAAGTGTGTGTAGGCTTGTGTAGAGTGTTGATGCCCGGTGTGGTCATTCTATGCTATTCTATGCTCATTGTGTGCTTGATTAGAGTTGGATTAGTGATTGATTAGAGAGTAGTGCGTGATTAAGCTTGTGTGTGAGAGATTAGGTTGAATGGTAGAGTAAGTAGTGTGCTCACTCCTCGTAGCAACATCATACCCGCTCCGTAGCTTTCTTTGTGTGTAGGTTTCACCTTCCAATCCTCCATTTGGCACGCACAAGCCACTTGTGTGTTTCCATGCCCTAGCCGGATCCTACTCCTCGGATTGACATTATGTTGATGTCCTCCGTATGCTAGGATGATGTCCCAACAAATCTTTACAAAGTTGGCTTTTATACCTTAGCCAAGGTCTAAAATGTGTAATGTCCAGTGTCCAAGAAATTTAAGGCTCCACACTTATTGTATATGCAACCTAGGTACTCTAGGTGTCCTATGCTTTACATCTTGGAACTCTTATTGAGCCATAATATGTTACAATTATCAAAATGGCTAAATAAATTGGAAAATTACAATACATGGCCATTTTGGAAAAATGTGAAAAGTGTGTAACTCCAATCTTCACTGCTTCTTCATATTCATCTTCAATGTGCATTAGTAAGGTTTTAATCTTTAGCAGCTTCTGTTAACTCAAGGACACTTGGGGGTAAAAATTTCAAGAGTTGGCCAAAACTTAGATTATTTGCTTTTTCTTGATATTTTAGGCCAAATTAAGTTTTGACTTGATTCATAGGCTTAAAATAACTCATAAAAGGAATGTCCTTGAAAAAAGTGCAAAAATTGGTTCATTTCAAGCCTGAAGCTAATAATTGTGATTATTAACTTTCTGCTCAGATTTGAACAAGGTTTAGATCATTGACTCATTGCATGTGTACAAACAACTTTTGTAAAGGCACAAAAGATTTGGATCACCAAACTGGCAAAAGACTGGGTAAAAACTAAAGTTGGTACTGACTTTCTAAATCTTGAGTGTAAATTGGGAAAAAATTTGTCCAAACTTGATGAAATTTGATTTATAGGCTTATATTGATGTGATAAACATGTGTATATGCTCACTTGACCAAAAAGATGCAAAAACTGCCAGTAATAAATAATCACGATTATTTACATCTGCCCCATTTTAAAAAATTTTC
Organism: Adiantum capillus-veneris; assembly: GCF_014529385.1. Classification (NCBI taxonomy): domain Eukaryota; kingdom Viridiplantae; phylum Streptophyta; class Polypodiopsida; order Polypodiales; family Pteridaceae; genus Adiantum; species Adiantum capillus-veneris. The sequence goes on along the minus strand of NC_140954.1, from coordinate 96,108,211 downwards.
GACCAAGTTGGCATACCACTACCTTTACCATGTTGTAATAATCCCACAAATCAAATTTGGTAAGATTTGGATCATTGGATTGAAAATTGTGACCAAATTTGCAAAGTGAGTCTGCAGACAAAAAATTGATGACCATTTGACCAAAACTTGTCCAAACTTGATGAAACTTGGCTAGAGGCCTTAACTTGAAGTGCTTAACATATCTGTGTCAAAGTTGGGACAAAAATTTATAAAAATATAGCTGGAGTAAATAATCATGATAATGTAGAAATGCTTCAAAACTTGAAAATTTTGCAAATTTGAATACACCACAAGGTCAAGCATATCAAGTAGACCACACAAATCAATTTTGGTGAAATTTGGATCACAAAAGTGAGACTTAAGCCAGATTCTTAAAATCAGAAATAGTTGATAAACTTGAACAGAATTTGTCCAACTTGTTGAAACTTGTCCAGAGACTTTAACAAGTTGTATACTTGGCAAACCTAACCAAAATTTGTTAAAAACTGACAAAAGTAAATAATCACAATTATTTACTTCTGCTACATAGAGCCACCATTTTTGTCTTTTAAACTTGTACAGTGTTAGACCAGCATAATACAAAGCCACCGGGAAATTTTGGGTACAATCGGATCCAAATTGGTACATGTTCACTCGGTTTTCAAGTTACAGATTAATCCTTTGATTTTTGCAAAAGTCGAATCTGAAAGTCAGTTTTTGATGACTCCCATAGCTTGATTTGAAGTGATACACATAGACCAACCACAATAAAAATTATACAGTGTTTGTGGAAGAATAGCTAACTTCATGAAATTATACAGGAATCAGGTTGTAGACAAGGAATCGATTGCTTGACAGAAAGTTGCAACTGAATTAAGTGGAAATTGACAACAAGTCAATCCAAAGGTAAGTACTCTATCCAGGACTTCACAAGTCTTTATGAACCTTAGATCTGGTCGTATACTAGCAAATCAGGGAGTATTTGGAGAAACCTTCAGTAGAGTATCCACCGAAGAAATCATAAATCAAGGCAATTCCTTGCACATTATTCCGGAAGAAGTCTCATACACTTTTTTTTATTCGACGTCCAAAATGTCTTCTTATTCGACTCACTCAGAAACCGGAACGACAATGCACTATAAGCATATACTCACCTTTTATAAGACTAATCACCATGGAGCTCAGGTCTACCTGGATCCTAACGAAGAGTATGCTATTCACATTGATGACCATGGTATTGACTTCGAAGAAGAAATTAGGACAAACAAACAAGAAAAAATGTATATAGATAAAAATGGAACTCAATATTTACAAGTTAAAAACCCCGATGTGATAGACAAATGGGGGTTAGAAGTAAATACCATAGTTCTAGATATGGCCGCAAAAAAAGGACCACCTACCTTAGGATTCGAGGGTGTTTGACGGACGAAGCGACAAGCGCCCGTTTCCAGAGAAGGATTATATTTTTATGAGAAACCTTTGTAAAATTCTTTTGTAAGGAAGCATCTCTAAGTTGAGAACTTGTCAAAGGATTTATGATTATTCTTCTCGGAGCAATTGTATATTAGAGAGCCAGTTAGAAGTTTAGGAGCTTTTGGCCGGACAAGCCATTTGTAAAGACCTAAACTATAAAGGTCATTTTTTGTAAGTTTGAACATTATCCTTTTTATGGGAAACTAAGAAGACAGCGTACTTTTGAGAGCTCCTTCTTGCTCCAACTTGTAATCTTCGCCATTGTGGCTACGGTAATCCAAATTCAGATTTGTTTATTGCATTGCGTTACTCTTACCTTGCTCTTCCATTCGAGTGTAATCATTCAAGATTCGGTGTAGGTTTTTAACTACGAGTTTGAGACCTTAAATCACTGTTTTGAGTGTCTATATGCGTATTTTATGTTGTTTTGACCCTAGGAGGGGCTTTAGGGACCCTAAAACGACTCATTAGGATCACCTTTCGCTGTTTTTGCTGACTTTGGGACGAACGATCGCGATCTTTGTACCTTTCCAGAATGCTGTGACAGTGATAGGATATGATCCTGATAGTCCCCTTGTAGCTTCCCTTCAAGTTTCGTGCGATTCCGAATAGGTTTGCATGGTAAACGGACGTGACGACTGTAGAGCTGTGTAGAAGGACATAGTCAGATTACTTGGCGATAGTGCGTTTGATTTGCTTGTAGAGTGAGAAGATGCATCTCATCGAGTTCACTTCATTAGGAGTAACACCCTAGTGAGTTTCCATGCCTCATCCTGGTTGCTTCCCTTGTATTGATAAATATGTTGATGCTTGAGAGCTATGCTATGGACATCCGTTGCGGCCACCCGTAAACATTGGCGCCGTTGCCGGGGAATGCACCTTAGATGATGAGTGACCGAGTGCGCAGTTAGATTCTTTAGAAAGAAGATCAATCCACAAATCCATTTTACACCTCAGTTAGGTTGCTAGACAAGGGTTTAGAGCTTAGTGGAGTCTAGAGTCAGTGGACCGGCTAGATTCTCTCTTAGGAGATTTAGGGAGCTGTGAGTGAGAGTGTTCAAAGCATTTTTGCTCTTCAATTTCTCTAATTCGATTGAGTACTGAAATCTCACCCGAAATCCATCGTGTTTGTTTTGTTTGATTCATTTCCTTATGTTTTTTCATTTCTGTACTTAGGAGTAGGATAAGCAAATCAAATTCCAATCAGATTTGCGGCTAAAGTTAGAGTTGAGAAACCAGAAAACCATAACTTTGGCAAAAAGGCCATAAGACTCTGAAATTTTAAAAATCTGACCAAACAAAGCTGAAATTGATTCAAATCACAAAGTGGTAGCACCAAACACTGGGAAATTCTTGTCAGAGGGAGTAGACCAAATTTCATCAGATTTGGCCCAGGTACTACGATCGCGATCGGTGTACCTATGTGCCATATTTTGACCACATTTGTTGTGTGCCTTCCTTATAAGATTCTAAACAAGTTTGTTTAAAGCAACAACACCCAAAAACATAAAAAATCGGGGAAATCAGGCCACTTGGGTAAAACTATTCTGATAGACCGAGAAAGTGCAAAATCCTGGGTTTTAATGATCCAAATGCAAAAAGACTTGGGGGATAGCTCTAAAACATCAGTGTCTACAAGCATGTCAAATTTGGTCTAATTTGGGCTCAAAAGTACGATCGCGATCGGTGTACCTAAGTGCTAGATTTTGACCAGATTTCATTTGTGGGATCCTCAGGTGTATACAAACATAAAAGTCTAAAGGACCTAGAGCCAAAAACCTCAAAATACCTGTCAAACCATCTGAATACAGATCCAAGTCAAAACTGCTAAACTGACATAGAAATTGACTTTCAGTAGACCAAAACACATCAAAACTGGGAAGAAACCATACAGAGGGATAGCCTGTACACAGAACAACCCCGGATAGCTTCCAAATCCCTAATCAAGCACTAAAATCAGATCAAACTGACAGATTCTGGGAAACAGACACTTCCAACCAAGAACTGGTAAAAGCTTGACTTTTTAGAGTCTGATTGCAAAAGTATCAGAGAGGTAGCCTAGTGAACAAGCTGATAAAGTTTGGTCAAATTTGGGCTCAGAAGTACGATCACGATCGCTGTACCTCTGCCCAGATCTGACTCATTTTTGACCTGTTCATAGACCTAGACTATCAGGAGTTGTCAAAACTCAACTTGGACATACTGTCAATAATCTGCAAGCAAAATTGTGTTGAAGTCATTGTGAAAGTGTTGAATCTGTTGACATTTGGAATGATATAATGATCTCATAGCCATCAAGTGTATTCAATTGCAGAGACCGATCAAGTAACAATCCATGCAGTCACAGGAGTTGGAAGATCACTCCATCTCCAGGTAAGAGGTTTGGATTCAGTCAGTAAATCCCACTTTCTTCATGTTTTTTAAATTGGGAAAACAAATCAACATCCGACACTGAAATTTAGCGGATCACGCAAGTTGTATCAATGGAGGAGAGTGTAAACCAAGGGGTAGTACGACTGTTAGAGCCGATCCTTGAAGAAGGCATCTCCGATACTTCTTCAGAGAGATCTTACGAGTATTTCACAGAACACTTGGGACAATTAAAACTAAACGGAAGAGAAAACGTGGCAGCAGGACCATCAGACCCCTCGGCCACAATGAAGCTATTGTTCATCAAGTATCAATATGACAACAAGCAAGGTGCCAAGATATACAGAGATGGTATGGACCACTACTGTGTGAAAATAGAAGATAGACCAAGAGAGTTCAGGGACTTAGTGCCTGTGAGCTACAGCGGAGATAGATACCTAGATGACGAAGGTATCATGTACTTGGTAGTCATGAATCCTAGCATTATAGACAAGTGGGGATTGATGGGCACCAAAGCCAAAATAGATGAGGAACATGAGGAAAAGGCACCAACAATGATTTTACCTAATGCGAGGTTAAGGCGAGAAAAAGAAACGTTGAGAGTCAACACGGATAATGTCTACTTGGGGTTATACAAGTATAATAATGGAGAGCAAGATCTCTATTATAGATGCGAGGAACCCTAAGTCTGAGAGATGACTGAGCGGAAAAGACTTTATGTCTTCACCTACACAGAGGGAGCAGAAACGAAAATTGCTGCATACGACAAGTATGGAAGACGATACGCAGCAATCGATAAAAAGGAGTTGGAAGGATATACGTACTTTGGGGGAACACTTCACCGGTATTATGTCACTCCAAGCCCACTAAGACCAACACCTACAACTGTCGTGCCAGACCCGATGACAATAGGTGGAGAGAGGACTCATGTAGCTGATTCTTTCAATCGACCTTATTATTCTATGCCAAGCCCCATGGAAACGTTACATTCCAGAGAATCAATGGATGCGAATCGAGGTAGTGCGGTTCCTATCTCTACACATGCAGCAGTAGGTCCGACATTTTAGACACCCCATCACATTTGCCTCCTAGTAGTAGATCCGGGGCAAGGGAGCCAACGAGAGCAACCCACGACATACATGATGCCCGAGAACGATTAAGTCAAGACACGGGAGCAATGAGACTGGTCGCAGACCATAGACGGATTAGGCCATCCCAAGTAGCGAAGTGCATGCCGAAGAAGTATAGCGGATCAGGGGATCCATATGCCCATGTATCGCTCTTCAAGAAAGTCTTAAGAGTAGAGCAAATCATTGATTTCCATACTCAATACGAGGGATTCGGGCTCCTTGGAAGGGACGGCCTTAACATGGTTTCAACCTTTGAACCCTGAAACTTGTCCGAATATTGAACATGTATTGCGTGAGTTCGCGGAAGAATTCTCAAAACGGGGTATAAAGCATAATACTGTATCACAGATATATGCTTTTAAACAAAGGGAGAATGAAAAAGTGAAGAAAGCATCCTTGAGATTCAAGCAATACATTGAGAGGTGCCCGAGGAGGGAACTACCGCAGGACGAGAGATTGTTGTCTGTGCTCTTCGTTGAAGGACTTAGGAACGAAACCTTGAAAAAGGACCTTCACTTGAAGGCCTGTAGCACATTTCAACATGTTACAAGGGAAGCATTATATATTGTTGATAATTGCAAAGCATGTGGGGAAGTGTCAGAGGATACTGATTCAGTATCCAGTGGCTCTTCATCTATTAAGAGCGAACCCTCTACCAAGAAAGATGCTCAGGCTTCCTTGATGCCGACAGCTGACCAAATGATAGAGGAGGTAACGAAGAGAATGCAAGAACATATGAGATCAAATCCGGTGATGAGACAGTCTCAGACAAGGAAATGTGACATATGTGGGGGGGATCACTCGACGCCATGGTGCACACAACAGCCGAAAGCACCAGTTGCGAATGGACGAGTAGTGAAATGGTGCGCCATAGAGCAAAAATGGACAAATCATGGCACGGAAGAGTGTTTTTAAAGACCGTATGGACCTCCAGCAGGACCATCCCAACCACCTCCTCCAAGATATCAAGTTGGACCAAATATGAATATGGTAGCAGGAGCAGACAGACCTCAACCTGTGTTGGGTCAACAACCTCTATTACCACAAGAAAATAGAACCATGATTAGGTATGCTCAAACTTGTGAAGCATCAGCAGGAACAAATAGTACACTTCAAGTTTCTTATTATGAGGAACCTGATAGCGGGAAAAAGAGAAGTGCAATCGGGTGGCCTCTGTACTTGTGCACACTCCACAAACCACGCCTCATGCAAACAAGCAAAGAACAAAACAAAGGGGGCACCACCCTAAATTAAGAGGTTTAGGGACCTCACACATAGTGCACATAGGCAAGTGAGACTTCTGGCATTATGATGGCATCAAAACATATGGCAAAACACATAGAAAGGAAGCTTAGGGACCTTATGTAGCATATATATACACAAGACATCAGCTTAACAATACAACGGCATCTGATCATACATAACAAGGATATAGAGAAGCAAGCCAAGGATGGCATAATCCCTTGTCAAAAACAATCAACCCAGCAAGTAGGTATGATCCTACTAGCAACACCTCAATACCTTAGAGAATGATGGCGAGGATGGTGGCCATGGAGCATGAGAGAAGACTCCTTATTTAGGTTTTAGGGCTAGTAATGTAGCATACTAGAGGGAGAGAGAGAGAGAGGGAGAGAGAGTAGAGTTCCATCCATAGCTCCTCGTTGTGAGCAATGTCGTCATAGCTTCGTTGCTTGGTGAAGTGGGTGAAGTGTTGGTTTTGAGTGAGAGAAGGCCTCCTTATATAGGTTTCTGAGAGGGTTTAGGATTAGGGATAAACATGCTTAAATCCGCTGATTGGGGTTACTTTTTGCTTAGGGTGGTCAACAGATTGAGGTCACCTGATATGTCACCATCAAGATATTCTCTAGAGTGATGTGAGAGGGGAGGGTAAATGATGATTTTTCTGATTGTGACACATGGGGATAAGGCCTTGACCAGCATTTAAGAGCAGGTAAGGTGGTTGTTGAAACTGGAGGTTCTGCACATGTCAGGGGGGGACCTGCGGGGGGGGGGGGGGCAGCTGGGTCCTCCTGAATATCAAATTCTCAAAAAATCCTCAACCATGGCTTCTTTTGACATGTGTTCTTTGAAAAAATCAGCATGTCTCTTTTCAACTCAAAAGTCTTTATCCCTGTTGACTCACCTTTACCATAAGATTTTCTCCTTTTCTCCTCCTGTAACTGCATTGTTGATGCCCAATCACTGCTTCTAGTAACAGTGAACTGTTACCTACCAAATACTTATGGTGCAGTAAAAAATATTTACCATGGGTAAAAAAAGTTACTGTAGGTAAAAAGTGATTTGTATTTACCATGTAGGTGAAAAATATTTACTGTAGGGAAAAAATATTTACTGTGGTAAAAAATATTTACTGTCGATAAAAAAGTGAAAACGGAGTATGATGTGCTGTGAGTCCACACGAACATCCTCGTGTAAATTTCACTAGAAATTCACACCTAGAATGGGCTATTCTGTAAGACATAGGTTGTAGGCATGCATAAGAGCTCGTTCCCACGTATCTTCTGTCCATGGCACTTTTTACTCTTTGGTGCTTGTGAAGTAGATTTTTCTTCTCTTTCGAGATCCCTTGGACTAGAGTATCCTCATCTCCCCAACAACTGATTGTGCCTTTATTACATCTTCAGAAGGGGTCCTAAAAACCATGCATCATATAGCCCTCCCCCTTAAGCTAGAGGTATTTGATGCCTCTAGCTGTAGGTTGTGCTACAATAGGGTTCTCTTGAATACTTACCCACCTGGTACCAATTGAATTTGCCATGTGACTGCTTTCTTGGCTGATGCACCCTGTTTAGTCCTTTCTGATGAATAATTGTATCCATCCATGACTAACAACTGGTCTCCTAGACCCTTGAAAGCCATACCCCATCCATTGTCAATATCCGCTTTCACTGGTAGCATTCTCTTTTTTTCTTCTCTTTTTTTCCTTTTTTTTTTTTTGAAATGACTATGTACATGATTGTTACCTTAGTTGGAGCTCAAATATGATGAGCTCTCCTCTGAACCATCCTTAGCATTGATTTCACCAGCATATGGCTGTGAAAGACGACATTGGTAGGCCTTCAATCGCCAACCATTTACCGGGGTCTCATGATGTACCTTACCATCTAGGTCACCTAGTTGGTAACTACCATTTGAGAACCTCTGTATCACTACAAAAGGGCCTTTCCACTTAAGCAAGAACTTACCATCCTTCCTGCGATCAAAGCGATTGCCGTATCTGAGCACTAAAGAACCTTCCTTGATACCTTTCTTGACAAGGTTGCGATTGAACTTCTTTCGTTTCTTCTCTGCATGGGCTGCATAGTACTTCACTGCTGACTCTCGATCTAGCCCTAACCTCTCCAAATCAATGATTCTTCCTTCCACCTGCTTCTCTTGACTATCCTCTTGATGTGCTTTTAGAACTCGGAGGCTCGCTAGCTCCACTTCTATAGGCAATAGTGCCTCTTGCCCGTAAACCAAGTGAAAAGGTGTATACCCCAAGGATGTTTTAAAGGATGTTCTGTAGGCCCAAAGTGCTGCATCTAGGTGTTTGTGGATGTAAATGCACTTGCTTAGTGATGATTTTACATATAAGACCATTTACCTTTTCCACAAGACCATTGCACTGAGGGTAGTATGGTGTAGAGTGCATGCGCTTGATTTTTAACTTGCTCACCAATTGCCCGACTAAATCAGCTCGAAATCCCGGTCCCCTATCCGAGAGAATCTCCAAAGGTGTGCCAAAACGGCAACAAAGGCAAAAAATGAAATCACTCACGTCCTTGGCTGTGATGCGCTTTGTGGGACGAGCTTCTGCCCATCTGGTCATGTACTCCACCCCCATAATGATGTATTCCTTCCTTGATTGAGTGCAAGGTAGTGGCCCTATTGCATCTATCCCCCATTTTTCAAATGGCCCATAGGTTTTGATTGGATGCTGATTTTCATGGGTAAGACGCCTTGGTCCATCTTTTTGGCAAACCTCACATGTGCGGCACCAATTTTGTACATCTCGATGGAGGCTTGGCCACGTGAACCCTGCTTGTAAAATCTTTCTGCTAGTAATCTCTTGTGCAAAGTGGCCACCACACACACCTTCATGACAACTAAACAAAATATCCTTTATCTCTTGGGATGCAGGAACTCTCCTTAAGACAGCATCTTTCCCTCTACAATACAAGTCCTCATTCACTAAGCTATAGCTGGTAGCCTTTTTTGCCAACCACCTACGTTCACTTTTACTCATACCAGAGGGTGATTCACAATGCTCAAGAAAGTAAAGTAAATCATGCAACTCCTCCTTTCCCTGGTATAAAGGACTTTTCACAAGGATAGCACCTACTATGAGAGTTTGTAGTTCTTCACCTGCTAAGGCATCTGCTTCTCGATTTTGATCTCTAGGTACAAAGTGCACTCGAACTTCTTTAAAACCCTTCAACAAGGCCTTTGCTTCCCTCATCTTAACAGACAATTTGTCATTTTTACAGGCCCATACACCAACCATTTGCTTAACAATCAACATGGAGTCACCAAAAACATTTAGCTTTGTGATGCCCTGAGAAAGACAACATTGCAACCCTAAAATAAGGGCACGTCTTCCTTTGGTCTTCATCTGCAATTCTGATTTGGAAGTAGCCTGAGTACCCATCACACACTGTGTACCTTTCATGACCAGCCACTTCATTTAGTATTTCATCTTGAAAAGGCAAAGGAAAATGGTCCCTTTTTGTGGCTGCGTTTAGAGGCTTGTAATCCACACATACCCTCCACTTCCCATTTTTCTTTGGTGCTACCACAACTGGAGACACCCACTCAGAATCTTCCACTGGGTAGATAAATCCTTCCTTGAGTAATCTTTTTACTTCTTTTAAGAGTGCATCTTGTTGCACTAGCCCTAATCTCCTTAGCCTTTGCACCACTGGTTTGGCACCTTCCTTTAATTGGATATGGTGTTGGGTTACTGTCACTCCTTTAATGTTCTCGTAATCAGTTATAAAGAGGCCAACATGCTTCTTTAGTACCTGCAAATAGGGTTCTCTCTCTTCTTCTAGTAGGTCCTTAGCTAGCATCTCCTCTAAGCCTGTGGCTTCTTCCTTGTTTAGAGAGTCTTGACCACCTTCTCCTTCTGGGTTTCGCAGTATTATACCCATGACTTCCAAAGAGCTAGCATCCTCCTCAGATGACTCATCCTCAGATGAAGAGCAGCTGCTTGTGCTCCATTCATCCATAGAAGTCTCCATCTCTAGGTCTTGTTGTCTACCCTGCTTCATGTCATACACAATTTTTTGTTGCTTGCCACCTACCTTATGATTTGGTCGCAACTCAAGGGAACCTGTCTCCCAATCTTGCCTAGCTTTCATAGCCATAAGCCAAGGTCTTCCAAGGATTAGCGGATAGCCCTTCCCCTTAGTTGGGATCACATAAGTATCAATTGAGATTGCCACACCAAAAGCTGAAACCTTCACTCCATTAACCTTTCCCACACAAGCCACCCTTACATTATTTGCCATCTTAGCTTGTAAGGAAGTTTGCTCGTTTACTTCCAAACCCAACCTGTGCATTAATTTCTCTGTCATAACACAAATCTCGGCTCCACCATCTACGTACACATTGGAGACTCGCTGACTCTTAATCTCTGCATCAATGACTGGCACGATATCCTTCATGCCTCTTGCACTAATAGACCCAACTGACTTTGCCTTAGCCCTCCTGGTGCTGACCATCTTCGACCAGGTTCTACGCATCTTTGGGGAAAGGTGGAGGAGTTGCTGCCATGAAATCTTTGGTCCTTGCTTACTCACATCTGCTACCAGGTCGTAAGGTATGGATCCTACCCCAAGTGGAAAGTCTTCTACTCCTATGTGCCTCCTTGACCTACTCTTCCTTTTCTTGTCTCCTATCACTTGGGAGGAACCCTCATTCCCTTTATCCGGCTCTGAAGCTTCCATTTCATCAGTTCTTTGTCTCCTAACTCTCTTTATTGGCATGGCAACAGCTTCCTCCATTTTTTCTTTTCCTTTATCCTTACCATTGTCAAGACTTATGACAGAGACAGCCCTGTCCTCCCCTCCCGATGGTAGTGGAGGGATCTCTGCTGGTGCTTGTGGTGGTGGAGGAGGGGGTCTCAATATTTGGATTGGTGGAGCCACATGTGCATTTTGTCCATTTAGTGGCCTAGCTCGAGGAGGAGTGACTTGCTGGCGAGGAGGCCGTCTTTGATTACCATTTCCTTGATAGCGTCGTGGATGGGGGCAATAATACATGCCGTGACCTACCTCTCCACAGTTGTAGCAAATGTACTCACGTGCTTGCCTTTGTTCTTCTTGTCTATTTCGTTCATTTCCTGGCTGGGGAGCCCTTACACCTTGAACCAGATTGATGGACAGGCTCTCTAGTTGATTGGTGATTTGTTGAAGTAATTCTTGTTGAGAGGACTCTTGGTTTGTTGCTCCTGTCCCTGCTACTACCCTTGCCGTAGGTTGAGCTAGCGGTGGAGGCTCCATTCCCCCTTGTAGTTGAGCTTGGAATTTTAACTTCCTATCCTTCTCCCTTGCATAAGTCATAGCTTTATCAAAGGTATCTGGGAATTTACCTTTTACCTTTTCTCGAAGGATGGGGTCAAGCCCTGCCAGGAAACAGTCCTTCTTTAGGCATTCTGGCGCCCTTTCTCCTTCACCTAGTGATGCACACCATTTCTCCCACAGGTTGGAAAACTTTCCTTCATAGCTTCTATAGTCATTGGGTGATGTTTGGCGTAGCTCTAAGAGCTGTCTCCATATCTCCTCTGGAGGCTCATGGCGGCGAAATTCTTCGATGAAGGCCATCTTTAAGGACTCCCAGTCTCTTCTTTCTTCAGGTGCCAAAGTTTGATACCATAATTTTGCACCTTCCCTCAAGACCAAAGGAAAGGCCCTTAACTTAGTAGCTTCGTCATCCCTTCCCGATACCAGAAAGGCCATTTCCAAATTATCCAAAAAGTTTGGAGCAACCTCCCCAGGCTTACCATAAAAATTAGGGAAGGCCATAAGTGAGAGAGTAAACAATTACACAAACAGCTCCAATTTATTTTAAAATAGAGTATGGTAATTACAATTTGGAGCTTTAGCACAACTTAGCTCAAAATAGGATGAAGATCTACACATCAAAGGAATGGTAATAGTCTAGTAAGGGTAGAATGACAGGATGAGGAGAGCGCAAGATTTCCCCAAGTCTCTCGACTCCAAACAACAGGGCTATTCTTTGCTGATAAAAGATTTTTCTATCAATACAAATATTCACACGGATATGACGCACAAAATGGAAAGGAAACATGCGGGGATCATCATTCTCATTATTGGAATCCATACTTACACACAAGAGCCTAGCTTAGTTGCACCACCTTGGGACCAATGAGCCTGATCAGCCACAGAAGGTCAGCACCTCGGATCACTTCGACTCTTCCTGATGCATCTGTGAAGACGTAAGGTGTGATGGCAACACTTTGTACAATGCTGAGCCTTTTAGCAAGCAACAATTGGATGCTATTACCATAATCATCATGACGAATGCAAGTGACACCATTAATGTGCAGCACATCATCAACTAAGATAGTTTCCTTAGATTGAGATAACTTCTTGAAAATTAGCAGCAAAGGTAGGGCAGGGAGGCTTTTCACCCGGTCTCCAAATCACTTTGGACAATATCCAAAGTGATCTTCACGCGGACAGGAGGTTGGCTTGGGATTGGTGGTGTCTGGATTCACAAAGTGCACTGGGAGCACTCGCAGACGGGCGGCAATATTGTAGGCAAGCCTTCGCCTCTTTGCTTCAGGAGGATTTAGGGGTGAGAGTCGTGGTTGCAAGTTGGAGGTTGAAGTTGGTTGCTCACTAGCCTTTTTCTTGCCTGTAGTGGTCATGTAATCCCTTATTAATGAGATTAAGCCAAATGTTACCTTACGCTTGAGCACGTGCTGCGGCCTTGGGCCACTTAGGTATAGAGGTGATCTTCCTCCTCTTAGTCGGCTCCTCAGGAAAGAGAGGTCTGGTGATGCTTTCTCTTCCCTTAATGTGTGTCACAGTACCTTCGTGTATGTTCATGTAGAATATTTCAAGCTCGTGTGCGTTGGAGGTTTCTGGAGCACTCATAGGTTGAGAGGAGAGGTATATCAAGCTCTTCTTCTCACTCTCCTTCGTTGGCGACGATCACGAACAAGGCATGTAGAAGAACTTACTTCTTGAATTTCAATGACACTGCAACCTGGAAACAAGACCTCGATGAAAGCTTTTAAGGCCTCTAAAGCCTCCTCCTCTTCTGTTCTCCAATTTGCAAACTCCTCACGCCATTCGTCCATGTTGTAGATTGCACATCTTCATTGCTTGTGGACTGAAGGTCTGTGTAGCCCTCCTCCGTGGGGGCACCAAAATGATAGCGGGAAAAAGAGCAGTACAATCAGGTGGCCTCTGTACTCGTGCACACTCCACAAACCACGCCTCATGCAAACAAGCAAAGAACAAAACAAAGGGGGCACCACCCTAAATTAAGAGGTTTAGGGACCTCACACATAGTGCACATAGGCAAGTGAGACTTCTGGCATTATGATGGCATCAAAACATATGGCAAAACACATAGAAAGGAAGCTTAGGGACCTTATGTAGCATATATATACACAAGACATCAGCTTAACAATACAACGGCATCTGATCATACATAACAAGGATATAGAGAAGCAAGCCAAGGATGGCATAATCCCTTGTCAAAAACAATCAACCCAGCAAGTAGGTATGATCCTACTAGCAACACCTCAATACCTTAGAGAATGATGGCGAGGATGGTGGCCATGGAGCATGAGAGAAGACTCCTTATTTAGGTTTTAGGGCTAGTAATGTAGCATACTAGAGGGAGAGAGAGAGAGAGGGAGAGAGAGTAGAGCTCCGTCCATAGCTCCTCGTTGTGAGCAATGTCGTCATAGCTTCATTGCTTGGTGAAGTGGGTGAAGTGTTGGTTTTGAGTGAGAGAAGGCCTCCTTATATAGGTTTCTGAGAGGGTTTAGGATTAGGGATAAACATGCTTAAATCCGCTGATTGGGGTTACTTTTTGCTTAGGGTGGTCAACAGATTGAGGTCACCTGATATGTCACCATCAAGATATTCTCTAGAGTGATGTGAGAGGGGAGGGTAAATGATGATTTTTCTGATTGTGACACATGGGGATAAGGCCTTGACCAGCATTTAAGAGCAGGTAAGGTGGTTGTTGAAACTGGAGGTTCTGCACATGTCAGGGGGGGACCTGCGGGGGGGGGGGGGGCAGCTGGGTCCTCCTGAATATCAAATTCTCAAAAAATCCTCAACCATGGCTTCTTTTGACATGTGTTCTTTGAAAAAATCAGCATGTCTCTTTTCAACTCAAAAGTCTTTATCCCTGTTGACTCACCTTTACCATAAGATTTTCTCCTTTTCTCCTCCTGTAACTGCATTGTTGATGCCCAATCACTGCTTCTAGTAACAGTGAACTGTTACCTACCAAATACTTATGGTGCAGTAAAAAATATTTACCATGGGTAAAAAAAGTTACTGTAGGTAAAAAGTGATTTGTATTTACCATGTAGGTGAAAAATATTTACTGTAGGGAAAAAATATTTACTGTCGGTAAAAAAGTGAAAACGGAGTATGCTGTGCTGTGAGTCCACACGAACATCCTCGTGTAAATTTCACTAGAAATTCACACCTAGAATGGGCTATTCTGTAAGACATAGGTTGTAGGCATGCATAAGAGCTCGTTCCCACGTATCTTCTGTCCATGGCACTTTTTACTCTTTGGTGCTTGTGAAGTAGATTTTTCTTCTCTTTCGAGATCCCTTGGACTAGAGTATCCTCATCTCCCCAACAACTGACTGTGCCTTTATTGCATCTTTAGAAGGGGTCCTAAAAACCATGCATCAGAACCGAATGAGCCTTACGTAACAAAACCTGAATCACAAATGTACACAGACGAAGCCTATCAACTGTGGGGAAATAGCAAGGGTATGGCACCACCAAGGTATGTAGCACAACCTTCAAGAGATCAATATTTGGTGGACGAAAGCTCATTGCGAACCAGAATTAAAAATCCAGAGGATATCCTAATAGGCCAGGACAACCTATGGGACCACCTCCTCAAAATCAACCACCAATTGGACAGTGCTATAACTGTGGAAGTACAGATCATTGGGAGCGTAATTGCCCTTTCAAAGGCAAAAGAGTGAAAATTTTTGGGTTTTGTGACGGATGTGGTGTGAATCACATATTTCCAGATTGCCCAAGGAATCCAGACAACAAGGGAAAAGCGACTATAAATATTGTGGGGGTGTTACCAAGTGCAAGCAGCGGATCAGAAACCGATCACATGATCCAAATCAATGAGATAACCATAGCCCAAGCCAAGGACTTAGAGAAAAACAAGCCATTGGAGGAAAAGGTCGAGTTGCCAATACCCACAGAAAATGAGAGTTTATCCAACGAAAATCCTGGAAGGCGAAACAAAACAGGATGAAAACAAGAAGGTTGAAAACCCAAATTGCCATGCAAAACAAATTACATGAAACGAAAGAGAAACTGAAACAAGAGAGAGATAGTAAAACTGCTGATGATAACAACAAACCGAGGAAAGCGTCCTCAAGAGGATCAGTCTTGGTTGAGAAAGTGATAGAGCCTTTAGATGCTCTATTACAAGCATACGAAGCAAGGCTAAAAACAAACCAAACCTTAGAGAAGAGATGGTTAACTTATCCTCAACCAGAAGTGGAAACTAAGCGTTTGGAAATGTGTAAACACCTCATTGAAACAGCCCAGGCATTGATGGAACCTAAGGTGGTTAGAACCCCAGAACAAAAAGTGCTGATTCACAAAGAGAGAGAAAAACTAAAAATCGATGAACCAGAACAAGTAAACGGACCCAAGCCAGAAACGATATTGTCATTGGATCACTGAGTGGTGCCGAACACCACGGATGACGCTAAGTCAATGACTATAATGCCAATTCCAGAAGTTGAAGAACCATGGCCAAAACACTTATGGGAAACCATTAGAAATAGAAAGAACGGAAGCGTGACGTTACAGTCTGCTCCAATTCCTGAGATTAACTTGGACAACGGATTTTATCCAAGAGATATATAATCGTTGTATGGGGATGCGAGAACGGAGGTTTTGATGGAAAGCAAAGCTCAATCCTTGAAAACCCTACCTTCATTTATAGGTGAACATGAGGCACAATCGGAGATAAGGTTAGTTCCATCCCAGATGAGAACTATTCCACAAATGATTGACTCAAAAAGTCTTCAAGAGATGTTGTCGACACCTATAACATGCACAATCACACTGTCAGAACTCTTGAGAGTCATACCACACTTATGGGAAGACGTGGGGAAACATTTGGAGCACAAAGGAGTAAAGATTCCTCTTCAGACAAACCCTACGGGAGAAGAAAACAAACGGGAAGGTCAACCCAAAGCCCAACCAGTGCCCATAAACAAGGTCGGAGATTACTGTGAAGGCGAGGAAGGTAATACAACCTTACCTGTTGAATATCAGGATATAAAAACGATAGCTATCCTAAACAGTGGAGCAGGAGTGGCAATTGCTACAAAGCAAATCTGGGAGAAATGGGGCCGTCCGGCTCTCAGAAAGACGAGAATGAAACAGCAACTTGCAGATGGGTATGTAGAGAGGCCATTGGGAATCCTGGACCAAATAGTTATAACTTCGTGTGGAATTAACAATGAGCACACCTTTGCTGTGGTGGATTTTGGAAAAACGAACAACTTTGACATTATTTTGGAGCGACCTTTTATGCGTCAACTCAAAATGATACAAGATTGGGGGTACGACCAAATTTATCTAAGGCACAAAGATCTAATAATGAAAATCAACATGAAAGATCACAGCTATAGAGATGTTGCAAAAACACCAGTGCAAGAATTTAATTCAACCACAGTAAATGAAAAAGAAATACCTGCATGGATGCAAACGAAAGCACATGTCTGGATGTGTAGAGCATTTGATTGTGGAGACATAATCAAAGAGGAATGCGTATTGGAAAGATCCATAGAAGGCGAGGCTTATCTCCCTGAACCTTTCCCTGAACATTTATTTGAGCCATTTGGGTGGACTCAAATATTGTCAACCTTGGACGTATGTGTGAACAAATGCACGCCTACAAAATTTTGTGATGATGAAGGATACGACCTAGTAACGTTGCAAATGGCTAGCGTCATCCTTGAGTCAGGATCGGAGAGCGAGGAACAAGAAGAACCACCACGTGAGTCTGAGTGTAAAAGAATAATTGATGAGATATCTGTAGTGAATGATAGGAATCGAGCAAAGGAGGAATTCTCGAATTCACTAAGCGGTGACCTTCCATCACTGGATGATGAAATCCAAATGATAGAGGCTGATGATGAAAGATCAAGTGGATCAGAGACAAATAGGAAATACAGGTCGAGAAAGGTTAGGTTTTATGAGTTTCCTAACCAAAAACCTAGTCGACAAGAGCGGTATAAATCAAAGAGAGCAAGAAAATCAGGAGCGAATAAGCATAATCTGGTGCCTCTTGTCAATGACAGAACGGGATATCTAAAGCTTGTCAAAGCTGATGATTGTGTCAAAGACAAGGTCACTCGCCGGTTTATCAAAACTAAACCATGGAAAAACAACAAGAAGAACACGCACGAAAAGCGAATGACTAAATCGCATAAAGGGGGGAAAACAGGGTCTAGAATGACCAAAACAGAGAGGAAAACGGAGTACAATAAGCTCAAGCGAACCCTAAGAGACATATGGACGACTGAATTGGAAACAAATGAGGACACGAATTCTGACAAGATGGATGCACAGTCCCATTATAAGAAGTATACCATACAAGATAGGAAAATCATAGTGCAACAACCAATGAGGAAATTGAAGGAACCGGGTACATCGTACGACGGTCCTGAGAGAGTCAAACGAATAGATCTAGCGGAGCCGGGAGAAGATCCAAAACCTGCATATATTTCCACGGATCTTACTGAAGACGAGGAAAAGCTTTTGGTAGCTACTCTTAAACAGTATAGAGATGTGTTTACATGGTCATACAAAGATCTTAAAGAGGTGGATCCAAGTATCTGTCAACACACAATACCCCTTAAGAATGACGCCAAACCTAGTAGACAACGTCCCTATACTTACAATGAGACGTTTGCAAAAAAGATCAAGGAGGAGATAGATGAACTTAAGGAGGCAGAGTGTAAGGTCTTTGACCCCAACCAAAAAGAGCACCCTTGTACCATGAAATGATCTAATGGAAAAAAGTTACTATTTTTAGCAGTTTTCCGAATTCTGTCAGTGCCATGATGTTTAGAATGTTATAAAGCTTCTAAATGTGAATTAAAATAATTTTTGTGAAAATTTTCTAAATATAGTAAGTTTTTGGTCACCCGAACCGTCTAGTTTTGACCGTCTCGAAAATCTGCACCCGTACCCCGAATTTGAAAAAAATACATTTTCGAACCCCGAGGGGCTGCTAAATATGGTAGGTACTCGGTCCAGTACGCCTTAGTTAGAGCTCAGTATAGCAATTTACGGCATCAAAATCCGACTCGTATGGCCCGTTTTAGCCTAAAACCAATTTTTCATAAAATTGTCCGGGGAGGCACCGGGGGCCCGGGGCTGTGTGGGAACAGGTTTCAAGCCACTCCATACCAGCTTTAGCAGCTAGGGGGCGCCCTCTTGCCTTGTGGGAGTCTTTGGGAAGTTTACAAGCTTGCAAATAAGTGTGAGAACCAGTTAACTAAACCAACTGGACACTTGGTGGGTAGGCAACTAGACTTGCCATGCAAGGACTGAGTGCTCACTCAGATGCTTATAGCAACACAAATCGATTTTCAGCTTGAGGAGGCCTATTTAAAGACATGCACACACACACACACACACACACACACACACACACACTCATGCTCACACACACACACCCATTACACACTCATACACACCTACACACACTGGGGAGGTGCTGCCGGTACACACACAGTTTTTGA
The DNA here is from genome assembly GCF_014529385.1 of Adiantum capillus-veneris. NCBI lineage: Eukaryota > Viridiplantae > Streptophyta > Polypodiopsida > Polypodiales > Pteridaceae > Adiantum > Adiantum capillus-veneris. The sequence goes on along the minus strand of NC_140954.1, from coordinate 96,089,212 downwards.
AGGAGAAGCAAGGAGGGAGGTGTTGCCGAAATTCTCATCTTGAGGATTCATTGGATCAGAAAAATCAGAGGATTCTCAGCCCCTAATCACGGTAATCATGGTTTAATTACTGCTTTTCTTAACTCTCATCTTTATTCTCCAAATTCCTTAGCTACTATGCTTAATCCTGGCTATAATTCCCTATAGTTGCTCTCTAAATCTCCATAGCTATACTCCATTACATAATCATCATTCAATTAGCTAAATTATGCAGCCATTCATCATCCTTAACCAATGATTAATGCATGATTAGGAAAGATTCTCTCTCTAGGCAGCATAGTTAATAAATTGTCAGTCAGTAATAGTGTAGATTTGATGAAATTCATTCTTTTACCACTCAATAGTGTTGTAATTAAATTAGACTCAATTTTTTCCCACATTAAAATGTGATTAAGGCTGAAAATTAATCCGTCATTAGGCCATTAAGAAGAGAATTTTATGTCACACATGCCTGCGGCAATTCTGCATCTTCATATTGCTCTAGGAAAATGAATGAGCTTGCTTACTTCATCTCTTTCGTGAATCAATTAGTAAAATTCTGAATTTCTTAATCATCTAAGCCAAGTAATTAACCTTAGAGCCATTTCCCATAGGGTAAGTAAGGAATTACCCATAAAATTGCTAGGTCTCAAAGGAAAAATCTAATCTCTTGCCTAAGGAGGATTCTTTAATAATTCTAATCTGCCATTTGGTTGTTATGATGCTCTCGGACTTTAGCTCTTTTCTTCAAGTTTATCATTTAAAGTAGTGAGTAAAATGGCCCCGGTTAAGAGAACTCGCTTCAGTGGTGCCCACGACCATGAGGCGGGAACGAGCAATACAAATGGAAAAGGAAAAGCTCCCATGGTCGAACAAGAACCGGCCATCTGACGAGCCAATGATGAAGAAATGGAAGAGGTAGATCAAAGTTTTATTCAAGTTGTTTAATTTAACATTGCATACGTTTAGCTAGGAATGAACATATCCCCAAATATGTTGGAGAAATCCGACGGAAACCTCGGCAATTGAATTCATTTGTATATTAAAGTCTAAAATAGGAAAGAAATGATTGACGAATATACTGTTTGCAATAGGAAAGAATGTCTGCTAGGAAAAATTTAGCTCGGCATGTTCATTCTATTTCCAATGTTGAATTAGTCATGAACCCCCTCCTGATCACAGGGGGCAGAGTTCCTGGTTAAGGGCTCTTGAATCCACGACTGCTGGTTAAGCGGTGGATACCCACAACTGCTAGTTAAGCGGTGGGAACCCACGTCTGCTGGTTAAGCGGTGGTAATTTCCATGTCGTTCTTTCTATGTGGTGGACATACCTAGTTGTATGGGCAACTAGGCGACAACGGGAGGAGTAAACTCTCGCTGGAGGGGGGATGTTGTACCTCTAGAACATTGGAATTTTAATGAATAAGTTTGAGTAGAATTTTTACTAGAACTCTCTCTTGGTGCTGTCCCCATAGTGCTTATTTCGATATTAGTAATACTCATTGACCCTAGAGTGGTGAAATCTCGAGAGTACGTGCCTCTGAAACATGGGGAAAAAGGTACTCGGGGTTTCTCTCCTCTTGGAAGGTGGGTCTTAGGATCGCTAGATAGTTTAAGTACGCTTCCCCTGCAAGGTGGAGCTAGATCTCTTTGCTAGTAGGCTCGAACTCGACTCACCTTGTGATGAGAGATCGTTCGCTAGTTGAACCCTGAACCACTTTTTTTGCTTCCGCAATAGATCTAGTGGCCACCAGGTTCACCATCAGATCCGACGTTTGATACGACGGGGTGGCGACCTCACACTTGGTATCAGAGCTACAGGTTTACGAATTGGAAAATGATGTTGTTTGAAATTTTAAAAAACTAAGGGATTGTAGGATAGCTCGTACTCAAAGCTTGAGCATGATGTTTCCCAGGATAATGACATTGGATTTGTCTAGTGGATTGTCTCCTGAGTGATGTTAAAGAGTTTTACTTGTTGAGCTTGTTGGGATTTAGTGGGTTCCACATGATGTTTTTTTGAGAAGTCGTTGGTGCGACTAGTGCTGCGGGCAGGTAGCCTGTTGATGCACATAAAGTTATAAGTATGGATCAAAGCTCTCGAGTAAAGTTTTTACCATTATTTATCGGAAAATTTTGGATGTATTCAATGGAATTTAAATGGTGGAATGGTTAAAATCCTTTGTGATAGGTTGTACAGATTAAGTAGGCTGGTTAAGCCCAAAAAGTTAAATTTCTTCTTGAGTATGGAAAAGCCTAGGTTCATTTGAGAAGAGTGCTATAGTAATGAGTTTTATACCATTGGATAGGTACCGTCTATTGCGCTATATACCGCCGTTCAAGAGAAAAAGCTTCTCCTTAAGCAAGCTCAGCCTCCAACCTTTAAAGGCGAAGGGGCAAATGTGGAAAGAGATGCAGAAGTATGGATGGAGGCTATGGATGACTATTTCGAAGCTGCGAGAACTCAACCCGAGAACCAAACCATGCTTGCAATGTTCCGCTTGTCTGGTGATGCCAAGATCTGGTGGAAACAACATTGCAGGGACTTGGAAATCAAGGGATCTTCCCAGTCATGGGAGCGATATTTACCACCCGCCTATAAAACCTTGAAGATGAACGAGTTCTCTTCCCTTCGACAGCTGACTTCATCTATCGAAGAATATTATTCAAAGTTTGTCACTCTTCGGAGATATGCTCCTAAGATGACATTGGAACAACAGGTAGCACGGTTCTGCCAAGGACTCATCGACCCCCTGAACAACCGACTAGAAGTTCTCAGGCCAGCAACTCTGCAAGATGCCTTGCTAAGGGCCGAACCATTAGCTAAAGAGATTCAGAGGACTACCCAAGATAGTGAATACTATTTATCAAAGAGGGCTAGGACAGACAAATGGAGTAACAAACCAATCAACCCTGCATACGACCATCGTCCGGTAGTAGCTACTACGGCAGCTACCGAGTTTCCTAATATAAGATGCTTTGAGTGCCAGGAGTATGGACATTACAAAAGTCGATGTCCAAAAAGGATTTCCCAAACATCTGGTGCTAATAATGTACCTCTGAACGTCAATGGGCAAGGTCAACCGAACGGAAGAGGAGGCCGAGGAAGAGGATACATAGGATAAGGAAGCGGAGCTTTCGCTAATGCCGCATTGAGACAACCAACTGTGGGCGATGAAGCTGATGAGAGAGCAGCAATATATGATGCAATTGCTAATCCTAGTAAGCAATAAATCAAGCACCAGAATCTCATCAAAGTTCAGCAGAATAAGACGCATAAAGCTAAAGACTATTCAAATATCAAAGAATGTCTTTACTTTAGACAAACGATATATGTACCTAAGTGGTTAGCATAGAGTTTATCCAGATGTATTCTTGAGATGAGGACATCTCAAATTTTTCACGTTGGGGAGGTTGTAAGGTCTCTGACCCCAACCAAAAAGAGCACCCTTGTACCATGAAATGATCATAATGGAAAAAAGTTACTATTTTTAGCAGTTTTCCGAATTCTGTCAGTGCCATGATGTTTAGAATGTTATAAAGCTTCTAAATGTGAATTAAAATAATTTTTGTGAAAATTTTCTAAATATAGTAAGTTTTTGGTCACCCGAACCGTCTAGTTTTGACCGTCTCGAAAATCTGCACCCGTACCCCGAATTTGAAAAAATGCATTTTTGAACCTCGAGGGGCTGCTAAATATGGCAGGTACTCGGTCCAGTACGCCTTAGTTAGAGCTCAGTATAGCAATTTACGGCATCAAAATCCGACTCGTATGGCCCGTTTGAGCCTAAAACCAATTTTTCATAAAATTGTCCGGGGAGGCACCGGGGGCCCGGGGCTGTGTGGGAACAGGTTCTAGGCCGCTCCATACCAGCTTTAGCAGCTAGGGGGCGCCCTCTTGCCTTGTGGGAGTCTTTGGGAAGTTTCCAAGCTTGCAACTAAGTGTGAGAACCAGTTAACTAAATCAACTGGACACTTGGTGGGTAGGCAACTAGACTTGCCATGCAAGGACTGAGTGCTCACTCAGATGCTTATAGCAGCACAAATCGATTTTCAGCTTGAGGAGGCCTATTTAAAGGCATGCACACACACACACACACACACACACACACACACACACACACACACACACACACACACTCATGCTCACACACACACACACACCCATTACACACTCATACACACCTACACACACTGGGAGGTGTTGCCGGTACACACACAGTTTTTGAAGGAGAAGCAAGGAGGGAGGTGTTGCCGAAATTCTCATCTTGAGGATTCATTGGATCAGAAAAATCAGAGGATTCTCAGCCCCTAATCACGGTAATCATGGTTTAATTACTGCTCTTCTTAACTCTCATCTTTATTCTCCAAATTCCTTAGCTACTATGCTTAATCCTGGCTATAATTCCCTATAGTTGCTCTCTAAATCTCCATAGCTATACTCCATTACATAATCATCATTCAATTAGCTAAATTATGTAGCCATTCATCATCCTTAACCAAGGATTAATGCATGATTAGGAAAGATTCTCTCTAGGCAGCATAGTTAATAAATTGTCAGTCAGTAATAGTGTAGATTTGATGAAATTCATTCTTTTACCACTCAATAGTGTTGTAATTAAATTAGACTCAATCTTCTCCCACATTAAAATGTGATTAAGGCTGAAAATTAATCCGTCATTAGGCCATTAAGAAGAGAATTTTATGTCACACATGCCTGCGGCAATTCTGCATCTTCATATTGCTCTAGGAAAATGAATGATCTTGCTTACTTCATCTCTTTCGTGAATCAATTAGTAAAATTCTGAATTTCTTAATCATCTAAGCCAAGTAATTAACCTTAGAGCCATTTCCCATAGGGTAAGTAAGGAATTACCCATAAAATTGCTAGGTCTCAAAGGAAAAATCTAATCTCTTGCCTAAGGAGGATTCTTTAATAATTCTAATCTGCCATTTGGTTGTTATGATGCTCTCGGATTTTAGCTATTTTCTTCAAGTTTATCATTTAAAGTAGTGAGTAAAATGGCCCCGGTTAAGAGAACTCGCTTCGGTGGTGCCCAGGACCACGAGGCGGGAACGAGCAATACAAATGGAAAAGGAAAAGCTCCCATGGTCGAACAAGCACCGGCCATCTCACGAGCCAATTACGAAGAAATGGAAGAGGTAGATCACAGTTTTATTCAAGTTGTTTAATTTAACATTGCATACGTTTAGCTAGGAATGAACATATCCCCAAACATGTTGGAGAAATCCGATGGAAACCTCGGCAATTGAATTTATTTGTATATTAAAGTCTAAAATAGGAAAGAAATGATTGACGGATATACTATTTGCAATAGGAATGAATGTTTACTAGGGAAATTTTAGCTCGGCATGTTCATTCTATTTCCAATGTTGAATTAGTCATGAACCCCCTCCTGATCACAGGGGGCAGAGTTCCTGGTTAAGGGCTCTTGAATCCACGACTGCTGGTTAAGCGGTGGATACCCACGACTGCTGGTTAAGCGGTGGGAACCCACGTCTGCTGGTTAAACGGTGGGAATGTCCATGTCGTGCTTTCTATGCGGTGGACATACCTAGTTGTATGGGCAAGTAGGCGACAACGGGAGGAGTAAACTCTCACTGGAGGGGGGATGTTGTACCTCCAGAACATTGGAATTTTAATGAATAAGTTTGAGTAGAATATTTACTAGAACTCTCTCTTGGTGCCACTGTGCAATACTGATTGAAGGGTTGTCTTAACGAACTTGTGAATCGGAATTTAACCAAGGAAATTTTATGTTGAACAATCACTGTGGTAGTAATTAGGGCACACAAGGAAGTGTGAGTGTGGGGGTGGAAAGTGGGGGCTGGCTCAGGTTGCCAATGCCTATGAGACGGGTGGTCCCGATTGTTCGGGAACTCTCTGTCCCAATAGTGCTTATTTCGATATTAGTAATACTCATTGACCCTAGAGTGGTGAAATCTCGAGAGTACGTGCCTCTGAAACATGGGGAAAAAGGCACTCGGGGTTTCTCTCCTCTTGGAATGTGGGTCTTAGGATCGCTAGATAGTTTAAGTACGCTTCCCCTGCGAGGTGGAGCTAGATCTCTTTGCTAGTAGGCTCGAACTCAACTCACCTTGTGATGAGAGATCGTCCGCTAGCTGAACCCTGAACCACTTTGTTTGCTTCCGCAATAGATCTAGTGGCCACCAGGTTCACCATCAGATCCGTCGTTTGATACGACGGGGTGGGGACCTCACACAGAGTTTATATACAAAATTGAGCACACCGATTGGGTTTCACCGATTGTGGTGGCCCCGAAGAAAAATGGAAAGTTAAGAGTGTGCGTCAATCTCAAGAAAGTAAACGCTGCTAGAATTCGGGACAACTATCCCCTACCCATTACTGATCATGTAATAGAAAGAGTGGCAGGTAAAGAGGCTTATAGTTTCTTAGATGGCTTTTCGGGTTTCAACCAACTCGCAATCAGCCATAGGATCAGCACAAAACGGCTTTTGCAACTGAATGGGGTATTTTTGCATTTCGAGTAATGGCTTTTGGCTTAACAAATGCACCAACCACATTTCAAAGGCTGATGGATCATGATTTTAAAGAATATTTAAGACAGTTCCTAGAAATTTACATGGATGACTTGTGCGTTCACTCTCTTGTAAGATTGGAGCACATAGAGCACTTGACCAAGGTGTTCGAAAAATGCAGATTGTATCGGATTTGCCTGAATCGAGAGAAATGTGTCTTCATGGTAAGACATGGCAAAATATTATGACATATTGTGTCCAAAAATGGTATTTCGACAGACATGGAGAAGATCAGCGTCATTTGTTGATCTACTACGACCAGTAAAGATAAAGGAGGTACAGGTATTTATGGGCCATTGTGGATATTATCGCAGATTTATCTACTCATACGCTGTAATTGCAAAACCACTTTACGTGCTGATAACTAAATTTGAGTGGACACATGAGTGCAAGAAAGCTTTTCAAACTTTAAAGCAAAGGTTGATTTCCGCTCCAATTTTGAAGGCTCCGGATTGGGAAAAGATATTCCACATCCACGTAGATGCATCAGCATATGCTATAGGATGCATACTTGCACAACCTGGAGAGAACAACATGGATTTTCCAATCAGTTACTCCAGTAGACAACTGAACAATGCAGAGAACAATTACACAACAAAGGGAGGATTTGGGTATGATCTATGCGGTGAAAAAGTTTAGACACTACTTACTTTCCAATAAATTTGTATTCTTCGTTGATCACCAAGCACTGCTGTACTTAGTAAACAAACCTTGCAGTACAGGGAGGATTGTTCGATGGTTCATCATTTTGCTTGAGTTTGACTTCACGGTAGTAGTCAAAAAAGGAACTACACACCAAAGAGAGGATCATTTATCTAGAATGATGCATGGAGAAAACCCGGTAGGAGTTGATGATGATTTTCCAGATGCATATCTTTTCAACATAGAAATGGTTCCAAGATGGAGTGAGGATGTAATTCCTTTGTTGACTATCGGGTCATTGAATGTGACAAGACAACCATCTACCATTGCAGCATCTAGATCATTGGTAATGTTGGCGGGAAGGCTATACAAAGAGGGATCGGATCAAATCCTTAGGCTTTGTGTTGAATCGAGTGAACGGGAATTGTATCTAAGCCAAGGTCATGTACAAACAACGGGGATTCACAATGGATATGCACAGACGTATCAAAGATTGATGAGAATGGATGTGTATTGGCCGAAAATGCAACATAGTGTTCATATGCATATCAAATCATGCGTTAGATGCACACTTCAAAAGCCAATAGAGCACGCGACTCTATTCAAATTATCTGTAGCACCCCGATGGAGTAACTACATTGTTGAATACCTCACCACCAGGATACTACCTGAAGGGATGAGTACATCACGTATCAAAACGATCACGAAAGAGACAGAAAACTATGTAATGATTGAGGACAATCTTTACAAGAGGGGAAAAGACAATCAATTGAGAATGTGTGCGAATGAAGAGGAATACATTCCTATCTTAGAGCAAGCAAACAGCGGACAAGCTGGTGGACATTTCTCAGCTGACAAAACGGCCAAAGAAATTCTTATTGCAGGCATATGGTGGACTACACTATTCATGGACGCTAAAGAGTTTGTGAAACGATGTGACGATTGCTAGAAGACAAAAATTCCTAGAGCACGAGATGATATGCCCTTGAGGCCAATGATGGGGGCAAGAGCGTTTGCGAAATGGGGAATAGATTTTGTAGGACTAATTGCGCCTCTTGGATATAAAACATGCGCTCAATACATTATTGTGGCAACAGATTATCTAACAAAATGGGTGGAAGCAAAAGCAAAAACCAGAAATGATGCAAAAACGATAGCACAATTTTTGTATGAGAACATTTTCACCAGATATGGCTTACCAATAGAGATAGTGAGCGATAGAGGAACTCACTTCATCAATGAAGTGATCGAATTCCTATTGGATGAATTCATGGTAATTCACGGGAAGTCAGCTCCCTACCACCCACAAGCTAATGGCCATGGAGAAAGTACAAACAAGATTTTGGTGACAATTCTCACCAAAATTGTTAGCGAATCGAGAGCTGACTGGAATCAATGACTGGGATCAAAAGCTGCATTCAGCTTTATGGGCATATAGAGTAGCTTACAAAACATCAATCAGAACGACTCCGTTCAACATGGTTTATGGAATTCAAGCAATTTTGCCACTTAAATTTCTTATCCCCACGCTTTGGGTCGCTAAAGAATTAGAATGGATGGGCCATGAATTATCCAATCAGGTAGATATCCTGAAAAAACTGGATGAAACTAGATTGAGAGCCGTTGCATCAATCTACGCACAAAAACAAAAAAATAAATCATTCTTTGATCAACTTGTTATCAACAAGGAATTTGCTACGGGGGATTACGTCTTAATGTATACCCTGAAACAACATTCTCGGAAACTCAAAAAGCGAGGCAATGGACCCTATGTGATTCATGACATATCATCTAGCGGTGCCATTAAACTTGCGACATTAGAGGGAGAGGAAATGCCTAACTGGATTAGTGGTTGCAGACAGAAGAAGTACAACCTACCACTAACCTCAGAAATGATTGCCAAAATACACACTGCGAAGGAAACAAAGCAAATGAGACGAAAGCTCAAGCGCAGGAGGAGGCCAAAATCAGGATTTTAAAACGCAAACAAAACTTACAACAACAAAGACTTCCTCAACCAGCAGATATGGCTCAAATTCCCCTTTCTATAATTCACACTGATGAGCAATGGAAAACAGGAATCGATGTTTGCATCAATGTCAGACTTCCGCATGGTAGATATCAACGGGCATTGATTGACATAGGAGCAAGAGTCAATGTGGTTAACTTCTCCACTTACAAGATGCTTACAGATGAACCCGTAGTGCAATCCACATGTGATTTACAAGCTACAAACGGAGCAACAATGCCAACATTGGGGATAGTAAACTTACCAATCAATATTCATAGAAATAGTTGTCCTCATCAATTTTTCGTAATGAAAGACGGAGAAATCAGAGAATCGCTATGTTTGGGAGTTTCATGGATGAGAACGTACAATGCAATCACACTGAATGGTCATAACATGCGTTGATGTACACACACGACTCTAACACGTACATGACTCCATTCGCCAAAACAAATCACTCGTGGCTGAGTATCCCCATCAACAAAAAGCAACCAGCTCATCAGCCAAAAACACCAAAAAAGGCTATTCGGAAAGTATGGATAAAGAAAAGAATTATGCCGAACAAACCGGACCAGATATGGCTACCCAAGGACAAACTCCAGATGAAAGCAGCACCATATCAAAGACCTTCAAGAGTTACTCCAGAGTCGAAATGGCAACCAAAACTGGAGAAAACCAAAGATTCGGCGACAAGCTCGAAAGGAAACCCAAAACTCAAAACAGGAAGCCTGAACCTCGAAAATGGTGTGCTGGAAACCTATGAAAATTCAAGAAACTCAAGTCGAATCTGTAAAGATGCAACAATCCACATACAAATGGGTTCCAAAATTCATTGCCATCACAACACCAACAATCAGGGAAAGAGCAATTCGACTGCAAGCTCTTCTGTTCCATGCACAGCTACCCTCGCCATCGAAAGCCACTGAAAACTACATTCAGTCCCCGCATCTCACACAACACCTTGTTACCCCACGCATTGTCTCAAACATGAGTTTAGGGCCACATTACACGGCCATGCATAGACACAAATTTCAAAACCCATGCACATGCACCCAACCTTCATCCGAGACGAGTGAGTCAAGGAAGGGGGGAGTAATTGATGAATCTAGCAGTAGTCAGGACCATTAAGGGGTCCAATGTGTATATATGTACATAATGTGTGTGTTTTTTCATTATTTTAGAGTTTAATTTCGAACATATTTGATCGAAATGTTCATTTTTAGCGTTTTTATCATCCGACAAGCATAATAATGAGCTGTAATGACAAAATCCGGAGCATTGGGATGCTTCTAGTGAAAATATATGCTTAGGGATGAGTATAATAATTTTGGCTAATTTTTGCCAGTTAATAAGTATTTTCAATTTATTTTGTTTCATTTTCGTTAATAAAACATTAAAAATTAAAAAATATCGCTCACAAGTGTCGGAATCAAGTTCTGGAAGCAAGCGCCATAGTATCATGATAAGGTTATCAATCATGGAAGATATGAAGCTAATCTGAAGATGTTGAATTTCAACCTTAATGATCACGGCTACATTTCGCCAAAATCGCATCAAATGGTCATACGACGCCGGAATGACAAGCGGTTCGCCCACAGGTGGTATGCAGATTATATCAGATCAAAGGTAAGGAAAAGCAGCCCTATGTCATGAAAACCTCGGGAAGATATTGGTCAGGTAGGCCAAATTCTAGCTCATTGTTCATTTTCACATTTTGAGAGAGAAGAAGAGAGCTTCTTGACCTAGAGCGGCGAGCTGCCACATTTCTACCCCGTACGGACGGTCAGAGCCAGCATTTCATACCAGATTTCAAAGGTATGTTCCTTATCAAGTAAAGATCAAGTCTATTACCCATGCAAGCGCGAATCATTGCACAAACGGGCGAAGGGATCAAATCAAAGTCGGATCGGGTCAAATAGGTCAAGGGCCCTTAGAGTCATCCAAACAAAAAAAATTTCAAGCACAGAACACATCAATGTACTCCCCACAAGGTCAGAAACAAAGCCATATGATCAAATCACAGTTTGGTGGTGGTACACCGATCGCGATCGGTGTACCTCATTGACAAAATTTGGGACGGAATCTGCAAAAAACCTCCTCTCAGCCTCGCCTACAATCTGCAGGTGTTAAAATTCATTTTGGCCTCAGAGGTACGATCGTGATCGGTATCCCCAGATGCAGGTTTTGCAACTTTTGATTTGGCCTAGGCTTGGAACTCAATTAAAGATACGCTCTCTTGAATTTTCAAGGAAAATGAACAAATTTTGCTCATGGAATGGGCCTAATTTGTCAAACAAAACCGAAACGGAAAAATTTGACGTACAACTACCAAAATCCGGTTAAAAATAATGATGGATAGTTTGAAGGGCATACCTGTCAGTACAATTGTAGAAAACCTCGAATGGATCTCAGAATCTCCTACAAGTACATATATAATCATTTCAGTCTCGAATGATCACACAAAGGGAGAATTGGGACCGAACCAATGCCAAAGACCAAAAGGTGACTTAGGGATGCTCAAATATCACATGGGTATCCAAGGAATGCCTGAAAAAATGCACAAGTCTGGAAAATCTCCCAAGACGGGGTATAAAGTGCCTGATCAAGTCAAAATCAAACAATGGAGTAGGTTGATGATAGCAACACATCATGGAAGCAGTGAAAGCCCTAAAACTAACTTCAACTAACTCTAGGCTCCAACCAAATTTCATCAGGAAAACCCAATATGGCTAGACTTAGTAAGATAAGGTCAAACACTGAAAAATTGCTCTAATTTGTTCATTTTAAGTCCAAACTTGGAAATAAATCATCAGTGGGCTAGGCAGGCATAGGGGTCCATGATCATCCAGTTTTCACCCAAAAAATGCTCAGGTACTACGATCGCGATCGGTGTACCTCAACATCAAATTTTTTGACCAAAACCTGACAGATCCCTTGTATACATCTTGTTCAAGTCACCCACCAAGTTTCAAGCCATTTGGACATCAAAAACTCATGAAAAGTCAAAGTCTAGTCCAAAACTCCCTTGTAACCCAAAATTGAGACCTATAAACTCAAAAGTGGTTCAAGTGAAACACAGAGTGGACCAAAATGACCCTCCAACTATCAGCAAACCACTCATGTGATCAAATCTAATTTTGGCCTCTGTACTACGATCACGATCGGTGTATCTCAGACCCATAATTGGCTCAGATTTTAATCAGTCATAGCTCTAGTCTTCCTAGTCCCACTAGTGAAATATGGACAAGAATGGATGAAATTTCTTCAAGTTATGATCGGTTTTAACTTTTGAACTGTTTTTTACTAAAAGTCTAAATACGAAAGGAAAATCCTGACAGCTTGTTATTCTACTGACACAGAATGCCTCGCCAAAAGAAAGAAAGGCAGTGGACAACAGCACCATATGAAGTGGAGGAGCTTGCTACAAATGAAAAGGCTCACATCTCGGATGAAATACTAGCTCAGATCCCTGCTCACATATTCATCTCAAAGTTTAAGGATGCTGATGGTGACATGGTAAAGACAACTATCATGCCACGGGAGATATAGAATCTCCACAAAAGGCCGGAGGTAATAGAGGCAGTGCGAGCTGTGCATTTGGAGCAGTTTTTCAGATTACAGCCATGGGGAACAGATTACATGAGGGCCCACGAGCTCATGAGATCTATACAATATGATGGGCAGGCAATGCTCACGGACAAGGATGGATCGAAGGTGAAAGTAAAGATCATGAAAGAAATCATCAACGAAGCTTTGCATTTCCTTCCAGGGCAACACGACTTGCTGGCAAAGACAAAGTCACTGGATAATGAGAAGGCATTTGTCAAAGCAAAAGGAAACAAATACAAATACAGTGACATGATATACGGAGAGCTGGAATTGCCGATGAGATTGATCTCTCAGCATTTCCGAGTACAAAAGCCTCCTCGCTACACCGATCCAATCCTGCACATTGCTGTGGTCATGGCTCTAGCGACAACCGAAAATAGAACCATTCGCTGCGACTACGGTTCTTACATTTTGGAAAACTTGGTTGAAGCAAAATTGAAAAGCTCGGCAAAAAACAAAAGCTACATGAACGCAGGGCCAATGCTAACAAGAATAGCATACCAAGCTTTGGGAATGATTGAAGATCTGCCAGCTGCCAGTTCTCAAATGGCCCTCATTCAGAAAGCAAAGCTGGTTGCTCATTCAGTAAGGACGACCCCTGGCGCGACATCATCGCGCTCAACAAAGGCCTCCAACAAAAGCTAGAGTGATGAAGAAAAGACGGAGAGTGATGAAGAAGGAAAATCTCAAGGGTCGAAAGACAAAGGGCCATCGGAGTTTGAAGAAAGCAAGGAGGAAGACTCCACAAAGCCACTCGAGAGAAAAAAGAGGGAAAGAAGTGCGATACCGCAGTCGGCGGACCTTCAAAAGGCATATGCAGAAGCCCAACAAAGAGTCGAGGAAAGAAGAAAAAAGTTACGGGCTGACACAGACAGGCAAGAGCTGCTGCAACACAACAAACACAAAAAAGAAAATTCGAGAAGGAAAGGCAAGAAAGAATAGAAAATGCAGCTCGCATACGGGCTGAAAAGCAAAGGTTAGAAAAAGCAGAACAAAAGGTTGCAGAAGTGGACATTTCTTCGCAGTCCACTGAAGGAACAAAGGAAAAAGATGCATCTGATGATACAAACCAGGCAGAGCAGCTAAAGAAGATTCAAAGAGAGAGGAATGTGGAAGCGCGATGGGCGGCGGATCTGACCCGCCAAAGAATCATCAAGATTTTAAAGAAAAGAAAAGCGGAAGCATCTGCTTCGCAACGAAGGGAAGATGCTTCCAAAAAGAGGCATGTACGAGAAGAAGCAAGCTCGCCTCCTCCCTCGCCTAAATCATCGCCTCCTCCCTCGCCCAAATCACCACCTCCTCCCTCACCGAAATCTCCTCCTCCTCCCCCTTCTCCATCAAACAAAAAACCACCACCTCCTCCTCCTTCAACCTCACAAAAGGAGTTTATACCTCCTACGGAAGCAATCGGATACCACGAAGCTTGCCAGGCTGTTGTTGCTGGTTTTGATTACAGGCAAACTTTAAAGGAATTAGAAAGACAGTTCCAGTGCCAGCACGTGGTGCTGAGTGAAAAGGAAAGGCAGGTACAGGAGGCCCAACAAAAGCAAGCATCTCGGCAAGAGGAGTTAGAGAGCCTAAGGGCGCAACTAGAACTCACAACGGAGGAAAGAGACCTTGAGTGACAGTACGCTCAGTCTCTAATCAGAGATTTGGTGGACGTTAGGATAGATTTGACCGCCAAAGAAAAAGAATGCCAAGAATTGACAACAAGAGTACAGAAAGCAACGGAGCAGCTTGCTTATGAGAGCGCAAGGTTTCAGAGAATTAAAAGTTCATACAACAGTGTCAAAAGCACTCTGACAACCTTGATGGCAAACCAAGAACCTGCTGGAGCATTGGTCTCCACATTGGACAATTCCACAACAGTGAACACTATAGCGGCACTGAAATCGGAGCTAGAGCAAGAAAAGCTTCAAAGACAGCTGCTCTTATCAGGAATGATGGCCCAGACGACGGCAAATGAGCAAAAGATAAAAGAATTAGAGCAGCAACTAGCTCAAGCAAGTGCCGAATTAGAGACTCAGAAGCAGAACGGTGACACGCTGCTGAAGGAAAAAGAAGATCTGATTTTTCAACAACAAATCAGAGCAGACAAAGCCTAGAGTCAACCGCAACTGCTGCCCAAACAGCAAGTGCCTGATTTGCCTGAAACATCACACCAAAGGGGACAAGAGCACGAATTTGCAAAGCCAGATCTGGATATTAGAGATGAGCTCACTGAGAGCATTAAGGAACGCCAGAGGGACCAGCAACGGAGTACATGCTCTATGAAAAGAAGATAATGGAGTCAGCGGCCCTGGCCTACTTACAGAGCCAAAAGTGTAGGTGGAAGGGTTTGGCCATGAGTACCTACCATTTCCTCTATTATGCCATGAAGAAATTCTGTGGAAGGAAAAGATGCGGCCAGCCCTGCCACGAAATAAAGATAGGGGTTACGAAGGCATTGCACTGATAGCGGAAGAAGCCCAGATGCTTGTCGATGACCACCCAAAGTGGAGGCAGAAGTGGTTGGACAAACAGCCACAAGATCTAACTAACTACCACAATGCTCCTCAGCATATACAAATAGATCCTACTTTCTGCCTAGTCCCTAGAAGACGCACGTGGAAGGTTTTGGCCACATGGAAACATTCAGGGCCGCAAAAACTGAACTACCCAGCCTTGATAGTGCAACAGCCTCCTACAGTAGCCTACATGGTCAACACACTGAATTTGACAGTCACCTTGCTACGGGATGTCCCCGACGTGGCTTGTCAAATGCTAGTAAAGATAGCCCGGATGATCATCACCTGCATTCAGGTGTTTAAAGACATTGAAGGCGACGATCATCCGTGGAATCTGTTCTTGGAAGGACACAGAGGGATCTGCTGGAATGTCCAGGATTCACTGCCACGACACATTTTGATGGAAATGTATTCCAGGCTAATGTACCTGCCTTCACACTACTTGCAGACATTCGAAGAGGCCTTCGTCACAGGATTCTTCGAAATTGACTCAAGGATTTTCCATCCTATGGCGAAGGACCTCAAGGCACGGTACATAGCATACCAACACACATTAAGTGAAAATCCATTCAGACAGCATCAAAAAGCCATGGAAGCTGTCCTTCGAACAAGAAGATTTTCAGCAACACTTGCTTCATTGGATCCACATCAACGGCCAAAGCAATGAACATGCACGGAGGCGTGTAAGGATAAGGAAGGGGGGATTGTTTGGCGAACGAAGGGACAAGCGGCCGTTTCTAGAGAAGGATTATATTTTTATGAGAAAGCTTTGTAAAATTCTTTTGTAAGGAAGCATCTCTAAGTTGAGAACTTGTCAAAGGATTTATGATTATTCTTCTGGAAGCAATTGTATATTAGAGAGCCAGTTAGAAGTTTAGGAGCTTTTGGCCGGACAAGCCATTTGTAAAGACCTAAACTATAAAGGTCATTTTTTGTAAGTTTGAACATTATCATTTTGATGGAAAACTGAGAAGACAACGTACATTTGAGAGCTCCTTCTTGCTCCAACTTGTAATCTTCGCCATTGTGGCTACGGTAATCCAAATTCAGATTTTTTTATTGCATTGCGTTCCTCTTACCTTGCTCTTCCATTCAAGTGTAATCATTCAAGATTTGGTGTAGGTTTTTAAATACAATTTTGAGACCTTAAATCACTGTTTTGAGTATCTATATGCGTATTTTATGTTGTTTTGACCCTAGGAGGGCTTTAGGGACCCGAAAACGACCCATTAGGATCACCTTTTGCTGTTTTTGCTAACTTTGGGACGAACGATCGCGATCTTTGTACCTTTCCAGAATGTTGTATAGGATACGATCCTGATAGTCCCTTGTAGCTTCCCTTCAAGTTTCGTGCGATTCCGAATAGGTCGGCATGGTAAACGGGTGTGATGACTATAGAGCTGTGTAGAAGGACATAGTCAGATTACTTGGCGATAGTGCGTTTGATTTGCTTGTAGAGTGAGAAGATGCATCTCATCGAGTTCACTTCATTGGGAGTGACACCCTAGTGAGTTTCCATGCCTCATCCTGGTCGCTTCCCTTGTATTGATAAATATGTTGATGCTTGAGAGCTATGCCATGGACGTCCATTGTGGCGACCCGCAAACAGAGGGATACAATCAAGCTAACTTAAAGCCTTTGAAATGGCTTAATAGTGATAATCCTAGGATCGGAGTCTATTGTTGGGAGGATAGAAATGTAAAAGATCTTATATGGACTTCGCATGCCAAATCAAGACAACTAACACCCATGAAGATCATCTATATCTTCAAGATCAAAGAAAAAGGACCAACAGATCTACTAACCTACCTGTTTAGGGATTGTTATAACAACAACTTCGCTATGATGACTCCTGAGGAGGTAGAACAAACCAAATACCAAGGGTATTCCATAAGGGATTGGATATTGGGCCAAGGACCAGAAACCATTCCAAGAGACGAACACCATGAGAGATCTTCTGAGAGTAATGTTAAGAAACCAGAAACCACCTCATCACGCAAAAAACCGGGTGACACTAGGGCCTGTCTACATGAGTTACTATTTCAGACAGATTGGTTTGCAGGACTTGGAACATGACCAACTGCTAGGAGACCGGGAGCTGAACCAAACAGACGTGTCAGATCAACTGATTTTTAGAAATGGATCAGAAAATACAGTGGATCAGGGGATCCATACAACCACTTAGTAAGCTTTAAGAAAGTGCTAAGAGCAGAGTGTATATTCGATTTTCATACTCAATTCCAGGGGTTTGGAATGACATTAGAAAGAAAATAATTAACATGGTTCCAAAACATTCCACCAAGGTCAATCATGGACTTGAACACTTTAGCTCAAGGATTTGTAGCTGCTTGTTCCAAAAAGAGGATCAAACACAATACGGTAGCCCAAATCTACAACTTCAAACAAAAAGAAGGTGAGTCTGTTAGGGATTGTGCAACTCGAATGAAGCAATACATTGCCAGATGCCTTGAGCTAGAGATACCTGCAGAAGAACGACTAGTATCATTGTTTCTAGAGGGACTGCTAAACAAAGAACTTCATGCTATACTGTATAGCAAGAAGCATACAACCTTAGAAGTGTGTGTGCCAGATGCCAGATGCACAAGTGGAAATGGCTGCTACATCACCGCTTTCAACCATAGAAGACATGCTCCAAAAGATGAATGACATGATGAACAACATGCAAAAAGCACCTATGAGGGGACCAGGACAAGGGATACCTCAACAGGGACAACCGATTGGCCACAAAAATGGTGTGCAATCGAGGGTAAATGGACCAACCATGAGACCAACAAGTGCTACTTCCGACCAAATTATGATGGGAATGTTCAATACGTGCCTATGAGACCACAAGGACAACCCATGTACAGATATCAGCCTAACATGGTGCAAGCTCAAAGACCACCAACCGGTATGGAAAGACCTCAACCCGTGTTGGGTCAACAACCTCCTTATCTAGGACATAATGCAGTGCCTGTAAAGTACATGCATTTAGAAGGAGTCATAGATGAACAAGCACTAGTTCCTGTTACACCTTATGTTGAGCCTAGTCCATCTACAATAATGGTAGAAGGAGATTGGTATAATCCACATCCATCGCCAATGGAGGAGCCTGTGACTTATGCTCCACGAGATCTTGCACCAATGTATTATGTAGCTAATCAAGGTGCTAGACCTCTTATGGTAAGACCCATGATTAAGCCAAGAACGGGAAATTGTCACAACTGTGGTGCAAATGATCATTGGAAAAATGAATGCCTAGAGCTTGACAAAAACCTCAAGCCGATTGAAGCGTATTGCATACAATGCTGCAAAAAGGGAGGACACTTCCCATAAGATTGTCCTAAAAGTCCGTTAAACAAGGGAAAGACAATAGTAAACGTAGTACAAGTGATACCTAGTAGCTCTGAGAGTGAACCGATTGTTCCAATCAAGGTTATCACTAGAGCTCAGGCTAAGAAAAAGAAACACAACTCCCCTGATGATTTGGAGACTACAAAAGATGCCTCTCAAAAGACCAAAAAAAGTAGAAGCAAAAGGTATGAGATGAGAAAACAGAAACAATGAGTTGAGATCGAGGAGAAAGCAAAACAACTATTCCAGGAAAAGGTAAAAGAGCCTGGGAGTGAAATCAAAGAAACAACCGTGAAATCTGGAGGATCAATTTTGGTTGATAAAATTTTTGAGCTTATTAATGCAGCCTTGGAGGCTTACAAGCAGGACTAAAAGCAGGCCAAAACATGAAAAACAAATGGAAAAACTATCCTTCTCCAGACATGGAAGCAGCTAAGATTGAAGCTTATCAAAATTTGGTAAGAATCACGCAAGAGATACTGGAAAAACAAAAAACCAAGCTTGAAAGTATGGCAAACCCTAAAGAGCTTGTGGTATGAGACACTAAAGAAAAATCTGAAGTGGTGGTAGAACCCCACCTAGAACTAAAAGGGCTAGAACTTATAGTGGCGGACATCAAAGATGCCTTAGAAGGAATTCCATTTGTAGAGGAAGACCGTCCAGGACACTTATGGAAAAAAAGTTAGAGAGATCAATGATGGGAGCCTAACTCTAAAGTCAGCTCCTATAGAGGAAGTTTTGTTAGACAACCTACCACTTGATATGGATGTGGACATACAATCCTTGTATGGGGATTGCGGATCTGAAGCTTCAGGAGTGTTGAAACCATTGACCTTGAAAACATTACCCTCTTACTTGGGAGATAACGAAGATGAATCCATAGTGTGTAAGACCACTCAAGTAAAAAGAGCAGAACAGACCCTAGAAGTAGACAATATCCATTCAATCATGTCTACACCCATCAAATGCACTCTTACTTTGGGAGAACTGTTAAAACTCAGACCATATTTATGGAATGATCTACAGAAAACCCTAGAGAAGGTGGGTATAACGGGACTAATCGAAAGAAATTTGGAATAATTGAAACATGAAATGGACAACAAAGAGATTCGATCTGTTCCAATGAAAAAAGTTGAAGAATATTACAAAGGGAAAGAAGAAAACACAACCCTTCCAGTCAAATATAATGACATTGAAACCATGGCAATACTGGATAGCGGGGCAAGCATAGCCATAGCCACAAATGCAGTATGGGAATCCTGGGGACAACCAGCCATTAGACAAACTCGAATGAAATTGCAATTGGCTGAAGGACATATTGAAAGACACTTAGGAGTGCTACAGAAAGTGATAGTTAATTCTTGTGGGATTGAATATCAACACACTTTTGCCATAGTAGACTTTGGGAAGAAACTCAATTATGAAATAATATTGGGAAGACCTTTCATACGACATGTACAGCTCATCCAAGATTGGGGCAACAACTATCTGTACTTGAAGCAAGTGGGATCTATACAAGGGTTAATCTAAAAGATCCCACTTATAGAGATGTCTGGAAAACGCTGGTGCAACCAAAGTTGGTTGAAGCTAGGAGATGGTCTATTCCAGGAAGAGGCAGCAGTCGAGTGCAATGCAGAAGGCTAGGGCAGGTGCCAAGGCCCTAGGCAGCGAAAGAATAACGGGAATGTATGCTTAAAGCATCATTTTAGGCCAAAAGTGTTGCGGGATGGTCCGGATGGGATGGAAAATGAAAGTGTCTGAAATGCCAAGTCAGTGTCCTAGAATGTCGTGTTCAGTGTGCTTTAGAAGCCGGTCTAAACGGCTGGTCAAACGGAGCCCCGGTGCTCAAGATATTGCAATTTAAAGGAAGAGTGTGTAGCAAATCCCCAACGGTCAGGGAAGCTGGGGACAGGTGGCCCGCGCTGATGTCAGTATATACATGTGTAGTGCTCGAGTTGTGGAGCATGCTTGTCTTCTCAAAATGCAACTCGGAGCTCTGGATAGCAAGTTATGCCCGTTAGAATATTTTCTGGGGGCCAAGCCCGAGCCCACTTGCCCGCATGGGAGAATGCACCATCTAGCATCATTTTGGCCTCGCCAAGGTTCTCGGTGATAGTGTGCATCATGTGGAGTTAGCACGAAGTGATGGCACGTGAATCGAAGCTCGGAGCGAAGAGTTATTGCAAGTCAAAGTCGGTAGTTAAAAATGAAAGCGGGGTGCCAGATGTTTTTTGGGTTTTTTGCACGCACTATTCGAAGGCACACTACGACCAAAGTGGGATGAGGTCTGGGTGGTTCGAAGCCAGCAAGGGGTTCTTCCCACAGGGTTTGATAGGCTGCTCATTGAGCATATGAGCAAGGATGTGCTGCAGATTGAAAGAGGTCTAAAGTTGAAGTTTTTGGGGATTTTTTCAAGCTTTTCAAATGCTTTGGAGGCCATGGGCCCTTGTGCTGCCACGTGTATAGGGCATTGCCCCATATGCGCAGCGGCGGCAGGCTTGGAGAGTGCACTATATAAGGTGGGCCGTGAGCCCTTAAGAGAACACAAAAGGGGAGAGAGAGGGGAGCTCTCCCATTGGCTATGGCGTTCCGGTGTTGCATGCTACAGGCAGCTTGTGGGCGCTGCACAGGGCGGAGATGTTGCGGCTTTTGGCCGGGCAGGGCAGCGCGGTGGCGTGCACCCGCGTGTGAGAAAGGAGGCCAGTTGGCCTTGATGATGTGGCGGCTTGGGAGCAGTTGATCACGTGGCCCTTAGGGCCCCAAGCTTTTGAAATGAAGAAGGAGGGAAATAGCGACCTCGCTATTGCCTCCTCCTTGCATGAAAGAGGGTGGTCCCGAGACAGTGAGGAGAAGGGCCGAAGTCAGTTGGGAAGTTGGGTGCAAAAGAAGGGTCGCATGGTGTGGACGGTGAACAGAGAGAGAGAAAAAGCCCGAGGGTCGCCATGCATACAATGCATGAGCAAAGGGGACCATTCCAAAGCGTGTCCGGGCAAAGTGAAGGCAAAGTGGACCAAAGAGCAAAAGGGCCAGTCGAGCAGGAAGCCAAGCCAAGTGAAAGGGCAAACAATGAAGGCCAAGGCCAAAGGAGGAGTTGGATAGAGAAAGAGAGTCAAAGTCAAGCCATGTAGAGCAGTGCAAGGCTAAGCCCACAAAGGGGTAAAAAATGAAGGTGAAAAAGATAAAAAAATAAAAATGCCAAGGGGGCAATAGCGACATTGTTAATGCCCCCCCCTCCCAAGTGCAAAAGAGAGAAGAAAAGAGAAGATAGAGCAAGGCGGTGTCCCTTTCCCAAAAATTCCAATTCAAGGTGCCAAGTGGACCAATTAAAGTGTAAATTCCCAAATTAAATGCCCCCCCTATAAAAGTCAAAATTGGATCAAATTAAGAGCTTTTTTCTTGGCTTTTTGGATGCCGTTTGAAGCCTGCAAAGTGGAGTTCTCTAGCTAGCTAACCCCTTTCTAACTTTTGCTTAAAAATGGCAATGGTGATCGCAGTGCAAACCACTGTATAGTTTTTTTGAAGTGCAATCAAGCCACAGTTTCCCCCTTCTGGCTGTTGTTTCCCCTTCCCCCCTTCTCTTTCTCCTGCTTTCATGGTTCTTCTCCATGCCGGCTGTGTGGATGTGTGTGTTCCCCCGGATCTACTGTGTTTTGAGTGAGAGAGTGAGATTGAGTGGTTGTGTGTGTGTAAGGGTGGAGATAGGCACTGGTAGCAGGTGTGCCTTGTGTGGTGAATTTGTGGAGTGTGTGAGCAATGTAAATTGAGCAGGCGGTGGTGTGCTGGTGTAAAGCGTTCTTTGAAGGTGTTTTCTGAGAGGATAGGGATGTTGTGAATACCTTGAGCTATAGAGAGGCCCTTGTGTTTGTGCCAGGCGTGTTCCCCATTCCCCCCCTCTCCATCTTCTGGTGCCCCCACGGAGGAGCACGCTGATTTCTCCCAGTTAATCGAAAAGAAGCGTTTTTTCACGTTGGAGGTCATGGCAGCTAGAAGCTATGGACCGATTTTCACAGGCGAAGAGAGCCTTGACAAGTGAATGTCAGATTTCAAGCTGTATATGCTATCGTTGCGTATGTCGAATGAGGATAGAAAAATGCAAACTTTTCCCTTGGTGATGCATGGTAGAGCTAAAGCATGGTACGAAGAATGGGAAGATGAGCCGAAGCAAGCATGGCCGGCTCTACGAGCGAGGTTTCTTGGCTTTTTGGATGCCGCTTGAATCCTGCAAAGTGGAGTTCTCTAGCTAGCTAACCCCTTTGTAACTTTTGCTTAAAAATGGCAATGGTGATCGCAGTGCGAACTAGTGTATAGGTTTTTTGAAGTGCAATCAAGCCACAGTTGCCCCCTTCTGGCTGTTGTTTCCCCTTCCCCCCTTCTCTTTCTCCTGCTTTCATGGTTCCTCTCGATGCCAGCTGTGTGGATGTGTGTGCCTCCCCGGATCTACTGTGTTTTGAGTGAGAGAGTGAGATTGAGTGGCTGTGTGTGTGTGAGGGTGGAGACAGGCAGTGGTAGCAGGTGTGCCTTGTGTGGTGAATTTGTGGAGTGTGTGAGCAATGGAAATTGAGCAGGCGGTGGTGTGCTGGTGTAAAGTGTTCTTTGAAGGTGTTTTCTGAGAGGATAGGGGTGTTGTGAATACCCTGAGCTATAGAGAGGCCCTTGTGTTTGTGCCGGGCATCTTCCCCATTCCCCCCCTCTCCATCTTCTGGTGCCCCCATGGAGGAGCACGCTGATTTCTCCCAGTTAATCGAAAAGAAGCGTTTTTTCGCGTTGGAGGTCATGGCAACTAGAAGCTATGGATCGATTTTCACAGGCGAAGAGAGCCTTGACAAGTGGATGTCAGATTTGGAGTTGTATATGCTATTGTTGCGTATGTCGAATGAGGATAGAAAAATGCAAACTTTTCCTTTTGTGATGCGTGGTAGAGCTAAAGCATGGTACGAAGAATTGGAAGATGAGCCGAATCAAGCATGGCCGGCTCTACGGGCGAGGTTTCTTGGCTTTTTGGATGCCGTTTGAATCCTGCAAAGTGGAGTTCTCTAGCTAGCTAACCTCTTTGTAACTTTTGCTTAAAAATTGCAATGGTGATCGCAGTGCAAACCAGTGTATAGGTTTTTTGAAGTGCAATCAAGCCACAGTTGCCCCCTTCTGGCTGTTGTTTCCCCTTCGCCCCTTCTCTTTCTCCTGCTTTCATGGTTCCTCTCGATGCCAGCTGTGTGGATGTGTGTGCCTCCCCGGATCTACTGTGTTTTGAGAGAGAGAGTGAGATTGAGTGGCTGTGTGTGTGTAAGGGTGGAGATAGGCAGTGGTAGCAGGTGTGCCTTGTGTGGTGAATTTGTGGAGTGTGTGAGCAATGGAAATTGAGCTGGCGGTGGTGTGCTGGTGTAAAGTGTTCTTTGAAGGTGTTTTCTGAAAGGATAGGGGGTGTTGTGAATACCCTGAGCTATAGAGAGGCCCTTGTGTTTGTACCGGGCATGTTCCCCATTCCCCCCCCTCTCTATCTTCTGGTGCCCCCACGCAGGAGCACGCTGATTTCTCCCAGTTAATCGAAAAGAAGCGTTTTTTCACGTTGGAGGTCATGGCAGCTAGAAGCTATGGACCGATTTTCACAGGCGAAGAGAGCCTTGACAAGTGGATGTCAGATTTTGAGCTGTATATGCTATCGTTGCGTATGTCGAATGAGGATAGAAAAATGCAAACTTTTCCTTTGGTGATGCGTGGTAGAGCTAAAGCATGGTACGAAGAATTGGAAGATGAGCCGAAGCAAGCATGGCCGGCTCTACGGGCGACGTTTCTTGGCTTTTTGGATGCCGTTTGAAGCCTGCAAAGTGGATTTCTCTAGCTAGCTAACCCCTTTGTAACTTTTGCTTAAAAATGGCAATGGTGATCGCAATGCAAACCAGTGTATAGGTTTTTTGAAGTGCAATCAAGCCACAGTTGCCCCCTTCTGGCTATTGTTTCCCCTTCCCCCCTTCTCTTTCTACTGCTTTCATGGTTCTTCTCGATGCCGGCTGTGTGGATGTGTGTGCCCCCCCGGATCTACTGTGTTTTGAGTGAGAGAGTGAGATTGAGTGGATGTGTGTGTGTAAGGGTGGAGACAGGCAGTGGTAGTAGGTGTGCCTTCTGTGGTGAATTTGTGGAGTGTGTGAGCAATGGAAATTGAGCAGGCGGTGGTGTGCTGGTGTAAAGTGTTCTTTGAAGGTGTTTTGTGAGAGGATAGGGGTGTTTTGAATACCCTGAGCTATAGAGAGGCCCTTGTGTTTGTGCCGGGCGTGTTCCCCATTCCCCCCCTCTCCATCTTCTGGTGCCACCACGGAGGAGCACGCTGATTTCTCCCAGTTAATAAAAACGAAGCATTTTTTCGCGTTGGAGGTCATGGCAGCTAGAAGCTATGGAAAAATTTTCACAGGCGAAGAGAGCCTTGACAAGTGGATGTCAAATTTCGAGCTGTATATGCTATCGTTGCGTATGCCGAATGAGGATAGAAAAATGCAAACTTTTCCTTTGGTGATGCGTGGTAGAGCTAAAGCATGGTACGAAGCATTGGAAGATGAGCCGAAGCAAGCGTGGCCGGCTCTACGGGCGAGGTTTCTTCATGACTTTTGCAAGGAGGCTTCCCCAGTCGAGATGGATGCAAAGCTGAAGGCGCTTAAGCAAGATGTAAGTGAAGAATTCAATCTGTTTTTGGGTCATTTTGAAGAGTGTTGGGTAGAGCTAGCGACAACCATGGAGTTGGCTAATGGAGACTATTTCAAGCTCGACAAATTCATGGCGTGTCTGCATCACAAAGTGAGAGAAAAAGTCAATTTTGAGAGCCTAGAGAATTATAGTGGTGCGGTAGCAATTGCCTGATCAAAGAGCAGCCAAGATAAAGAAGAAGATAGAGCAGGCTGTGTCAGGCTACGAGACGATGGCCCATGTTCAACCACAGAGTTCGAGGGAGGCTGCACATGAAGAAAATCATGGAAATCGAGGTGTGGCTGTTGTACCGCAAAATTGGGTGCGCACGGTGCAAGATTTTTCCGAGCAAATGCAGGAGTTGCGGTTCAGTGTCATGGATAGAGGACAACCAAGAGGATCAAGGGGCAGGGTAAGGCCATTGCCAGGTAGGTGTTATAATTGTGGAGAAGAAGGGCACTATGCACCCGATTGTCCTCAACCACAGAGAGAGAGGAGGTATGTACTCGCTTTTTGGTAGAGGTCGAGGGCAAGGACAATACAATAGTCCAAGAGAGCAACAGGTGGAGAATCCTGTGCATGCGGCTCCTCAAAATGGAGGTGGCTAATCCGGATGTTGAAGTTTTGTCCAATAAGAGAGCAAGAGATCACAGGGAGACAGAGACAGCGCGGGAAACTAGATCTCACAAAGGTAAAGAGAAGGTGTACGAAGTTAGAGAGCAACCCGAGCCTAGCAAAAGAAGGAGGCATCACAAAATCAAGCAAGCGTATTTCCAGCTAGGGAGTGGCTATCCCAATTACAATCTGGTGAGTAATGTTCAAAATCAAAAGGCAAATATTACTTTTGGTCAGCTGTTAGCTTTAAATCCAAAGTTAAGGAGGCAGTGGTCTACAAGTGTTAGCACTAGGCTGCCAAGAGCTAAGAGGAATGTGCAAGTAGTGCAAAACATGGCTTTGAGGGTAGGTAGCCCCACTAATGTTCTTCCATTGGTGGATGCGATTATAGAGAAGAGGATGCAGGTACAAGCCTACATTGATGGTGGAGCGCAGGTTTGTGTCATGACGGAAGCAACCATGAAAGAGACGGGAGTCAAGGTAGTAGTAAAGTCAAATGTGCACATGCGGATGGCCAACCATACCAAAGCCAAGTGTCTGGGTGTGGTGCAAGATGGGAAGGTCAAGGTGATGGGCATAGAGTGCCTGATAGACTTCTACGTGATGAAGGCAGGAGATAATGCTTATCCAATCATTTTGGGTAGGCCATGGCTTTTGGCGATAGGAGCAAAGCAAGATTGGGAGAGCAAAGTGTTCACTTTGCCTGACAAAGAGAAAGGCAGACAAATTGTGCTTGATTTAAAGGCCAAGGAAAGCAGTTCTCGTCCTATGGCGGTGAAAGATGAGGGCAACATGATGAGCTATGAGTACGAGACAAAGAGGGGCTATGATGAAGGCTATACTAGCGAGGACGACATGTTGAAGATAGATGCAGACTTATTTGGGGTCACCATAGACAACTCCCTGCCTAAAGAAGAAGGTATGCAGCCTCAAGCTCATGGTTTAAGCATAGAGGAGGTTTCAAGAATGATGAGTAAAGATTTAACCAAAGGTGCAAAAGAAGGTTATATTCAATTGTGTGGGTCCTATCCCAATCTATTTACGACGGAGTACAAGCATTTGCGAGGTGCAAAGGGGGTGGATCACAAGATTGTTCTTAAGGAGGGACATAAGCCTAAAGCACAAAAGCTGAGAAGACTAGGGGAAATCCAAAAGGAATCCCTTTGGCAGGAGATCAATAAGCTACTGGATGTTGGCATCATATTCCCTATGAAAGAGTCAGAG
Source organism: Adiantum capillus-veneris (assembly GCF_014529385.1). Lineage (NCBI taxonomy): Eukaryota > Viridiplantae > Streptophyta > Polypodiopsida > Polypodiales > Pteridaceae > Adiantum > Adiantum capillus-veneris. The sequence goes on along the minus strand of NC_140954.1, from coordinate 96,061,981 downwards.
TGGGTCTCGCCAGTGGTTATAACCCCTAAGAAAAATGGGAAATGGAGAGTGTGTGTCTACTATAAGCCATTGAATGCCGCGACCAAGAGGAATCACTATCCCTTACCATTTCAAGATGAAATCCTAAACCAGGTGGTTGGACATGAAAGATACTCGATTATGGATGGCTTTTTGGGATACTTTCAGATAGGGATTGCGCTCAAAGGCCAGTTGAAGACCACATTCATATCTCCATGGGGCTGCTTCGCTTATCGCACGATGCCATTCAGATTAGTAAATGCATATGCCACCTTCCAAGATTGGATGAACAGGGTATTTGGTCCATACCTAGGCCATTTTATCAGGGTCTTCATGGATTATATCGACTGCTACAGGTCAAGGTTGGAGCATCTATCGAAGCTCCAGTTATGCTTTCAGAGGCTTGATGAAGAAGGAGTTCAGTTAAACCCCAAAAAGTGCAAGCTAGCACAGCCTTGAGTACAAGTGCATGTTGCAGGTTTATATGTGGCCCCAACCACTTATGCAGGTAGGGACTCTCTTAAGGAGATTGAAGGTGTTTTGGGTACAGGGCAATGTTCAAAAGGTTTGTCCAAGCTGCAAAAGAGAAGAGTGGTGCAAAAGGCCCGCAAATTCACACTCGTAGGTGAAGATCTCATGAACTATGGGCCCGACGGAGTGCTTAGAAGGGTGATATACAAAGAAGAGATAGGAATGGTGCTGGAGCAATGCCATGAAGAGAGCGGACATCAAGGCAAAGACCAGGTTTTGTTTCAAGTGCTTAGAGCAGGCTTTTGGTGGCCTTCCATTGTGAAGGATGTGCATTGTTGGTGCAAAACGTGCCACGAGTGTCAGACTATAGGTGAAAGACGACTGGTAGCGGAATCACAAGGCGCCATCATCGCACAAAGTGCTTTCGAGAAGTGGGGTCTGGATGCAATAGGACCTCTCCCAAAGTCTACAAGCGGTAAGAAATACGTGGTGTTAGCCATTGACTACCTTACAAGATGGGTCGACGCCAAATAAATGAAAGAAGTAAATGCTAATGTGGTGGCTCAGTTTGTGTTTTGATAACATCTGTTGCCGTTTTGGTGTTCCATGGGTGTTAGTTTTTGATAGGAGTCAGGCGTTTAGAAGCAAGCTCATGAGTGCATTAGTGGAGAAGCTGAAGATTCAGATCGGTTTTCCTTGCCCTATCACCCCCAATGCAATGGTCTAGTCGAGAGTGCTAATGGTCAAATCGTCAAGATGTTAACAAAGTATGTGTACAAGCAGGAAGCTGAGTGAGAAGCAAATCTAGAGAAGTGTATGTGGGCGTATAGAACGTCCTATAAAGTGGCTACAAACTTCACTCCATTCGAGGTAGTTTATGGTAAGGAGGCTGTGTTGCCAGTGCATGCACAATTAGGTGCTTTGAAGGGTATGTGGCGTGTCAATGCCACTCAACAAGGGGTTCTACAAGATCGGATATCCAGCCTACTATGTGAAGCAGAGGGAGAAGCGGGTTGCCAAGTTCAATCAGAACCTGCCAGACAAGAAGATAGAGGAAGGAGACCTGGTCATGAAGTACGAAAGCTACCTGGATTTCACATTCCAAAAGAAGTTCAAGAAGAAGTGGATTGGTCCGTATAAAGTGAAGAAGGCCTTTCCGAACAGGACCTACCAGCTGGTAAAAGCAAATGGCAAGCTTCTTAGAAACAGGGTGAATGGTGTGTGGCTCAAACTCTATTTTGAGATGGATTTAGTGCCAGAGGTGCAACAAATTATAGTCAAGGGGGGTGGGCAACCCACCTAAGGCATGCAATGTGCGAGAGAAAGGAGATGAAACTTTTGCACATAGCCTGTATATACAGTTATGATTTTGTGAGTTCTTTTAATCATCAGTTTGGTGTGCCAGTTTTAAAGTTGTGTACATATGATTTTGGTCGAACATAAATGTTCGACGAGGGGGCTGTGCAATGATGGTGCAACCAAAATTGGTCGAATCTAAGAGATAGTCTATGCCAGGTAGAGGCAGCAGTCGAGTGCAGTGTAGAAGGCTAGGGAAGGTGCCAAGGCCCTAGGCAGCCAAAGGATAGAGGGAATGTATGCTTAAAGCGGCTTTTTAGGCCCAAAGTGCTGCGGGATGGTCCGGATGGGATGGCAAATGAAGGTGTCCAAAATGCCAAGTCAGTGTGCTAGAATGTAGTGTTCAGTGTGCTCTAGAAGACAGTTTAGATGGCTCGTCAAACGGAGCCCCGATGCTCAAGATATTGCAGTTTAAAGGAAGAGTGTGTAGCAGATCCCCGACGGCGGACAGGGCAGCTGAGGACAGGTGGCCCCGGCTGATGTCAATATATACATGTTTACTGCTCGAGTTGTGGAGCATGTCTGTCTTCTCGAAATGCGAATCAGAGCTCTGGATAGCAAGTTATGGCCGTTAGAAGATTTTCCGGGGGCCAGGTCTGAGCCCACTTGCCCGCATGGGAGAATGCACCATCTGGCATCATTTCGGCCTTGCCAAGGTTCTCCGTGATAGTGTGCATCATGTGGAGTTAGCATCATGTGGAGTTAGCAGGGAGTTATCCCAACTCAAGGTCGGCAGTTAAAAATGAAAGCGGGGTGCCAGATCTTTTTTGGGTTTTTTGCATGCACTGTTTGAAGGCACACTAAGGCCAAAGTGGGACGAGGTCCGGGTGTTTCGGAGCCGGCAAGGGGTTCTACCCATAGGGTTTGATAGGCTGCTCATTGAGCATGTGAGCAAGGATGTGCTGCAGATGGAAAGAGGTCTAAAATTGAAGTTTTTGGGGATTTTTCAAGCTTTTGAAATGATTTGGAGGCCATGGGCCCTTGTGCTGCCACGTGTCAAGGGCGTTGCCCCATATGCACAGCGGCAGGCTTGGAGGGTGCACTATATAAGGTGGGCCGTGAGCTCTTAAGAGAACACAAAAGGTGAGAGAGAGGGGAACTCTCCCGTTGGCTGTGGTGTTCCAGTGTTGCTCGATGCAGGCGGCTCGTGGGCATTGCGCAGGGCAGAGACATTGCGGCTTTTGGCCGGGCAGGGCGGCGTGGTGGCGCACGCCCGCATGTAAGAAAGGAGGCCAGTTGGCCTTGATGACGTGGTGGCCTGGGAGCGGTTGATCCCTTGGCCCTTGGGGCCCCAAGCTTTTGAAATGAAGAAGGAGGGCAATAGCGACCTCACTATTGCCTCCTCCTTGCATGAAAGAGGGTGATCCCGAGATAGTGAGGAGAAGACCCGAAGTCAACTGGGAAGTTGGGTGCAAAGGGAGGGTCCCATGGTGTGGACGGTGAGCAGAGGGAAAGAAAAAGTCGGAGGGCCGCCATGCATACAATGCAAAGCAAAGGGGACCATTCCAAAGCGTGTCCGGGAAAAGTGAAGGGCAAGTGGACCAAAGAGCAAAAGGGCCAGTCGAGCAGGAAGCCAAGCCAAGTGAAAGGGCAAAAAATGAAGGCCAAGGCCAAAGGAGGAGTCGGATAGAGAAAGAGAGTCAAAGTCAAGCCATGTAGAGCAGTGCAAGGCTAAGCCCACAAAGGGGTAAAAAATGAAGGTGAAAAAGATAAAAAATAAAAATGCCTAGGGGGCAATAGCGACATTGCCCCCCCCCCCCCCCCCCCTCCCCCCTCCCAAGTGCAAAAGAGAGAAGAAAAGAGCAGATAGAGCAAGGCGGTGCCCCCTTTCCCAAAAATGCCAAGTCAAGGTGCCAAGCGGACCAATTAAAGAGTAAATTCCCAAATTAAAGCCCCCCCCTATAAAAGTCAAAATTGGATCAAATTAAGGGCTTTTTTCCTGGCTTTTTGGAAGTTCTCTAGCAAGCTAGCCCCTTTGTAACGTTTGCTTAAAAATGGCCATGGTGATGGCAGTGCAAAACAGTGTATAGGTTTTTTGAAGTGCAATCAAGCCACATTTGCCCCTCTAACTATTGTTTCCCCTTTCCCCCTTCTCTTTCTCCTGCTTTCAGGGTTCTTCTCGGTGCCGGCTGTGTGTATGTGTGTGACCCCCCGGATCTACTCTGTTTTGAGTAAGAGAGTGAGATTGAGTGGCTGTGTGTGTGTGTAAGGGTGGAGACAGGTAGTGGTAGCAGGTGTGCCTTGTGTGGTGAATTTGTGGAGTGTGTGAGCAGTGGAAATTAAGAAGGAGGTGGTCTGCTAGTGTAAAGTGTCTCTTTGAAAATGTCTTCTGAGATGATAGGGGTGATGTGAATACCCTGAGCTATAGAGAGGCCCTTGTGTTTGTGCCGGGCGTGTTCCCCATTCCCTCTCTCCATCTTCTGGTGCCCCCACGGAGGAGCACATTGATTGCTCCCAGTTAATCGAAAAGAAGTGATTTTTCGCGTTGGAGTTCATGGCAGCTAGAAGCTATGGAACGATTTTCACAGGCAAAGAGAGCCCTGATGAGTGGATGTCGGATTTCGAGCTGTATATGCTATCATTGCCTATATCGAACGAGGATAACAAAATGCAGACTTTTCCTTTGGTGATGCGTGGTAGATTTAAAGCATGGTACGAAGCATTGGAAGGTGATCCGAAGCAAGCCTAGCCGGCTCTACGGGCGAGGTTCCTTCATGAATTTCGCAAGGAGGCTTCCCCAGTCGAGATGGATGCAAAGCTGAAGGCGCTTAAGCAAGATGTAAGTGAAGAATTCAATCTATTTTTGGGTCATTTTGAAAAGTGTTGGGCAGAGCTAGCGGCAGCCATGCAATTGGCTAATGGAGACTATTTCAAGCTGGACAAATTCATGGCGTGTTTGCATCCCAAAGTGAGAGAAAAAGTCAATTTCAAGAGCCGAGAGAATTATAATGGTGTAGTAGGGATTGCCCGATCAAAGACCAGAAAGATAAAGAAGAAGATAGAGCAGGGTGTGTTAGGCTACCAGATGATGGCCCATGTTCAACCACAGAGTGAGAGGGAGGTTGCACACGAAGAAAATCATGGAAATCGAGGTGTAGCTGTTGTACCACAAAATTGGGTGCACACGGTGCAAGATTTGTCCGAGTGAATGCAAGAGTTGCGGCTCAGTGTCATGGATAGAGGTCAGCCAAGAGGAGCAAGGGGCAGGGCAAGGCCATTGCCAGGTAGGTCTTATAATTGTGGAGAAGAAGGGCACTATGCACCCGATTGTCCTCAACCACAGAGAGAGAGAGAGAGAGAGAGAGAGAGAGAGAGAGAGAGGAGGTATGTACCCGCTTTTTGGTAGAGGTCGAGGGCAAGTACAATACAATGGTCCAAGAGAGCAAGCGGTGGAGAATCCTGTGAAGCTGGCTCCGCAAAATGGAGGTGAGTTCCCAAGAGTAAACATCGTAGGGGTGGATAAGCGGGATGTCAAAGTTTTGGCCAATAAGAGAGCAAGAGCTGAGTGGGAAACTAGAGCTCGCAAAGGTAAAGAGAAGGTGTACGAAGGTAGAGAGCAGCCCGAGCCTAGCAAAAGAAGGAGGCATCACAAAATCAAGCAAGCGGATTTCCAGCTAGGGTGTGGCTATCCCGAGCACAACCTGGTGAGTGATGTTCAAAATCAAAAGGCAAATATTACTTTTGGTCAGATGCTGTTAGCTTTAAATCCAAAGTTAAGGAGGCAGTGATCTACAAGTGTTAGCACCAGGCTGCCAAGAGCTAAGGGCTTTGAGGGTAGGTAGCCCCACTAATGTTCTTCTGTTGGTGGATACCATTATAGAGAAGAGGATGCAATTACAAGCCTACATAGATGGTGAAGCACACGTTTGTGTCATGATGGAAGCAGCCATGAAAGAGACGGGAGTCAAGGCAGTAATAGTCAAGTCAAATGTGCACATGTGGATGGCCAACCATACCAAATCCAGGTGTCTGGGTGTGGCGCAGGATGTGAAGGTCAAGCTGATGGGCATAGACTGCCTGATAGACTTCTTTGTGATGAAGGCAGGAGATAATTCTTATCCAATCATTTTGGGTAGGCCATGGCTTTTGGCGATAGGAGCAAAGCAAGGTTGGGAGAGCAAAGTTTTCACCTTACCTGACAAAGAGAAAGGCAGAAAAATTGTGCTTGATTTGAAGTTCTAGGAAAGCAGTTCTCATCCTATGGCGGTTAAAGATGAGGGCGACACGACGAGCTATGAGTACGAGACAAAGACGGGCTATGATGAAGGCTATACTAGCATAGAGGAAGAGGAGAGCGAGGACGACATGATGAAGATAGATGTAGACTTATTCAAGGTCACCATATACGACTCCCCGTCTAAGGAAGAAGGTATGTAGCCTCAAGCCCATGGTTTAAGCGTAGAGGAGGTTTCAAGCATGATAAGTGAAGATTTAACCAAAGGTGAAAAAGAAGGTTATGTTCAATTGTGTGGGTCATTTCCCAATCTATTTGCGATGGAGTACAAGCATTTGCGAGGTGAAAAGGGGGTGGAGCACAAGATTGTTCTTAAGGAGGGACATAAGACTAAAGCACAAAAGCTGAGAAGACTAGGGGAAATCCAAAAGGAAGCCCTTTGGCAGGAGATCAATAAGCTACTGGATGCTGGCATCATATTCCCTGTGAAAGAGTCAGAGTGGGTCTGGCCAGTGGTTATAACCCCTAAGAAGAATGGGAAATGGAGAGTGTGTGTCTACTACAAGCCATTGAATGCCGCGACCAAGAGGAATCACTATCCCTTACCATTTCAAGATGAAATCCTAAACCAGGTGGCTGGACATGAAAGATACTCGATTATGGATGGCTTTTCGGGGTACTTTCAGATAGGGATTGCGCTCAAAGACCAGTTGAAGACCACATTCATATCTCCATGGGGCTGCTTCACTTACCGTAGGATGCCATTTGGATTAGTAAATGCATATACCACCTTCCAAGATTGGATGAACAGGGTATTTGGTCCATACCTGGGCCGTTTTATCAGGGTCTTCATGGATGATATCGGCTGCTACAGTTCAAGGTTGGAGCACCTATCGAAGCTCCAGTTATGCTTTCAGAGGCTTGATGAAGAAGGAGGTCCGTTAAACCCCAAAAAGTGCAAGCTAGCACAGCCTCGAGCACAGCTGTTAGGTCATCTGGTGTCTCAAAACAGTATAGTGGATGATCCCGAGAAGGTGAAGGAGTTGGTGTTGATGAAGCCGCCATCATATGCTCAAGGTTTGGATTCATTTGTTCATCAGCTAAAGTATCTATCACGTTTCTTTTGGATGCTGTCGCAATATGTGCATCCTCTTCAAAAGAGGGCTCAGCAGGTGCATGGCTATGAGTGGGATGGGGAAGCTGAGGAGGCTTTTGATAGGGTCAAAGAGTTTTGGACGAATACGCCGTGAGGGACGTCAGCATAGCGAGAACTCACCTAGCATATAATGTCAACTGAGGACGGAGCTCGACCCGCTGGCGTGTGGAACCAAGCATAGGGTGTCAATCTACACTCAACCGACTCCTGACTAATTCCTACAGATGTCTCTACCCAATGTCTAAGCTAGAGCCTTCAAGACTGCTCAAGAAGAGATTTCCTACAACGCTTACAAGATCCAAACACCCATCAAACAGTCTTAAAATGCCACAGAACTTGAAGGAGACCCTACTAACACCAATAGGTCGCTCTCCCTAAGGTCCATGAACCAAAATCTCAACCCAAAACACCCGGTGCAAAATCGCGTAGGATGTCTAGCCGAAATTTGTAGGTTGTCGTTTCCAAAAACTAAGGTGCCTAATGTGTATCTCTACTCAATGAGAACGTGTGGATATGCTGAAATGCAGAAACAGACAACGTATGCTCACCAAATTACCAGATGAAGCTCGTAGATGGAGCTCGCAAAACCGGATCGTACGTGTGCAATGTAGGTATTGGCGCGTAGCTCTCGTTGGGGGCAACACGCTACACTTCTCCGCACTCGATTCCGACCACTGGTACGCGTGTAGCATCAAGAATAATCTCTCACTCTCTCTCATACACAGTACGCTCACTCACAAACAGTAGATTAGATTATTAGAAGTCCCCTTACAAAGCTTTAGGTTTTGGCTTATATACTAAGCCTTAGAAAACCTAATGTCCGACCAAAATGACCTTATTTGTCCCTAGGCTTCTATAGAGCTTAATTACAACACCGTGAGCTGGCTTTGCTCATCCAACAAGCATCTGTGGCCAAAATACAATTGCCGACTTAAAATATGAAGTTCCCGTAAACATTACAAAAGTGGTCGTAATGGCTCAAAATAATAATAACGGGATATTCGATGATGTCCATGAGCTTGTATCTTCACATTACAACATCCATCTTCATCTTCATCACTTCATCAGCATCTTTATTGGGAATCTTTAGAGAATCTTTGAGAAATATTCATAGAATCTTTGTGGAAGCGTTGTTGAAAGGTTTACCTGTCAACACTCTCCCCCTCTGAAGTCTTGTCGTCCCCGACAAGACCCTATGTCTACAGTGGCCTTGACGAGTGCTTCATGTTGTGGTGTTTGTTGAAGCTTTTTTTGTTGCAGTTGCTTCTATTAGATGCTTTGTATGTTGTAGAGTTACCTTTTTCTTGTACATGTAGTGTAGTTGAAGCCATAGCTCTCCCCCTCCGATTGGTTGTTGTAACGTGAATAGGTTGAGTGAGGTTTTTTGTTGTAGCAAGTCATTATCTTGGCAGCTCTGTATTGTTTTTTCTTTGGGTGTTATCCTGCAGTGTACCTGTAATCTTGAAGCCTTTTTGAAATTTTTATGGGTCGTTCCCCTTTGATCTTCTAGTTGATGAGCATGTAGTTGTTTGGGGATGTCGTTGGTTTGCTTTTCTGTGTTTTTATAAGAAAAATAAAATAGTAAAAATAAAATGTGGCGTATATTACAAATGAAGGTCTTGGATACCTGGATAGGACTAAAGGGAAAAACCCAGTGGGAAAAAAATGCCTTAAGTCACAATTAAATGTGAGGCTATATGTACTTATGTTTTGATGTAACCGAGTTTTGTTGAGTTAAAGTACTTATGGCCGTATGGCTACTATTATTGATTGGATATACATTGGATAAGTGTTAGTAGCTTGAAGTCAGAGTCATTGTTGTTGAGCAAATGCTCATGAAACCTGTTACCGCTTCATCATCGTCATTTTGTTGTGTAAGTGCATGGGTGGAGCACAAATCGTGTCAAATGCACATGTCCAATGATGGGACATTGTATATGCTTTCACAGATAGATGCATGGGAAACAATATTTTGTGCGAGAAGAGTTTGAATGGGTGCTTCCAGGAGTGAACGTAGCTAGAGAAGCAAAAATATATTTGACTTCAAGAGCTACCGTTATTCACAAGAAGGGTTTTGGTCGACGAGGTTTTTTCCACTCTCCTCACTATGTTCATGTGCGTGAGTGTTTTCTGGACTACTCTGCCACTCCACCATTTAAAATAGTAGACTTTGACTCTTATGCTCACCTCTTCCAGCATGAGTGACATGACTTTATGTATGCTCAACTCTCCAGCTTGAGCTTATATCTATTAGCTAGACTCATAGACCACAGAGAAAATATTAGACTTGAAGCTTGGGTCTGACACTTTGCTCATTTAGTGGCTCAGCTGCCCGACTCTAGACTCTTATGCCATGTATTTTTAATGGCGACCTGGACTTACCTGATCACGTCCTGAAATCCAATTCCATATGCTATTGAGGTTTAGGCCATTCCCTTTGGTTTGGTTTTGTGATGCCATTTTGTCAAATACATTGACAAATACCTGTTCTTCATGCTTTGGTAGCACACTGATGTTGCGTGGTGAGATAGGTTTTGAGGTTGAAGCAATGGTTAATGAAGTCTTCTTCCAGAATATGTTCTTTAAAACTATGACTTCTTCTTGTATCCTTGCTTTACCTTTGTTGATAAGAGGCTGTAGACTAGTTGTGGGCCTCTGTTGTTGGGTTCCGGCTATAGGTTTTGGAATCCAAGTTGTCCTTGGTCCTTGTGTGCCCTGCTTTTTCACTTGCCTTGTTGCTTGTTTGACTTGATGGTCCTTTGGCTTCAGTGTCCAAATATTGTTGTTACCTTTGTAAAAGCCTTGCTCTTGTAGTAAATAACGAGGGATCCACCTTGGAGTTGTAGCACTCATGGTTGCGTAGTTGGGTTGTCGTTGTTGGGCATGTTGTGCTACATGAGTTTTCTTCATGATCTCAGGGGAAGCTTTAATCTTTGGCAACCAAATTTGAGTGTTATTGTGCGCTCCCTGCCGCACTGTCGAAGCAAGGGCCTTGCCTAACACTGTGTGCGAGCCACAGACGGCTCCAAGCACACAACTAGCTTAACTAGTAAGCTCAAAAGAGGGCAATGGTGTGTCACTCACCGCTCTATGCTCCTGTCGTGGAGGATTCCTCGCCGCGAAGAACAAGGAGACGCTGCTACGTCGCACTCAACCGCTTCACCGCCGTTGTGCCGCCGTAATGCTCGATCACACTCTCTTTCTCTCTCTCTCTCTCTCTCTCTCTCTCTCTCTCTCTCCTCTCTCTCTCTCTCTCCTCTCTCTCTCTCTCCTCTCTCTCTCTCTCTCTCTCTCTCACACACACACACACACACACATACATACACACACAAGGAGGTGAAGAAGAAGAAGATGGAGATGGAGATGGAGATGGAGCAAGAACACTCTTCTATTGCACAAATGAGAGAATAAGTGAATTTTAGGTTTAGTTGGCTTTTATATGAGCTCACCCCATTCACACTTGGGCGCCCATGCTTAGCCAACTAATCCCTTGAATGTCCCAGTTAGAGTGCGCCTCTCATCGGCGATCACTCTTATCCTTTTCCTATTGGACCGACAAGCCCGGTACCTGACTCTACCAAATAAATAATACAATGTCCACCGTAGGTTACAACGTCCGTCTCGTAGGTGACAGGGTGTCCGTGAGCCGTGAGGGTTAACATGCCCCCCTTCCTGATGTAGATTCCGTCCTTGAAAGCTATTGAGTTGAAGCTCGTTGGTCGAGGTGGAAGAGCATTTGAGATGAATGTCCTTAGCCTTCTTCAGTCACTGCAAAATCAAACAACATTGCACAGTAATTGCATTCTCATAAGCGACTAAAAATCATATGCAATTTTAGGCAGACAATTGATTGGTAACAGAATTTTAAACAATTTGTTAGCAATAAGCATTAAATTGCAATGTAATCAAATGCATAAACAGATGTAAAGGTAAAAAATTAAACCAGTCTGGGGTCGCTAATTTAACGGTCGAAAGGCACTAGAGATCGACTATTAATACCATGGGTAAGCTTCTTAATTTTCTGTGGTCAATTAAGTTGTTTAATCGCGAGAGCCAAGTATTCATGTTTGAGGGCTGACTAGAGGCTATATCTAGAAGACCTTGTAGTTAAGCTACCATAAAAGGAATTTCTCATGAAATCATCGCCTGACTGATTACTTTTTCTTTGACCCCTCAAATTCTTTTCACAGTGATTCAATTTTGATGTGTGTGCTTATTTTGTATGCCTTGGGTTTTTTGCTTTTCAAGAAAAAGCGCCCACACTGGGAACCTCTAGGGCTCTAGTACCATAGGCAATACATGTGAGTGAAGTACCAAATCACGCTGAGATTTCTCTTCCAGCTTAAGATTTTACATTGTGGCACTTTGATTTTTTGTTTGTTCATTTTCAGCATTTTAATTTTGTAACTTTGGGGGGTCATATAACACTGATACACCTCCCCAGGCTCATCACACTAGTAAACTCCCTTTATAATACTTAAGCGAAAGGTCAATAGGGTCAAGCCCACTAGAAAGCCCTAGTACATTTCACACAATGCTGCCTAAATCGGATTAAGAACCTAAGTAACCATTGATTATTAGGAAGGCATTCCCCATGGTATCAAGAGAAGATCTCTAACACCTAACTTGGTCAAACTAGCTTAGTCGGACTGCTTGATTTTTAAACCTAGACAAGTGATTATGACAAAAAATTACATTGAATTAAATGTTTGATACTAAGCAAATGCGGTGAATATTAGGCTACCAATCACAATTAAAGCATACAATCATAGATGCAAAAAAGATAAGGGGCAATGGTAATGGACAAGAAACACCTGTTTGTGTCGATTTCGTGCTTGATTTGAAGAGTGAGTCGAGATAAAGATTCCATGAAGGTCCAAATCCTATCAATAGCAACACGCTCCTGTACATACTAGGAAACAAAAGGAATACCTCCAGGAGGCACATTAGTGGGAAAAGGTACCAACACTTATTGAACACAACAAAAAACATAAGGAACCCTAACCTAATTATTTGCACTCCCCCTAGAGATTCAAGGGAATAGGATATTGTAGAGGTTGGGGGGAAACCCTAAGGCTAAACCCCTATCCTCGTTGTCGAGATAAACAAAGTCATCATCCATGAGACCATACGTGCCATCCGTGTAGTCCTGTAAATTTTCTTCTTCATCATAGGTGCCCATGTTTACTAAGAAGGTCACTAGACGCCTATAGTCATCTTGGTCAAAAGGGTAGGATTGTGCAATGGGAGAAACGCTCTCTACCAAGTATGGATCAGACGTGGTCAAGAGACATATCAGCCATTCTAACTCCTCAAAATTCCTCTCACATGCTAGCGTACCTATCAAATCCCATTCACATGCAAGCACTGGAAAGACCATGTGAAATATTTGTGAAAAGTAACGAGGGTACCTCTCACCCAAGGCAGGAGTGGATGACTCTAGCGTACTAGCCATATCTGTACATGCAAATAGATGATGGTTAGAGTGCAAATATTACAAGGGTCGTGTTCTTGTGCATAATTTGTTTTTATGATTTGTGTTATGGCTCTTGCTCTTTTACTTTTTTATCTTGTTTTTGTCAGTATAAGGCTTTATATATACATTCCCGAAGATTGGAGATTAAGAGGTCAGGTAGAAAGGTTGAGAGGGAAGCAAGTGAATAATGGATATCCACAAACACTCCCCCCTTCCTTGGGTAGATCATACCGTTTGAAATGATGTCGTCACCCTTTGAAACCAGTTGTTCCAATTTGTTATAGGTGAAGATTTTTGCCAGTTGTTTTCTATTACCTTAGGTGCCTCGTCGAGTTGCAAGGGTGGTAAGGTACTCTCCCAGGATCGAACTTGAAGGGGTTCATCAAGTGATTCTTGAACACTGGGAGGTGTGGATTCTTTTGTAGCTTCATGGAGGTCCACTACTATAGATGGAGGCTGTGTAGAAGTTTTTACCTCTATGGATGTATTACATGATGAGCTACAAGCTTCATGGAACTCCCCCCTTCCTGAGCTAGGTGGAATAAATTGGTTTTGCCTTGGAGCCAAAACTAGCTCTGGACTAGGTGTGTAGCATTCTGTGATCTTTCCCTTCCCACGATCTGCCATTGGCTTTAGCGTTACACTGTTTGACTCATATGGGTTTGTTTTCGATAGGGAAGGGCACATTTTACGTTTAAGTACCCAAATTTGCTCATTTCCATCATAGTAGCCTTGGGCTTCTAATAGTCGTTTTGGAATCCATCATGATTTGGTCTTGACTCTCCTAGAGCGCGCTCTTGGCTCTCCAGGGAAATGTTTTCTTGAAATGGATGGGAGGGTTGAGGTAGTTGGAAGTAAGGCCTTGGGGACCCATTGATATGTACTCTTAGGTCGTGCAGGTTGAGTACTTGCAATATTACTGCTTGCTGCAACTACAAGTGTTGAAGTGCTAGGTTCATGGGTAGCCGGCAAAGACGAGTTAACCACCTTGGCTTGTGAATGTTGTCTATCCTTCAACTTTGCTAGAGTTTGCAACGTAGGTGACTTTGCTTGAATGATAGGGGTAAGAGTCGGTGGTCGCGTCGTGACACTACCAGTATCCCAATCAATAGTGTATTTGGTTGCCAACATCCACGTGCGTCCCAAGTTTACGTTGCCTTCCATAGCTCCCGCGGGCATGACTAGAAACCTCTGCACTATGCTTCCATTGTCATAGACAACAGGGGTCTGAAGGACTCCAAGAATAGCAGTTTTCTTTTTATTAATGCCCTTGACTTGCATCGTACTCGGGGATAGGGTCGGTTTCCCTAATTGACACCAAACTCCATAGGACAACATATTGTGTTTAGCTCCCGTATCTAATAAGGCATTGTATAGTACTTTCCCATAGGGGCTATTTAGCTCAATTGGGTATTGTAGGGGTGGCTCAGATTCTAATGAGTCTTAGTCTGTGTCCTCGAAAAATGCTTGCGTGATTCCCAGATTAGCCTCTCGTTGGCGTCTAAGACGTTGTTGTCGTTCTCGAGCCTCAACTCTTGCTTGGATTTTTTAAAGCTCTGCTTGTTCCTTGGCAGCCTTCTTTTGATGGATGGCTTGCAACTCTTCCTGGCTTAGAGGATCATAATATCTTTTGAATTTACTCCCATTAAGGAATCCAATGGTTTCAACTCCATCTAGAGTCTCCACACGAATGGTACCTTGTGGGGTAATTTCACACACTCGATATGGTCCCTTCCCATCGTATTTCAATTTCTTCTTTTCATTACGTATCCCGTACATAAGAACTTTATCACCAACCTTGATGTCTTTATCCTTTCAATGGCTATCAAACCACTTCTTTCTCCTATCCTTCTCCACTAGAGCATTTCGCACAGCTAATTGCCTTTCTTCATCTAGCCTTTCCAGGATATATAATCGCTCCACTAAGGGGTTACCATCCCAACCTTCTTGAGAAGCTACTCGAAGACTAGGAATGACAAACTCCCATGGCATAACTGCTTCTTGGCCATACACCATTTTAAACGGTGTGCAATTAATAGCAAATTTATACGCAGTACGATAAGCCCATAAAGCTGATGTAAGCTTTAGGTCCCAATCAGTGCGATGAGCCTCGACTGTCTTTGTCAAAATGGAGATGAGAGTTTTGTTGGTACTCTCAGCTTGGCCATTTGCTTGGGGATAATAGGGTGTAGACTTGTGGTGAGATATCATGAAGTTTGATGTGAGTTCTTTTATTACTTCATTTATAAAATGAGCTCCATTGTCACTCACAAGTTCAAAGGGACATCCAAAATGTGTGATAATGTTCTCAAAGAGGAACTTAGCTGTTGTTTTTGCATCCGCCTTTCGTGTTGCTTTTGCTTCAGCCCATTTGGTTACATAGTCGGTAGCCACAATGATATATCGTGATTGCGTGTTACGTGCAGCCGGACTAATCGGTCCTACAAAGTCTAAGCCCCACTTTTCAAATGGTTCGGTTACCTTGATGGGATGTAGAGGCATCCTATCCGTTCTTTGTGGCTTCTTGAAGCGTTGGCATTCATCACATCCCTTTGCAAAAAGTGATGCATCCTTAAACAGAGTGGGCCACCAATAGCCTAACTGTAAGATCTTTCGGGCAGTCAACTTTCCTGAAAAGTGACCACCAGCTACGCCCATGTGTGCCTCTTGTAGAATATATAAATACTCATCCTCACGGGCACAACGTCTAAGAACATCCTCTTTTCCTCTCTTATAGAGAGTTCCAGCCAGTAAGCAATAGGGTTCGCATTCCTTGATTAATTTTTGAGCTATATCTTTTCGCAGCTCTTTGGGTGGAAAACCATTAACTAAGAAGTTAACAATCTTTTCACTCCATTCAGGCATTGTCTCAACAATGAACAAAGAAGTATCAGGCAATTCATCATCAACCCCCATAGGAGCTTCGCCATTAGGGATACGAGATAAATGATCCGCCATGACATGTTTCCTCCTAGGCCTCACAACAACGGTGAAGTCAAACTCAAGAAGAATTAACAACCATCGTGTAATTCGACCCGTGGAACATGGCTTGTTTACCAAATATAGCAATGCTTGATGATCAACATAAAACACAAACTTGGTAGCAAGAAGGTAATATCGAAATTTCTTTACTGCGTAAATCATAGCTAGACCTTCACGCTCTGTAGTAGTGTAGTTCATCTCGGCATCATTTAATTGGCGACTTGCAAAGCTAATGTTCTGAATATGGCAAGGGATAATGATCTCTCCTAGTAGTTGCATTAACTTTCTTGAGGTCCACGCACACTCTTAGTTTACCATTCTTTTTTGGCACAATGACTATTGGAGAAACCCATTCTGAGTGCTCAATAGGGTATATGAATCCACAGTGGAAAGTTTTTCAATCTCCTCTTGTACAATTTTGGCGTACTTAGGATTCATTGGATAGGGTCGTTGCTGGACGGGTTTAGCAATGTTGATCATGGGAATTGTATGTTGCACCACAGAAGGTGGAATGCCCTTCATGTCATGATATGTCCAAGCAAAGATATCCTTGTATTCCTTGAGGAGCTCCTTAAGTACAGCCTCTTCAGTTTCGGTAAGGTCTTGAGCAATAAAGACTGGTTTAGACTCCTCACCTGGTTCTGCTAATTCTATCTCTTTAACTACCGCTGGACCATCATAGACTCCACTACTTCCATTGGTAGGTATTCGTTGGGCTTTGGCATACACAACCTTTCACTCCCCCGTGGTATAAGATTTAAAATATTCAAGAGCCGTATGTAAGGCAACAGGCTCTTGTCCTGACGGAGACCTTTCTTTTAGTTCTGCATCCTTTTGTTGTTGTGCTAACTCTCAGTTTTGACGTCTTCTTATAGTTCGACTCAATTTCGGCTCTGTAACCTCCAATTGAGCGAGGTCAATGGGTCGTGGGCTGCACCACATGACACTCTGGAGATGTTCACCCCAATTGTCTACTAGCTTTCGATGAGCATCACATGCCCCTAGATAGCTAAGCCATTCTGCAGTATATCTTTCCTTGTTTATCCTAGCTCTCACATTTGCTCGATATCGTCGTCTCTTATATGACCTTGTTTCTTGTTAAGGTTTTGATTTTGGTAAATGTTTGAACTCGACTCGCCTGATAGGTCTTCGCTTGTATCTTCTTCACTCTCATATAAATTACCATAGATGGTCGTACTAGGCCTTGAGTATTCACTTTCTATACTTGGTTCACTCGATGTTTCCTCAGGTTCTGAATCCATTTCTCCCTGAGATTCCGTTTCTGATGTGTATTGGCCTGAAGCCTTTGAGGAATCATCGGTTTCACTCTCAGGTAGGTGTGCCTCTTTCTTATCATCAGATGTTACATGCACTACACCTAACATGTTTTGCTGGTGCAATGTGTGGTATCTCTTCCCCATCTGGTGTTACCCAGGTTGTTCCTCTAGCTCCCCATGTATCTATAGTTGCCGCTAGGTGCACCCAATAGACATTGTCTGACTCAGCCATTCCGGGTAGGATATCCATATAAGGAGAGTTCTCCCCAATATCCGTGTCTTCGTTACACGTGTAACAATACTGTAATGGAGCTGAGTGAATTGTTGTGTCTGATCAATTATCAATGATGAATTTATTTCCTAGAGGATACGTTCGACCACTTAAAAGATCAACTCGAATGACAGAGTCTTGGAACTGTAAGTAGACGTGGTTTTTGGACCAGTCATGCACCATTTTTGCTTCCCTCATGAATGGACGCCCTAAGATCATCTCAAATGACATAGGATGCTTGGAAAAATCCAGAACAATGAAGGTCTGCCTTACCTTGTGTCCCAAGACCTTGATCCTGAGATCCTTTAGCATTCCAATAGGCGTAACAATAGATCCATTAGCCATTTTTACCACTACGCTTGTGGCTTCAAGGTGAGGTCTCCCCATAGACTCCCAACAACTCTTTGTCACCATGCTGACTCTCGCACCACCGTCAAGGACCCCCTTTACAGTTAATCCTTTAGTAGTGATTGGTAGAGTAGCATTAGATTCATCACCTTCAAAGTATTGCCCCAACTTGTTAACGGGTATTTCAATTACAGATTCATGTCCTGCTAGGTCAGATGGTGGTGCTAAATGTTCCTCATCATTCATTACCGAGTCAGGTTTGTTCATATGTGCAAACTGTGGTAATCCAGCCTGTAATTCTCCATTGAGGAAGGCTCGAAGAGCTGAGACTAGCTCGGGGTCTTTATATAGTTTGGACATGATGGTGGTTCTAACTTCTGAAGACATGAAATCCATCAATTTGGCAACATTTAATGGCATCTTGTGGGACGTAGGACCGTGACAAGAGAATGGTGAAGATGGAATCTCCACTTCCTCAAGGGGGTCGGGCATTCCCTCACCAAACATTCTCTCTAGTAGGAAAGGTGTGTGTCCACTTTCAGATGTCCTACCCTCACTCTCTTCCCGAATGATATTGGGTATAGCTAATGGCCTATAGTTCTTGTGAGGTTGAACTTGTGTGGGAAACACTGTGTCCGACATCTGGATGTGTTTGGGTTCAGGTTCTAATGTTCGTTGAGTTTCTTCCACCAAACCCCTCAGTTGTTGGACTCGTTCAATTTCCACTGTTGGGTTTGGATAGGTTCCAATCTTTCTCTTGCACTCCTCATTTTTTGTCTCTCGTGGCCTATCTTGGGGGTTCGCAACTGGGTGGTTTAACTTTGAATACTCTTTTGGTGTTCGTCGTAATTCCCTCTCGTGATCCTCCTCACTGGCTTTTTCCTTTGTAGTAACAGTTTTGGTCTCAGTGGTCTCTATCGAATCTAAGTCATCCTCAGGGTCATTCATATACACGGGATCCTCTCCTGTCCCTATGTTAGTCTTTGAACTAGGTTTTGAGCTAGAAGCATTAAGGGATTTCTTTCTTCGTGTTTTCTTCTTTCTCGCTCGGCCAATGGATGCAGCATCTCTCTCTTCGAGGATGTAATTTTGCTTTTGGAGCATCGACCGTGTGAGTGCATTCACTGGTGCTATGTTTATAGTTGGTGGTGTCCCATCAACAATATCTATTAAGTTCAATGGTGTGATTTTCGGCGCGTTTGGATTGTTAGGACACTGTGCGATCAAATGATCTATGCCACAACGATTACAAATGAGTATTGGCATTGCCAATGCACTCCCTTGACTTGTTTGCATTAGTGCAGCATTATTTTGCATTCTAATGGGGCACTCAGCTACTCGATGTGTTCCACCACATTCGTAGCACTGAAGAGGTGGTCTCCTGGCAAAACTATTAATGTTTTGGCCTCTTGCTACTAGTGCAGTAGCTTGATATACCGGTTTGATTTGTCCCCAATGGTCTTCCATATAGTACATGGGACACTCCTCAAGCATGTCGACTCCATAGGTGATACTAGAGTCTATGTCCTCTTCGCAATCTACATAAGTACTAGATGACTCACAACCTATTTGGTTCATAGGTGTAACTCTTGGATGAGGGGGTTGCGGTCCTAGCACTGGAGGTGGCAATGGTGTGGTTTGGACCACATTTTGGGTTCTAGGGACCATGTGCTGTAATGGCAATTGTTGCTCCATGGGTGGGGTAGGCATCAATGCAGGAACTCGAGGTGAGTCTGCCCAAGCTATAGGCGGTCTATTTTCCATGATGCGTTTAAGCATTAGGCAATCCTTCACTTGATGGCCATACCTACCACATGCGTTACAAGTCCCGTTAAACTTTACTCTGAAAGTAGGGCATTCACTTGTAGTATGTGGGCCCAAGCAGATTGAGCACCATTGCTGGTCCCTTCTTGGATACATATGAGTGTTTTGTGGAGCACGATTACCCCTAAGGCTTTCTTGGATGGCCTTGGTGAGATATGCCAAAGTCATCTCAGATATCGTTTGCTCTTTCACGATTGGCTTTATCTTCATTGGCTCATGCCCTGATGCTTGCGAGCTACTAGACTTCGGCTCGAGACTTCGGCTCGGCAGACACTCTTTCTCCTGCAATCATTAAA
This sequence comes from Adiantum capillus-veneris, assembly GCF_014529385.1. Lineage (NCBI taxonomy): Eukaryota > Viridiplantae > Streptophyta > Polypodiopsida > Polypodiales > Pteridaceae > Adiantum > Adiantum capillus-veneris. Next base: position 96,042,332 of record NC_140954.1, on the reverse strand, counting down.
TTATCCTCCAATTGGACTGCATTCATGGTGACTACTTCCCAAGTAGTGATACCTCTAATGACTAGGCCATTATAAATACTTTCATGTCGTAGTCCCCTAATGAATCTATCGAGCAATTGGTTGTTGTTGAATCGCTCATTTGGATTGCATCGAGAATTCAAATTCTTTAGGCGACTAATGAAGTCTCTCACGGATTCACCTTCTTCTCGTTGGGCTTTCTAGAGCTGAGAGGCTACACCCCAAAGTACTCCCTCTCGTATGTATTCTTTTAAGAACAGTCTCCTAAGCGTAGAGTAGATCGTTTTCTCTTCTACTCTTAAGGTTCTATACCAATCTCCAGCCTTTCCGCTTAGGGTCAAACTCAAAGCCTTACACTTATGTAGCTCATTGTGCTCTTCCAAGGAATCGCACACATGTTCAAAGACTTCCATATGCTTTCTAGCATCTCCGTCTCCACTGAATTTCTGTGTGAGCTTAGCTACTTGAACTGCCTTGCTCCTAGGCTCTCTATCAGGTGCACTACGCATGTTTTCTGCAATAGAGCGACCGATAGTTTGAGCAAATGCTGCCAAATCTCCTATTTGAGCAGGTATAATGGGTGTATGTGCTCCTGGAACCACATGTGAGATGGGAGTTGGCCTTGGCCTTGGCATACGCGCAGCTCTTGGGTCCCATATTTCGTATGGTGGTGTACCAGACGGTGGTCCAAAGTTTACAGGCGTGGCCCTAGGTATAGGGGGTGCCTGATATGGCATGTTATTATTAAATGGCATGGCTCCACTTGTATAAGAGCTTGGATAATTCCATTGTGGATTGTAAGCTCTTGGAATAATCGGAGGTGTAGGAGCTACATGAGGCTGAGGTACGACAGGTGCACACGATTGATACATACATGTAGGTATAGTTGGGGGCACTGTGCTACTAGGCATCGGCGCAGTGTTAACAAATGAACTCCATGGTGTACTTCTTGTCATGCTCACCATTGGGATATGCATGGTAGCCGTAGTGTCATTAAGAGAAAGATGAGCTAGATCTGGGAAGGTAAAGCTGCCACTTGTGGGCTCAGATTGCACTGAGGCTCCTGGCGAAACAACATATGGAGGATCAATGGGGCTCACTGAGGGAGTCTCCATTTGTGATAGGGTTGGTTGGTTGGCCTTTCCCGTATCCAAGAATCTCATTAGGCCTGTTGAAGGCATGTTGATCCCTGTGTTCTGTCTTTCTAACTCGACAATCCTATGGAGGACATCACAGACTCTCTGTTGTTGCTCATCTATGCTAGTAGCACCCGATGTGGATTGTAGAACATCTAACCAACCCACATGATAGGTGTGTCATGTGTACCGATGAGTTAAAGCTTCTGCTTGTAGGTCATACTCCCAATTTTCGTTTAGGAATATCCCATCTAGGCCTGGTGTGCTGGAGGTTTCCCTCGAAGTGGAAGCATTATTGCTCCCCATCGCTTGCCCCTCCGTGACTGCTACCTTGGGAGCACTCGGTTGCTTGGCTGGCATGATTGTTGTCATAGGAGCCTTTGCTTTCAGGGCTTGACTTTGTTCTAGCCTTCGTAGGTTCTCAATTTCCCTCTCCCTTGTTACTTGCATATAGCGTTCGATCTCTTGTACTTCGGCAAGACTCCTACCATCGGGTAGTAGAACCTCAGAGAGAGATAGTCCTAAACGATCAGGAGGTGCAGTGGATGGAACATTCACATGCACACTCTCAAGAAGCATAGGGTCTATTTTAGACATGAATGACGAATTTACTTCCCCACTCCCTTCATTTATTTCATTAACCGCGTGTTCGGAGCGAGTAGCTCTACTAAGGGTCTCTTTTAAGCGGCTAAACACGCTGACCCGGGCCGTGGGCCCATGGCATGCATGTCTTGACTTGAACTATCAAGGTTTTGTGTAGGATACCCCTCCATGACTTCGTAGTCAGAGGAAGAATCACTAGACACAATATGAGGATCTTGGGTCGCGCTACCTTGAGTCCCGGCCGTGAGTCCCGGCCGATGAGTCCCGGCTGAAGGTCCAGAACCTAGGGTGGAGTAATAATGGGTGCCCGCGTAAATGGAGTCACTACCAATATGCTCGTGCTCTAACACTCATCCAGAGCGTAGGTTCATATGACTTGGATCCCCTAGAAGTGTTAGTGAGTGCCCGTGAAGGTTTCTCACCTAGTAATTTTGGGTGTTTTGCAACCCAAGTCTTTTCTTATTTATTTATTTTTTGATTTTTTGGTCCCTTTTTTTTGAACCAGCTATAGAATAGAATGTATGATAGCTCAAAACGAGCGTCTCGGTCAGAGGGACGTGCCGTGCTTTACAGCCCTCCGTTTGGTCACTTTATGCCCTCGGAATCCCTAAAACCGTCAATTTCTAGTAGGGAACTAGGCCCAAATTGGAAAGTCTAAGGGTGCAAGTGGGAAGAGAAGGGAGGAGAGTGGAGGACTTGCCCCACATGCTCTCATTCCCTCTTGAGGGGGTAGGGTATATATATAAGAGTGAGTCTAGTATATATCATAAGACTGAGGACTGAGGCCTGGGCTTGGGGCTTGGGCTTGGGCTTGGGGAAATGATCGCGCGCGCGGTTTAGGTGACCCTTTCTTGGCCACACACACTGTCAACACCTACCTAACCTCTCTTTCAATAGCTCACTACCTTATCTACTTACTGACAGTGCTGCTAACCACTGACTAATCTACTAACTAATCTGTTAACCACTCTGCTAACTGCTTACTGACAATGGGCTAACTGTCCACCTACTTCCTCTCTCACTACCTTACTGTGCAAAGACTGTGTGTAGGCAAACCTTGACAGAAAACTGTGTACAGACTGTGTGCAAACAGAAATTGCTAACTGCCTACCTACTTATTCATTCACTGCGAACAAGCTAACGACTACTAATTGTGCAAAGATTGTGTGCAAACAGAAAACACAACATTATGCAAAAATCACAGAACTTGCAGACAATACAGGAATTAACAACTTGCAGAAAAATAACTCATTCCTCTTTCTCTTCCTCTTCTTTCCTACTACAAACAACTCATAGGAGAAGCACAAAGTGCCTCTTGGGCTTAGTGCAGGGTGATTCCCTGACAACGGCGCCAAAAATGTGCGCTCCTTGCCGCACTGTCGAAGCAAGGGCCTTGCCTAACACTGTGTGCGAGCCACAGACGGCTCCAAGCACACAACTAGCTTAACTAGTAAGCTCAAAAGAGGGCAATGGTGTGTCACTCACCGCTCTATGCTCCTGCCGTGGAAAATTCCTCGCCACAAAGAAGAAGGAGACGCCGCTACGTCGCGCTCAACCGCTTCACCGCCGTCGTGCCGCCGCAATGCTCGATCGCACTCTCTCTCTCTCTCTCTCTCTCTCTCTCTCTCTCTCTCTCTCTCTCTCTCTCTCTCTCTCTCTCTCTCTCTCTCTCTCTCTCTCTCTCTCTCTCTCACACACACACACACACACACACACAAGGAGGTGAAGAAGAAGAAGATGGAGATGGAGATGGAGATGGAGCAAGAGCACTCTTCTATTGCACAAATGAAAGAATAAGTGAATTTTAGGTTTAGTTGGCTTTTATATGAGCTCACCCCATTCACACTTGGGCGCCCATGCTTAGCCAACTAATCCCTTGAATGTCCCAGCTAGAGTGTGCCTCTCATCGGCGATCACTCTTACCCTTTTCCTATTGGACCGACAAGCCCGGTACCTGACTCTACCAAATAAATAATACAATGTCCACCATAGGTTACAACGTCCGTCTCGTAGGTGATAGGGTGTCCGTGAGCCGTGAGGGTTAACAGTTACCTGTATAGTATCCTTGTGCTTCCAGTAGCTTGACTGGGATCATTCATTGCACTGCTTGCTGTGTGACCTTAGCTTGACTTTGTGGGGTATTTTCACCGCAGAGCTCTGACTTTGGTACCCACAACTGCTTCAATGTTTGTTGCTTGGAAGTTCTTTGCTTCTTCTTCCTGTACCTGTTTTTACTCCTGTATGAACAGTTAGACCTGCGCTTCGTGCCCTGTTGATCTTGTTGTGAAGAGATACCACATGCTGGGTATGTCCAAGCTGTTACCTTTGGTTTTTTGACCCATACTTTGATGTTCTCGTCATAGTAGCCTTGAGCAGTGATTGAACTGTTTGATGCTATCCAATCTGTGACTTTTGCTTGTCGTGGTTCTTTTGATAATGGTACCCAAATTGGATCTTTGTCCTTGATGATCTCCTTGGATACTAACACTTGGTTGACCTGTTTCTTTCTTTTGTGGAGGCTTTGTTGCGATGGAAACTTTGGTTGATAGACTTTGCGCTTTGGTTTCCATTGTGTTGTCGAGGGTTTGGCTTTTGATGTAGAGGCTTCTTCGTGTACGTGAATTGGCTGGGCTAAAGACTTTGACTGAAGTGAAGGATTTGGGTTGCAGAACACTGTTTCACTTGCTTTATCTTTTCCTTTGTCGATAGTGGCCGAAGATCTTTGAGTTGTCGTAGGCTTAACCACTGTTGAAGATTCAGGTGCTTCTTCAAACATTTTCGCCCATTGCTTGGACAAAATCAAGTGTGTACTCATTTTTTGAGACTCCACCACTAGGAATTTTTCTTTGATTACCTTTGACCGTAGTGTAAGGGTAGCTTTTGCAATCCCTAAACTTGTGACGGCTATTCCATATGATATAGGAACATGTACCTGAATTTCATACAGTTCTGGTTTATCTAGAAGTAACCACAGCCCATAAGACATGACATTAGTCGTGGCAGTGCAATCTATGTCTGCTGTAAAATTGAATTTCAGTTTCTCATGCACATCCAACGAGAATTTAATCTTCTTGTTGGCTGCCAAGTAACTGATGTTCTCTTTGCTTTTGGTACTTCTCTTGGACTTTTGTGCCTTGGAAGCTTTGTCATCCTCTTGTATGTTGAACTTGTCATCCTCTTGTATGTTGAGCTTCTTTATCATTTGACTGTTGTAGCATGTCCTAAGTGCTTACTATCTTCTGATCTATAGCTTTGGGGAAGGTCTATAGCCTGAGCAGCTTGTTGGTCTTCATTGCTAGTTTCTGACTGTGACGCCTTGACTCTTGATTTTAGAAGCTCTCTGTCACTATTTACTGCTTCTAGCACTTGAAGGTAATTCAATGGTGACTTTTCTTCTTGGAAATCTTTTGAAGTTTGTGTAGCAGGATGTTGAGGTTGACTCTCTTCTTCTGGTGCAATGGTCACTATGGCCTTTGGTTTCCATTGTTCCATGGGTTTTTGTAGAGTCTCTTCTCGAAAATATTCATTCATATCCTGCATTGCTTGTCCTTGGTAGTCAATCTTGGACTCGGTCATTTCCTGTTCTTCTATGCATTGTATGTCTTCAGTTACATCTTCTTTTAGCTTCTCATACTCTTTGATTTGTTCAATCACCAATGAAGAGTCCACAGTAGAGAATTTATTTAGTAGACGTTCAGCTTCATCCATTGATTCTATTTGCATGTCTTCCACTTGTGACATGGCACTAAGACTTTTTGTTACCACTGCCATCTCTTTTTGTGTTGGCTCACTATCATCAGAATCTTGGCTTCTTTTGCTCTTGACCCTTGAACTGCAAGCTTCATCTTCATCACCTTTTGTTGGAGGAGCGACTTACACACCCATGAAGTGCATGCAAACACTACCTAGATCAACATAATGTCAATCGAGGACACAGATGACACGATAGGCACACGGAGGAAATCTCTTTAGCTTGTTAGGCTGAGACCATCCTACACATACAACACTCTGGAAGGCCAACTATACCACAATCAAGAACCTCACTACTCTCAACTACACCACCTAGCCACATACACACATAAGAAAGGTAACTCAACTAATCATGCCAGATCCGTACGAAACTTAAGGAACACCATCCCCTCACTAGGATACACCTGTCCCTAAGCTTCTACACTCAAAACCCTCACTCTAAACCCATCTGCCAAAAACGTGTAGGATGACAGAGCAAAATTTTGAAAGTGCCTAAAACTGAAATTTATGAGTACCTATGCGTAGCTTATGTCGCCAAGATTCTATAGACTACTAGCACGCAGAAAACAGACATCGTTTGATACACTTACGGCCACAAATAGCTCATAGATGCGTCGGCGTGTGCGCTTCTTCTCACGTGGAATGCTTGGCGTTGTCGCGCAGCTCTCCTTGAGCCTACAGCAATGGTGCAGTTGGATCTCCAATGTGTTGAGCGAGCCAGGCGTAGCTAGAGGATAAAGCTCACGCTCACTCTCTTTCTCTCTCACACACAGTAGACGGAAGCGCTAAAGTTTTGATTATGATTAAAAGTCTTCTTTTTACAAAATGACCTAAGTACCTTCTATACTAAGGCTACCTTAGGTTTAACCAAAAATGGGGTTAAAAGGGTCAAATGGTTTTGTATTTACAATTTGGAAGTGCCATTGCACCCCGGCTTCTATAACTACTCATTACAAATGACGTTTATAGCCATAATCCGCAACATTTCATTACTCGCAAAAGATAAGACTTTGGTACGAAACTTGAGTTATGTTGTGTTGTTGACCCAGTGGTCAACACTCCCCCCTTCCACGTTCATGTCGTCCCCGACATGACCTGATTTTCGATGGCGATGTGGTCTTTGCTATCGTTTTGGCTTCATCTGTTGCACTGTTTGTAACTTTGTCGCACCTCAACAAGAACTATGATCCATTAGAGCGGACATCTATCATCACAACCATTCATCTTTTGAGATCCTCTAATTACTTTTATGTCTGCTCTTCTTCATTGGGGACTTCTTTGTTCCTGTGCGATCATGTTGTTAGTGTTGTCTACAGCTTTGTCATTGTAGGCCATTCTTCGACTCGTCATTGAGGAGAAGTATGCTATGATCTGAAATTGGTGCTCCAATGTCAATTGATTTGAGTATCATTTCCTTATTGTTGATGTAGAAGGAATATGTACAAGAGGATGGTGATAGGTGTCTTTAGATTAGGGTCTAAAACCTAGATGACCAAAGGGAAAAAACCCGGTGGGAAAAAAAATACCTTTGGTATACGCTCTTATTGGAGTTGAGCAGTTGAACGTGAAGTACATGTTCATGAAAGGTGAGTGCTTGGGTAAAACACGGAAAGAGTGCCTGATGCAAGTGCCAATTATGGGACACTCTATATGCATATGAGAAATTTGTTAACAAAAGCATGCCATGTGAAAGAAGGAGATGATGGGTGTTTCGAGGAATAAATGTAGCACATGTGACATCAAAAGATGTCTCAATAGCTTCCACCTTTCCAAGAAGGGTTGTCGATGTAGAAGTTTCTCCACTCGTATCTCACTGTGCTCAGTACGTGAGTGTCTTTTGGACCTTCTCCTTCACTTCACCAAACTTAAGTACTTAGACTTCGACTCTTTTGCTCACCTATACCAGCATGAGCGACACAACGTAAATATGTTCAACTCTTCCAGCTTGAGTAGTACCTAGAATAGCTAAGACGCTAAGACCACACAGAATATTACTTGAAGCTTTGGGACTAACACCTCACTCATTTTGTGGCTTAGCTACTCGACTCTGACTTGTATGACTTGCCAGTTGCATGTTGACACTGCGCTTTGTGACAAGTTCTTCGGCTGTTGTAGTGGCTGCTGAGACATACTTCGTGAAGTTTCATCGTTTCCCTGTACCTTCTTCTCTTTGTAGTGCTCAAGCCTCTCGTCAGTCTTTTCTTCATGTGGATTATGGATTTTTTTTTTTTTTTCTTAAAAAAAACAAAGAAAATCTTAAAACAACTCAACAAAAGAAAAATCATTTAAAGAGAAATCTAAATGTTATGTACATTATACACATGTCCCTAGGGGCTCATATATAGATTTTGTCCCCATACTCCTCTGTAACACTACTATGAGGGCATATACTCTAAATTTCGTCAAAAAATTATCACAATAAAACGCAAAAATTCAATGCATCTCACAAAACATTGCCCTCTAATAGTCATAATGTTAGGTCCGCATTCAGAATGCCTCCCCCCTTCCTATTTGGAGTCATCCTTTACGATAGGGTATCTCAAAGGGTATGTGTTGTGCTTGGGCAATTAAAAGTTGTGCCTATGCAGGCCTTGTAATGTAGCCCTATTATGCATACACAGTCAATGCATGGAAAAGATTTATGTTGTGCAAGATGTGGGTATAAGCAATTTTCTTATGGGCATTTGTTGGCGAGGCTTCCTATTCTAAGCAATGTAATGGTCTTTGAAGCTCCTGTATCGTTGCTTGATTGAAGCGACTTGCTCTCTTCTAACTGTACTGCAATCGTAGGAAGAATTGTAAGAATTCAAGTGGCGATGCACTGACAGCAGTTTTGTTGTTCTTCTTTGGGACCCATTTCTTTGCAATTATTGGTTGTTTTGTTGCTGGCTCTCGTTTGGGAACCCATACTTGCCCGTGCTTCGTTTGTGTTTGAAGAGACTTCTTTGGGATCCACCTTTTTGTTGTGTGATTCAACAGTGGTCTTTGCTTCAGCCCTTGTACGCTTGGTTGGGGACGGGATTCAAGCTTTGAAAGTTGATACTGTGGTTGTTTTGGAATCCAAATGAATTCCTGACATTTTTGTGCTTGAATCAACTTCTTTGGAACCCAAACCTGAGTTGTGAAAGCTTGTGACTTTGTGATATTCTTACCCGTTCATGCATGCTTTCCTTGTTTTTGTTTTGGTGTTGGATCTTGTGATTTGTCATTAGAGATCTATGTCTTCTTGATCCATATCTGTTTTTGGCCGATCTGGCTTTTTGGTATCCAGATTTGTCGAGATTTTTGGCTTTGACTTGTTGTCATGTTCTTTTGACCTGTCATGGTTGTTGCTGAAGGGGTTGGTGATAGTGATGGCCTGAGTTGATGATAGGGGATGTCGTAAGATTCATCACTATCGCTACTATCCTCAGCAAGGTTGACTTCTTGTACTTTCCCTTGATTTTTTGGCTGGTAGTGGAAAGTTACTGTTTGTTTGCTCGTAGGTGGTAGTTTCTTGGAGGACTTTTCTAGCCCATTGATTAGAGCATTGTTAGCTCGTTGCTCTGGTCGTATTCCTCCTAGCTGAGTCTTTGCATCCTTATTAGGAGCCATGTATGAGGATTGTGGTGGCTGTGTCTTCACCGAGGACTTTGGAATCCACTTTTGATGTACTTTATTCGTGTAGCAATGACATTGATTCCCGGGTCGTTGATCTTCTTGAAGCTCGAAGTGTTCTACAGAGTCATAGAACTCGTCGTCTTCTTCATCTTTTGATTCTCCACATTTCTTTGTTTGCTCCTTATTTCGAGAGCTTGTTGATGTCTGGATCTCTTTGTTTTCCTGGATTACACTCACTGCAAAATAAGGAACGACATCATAGCCATTTTCATCACAAAACTTTGTTGTGGGATCATCCTCCACGATGCACACGTCCAGAGTAGCCAAGATGTGTTCCCATCCAAAAGGCTCTAACTCTTCTTCAGGAAATGGTTCTGGGATATAGTCCCTATCCTCTATAACCCGCTCTAGGATACATTCCTCACGTTTCAAGCTACCACATTGTGAAGCTCCACACATCCACAGTTCTTTAGGCTTACCTAACCAAGCTGGAAGTTCTGATCCTGCTACTATGGCGAAATCAAACTCCTCAACCGGTGTTCTCATCACATACCTATAGCTATGGTCCCTCAAGTTTACCTTTGTTATGGTTTCCATATGTCTCAGGTATATATGGTCATAACCCCAATCTTGGACCATTTTCAATTGTCGCATGAATGGTCTTCCCAGAATGTTGTCATAGTTGTTCTTGTTGCCAAAGTCAACAACAACAAAAGTGTGTTCATATTCAATGCCACAAGAAGTAATAAGTACTTTTTCTAGCAGTCCTAGGGACTTTTCGTTGTGTCTGTATGCAAGCTGCAGGGTCATTCGTGTGGATATCAAGGCAGGTTTTCCCCATTTTTTCCAAACCTCTTTGGTTGCAATGGCCACACCAACTCCGCTGTCAAGGATTGCCATGGTTTTTACATTATTGAATTCCATAGGAAGGGTGGTGTTTCCATCTTCTCCCTCGTAATACTCGCCTACCTTGTTTAATGGCACTGGCCTAGTATTTAGTTGAGGCATTTCAAGCTCTTTGATGCCTTCGCTAGACATTTACCCACATTAGCCCACATGTTTGGTCTTATTCTGAGCAACTCCGCTAACATTATTGTACAGGTGACTGGGGTAGATAGAATATCTACTAGCCCCTTTGAATCGATGGCCTTGTTGGGAGATAGTCTCTGTGATGGGACTGCAACCACATCTGACTTGGTCTCGTACACTCCCATGTAGGACGGTAGTGTTCTTAGCGAATTGGGTTGACTATCCATAGATTGTACAGATCCTTTGTCGTCCCAATAGGATAGCACGTCTAGATTCATTTGAGATCCAGTCTCAAATTCCTCTATTGGTGGTAGAAACACTCCTCGTTTATCACCAGTCTTGTCTACTCGTCTTCTTAGGTCATCGGATTCATTGGCCTCTCTAACTTGTTTCCGCAATTCGTCAAGACCATCTATCTCTTTACAATCCTCAAGTATAGCTTGGTGAAATCCCTCGGAAGAGTTATCCGTGGTATTCAGTACTATCCTTGGTTCTAATGCTGGGTTTTTGAGGTTTGGTCTGTGCTCATGACTAGAATCTGGCTCTTTTAGTTCCTGGTTTGGTGGGATTACTTGTGTAGGCATGACACGGATCACATCCTCAGGTTTTGCAACTGGTGGTTCTAGTAAAGCTTGGGCTGTTTGAATCATTTTATGGCACATTTCAAACCTTTGCTTTTCTAGTTCCGCATAGGGATATGTCATCCACCTGTGTTCTTGGGTTTGGTTGTTTTTGAGCCTCACCTCATAGGCTTTCAAGAGGGCATCTAATGTCTCATTAACCTTCTCTGCCAACACAAATCCTCATGAACTAGCACTTCTCGGTTTCTCATCCGTGGATGGTTCTTCTAGAGGTTTAACCATCTGTGTAAGAGAAGGTGCCTCCTTTTCTTCATGTTGTTTTATCTTCTCCTCAGCTTCGGTAAGCTTCTCAGCTAGGGATTTTTGCTCTCGTTCCCTGCATGCTTTCATCCTAGTCTTTCTAGCTTTCCAACTATTTCGTTTGTTGCTCTTGGTTTTCTGACTAGGTGCGTTTATCTTTGGTCCATCATCTGTCTTTGGACTCGTGTCACTTTCCGTGTTCTTTGTCTGTGGATTCTCATCAGCATTCTTTTGATCTTGTGCTCTCATAACCACTTGAACTGGTACGACATTTTCATTTTCTGAGCTACTAGGTAGCTAAACAATCCCTAATACATTTGTCATGACTTTCCTGATTTGGTTTGGTTTTTTTGGGCAATCGGGGATCAAGTGAGTGATGCCACACTCAAGACAATAGGCATTTACTTCAGTGATCTCCGTATGAGGACATTGTTTGACCAAGTGGTTGTCACGACTTTTGTGACAATCTGTCTCTGGTTGAGGAGATTCTTTTAGCATTTCCTCTTGGCTATAAGCAAGCTTTGACCTAGATAAGCCGCTATTTGCAATGAATCGCAATGTCCTTTCGTCCATTTCATACCTTCTTTCTTTCGACTGAAACCCAGGAGGTGGAGGTTGTACCGGCCTCACCACTCCATGTGTTTCTCCCACATTTTGTTGCTCCGAAGGGTAGTACTCACTTTGGTTGCTATACCACATCGTAGCTGGTACTGGCGTTGGTTTATTTGATGCTTCCATCATTGGCATGTATCTCATGTCTACCGGCATTCTAGCACCTGGCAGTGGAGGTTGTTGTCCTAAGACAAGCTGTGGCCTTAAAACTCCTACTGGTCTTGGCGCATTCTCCGTAATGTATCTAGGTAGAGTAGGTGCTTCTGGAACAGGTTGTACATACCTCTCCCTAGCATTTTCCATGCTATAATAGCACTCATCCTCCGTATGGTTCGTCCATTTTCTCTCAATTTCACACCACTTCGGGTCTCCCGAATCAGACCTTACAAGAGGAATCAACCTCTTGACCAAGTCGTCGATAAGCTTTTCTTGATCAATAGGTGCCGTTGGCTTGGCAATGGACTCACTTATCTGTGAAACACTGTGCTAAGAGGATGTGTCATCTCCTTGACTCTTTAAGTCCATTTCTTTGTATGCCTCATAGTTATCCACTAGATAAAGAGCTTCTTTGATCAACTCGTTTAGCGTCATCCTCCTTATCATATGCAGATCCTTCTGAAGGCCCGCATGTCTCATTCCTTGGATAAAGATCAACATCAGTCATGCTTGCGTAGGTAATTCTGCTCTAGGACAGAGCTTAACATATCTCTTGAGTCGTAATGATGCTTTGCGTACTGATTCATTCTCTTTCTCTTTGAATCTATGGATTTGCGAGACCGTGTTGTGAGCAATGCCTTTTGGCAAGAATTCTTCAATAAAATCCTCAAACAGCTCATCTAGGGTCTCAAAATCCCATTTTTCCACCGAGTCGAACCATGTAGCTGCATCATCTTCTAGAGTCAGTCCAAATCCTGCAAACTGTGTCGCAAAATCTGAAATCACTCTTCTAAAAGCTGTTACGTGATCTCTCGGATCTTTATCTCCGGAGTATTTTCTGTTTACCCATTTCTGGACTTGGGATGGTCTAACTCGTCGATTGTCTACACGTCTAACCAGAGATTCTCCCAATCCTTCTCTCGTTATCGCTCTTGAAGGGAATCCTGGTGGCTCTCTTCTTGGAATTCCTATAGGAATTCTCGTGTTTGGTGGAGGCATTTGTGGTCCTTCATTGACCAAATATCCACCTCTTTCTAGTACAGTCTGTGGATTTGTGCTTTCTACAACTCTGTATTCTCGTCCATACTTGTCGACAACTATAGATCTCCATTGACAGTCGACTCCGTATGTGTAGACATATAAGAGCTTGTAATCCATTATCTCTTCTAGGTATGGATTTGAGCACCTATAAAGATTGACCTCATTGTCGTCAATGTATCTATATATTCCTTCACTCTCATGACCACTCATCCAAACTCTCTCAACAAGATGGATCTTTATCAATTGCAAGTTTGGAAGATCCATTGTGGGAGGATATTCCTCTATCGTCGGGATCTCCAAGCTTGTGTAAGCTGCGTTTGAATCTAGGGTAGACATGATTTCTAGGCTTAAGAGCTTTTGCTTGGTTCAAGTAGACTTAGTCCACTCTGTTCAAGTTCTTTGGTTAGGGAAAAGTCGAAACTATGTCCAAAACCGCAACCGTTTCGTCACAATTCTCGCAAATTGTCGCTTTCAGACACCCCTGACTTCCGGATGCATTTTGAGGCCTCAAACGACGTTTTTTTCAAAGTTGACCTAAACGGTTGTCGTTTAGGGTTTTGTTCTAAGTTTTGGACAAGTTTTAGCATTTAGTTCAAGTTTTTCTCTAAGATCTGTAGAACCGCTCTCAGGCTACGTTTTGATATAAAAAATTTTCCGATCCGATACCGTTTGTGAAAGTTATGGCCAAAATAGTGAAATGCAGTTTAGCATGGTCAAAAAGAGTCCAAATTCAATTTTAAAAGAAGATTTGGGATCTCTGTGACACTGTGAACACTTCTGTATGGTCAAAAGTACAATTGGACCCTAAAATTGGCCTAGAGACATCCTACACGTAGGATGTCTATATGCTCAGAATTTAACAAAATTTGGTCCAGAGACTCCCCTTAAGTCCAGCAACACAATGGTATGCTCAGAATTTCATTTGGACCTAAAAATGGCCTTGAGACATCCTACGCGTAGGATGTCTTTTTGCTTTGAATGACTTGAAATTTTCACCTTAGCTTCTCCTTGATGTGCTGATCATAGTGGTGTGCTCATAGGTTGGTTTGGAGTCCTAAATCAAGCTGGAGACATCCTACGCGTAGGATGTCTAACTACTCAGATTTTGTCCAAACTTGATCCCAAGATTCTCCTAGTGCTCAGCAACCCAATGGTTTGCTCAAAATTGAATTTGGATGCCAATAGGTCAAGATTTGGGCTGCATAAGCTTCTAGTGCACTCCAAGAGTAGGATGTCTGACAATTCTTGTCTTTGCTTGGTAAATAGGTCAAACAAAGTCCAAATTCACTTTTGAAAAAAGTTCTGGAATCCTTGAGACACTTAGAACCTCCCTATATGGCCAAAGTAGAACATTGACCACTTTATGACCCTGGAGACATCCTACACGTAGGATGTCTTTTTGCTCTGTTTCAGCTCAAACTTGCACTGTAGCTTTTCCTTGATGTGCTAAGCTCACGGCTATTTTTACTTTTTGATTCTGACACCTATAGGTTGGTCAAATGATCAAGAATCTGTTCCAAAAGCCTGATGTCTGTTTTGATGAATTCCTAAGTCAAATCAACTCCAAATTGGACCAAATTTTCCTAGGAGGCTTGCCTAAGGCTATACAACACCCTGCTATGTCCACAATTAGAATTTGGCCTCTAAATCATGCCTTAGACATCCTACGCGTAGGATGTCTAACTGCTAAGAATTGCCCCAAACTTGAGCCACAGCTTCTCCTTAAGGTGCTGATCACTGTGGTATTCTCAGAGGTTGATTTGGAGTGCTAAATCATGGTGAAGACATCCTACGCGTAGGATGTCTAAGTGCTTAGAATTGCCCCAAACTTGAGCCACAACTTCCCCTTGATGTCAGCAACCCAATGATATGCTTAGATTTTAATTTGGATGTCAAAAGACCCCAAAACTAGCTATCCTTGCCTTTTTTAGTCAAAAATGCTAAAGTCTGTTCAATCTTCCTTTCACTGACTCAAATGAGATGAAATTTATCACATGCACTCAATACAACATTTAGAACATTCCTATGGAGTCATCCTATGGTTTGGTCTCAAAATTAGGCCTTGGACACAATTTGGGTAGGATGTGTGGTAATTCTCATCTTTTGACTTTGATCTGTCAAAATTTGGTCAAATTTCCACTTTCCAGGTGAAAATAAGGTAAAACCTACCTTCTGAACACACTGGTAACCTCAGATTTTCAAAATTTCTACCAGATCACCCTGTAGACATCCTACACGTAGGATGTCTACTACTGATTTTCTGAGACTGAAGTGTCCCTGATGCTTCCTTATGCTCTCAGCAAGTGCAAGTATGCTTCACAATTGCAAAAACATGCAAAAATCACTCAATTAAGCCTTTGCAGAAATTTTACGTTTTCTGACTCCGCCTTTTGGCTTTTGGTCAACAAAAATACGGAAAAACACCCAAGTCAATATGTTACTAGGGTAAAACCTACCCTCTGAACCCACTGGTGCAGTCAAAATTTTCAAATTTGGTCTCCAGAACCCCCTTGAGACATCCTACGCGTAGGATGTCTATGTTTACAGAATTGCAAGTTTTCTTCACAGAACCCTTGCAAATGCTCTTTTATATGCACAGCATCAGTCAGTCATACAAAAAATATCCACAAAAGCTTGTTTAATGCATTTTTACCTTCAAAAGCACACTTTTTCGTGATTTCAAATGCAATCAATCACTTTAGCAAATAATTCAGTGCTGAATAGCTCTAGATCAGAATCGGATCACTTGCCTAAAGCTACTCCTACAAATCATATGGGGTTTTGCATCTATGAGTAGAAAAACGCTTCACTGCCACACACGGACTAGTAAACTCTTTTATCACCTCACAAATCACTCGACCACCAACAACTACTCTAATCCACAGATCCTAACTAAACCTCTCTAGTCGCAGACCCTCGGCAAGACACGCGCTTCCTGGCTATCCACTTGATCGCGGAATATCCTCTTCAGGATCCACTTAAGAAAAACGCTTTCTTTAGCCGAAACTAAATCAAGCAACCATCACACGAGTGTTAGTAGGAAACCTACTTAGGTCCTTGTGTCCCCGGCAGTGGCGCCAATGTTGGAGGAGCGACTCACACACCCATGAAGTGCATGCAAACACTACCTAGATCAACATAATGTCAACCGAGGACACAGATGACACGATAGGCACACGGAGGAAATCTCTTTAGCTTGTTAGGCTGAGACCATCCTACACATACAACACTCTGGAAGGCCAACTATACCACAATCAAGAACCTCACTACTCTCAACTACACCACCTAGCCACATACACACATACGGACGGTAACTCACCTAATCATGCCAGATCCATACGAAACTTAAGGAACACCATCCCCTCACTAGGATACACATGTCCCTAAGCTTCTACACTCAAAACCCTCACTCTAAACCCATCTGCGGAAAACGCGTAGGATGACAGAGCAGAATTTTGAAAGTGCCCGAAACTGAAATTTATGAGTACCTATGCGTAGCTTATGTCGCCACGATTCTATAGACTACTAGCATGCAAAAAACAAACATCGTTTGATACACTTACGGCCACAAATAGCTCGTAGATGCATCGGCGTGTGCGCTTCTTCTCGCGTGGAATGCTTGGCTTTGTCGCGTAGCTCTCCTCGAGCCTACAGCAATGGTGCAGTTGGATCTCCAATGTGTTGAGCGAGCCAGGCGTAGCTAGAGGATAAAGCTCACGCTTACTCTCTTTCTCTCTCACACACATTAGACGGCAGCGCTAAAGTTTTGATTATGATTAAAAGTCTTCTTGTTACAAAATGACCTAGGTACCTTCTATACTAAGGCTACCTTAGGTTTAACCAAAAATGGGGTTAAAAGGGTCAAATGGTTTTGTATTTACAATTTGGAAGTGCCATTGCACCCCGGCTTCTGAAACTAGAATAACTACTCATTGCGAATGACGTTTATAGCCATAATCCTCAGCATTTCATAACTCATAAAAGATAAGACTTTGGTACGAAACTTGAGTTATGTTGTGTTGTTGACCCAGCGGTCAACACCTTGTGGATGCTTTGATTTGTCCTCACTGAGGTTCTTTAAGCGATCTTGAATCAGCTGATTCAATTGATCTTTTTTGAAAGCCTGATTCTCTATGATAATTTCGTTGACACCCTTGACTTTAAGCAACTGTGTCTTGAGCCTATCTTTTGTGCTCTGCGATAAGATCTGCTTCTTTTCAGGAGATCTCGTTGGGGATTCTTGCGTTCGTTCCCTTGTTGTCACTGTCTGAACTTTGCTTTTGGCTTGTTGCTTCTTCTTTTCCATGTAGAGCTTTGTGGGGTAGTCCTTCACTAAATGACCAATGGCACATTGGTTGCAATATGTCGCTATCTCAACATGTGCACCCTTTGGACGAGGCAGCTCTCCATAATATTGCTGATAATGGTTTCCTGTGGTATCTAGATACAGATATGACCTCTTCTTTGTATGCATGAACTTGTAGATTACGACTGACTTAGGTGTATCCATTGGCTTCGTTTCTTTATCCTTCATTGTCTTGTCCTTGAGAAGCTGAAAATAGCTTCCATTATTGCTTGCATACAAGATCAAATCACTATCCATGCTTTCTAGCAGTTGTAATGCTAATTCTTCCATCAGTATATGGTTTTTGTTGTGGGGCTTCTACATAGCCTTAGGGCTATGTTTCCGAGTTGATTTTGGCGAGGTTTGCACGGAGGGTGAATATTGAACCGAATATTTGTTTTTCGTTTCCCTGGATGGTGCTTTTGGACGGGGTCCAAGTATGTGACTTACAGGTTGCCTACAAATGCTAAACTCATCCATATTCACATTGGCTATTTCATAGTGCCTATCGTATTTGTCGACCACAATGACATCTTGACCTGACCTTCTACATTGGGCATTTTGAATTTCCAGTGGTTTCTCCTCCGGCTCGGCATCTTCCAATGCTTCTTGAAATTCCACTTGGGTTCCTAAAAAGGACACTGCTTCTTGTAAATCTATACTTCTTAATCCCACTCTTGAAGATATAGGGTCTCTTTGTTGAGTTTGAACTCCCCCCATCCGAGAGGGTTCCATATCTGATGTTGGCATCTGTTCAATGCCTGATGATATGACTTGTTGTGCTGTGTTAAGTAGCTCTTGAGACCGAGCTAGCTCTTTTTGAAGTTGTGCTATCTTCATAGCTGGTACTTTCGGTGTATTCCCTGTTTGTGCGATTTGGTGTGTTTGTGCTTTGTCTTGTGCTGGTGCGGTGCACAAGACTTGTGCAGTGTCTTTCTATGTTGTGCCTTGTGTTGTGCCACTCATTTGTGCAGTGACAGCTGTAGTTGTTAACTCTTCTAGCTGCGTATCAAGAGGTAAAGCCATGACTAGATGATAAACATTACCACCTTCAGATTTGTAGTCTTCCCCTCTTGATCCAAATATTCAAGCTGCAAAATATTGGTTACTCTCTGCAAGAACTTCATGATTTGTGGCAGCTTTGTAGTAGCGACCGTCCTCATCTACATAAAGGGTACCAATTTGCCGTTTCCCATCTTGAGCTTTGTACAGAAAAATACTTGGAGGATGTGTAGAGTTCTGTAAGTTGATCCTTGTGCAACATTTCTACCTCATTGTCGATGTATTTTCCGTGCCTCGTGTAAATTGATCCCAGACAGTTTTCCATGAAATCTGGATGTGGGTGTAGTACATTCTTCGTTGTTTCAACTTCCACATATTGAGATGTCCAAGTTTCCTATGTATCTTTCTTTGTCTTGATGTACAAATTCCGATTTATATCCTCATAGCATGGCAATCCTTTGTAATGGCCAATTAAATAGAGCCCACTTTGCTCTCTTGTAATTTATGTGGATGTACTTGAAGCTTCGTCTCGGCTGGTCTGGTTCCTTTGAGATGCCATTGCTTTCATCTTGACTCCCTTGTTGTACATGTTCAGTGATAGCTCTTATAGCTTGCCTAAAAGCTAATAAAAATTATTAGCACCCTTGTGTCGGTATTTTTCACTTGAGGTCCTTCAGCTTTTGTGGATGCCTTAATCTCTGAGTTTTCTGAACTGGGCTTTGCTTGAACTTCTTAGCTCCATTGCTTGCCAAGGCTGATACTGTCTTGTCTGGCTGCTTGCTTTGCCTAGATCTTTTTAGCAGGCCTCGATCTATTAGAAGCACTGTGATAAGTTATGCAACTTAGCACTATACTGCAATGACTGCTCCCTTCGTAGCGATTCTTGAATCGAGCTAACTTGTGTTCACTTTAGCACACAATCTGCAAAATTCTATTTAGCTGGAAAACATGTTCACAATGAATGTAAAAATTCTTGATGTGCCTTTGACGGCCATACTTGTTCCGTGGGCTCGGAAGTGACTTTCAAGTTCGCTTTTAGCTGAACTAAACTTAAGCTAGCACAAGAGAATTATGCACAAGTTGCAGTGATTTGCTAGCAAAAATCTTGTGTTAAAGTTCTGCAAAACTTGCGACTGTTGTTGCAAAATCAAGAGTCCTTGTGTATGGTCTTACTGCTACCAGATTTGTGTATGGACGTACACTAGGCCGTAGTTAACTTTTACACCTTTCCGCGGGTGACCAATGGTTTTCCCAAAAGATAATTTCAATCTGCTAACTTAGCAGTCTTCAATACCGTGACCGTTTTCTCACAATTCTTTCGAATTATCGGTTTTAGACTCCCGACTTCCGGATGCATTTTGAGGCCTTAAACGATGTTTTTTTTCGAAGTTGACCTAAATGGTTGCCGTAGGCATGCATTTAGTTCAAGTTTTGCTCTAAGATCTGTAGAGTTGCTCTCAGGCAACGTTTTGTTATAAAAACTTTTGCGATCCGATCCGTTTGTGAAAGTTATGGCCAAAATAGTGAAATGCAGTTTAGAATGGTCAAAAGGAGTCCAAATTCAATTTTAAAAGAAGATTTGGGATCTTTGTGACACTGTGAACACTCTTGTATGGTCAAAACTATAGTTGGACCCTAAAACTGGCCTAGAGACATCCTACGCGTAGGATGTCTATAGGCTCAGAATTTAACAAAATTTGGTCCAGAGACTCCCCTTAAGTCCAGCAAAACAATGGTATGATCAGAATTTCATTTGGACCTAAAAATGGCCTTGAGACATCCTACGCGTAGGATGTCTTTTTGCTCAGAATGACTTGAAATTTTCACCCCAGCTTCTCCTTGATGTGCTGATCACAGTGGTGTGCTCATAGGTTGGTTTGGAGTCCTAAATCAAGCTGGAGACATCCTACGCGTAGGATGTCTAACTGCTCAGATTTTGTCCAAACCTGATCCCAAGATTCTCCTAGTGCTCAGCAACCCAATGGTATGCTTAGAATTGAATTTGGATGCCAATAGGTCAAGATTTGGGATGCATAAGCTTCTAGTGCACTCCAAGAGTAGGATGTCTGACAATTCTTGTCTTTGCTTGGTAAATAGGCCAAACAAGGTCCAAATTCACTTTTGAAAAAAAGATCTGGAATCCTTGAGACACTTAGAACCTCCCTATATGTCTACAATAGAATTTTGACCACTTTATGACCCTGGATGTCTTTTTGCTCTGTTTCAGCTCAAACTTGCACTGTAGCTTCCCCTTGATGTGCTAAACTCACAGCTATTTTTACTTTTTTATTCTGACACCTATAGGTTGGTCAAATGATCAAGAATCTATTCCAAAAGCCTGATGTCTGTTCTGATGAATTTCCAAGTCAAATCAACTCCAAATTGGACCAAATTTGCCTAGGAGGCTTATCTAAGGCTATATGACAGTATGGTATGGTCACATGAGAATTTTGGTCTCAGAATCATGCAGTAGACATCCTATGCGTAGGATGTCTTTTTGCCCAGAATGAACCCAAACTTGGACCAAAGATTTCCCTAGTGCTCAGCAACCCAATGGTATGCTTAGAATTAAGTTTGGATAAAAGACCCCAAAACTAGCTATTCTTGCCTTTTGTCTGTCCAAAAATGCTAATGTCTATTTAACCTTCACTTTCACTGACCCAAATGAGATGAAATTTATCACATGCACTCAATACAACATTTAGAACATGCCTATGGAGTCATCCTATGGTTTGGTCTCAAAATTAGGCCTTGGACACAATTTGGGTAGGATGTTTGGCAATTCTCATCTTTTGGCTTTAATGTGTCAAAATTTGGTCAAATTTCCACTTTCCAGGTGAAAATAGGGTAGAACCTATCTTCTAAACACACTAGTAACCTCAGTTTTTCCAAAAAGTACCCAGATCACCCTGTAGACATCCTACACGTAGGATGTCTACTGCTTATTTTTTCAGACTGAAGTGTCTCTAATGCTTCCTTATGCTCTCAGCAAGTGCAAGCATGCTTCACATTTGCAAAAAAAAGCAAAAATCACTCAATTTAAGCCTTTTTTGAAATTTTACATTTTCTGACTCTGCCTTTTGGCTTTTGGCCAACAAAAATAGGGAAAAACACTCAAATCAATATGTTACTAGGGTAAAACCCACCCTCTCAACCCACTAGTAACCTCACTTTCCCAAAATTCCCTGCCAAAAGTGCCCTGGAGACATCCTATGCGTAGGATGTCTACTGTCTTAAAATGCAAATTTTTTCTGGTAGTAGTACTCCCTATGCTCTGTAGAGCTCTCAGCAATAATCACAGAAACTTTTGGACCTTAAATGAGCTTCCAAACACAAATTACCGTCTTTTCTACTTAGCGTTTTCCACTTCTCTGATGATCCTAACATCAAATAAGACATGCATAAAGTACTCTAGATCAGCAATCAAGATATCCTACTTACCCTACTCCTACTCATCATGTGAGATGGTGATTTTGATGTCTTGGTTGCTTCCTAGCCTCACACAGACTCTCAAGTCAACCTACCACCACATCTACCACTCCAACTCCTACTCTCTACACCACAACCTACTACTACCTAATACTACCTAAGACGGAAGATCTAGGCTACACACACGCTCCTTAGACTCCTCCTAAGATCTAGAGAGTCCACCACCCTCTTATCCTATCTAAATGTAAAATAGTACTCTGGCAAGCAAAAGGGACCTCTATCCTCAAGGACTAGTCTCTGTCACCTACTTAGGGCCCTCATCCCCGGCAACGGCGCCAATGTTGGACGGATACGCCGTGACGGACGTTAGCATAGCGAGAACTCACCTAACATATAATGTCAACTGAGGGCAGAGCTCGACCCGCAGGTGCGTAGAAGCAAGCATAGGGTGTCAATCTACACTCGACCAACTCCTGACTAATTCCTACAGAGGTCTCTACCCAATGTCTAAGCTACAGCCTTCAAGAGTACTTAAGAAGAGATTTCCTACAACGCTTACAAGAGCCAAACACCCATCAAACAGTCTCGCAACGCCACAGAACTTGAAGGAGACCCTACTAACACCAATAGGTCGCTCTCCCTAAGGCCCATGAACCAAAATCTCAACCCAAAACACACAGTGCAAAATCGCGTAGGATGTCTGGCCAAAATTTGCAGGTCATCGTTTCCAAAAACTAAGGTGCCTAATGTGTAGCTCTACTCAATGCAAACGCGTGGATATGCTGAAATGCAGAAACGGACAATGTATGCTCACCAAATCACCAAATGAAGCTCGTAGATGGAGCTCGCAAAACCGGACCGTACACGCGCAATGTAGGTATTGGCACGTAGCTCTCATCGGGGGCAACACGCTACACTTCTCCGCACTCGATTCCGACCACTGGTACGCACGTAGTGTCAAGAAGAATCTCTCAGTCTCTCTCGTACACTGTATGCTTACTCACAGACAGTAGATCAGATTATTAGAAGTCCCCTTACAAAGCTTTAGGTTTTGGCTTATATACTAAGCCTTAGAAAACCTAATGTCCAACCAAAATGACCTTATTTGTCCCTAGGTTTCTATAGAGCTTAATTACAACACCGTGAGCTGGCTTTGCTCATCCAACAAGCATCTGTGGCCAAAATACAATTGCCGACTTAAAATATGAAGTTCCCGTAAACATTACAAAAGTGGCTGTAATGGCTCAAAATAATAATAAGGGGATATTCGATGATTTCCATGAGCTTGTATCTTCGCATTACAACATCCATCTTTGTCTTCATCACTTCATCAGCATCTTTATTGGGAATCTTTAGAGAATATTTGAGGAATCTTCATCGAATCTTTGTGGAAGCGTTGTTGAAAGGTTGACCTATCAACAAAGAGATTTTGTCTTAATTACCAGCAGTGTGTTCTCCCAATCGAGAGGACGACTTCTATGTGTCTATGACAGTGGGCACGGTTGCTATTGGAGAGGTTCTAATACAAAAGGTAGGGAGAAGCTACAAGCCGATATACTTTGAGAGCAGGGTGATTAGCCCAGGAGAAGCTACCTACACCGAAGCAGAGCAATGGATGATGGCTTTGGTCTTCGCTTGCAAGAACTTCAAAGTCCATTTGATTGTGCGTAAGTTTTTTGTGTTGACGGCTAACAATCTATTGCCAGAGGTAGTGCTACATTTGAAGCCAGGAAGAAGGATTATGAAGTGGGTGTTGGAGCTGCAAGAGTTCAAGTTCGAGTTCAAGGTAGATCACACGAGTCGGTCTCACCTGGCAGACATTCTTGTCAACAAGGCCATCAATTTACCGGCCTATCCAAGAGTGGTACGAGATGAAGCTAAGGAAGAGCCTGACTTGGAGGATGCTTTTATTATGTGGTTCGATGGAGCGTATCGAAGGGTAGTGATGAAGGTAGGAGGAGGTGTGGTGATACACGACCCACACGGCAAAGCTATATTTTCAAAGGCGTATGATCTGGAGGATGTCCACACCAATAACAAGGTAGAGTATCTCACTTTGCATTTGGGTTTAAACTGGTGTATAGAATTCGGCATTTCAAGGTTGGTGGTGAAGGGAGATGCGTTGATAGTCATCAAGAAACTTTTAGGCCAATGGCAGGTAAAGTGCGATTTTTGAAGCATTGGTTTTTTTCCATCAAGAAGATGTTGAAGTCTTTTGAAGAGATCCAATTCAAGCATGTGAGGAGAGAGTAGAACCAAGAGGCAGATCAGTTAGCTAGCAGCAAAGTACAAGTGCATGTTGCAGGTTGTGGTCCCAGTCACTTATGCAGGTAGGGAGTCTCTTAAGGAGATTGAAGGTTTTTTGGGTACAGGGCAATGTTCAAAAGGTTTGTCCAAGCTGCAAAAGAGAAGAGTGGTGCAAAAGGCCCGCAAATTCACACTTGTAGGTGAAGATCTCATGAACTATGGGTGCGACGGAGTGCTTAGAAGGGTGTTGTACAAAGAAGAGATAGGAATGGTGCTCGAGCAATGCCATGAAGAGAGCGGGCATCAGGGCAAAGACCACGTTCTATTTCGAGTGCTTAGAGCAGGCTTTTTGTGGCCTTCCATTGTGAAGGACGTGCATTGTTGGTGCAAAACGTGCCACGAGTGTGAGACTATAGGTGAAAGACGACTGGTAGCAGAATCACAAGGCGCCATCATTGCACAAAGTGCTTTCAAGAAGTGGGGTCTGGATGCAATAGGCCCTCTCCCGAAGTCTACAAGCGGTAAGAAATACGTGGTGGTAGCCATTGACTACCTTACAAGATGGGTCGAGGCCAAAGCAGTGAAATAAGTAAATGCTAATGTGGTGGCTCAGTTTGTGTTTGATAACATCTGTTGCCATTTTGGTGTTCCATGGGTGTTAGTTTTTGATATGAGTCAGGGGTTTAGAAGCAAGCTCATGAGTGCATTAGTGGAGAAGCTAAAGATTCAGCATCAGTTTTCCTTGCCCTATCACCCCCAATGCAATAGTCTAGTCGAGAGTGCTAATGGTCAAATCATCAAGATATTAACAAAGTATGTGTACAAGCAGGAAGCTGAGTGGGAAGAAAATCTAGAGAAGTGTATCTAGGCGTATAGAACGTCCTATAAAGTGGCTACAAACTTCACTCCATTCGAGCTAGTTTATGGTAAGGAGGCTGTGTTGCCAGTGCATGCACAGTTAGGTGCTTTGAAGGGTATGTGGCGTGTCAATGCCACTCAACAAGGGGTTCTACAAGATCGGATAGCCAGCTTAGAGGCTTTGCAGATGGATAGAGAGGCAACCACAGACTACTATGTGAAGCAGAAGAAGAAGCGCATTGCCAAGTGTAATCAGAACCTGCAGACAAGAAGATAGAGTAAGGAGAGCTGGTCATGAAGTACAAAAGCTACCTGGATTTCACATTCAAGAAGAAGTTCAAGAAGAAGTGGATGGGTCCGTATAAAGTGAAGAAGTTCAAGAAGAAGTGGATAGGTCCATATAAAGTGAAGAAGGCCTTTCCAAACGGGACCTATCAGCTGGTAAGAGCAAATGGCAAGCTTCTTAGAAACAGGTTGAATGGTGTGTGGCTCAAACTGTATTTCGAGAGGGATTTAGTGCAGAAGTGCAGTAAATTATAGTCAAGGGGGGTGGGCAACCCACCTAAGGCATGCAGTGTGTGAGAGAAAGCAGATGAAAATTTTGTACATAGCCTATATATACGTTTATGATTTTGCAAGTTCTTTTAATCATCAGTTTGGTGTGCCAGTTTTAAAGTTGTGTACATATGCTTTTGGTCAAACATAAATGTTCGACCAGGGGGTTGGGCAATGATGGTGCAACCAAAGTTGGTCAAAGCTAGGAGATGGTCTATGCCAGGCAGAGGCAGCAGTCGAGTGCAGTGCAGAAAGCTACGGGAGGTGCCAAGGCCCTAGGCAGCCAAAGGATAGCGGGAATGTATGCTTAAAGCGGCTTTTTAGGCCAAAAGTGTTGCAGGATGGTCCGGATGGGATGGAAAATAAAGGTGTCCGAAATTCCAAGTCAGTGTCCTAGAGGTAGTGTTCAGTGTGCTCTAGAAGTCGATCTAGACGGCTCGTCAAACGGAGCCCCGGTGCTCAAGATATTGCAGTTTAACGGAAGAGTGTGTAGCAGATCCCAGACGGACAGGGCAGCTGGGGATAGGTGGCCCGGGCTGATCTCATTATATACATGTGTAGTGCTCAAGTTGTGGAGTATGCCTGTCTTCTCAAAATGCGAATCGGAGCTCTAGATAGCAAGTTATGGCCGTTAGAAGATTTTGCGGGGGCCACAGGTCTGAGCCCACTTGCCCGCATGGGAGAATGCACCATCTGGCATCGTTTCTGCCTTGCCAAGGTTCTCAGTGATAGTGTGCATCATGTGGAGTTAGCACAAAGTGATGACACGTGAATCGGAGCTCGGAGCGGGGTGCCATATGTTTTTTGGGTTTTTTGCTTGCACAGTTCGAAGGCACACTAAGGCCAAAGTGGGACGAGGTTTGGGTGGTTTGGAACTGGCGAGGGGTTCTTCCCACAGGGTTTGATAGGCTGCTCATTGAGCATGTGAGCAAGGATGTGCTGCAAGGATGTGAGCAAAGAGGTCTAAAGTTGAAGTTTTTGGGGATTTTTTCAAGCTTTTCAAATGCTTTGGAGTCCATAGGCCCTTGTGCTGCCACGTGTCAAGGGCATTGCCCCATATGCGCAGCGGCGGGCTTGGAGGGTGCACTATATAAGGTGGGCCATGAGCCCTTAAGAGAACACAAAAAGGGAGAGAGAGCGGAGCTCTCACATTGGCTATGGCATTTTGAAGTTGCGCGGCGCTGCAGGCGGCTCGTGGGCGCTACACAGGGCGGAGATGTTGCGACTTTTGGCCGAGTGGGGCGGCGCAGTGGCGAGCCCGCGTGTGAGAAAGGTGGCTAGTTGGCCTTGATGACATGGAGGCCTAGGAGTGGTTGATCCCACGGCCCAAGCTTTTGAAATGAAGAAGGAGGGCAATAGCAACCTCGCTATTGCCTCCTCCTTGCATGAAAGAGGGTGGCCCCGCGACAGTGAGGAGAAGACCCGAAGTCAGCTGGGAAGTTGGGTGCAAAGGGAGGATCCCACGGTGTGGACGGTGATCAGAGGGAGAGAAAACGCCCAAGGGCCTCCAGGCATACAATGCAAAGCAAAGGGGACCATTCCAAAGCGTGTCCGGGAAAAGTGAAGGCCAAGTGGACCAAAGAGCAAAAGGGCCAGTCAAGCAGGAAGCCAAGCCAAGTGAAAGGGCAAAAAATGAAGGCCAAGGCCAAAGGAGGAGTCGGATAGAGAAAGAGAGTCAAAGTCAAGCCATGTAGAGCAGTGCAAGGCTAAGCCCACAAAGGCGTAAAAAATGAAGGTGAAAAAGATAAAAAATAAAAATGCCTAGGGGGCAAATAGCGACATTGCTAATGCCCCCCCCCCATCCCAAGTGCAAAAGAGAGAAGAAAAGAGAAGATAGAGCAAGGCGGTGCCCCCTTTCCCAAAAATGTCAATTCAAGGTGCCAAGTGGACCAATTAAAGTGTAAGGTACCAAATTAAAGGCCCCCCCTATAAAAGTCAAAATTGGATCAAATTAAGGGCTTTTTTCCTAGCTTTTTGGATGTCGTTTGAAGCCTGCAAAGTGGAGTTCTCTAGCAAGCTAGCCCCTTTGTAACTTTTGCTTAAAAATGGCCATGGTGATGGCAGTGCAAACCGGTGTATAGGTTTTTTGAAGTGCAATCAAGCCACAGTTGCCCCTCTGGCTATTGTTTCCCCTTCCCCCCTTCTCTTTCTCCTGCTTTCATAGTTCTTCTCGGTGCCGACGGCTGTGTGGATGTGTGTGCCCCCCCCGGACCAACAATGTTTTGAGTGAGAGAGTGAGATTGAGTGGCTGTGTGTGTGTGTGTGTGTGTGTGTGTGTGTGTGTGTGTGTGTGTGTGTGTGTGTGTGTGTGTGTGTGTGTGTGTGTGTGTGTGTGTGTGTGTGGCTGTGTGTGTGTGTGTGTGTGTGTGTGTGTGTGTGTGTGGGTGTAAGGGTGGAGACAGATAGTGGTTGTAGGTGTGCCTTGTGTGGTGAATTTGTGGAGTGTGTGAGCAGTGGAAATTGAGCAGGCGGTGGTGTGCTAGTGTAAAGTGATTCTTTGAAGGTGTTTTCTGAGAGGATAGGGGTGTTGTGAATACCCTAAGCTATAGAGAGGCCCTTGTGTTTGTGCCGGGCATGTTCCCCATTCCCCCTCTCCAACTCCCATAGAGAGTTTGATGCAGTCTCTTCAACTGAAACTAAGTTTCCTTCTTGATTAAACAAAGACACTCCTAGTTGGATATGCGGAGCTTCAAAAAACGGGAGCTTAAAACGAGAGGAATGCACCTTGGAAAGGGATTGCATAAACAAAGCCTATGTACTTGAACCCTTTTCAAAACATTTGTTTGAGCCATTTGAGTGGACTCAAATTTTAGCGACAATGGATGTATGTGTGAATACGTCTATGCCTACTCAATTTTGCAATGAGTATGGCTACGACATGATTCCCATCCAAATGATATCAACCCTCCACATTGAAAATGAAATTGAGGAACCCAAGGACTTGATGAAAGCTCAACAAGTTTTTTCAGACCTCTACTACGATGCAACAGATGAGTTAGATGAACACTCAGCTACCTCAGAAGATTTGGGGTCAGAAAAAGAGTATATGAGAGCTAAGCTACTCATGAAAGGAGGGGAGGAAAAGTTTTTTGACTTTCCTACCCAGAAATCAAGAAGACAAAAATGGTATAGATGAAAAAGAGACACCATAAATGTGAAAACGAGACCTATGCCATCAGTCTCTAGTAGAACACAGTTCTTGATGCAGACAGATGCACATGATTGTGAATGTCAAGGACAAAATCACTAGTAGATATCCTTCAAATGAAAATCCAGCAATGTCAAAAACATCGAGAAAAACAAGGAAGGATACTCAGAAAAGCCAAACAAACAGGACAAGGAGCCAACCATGACATGAGTTGAGCGGAAAACAAAATATCAAGAGTTGAAAAAATCTCTAAATGAGATATATACGACCAAAATGGAAACCACAGAAGAGGATGGTAAGGATGTGATGAGTGTTCCATCCCATTACAAAAAACTTACTCTCCAAGATAGAAAAATCATAGTTGAACAACCTATTAGAGAGTTACAAAAACAAGGCGAATCCTATGAAGGGCCTGAGAACGCGAAAAAGATAGACTTGGTTGAACCAAGGGAAGAACCTAGGCCTGCCTACATTGCAAATGACCTAACAAAAGATGAAGAAGAGATTTTACTAAGCTTACTAAAAGAATGCCGATATATCTTCTCTTGGTCTTACAAGGATCTTAAGGGTGTTGATCCAGAAATTTGTCAACATACCATACCCATGGGAGATGATGCGAAACCAAGTAGACAAAGTCCATACATATATAATGAAACATTTGCTAGGAAAATCAAAGAAGAGATTGAGAAACTAAAGGAAGCCGAATTCATATATGAAATTGAACACGCAGATTGGGTGTCTCCAATTGTGGTAGTACCTAAGAAGAATGGAAAATTACGAGTGTGTGTCAACCTCAAAATTTGAATGCAGCTACCAATTGTGGTAGTACCTAAGAAGAATGGAAAATTACGAGTGTGTGTCAACCTCAAATTTTGAATGCAGCTACCAATTGTGGTAGTACCTAAGAAGAATGGAAAATTACGTGTGTGTCAACCTCAAAATTTGAATGCAGCTACCAATAGAAACAACTTTCCTCTTACAATCACTAAGCATGTGTTAGAACGAGTTGTAGGAAAAGAAGCTTACAGCTTCTTAGATGGCTTTACAGGATACAATGAGCTTTTGGTTGACCCAAAAGATCAACATAAAACTGCTTTTGCAATGGAATGGAGTATTTTTGCCTATCGGGTTATGCCCTTTGGGTTAACTAATGCTCCAGCCACCTTTCAAAGATTGATGAGCCATGCTTTTAAAGAATACCTGAGGAAATTCTTAGAAGTTTATATGGATTAATCTATGCGTACATTCATCAATCCGGACTGATCATTTTGAATACCTCAAAAAGGTATTCGAAAAATGTTGACTTTATAGGATTTGCTTAAATCCTGAAAAGTGCACATTCATGGGTAGACAAGGAAAATTTCTTGGACATATAGTGTCTAAAAATGGCATAGCTACTGACATTAATAAAATTCATTTCATTGCTGATTTTCCTAGACCAAGAATAGTCAAGGGGGTTCAAGCCTTCATGGGGCATTGTGGATATTACAGATGGTTCATTTACATGTACGCTATAATTGCAAAACCCATGTATAGCTTGATTACAAACTTTGAATGGACCTAGGCATGTGAAGAATCCTTCATGAAGCTTAAGCAAGCTCTCACCTCAGCGCACTACATCATTCGCATACAACAAAAGCATGATTACCGCATTGCAAATAGTGACCTCTTCAATGCCTTCTTCTTGCATAAAGTCAAGTACCATTTGTTCCAATTGATCGATGCATAGACCAAAGAGAGTTGGTGACAATGGGTATCCTTGTTTAACCCCGGGGGACACATCTCGGTGATTCTTTTGCAAAACAGGGCGATGGGGGGGACGTACGGAGTCAATCGGACCACAAATGACCATGGTGGCACCCGACAGGGTCGGATGGGGCAAAAAAAGCCTCTGTGCGTCACGGTGCACATGGAGAAGATCTGTCATTGCTAGAACTGCTCCTGCGCCCGTGGCGCATAGGGGCTTTCTTTGCCCCGTCGAGCACCACCGTGGTCATTTGTGGTCCGGTTGACCCCGTACGTCCCCTCCCCATCACCCTGTTTCACAAAAGAATCACCGAGACATGCCCCCTGGCCGCCCGGTGGCTGCATGTTCAAGGTTCTGTGTATGTCGACACCGTCAGATGAGCCGTGTCCCGTGGTGGTCAGCTTAAATTTAACATACCCAACAATTCAAATACTTAAAAAAACAATGTATAAAATAAAGTTGAACAATTACACGGAATGTTAGAAATTTGACATTTGATATTATAGAAAAAGATTACAAATCTCATCAAGAGAGAGTACATGGGATAAACTATGTTTGATGAAGGCATCCTTCATTTTGTAAGTTGGTTTGCTAAAGCTAAATCCGTATTTTTCAATGTTACACGCTTAGCATGCACCATACATGAGACGCCATCCTAAAAAAGCTACACCAAAAAGTCTTTGGCGGCATCCTGTAGGGCCAGTAAAGTCGCGCATTGTATATATGTAACAGAGTCGCTATATTTGTCCATCATCTCTCTCACCACCCGAGAGAAGGCCCCTTTGGGTATGATTGGCTCAATGCTCTTTTGATATTTTTTTATCTCATGTAGAGCAACTATGCCTGGCTTCCATGTTCGCTTTTTCTGTGTTGTTGGTGTGGTGGAGGAGCCGCTTGCCTGGCCCATTGAGGAGGATCATCTTTATACTTTTTCCTCCTCTGCTCTTGGGCTTGTTGCTCTTCAGGTATAACCTTGTTCTTCTTTTTTTCTTTGCACATTGCTTGGCTCTTTGAGGTATTTTTTAATAATGCCTTGAGCTCCCAGCCTTCGCTTGTTGGGTGGCTTGAGCTCTATCCTCTGCAGACTTTGTCTTTGCCTCTGCTCGTGGTTGTAAGTTTGCTAAATGAGCTCTCTCGGCCTTGGCTCTCTACCATTCCTCTTGCTCTCTTTGTCTTCTTTGTTCTTCTTGTACTGTCTGTGCTTCCTTCTTAGTTGTCTCTGTCTTTTTCATCTCCCTCATTCTTTTCCTCCTCTTGGCCTCTCTTGCTTTAGGAATCAGGTTGCCTGGTATTACCTTGATTACTCTTTTTTTGATTCACGGTGGAAACTTTTGCGAGGTGGTTTCTGTGTTGGCCTGAGCACCAACTACTGTGACAGCAAGCAAGGGCGCCAGATTTTCAAGCAGACGTTGGTATTCTTCTTCCGTTGCTCTGTGTAGAGTTGAAATTGGTGGGGGATCTGACAGAGGTGTGCGATTTCCATGGTTTAGTTCTCTGAGTCTCCAAAAATATATCACATGGTGGTTAAATCATCTGGATTCGGTGGTTGGGGAGGCTCTTGTGTGTCTGGAGCGGGTTGGGGCGCTGGGTTATTCACTTGTGGTTGGGGATATGGATTTGAAATCGTAGATTCTGCATGGGTTCTGGCTACGGATTTTCTATGGTGTTAGTGGCTGTGGTGGTATTATTGTGCGTAGTGCCAGTCTGCTTGTATGAATCGTCCATGTGGTGTGCAAGATATGAATGCATGCGCGTTTGTGCTCGAGAGGATCTTCTAGAATGTGTAAACAAGAACTGAACTTCAAGTTGTGAGTTTTTACTTATATAATATTAAATTTTATTAAAAAAACTTAAAAACTCAATAATACTCATAAAAAATTTTAAAAATCCAAAATAATCAAAATTTGACCCATGTAACTTGGGCCGTCAAAAAATCATGTGGTATTACAATGCATGTTTACTATAGAAGTGGTTAGTGTCAGAAATTTATTGGTTTTCCATCCAATGCTTGCTATTTTGTCGCCTTGTCTCCAACCATCGTCGGAATCGATCTTTTGTACTAGAAGCATGATATGATTGTGATCGCCTCATACTAACCACTTTCTCTATTCTGCATTCCAAACTTCTTTGCACTCTAGTCTTCTTCCTTTCTCTCCCCGCTCTAAAACTCTGTAGAACCAATTGAACATTTCGTGTAGGGCATTGCTCTTTTTCCTCCCACCTCCATGCCGTGTATTTTTAAGATACACTGCTTTTACTTGATAGTGTGAGCGCTCCATTCCTTGGCTACTCCAGATGCCCAACAAACCGAATTTGTTGAGAAAAACGAAGCTATGAGCAAAAAGAATGTGCTGCAAAAATAATAAAACTTTGGTTTAAACACTAATGTTCTTTTACTTCAATAACAAAGTGTTCAACCCACCATGTAATGTGTTATGTGCGTATCCCCCCAGGCATCCACTATTGTACAGACTTCCATAACGAGCACGCTTGATTCCTAGGACTGCTTTGTTACCTCTGTAGAGGTGGTAATGTCACACACCTTTTTCCACAATTGAAACTCATTGGGACTTTGGGAGTCATAATAGTCTGAAAGCATATGCCTAGCTTTACTACCACCCATAGAAAATTTATTAGGACAATCATGTGTACTTCTAGATGCCTTCTTGTCCTTTGATAACTCTATTGCACCCCTATGTAGGTCAACACTTGATAGAATAGATTCGAGTTCTCTAATACACTCTTCCCTTCTTTCTACAGGCTCCATATTCCAAGCATAATTAATATGGAGCATAAGCAACTTGTTAAGAATTTGTAGACGGGCATGAAGAGTGCAGACATGCACATTCAATGTATCATTTAGTATCATAGGAATCGGTAGAATAGGATCCCAATTTGGATCGTCCATGTCTCGATGAGGGGGTACACTCTGGTTACAACTGAGGATACCTTGAACCATTGTTGTAGTGCTTTATCCACGGTTTGTGTAGTGGTTACACCTTTCGCAGAGTTGGTTGCATCTTTGTCACCCTTACCCTTACCGCCCTTTGAACCCTTGCCCTCATTTCCTAATGAGACTTTACTGTGACATCAATAAATACATGGAAAGAGGGTCATTGCACCTTGTTTGCACTCTAACATACACTTGAGAGTTTTCAAGTCTCCTGCCAAATGCCACTCCACTTGGAACGTACATAGACCTGAAACCTGCAATTGTTGTCCTTCTTGTTGTTGACAAATGACATCAACAATTGGGGTGTGATTAAAATACCATTTGAGGGACTCATGTGTCTTGTGTGGGAGATAAAAAGTTTCTAGCCACCAAATATTCTTCTCGGACTGAACACCTAAACAGGTGTTTCCATTCTCGTTGGCATTTAGCTCAACATCGATGCCCACCAAGGCTCTGTTCATAAGCGTAACACTTACCGTTTCGAGCCATTCACCTTTGACAATCTGGCACTCATCAAGCTTGATCACAAACTTTAACTTTGCCATCACACTCTTATGTGTAATGGAAGGGTTTATTCTCTTCTAGCGGCAGGGCATCCTCCACATAATGACATCCACCCAACAAGCTTGCAACATCATTATTGGTGCACCTTTTCACAACGCTGTGACACTATAAAGTGTTGGCAGCAATCTAAACAAACCTTTTGCTATGTGACCTAGTGTGACAAGTCTATACAAAGCTTCATAGTCCTTGAAACTTATTCTTGCGTTGTCACCCACCTCCATCATCTCCTGAGATGGAACAATTCTCTTTAGCTCACTGAAATACTTTTGGCACAAAACATTAGCTATGCCAGCATTGAATGGATCATCCAATAGCTCCACCAACTCCTTTGGTTTGATGATATACTGCAGTAGAGTATGTCCAGTCATTTGAGCATCATAATTGATTTCCATCATCATCCAAGCCAAGTTCCTGCACATTGAAATAATATTAAAGCAACCTGCAAAAAATGTAAGAAATTAGAAGCTTGCATTTGTATTCCTACTGAGTTTGATGGATACGTTTCTTTTGAGCTCCACCGCTTGAAGATAGCATAGACATCGCATGTCTCTTACACTTGCAAATGTGGTAGCCCAATGGAATGTCTATGAGATGATTGATTCGCTGGTGCATATTATGTGCAGTGTGTTGTAGCTGAACATAATTGTTCAGACGGCGCTCTTGCTCCATTTTTTGATGCTCTGCTTTTATAATAAGCTTTGAAATCTCGTCGTTTAGCTGCTCCGTCTACTCGTTGGCTTCCTCTCTGACTTGCTAAATATCTTTCACACGTACTTCTCTTGCAATGATGAATAGGCAGTACATAGATGTTTTCTTGCTTCCTTTTCATTAACAAAAGTTGAATGTAATCTCCACCAATAGCCAAACAATCCGTCTCTCTCATCTCCAATAAAATGCAGTAGCTCGGTGACATTACAAAAAGGCAGTGATGCATTGGTCATTGGATCACCATGGTAAATATGTCCATCAATCCATAAGTTGATTGCCTTGCACCCAAGGTTTCGTAGCTGATCTCCAACATTGGGATTAAACGTGCCAAGTCACATAGTAACGTACTTCTGCTCTAATTCAATGTTTAATTGATATCATTTTGACTTGTTAGTTATGTCTTGCAGTGGTAGGGGATTGAATGACATTTGTGTTAGTTAATCAAGCAAATTAGAGATAATGTGTGATGGTGACTACTACAAGTAGGTGAAGGTGCCTATGGAGAAAAGAAGTGGAGAGTATTCAGATATAGGAGAAAAGGATTATGTTGTGAAGGGAAGAAAGAGGGGGAGTGCAGCTCAGTCTCCTTTGATTTCAAATTGTTGATCATAAGTGCAGAGAGAGAAATGTTGTTGCACACAGAGGTATTGGAGTTTTCCATTGCTCTCAGTTGGAGTTGGAGTGGGAGAAGCATGAGGAGGAAAGAGAGAGAGAGAGAGAGAGAGAGAGAGAGAGAGAGAGAGAGAGAGAGAGAGAGAGAGAGAGAGAGAGAGAGAGAGAGAGAATAAAGGAAGAGAGAGTGGAAGAGAGGGCAGATCTGCAACCTTGGAGGGTCCGCACTCTGTCAGAAAGTGGCAGCCAAGAATGTTCCTCATGATTGGGAGGGGAAGTGAGAAGAGAGAGAAGGGGGCAAAAGAAAGAGAGAGAGTTGGTTCACGTTTTAGAGAGAGAATGTGGAAAATTTGCTTTTCTGGCAGGGGGTTGAAAAGTGCCTCTTTTGATGAGTTCTAAGTGAGAGAAAGTGTGTTTTATATGTTAGAAAGGGAAGAGGGGTGGAAAAAGGACATTTTAAAATTCACTTACCCACCTCTCTTTTGGGTTACTAAATAAACTATTTTTATATTCAAAATATGGAAACGGCTTCTTTTTAAATATCAACATAGGCCTTTTTGCCCTCTCTTTTAGGCTTGGTCAAACTTGGCTTAAGGTTTATGCATTCCCTTAAACTGTCAAATAAAGAGGCCCTCCTATACCCCATTCACTTCCTAATGAGGGATTTGGTTTAGCTACCTCCAGTGTGTCACTCTTAGACACCGTTATGCCATGTATGTAACATATAAAATTTGGGATACATTACTACAGCCACCAGCCACAACATGACTTTCTCAATTTGCCAAGCAGCAGACCCCATGTACGTTCAGTTCTTAAAGACAATCTATGTGAAGCAACCCACAAAGCAAAAAATAATAGAGACACTATCTCACAGTGTGTATTGAACGAGCTTTTCATACACTCAACCGTCAACATAGACCTTCTAAACCAGGAACCATGCCCATGAGGAGCTATTCATGCAGTCTAAACTCCACAGTAAATGCAGGAGAAAGGCCATGAGTGTTTCACTGTCATCTTCTACAGGAGTTGTGCCCTGGAAATTGGATAGGGTTGTGCGAGAATCTGATCCATGCCACTATGCGAGGCAAATCCCATCAATTGAAACCCAATAGCCAATACACTTGAAATTTATAGAATAGGGGCTGACAAAAGAGCAAAAATGGTAACTCTATAGAGCTGCCATGACTAAGCTCTCAATTGTTTTGATTCTCTATCAAGCAAACATCGTTTGAGCTCGGATGAATTGAGAATAGTCTGAAGGATAGACACAAGAACAAGACTTGATATTTGCAACAGATTGGTTCATGCAAGGCTTTCGCAAGGAGATTGGGGGAGACAAGTTCTAGGAGAGGCATGTGCCATGGTTGGGTGCCACATGCCTAGTAGCAACACTACAGACTCGAAAACCTCCACCTTGCTCATGTGACATGTTGATTCTATTTTGCAAGTAGTTGGGTGCCTTGCTTATCATCAGCTTTTGTAGATTTTGGATTGTTGCTACCTCTTTCGTATCGTTTTTCTCCACACATCATACACTATCTTTTGCACTTGAGATCAACAACCCATAATGCTACTCTTGCCCCCCTCCTCAACACAAATCTCCCCTTCTTCCACTTCCACCTTGTCATCATCCCCACTATCTTCTCCACATTGTATCTCCACCCCTCCTCCCATTGACCTTGAAATCCTTATGCTCCACACATTACCAAAAACTTCACCACTATAGCCCCACATTGACCACATCAATTCAACCCTTGCTGATCACCTTCTTGAACTCACAAGCATCACCATTAGCATCATCCACACCATCTACAATTCTCCCTCTGACATCAATGACAAAAGGCCTAGGGAAGACTGAATCAACGCTCTTCGTCTTGTCTCTTTGTCTTTGTCTTTGTCTTTGTCTTTATCTTCTTTTTTAGCTTGTCTCTTCATCTTTCATAGCTTCTCTTATGTGAATAATGTCTACCATGATCTCCATCATTGTGTTGATCAAGTCTAGTACGATCTCCGTCATCATAGAGTCATGCAACTACTGCCCATGCCTCAACTATTGTGCTCACTTTTGCTATCATGTCTACCATCACCACTGCTTATTTGGTGTTCCTCTTCTTTCAACTTAGCCTCATACTCGAGCTCCTTTTGCACACCTTTGATTCTCCCTCTGTCATCAAGGACAAAATGCTAAATCAATGATTCCTTTTATGATTCTCCTTGTGTGCAGGGTAAGAACAACATGGATGCTAGTATGCAAAATTTTGGACAAGGTACGCAACAATCTTAACCTACATTCTCTCTTTGGCTTTTGGTAGACATTCATGTTACTCACTCTTCTAGCTAGGAGTAGTCAATGATGAACTCTGCTAACACATTGTTAGAACAACAGATGTTGGCATCGCAAACGTAGCTTTTTCCAAGGTGGTTTGCGTGGATTTCAGCTACTGCTTATATAGATTTTCTCTTAAACATGAATGGAAATACAACGTGGGAGTTTGATAATCGATCAGACGGTGCACAAGTGCTCTATGTGATTCACTCTAGGATTGAGAAATCAAAAAAACCTTATTAGGCTTACCAAGTAAAGAAATGGGGTTTAAGTGTATTTTGAATCGGCTATAAATAGCAAATTTTCAATCAAAGTTTAAGCTTGTCTCAAGCTTTTTAACGCTAGTTTTGTAATTGGAAACTCAAGTGTCTTGAGACACTAAAGTATCCTATTTTCTAAGCAACTTATCATAATTATTTGGTGAAGTTAAAAAGAAGATTTACAGGTCATGTCTTAAGTCAGTAATGAGGTGAAGAATGTAGCCAAATTTTTAATTTTGCCAACATTAATACCATATTAAATTATGTTAATAAGTTTTAAAATGAAAAAATCATGAAAATTTAGTGCAATTCCAACAAAATTATTGAATATAACTTCTCATCAAAATGATATTTTGTTTAGATTTCAAAGTTTATATATAGGAAAAAATTTATTGTAACAAACAACAAACTCGAGCTTCAAAACTTAGTTCTTAGACCAACTTTTTATTATAGTCAAAAAACACAAATCTTAAAGATGGTTGATAAAAAGAGAAAAAAATTTGGTCTTTCAAAACCTCTTTCATTAACACGATGAGGTTATTTTATGGGGCAAAACTTAATGTCTATAATATATGTATAGGTCATTACTCATCAACTAAGCATTTTTTTAAGTTTCACTCACAAGAATCTTGTAATGTAAGTTCATTCAAGAAAATTTATAGTGCGTAATTCATTGAAAAACAACCGTTGCTATAGAAACCAATGAAAGTGTGCGTATAGATTTCCCAATTGTGTCCATATGAGGTATTTGTATACAAAATAAATAAAATGAATAAACAAATTCAAAGGTGGACTTTATTTCAAGACTAATCTTTGATAAATAAAAATTAAGAATTTCAACATGTGCAGTTTTTGAGATATGATATAAACCACCAAATGTGACTTGCATAACCATCAAGGTCCAAGGTCAAGGGCAACCAATCTGGGCCGCCCATCTTTGTAGATTCCTGAGCGAAAAGTCAATCACGCATTGTTGGATCATGATAACTCAATATGCAAAAAGTGCAACATTGCCAGTTTGTCGACAAGTCAGTGCATGGAACCTGAACAGGTGCATAACAACTTAGCCTCTGGCATATCACCACAGAGAATATATAAGCAAGAGTCGCCATTGAGACCAAAGTTGTTGTGTTACTGATATGTAAGCATGCAGAATGTGTAGAGCTAACGAATAGGTGGACTGTTGTGTAGCTGACACATCAACGTGTAGAATCTGCAATCGTGGCTCCCCTCCATGGACCTTGACGGCTAAGAATTGTCTTTTTTTCGACACACCAGAGGGCCCACAGGGGAGGTGCTTTTCCCTTCCAAATATTAGCCAAGCTACATGGTCGGGCAAGAGCCACGCGTAGGCATCACCATGGCCACCTAATTGATGCACAAAATATGGAGAGGGGGAAAGGGGAACACGCCCGAAACACAACAAAATGCCTCCCTATAGCCCAGGGTGTACACAACGCCACAATTCACTAGAGTTCACCTTCAAACTCAACACTATCCACAAGAGAACCACCGTTTTCACACATGGTGACACACACCTACTCGGCAAGACCATCCCACAGCACAACTTCACTCTGACAATTCGTTTCACCACTCCCAACACACACAACTGCTTAATTTCACGCCCTAGATGCCACACAATGGTCTACGGGCACAAGCTTCCACAGGCACCAACACACCCACAAAGCCAAATGAAAAAGAGAGGGGTGGGGGAAAACCGACAC
The DNA here is from genome assembly GCF_014529385.1 of Adiantum capillus-veneris. Classification (NCBI taxonomy): domain Eukaryota; kingdom Viridiplantae; phylum Streptophyta; class Polypodiopsida; order Polypodiales; family Pteridaceae; genus Adiantum; species Adiantum capillus-veneris. The sequence continues at coordinate 96,003,028 of NC_140954.1, read as the reverse complement.
AAGAGAGGGGGAATTAGCACTATATTGAGATACATAGCTTGCTTACAACCAAAGCACCGCTAAAACGGTGAGCTCTCATCAACAGCACAGCCCCTCGGGCTCGGCTTGGCTCCTGCAAAAAACCACGAGCAATAAGTCTTCCTTGGTCCGCCAAAAACACCCTCGTTGATCGGGCAAAAGACCCCAAAAATGGGCAGAAAATGTAGGGTCCCACTAGCAAGCCGATGAGCACCGGTGTCTGAGTTAACTGGGAAATGCTTGCATGAAAATTGCCTCTTGATGGGCGTGCCGACTTTCCTTCCTCCCTCACACTATTAGAGCCACTGTGGGAAGGCCCCCCTTTGCTTGAGCTTGACCTCTCTCTCTTGTTGGGGTAAAGGCGCTACGCTTTTTCCTAGGTCGGACGTCTGGCAACCCCCGTCCACATGTGTACATATCCTTATTTTTCATATACATGAGAATAAGAAGCACCTCACTCTTACTTCTTCTTGAGGCTGCTCCACCACAAGAAGTTTTGGACAAATTCTCACAATAATTCTCACATTGTGACTTTACCTCAACATCATGAGCTTATGTGAGGGAGGCACCGCATACCTAGCTAGGTACGATTGGGGGCAAGGGACCCCCGGCAGTCGGCGAACTCGTCACACACACACACACACACATACACACACTCTGTCCTCTGCAACTCGTCAGATCCGAGAGAGGAGGCCATTTCGACAGTTCGACAGCGGCAAAACTCGTCAGAGAGTGGAAAATTAGAAAATAAATTACTCTTGACTCACACACTAATGTGTGCAAGAGGATATTCCCACTAAATCCCTCGACCAACTCCCCGAATCCTCAACCCCGTAACCACCCCCCCTCCCTCAACACCTCGACCCTTCGGTTCTCACACCCTGGCTCATAGACATGCCCGAGGAAGAGAGAGAGAGAGAGAGAGAGAGAGAGAGTTCCTCTCAGCAAGGAAATGAGCAAGTGCGGGTGAAAGAAAGCGAGTATGTGAGTTGAGAGAGCGAAAGAGTGAGAGAGAGAGAGAGAGAGAGAGAGAGAGAGAGAGAGATGTGAGAGCAAACAGATTGTGTTCGGCCACAAGCGGTGACTAAGCCCGGACATCACCTGGCATCGGCCCATTTTCTCGGCATTCTCCTCAGCATCGAAGACTCTGTCCGGCAGTGGAAGGCAGCATCGGCATCGTTTTCAACACTGATTTTGACAATTTTCTCGACATTCTTCCTCTACAGCTTCGAGCATCGGCTATTGGCATCAGTTTATGAATCTGATTTACCGGCTTGGCTTTAGTGTTCTTCTCGGTGTTTCGCATTGGCTTCGACATCATCTTCGGCATTGGCCTCAAGCATCGACGATTAGCCGTTCCGACATCTTTTCGACACCAGCTAGCTCGCAGGTAGCAAATTTATAGGTTTGCAATGGTTTTTGGACAAGTACACGTCCATAGAGCTACTCGGTCAGGAGTGACCCAATTTGCAAGGCTCTTGGCATTGCATGTAGACCATTTGTGGATCTGTTTACTGAGACACTGAGTGTCTGTTCTTTATGCGATTTGGTGAGACTTTTTTTAATTTTTGTTCACTTTCCAAGAGAAACTCTGTCGGATATTTCCCAAGATTTCTCGTCATGGGTTATGCATATTCCCGCAGTTTGCTCTCTGATGGTTTAGTGGTCGAGCTAGACTCCGACTTTGACAGCGATCGAGTGTTTACTCTCACTTTGATAGATTTTGACAGGTTTAGTCAGTTTGGACACAATTTGGTGTTCTTGTACCCACTCTCTCAGGAGTGAGGATTGTGTATGCTTGTGTGGCTACAGACATACAGTCACAAGTTTCACTAGTTTTTTTCAAACTTTTGCAGGCAGTTTCTCTTGTGGGACGCGTTTTTAGCTAGTTTGCTCTCTACTTGCATATATGGTTATGCGCTTTACGCTCGGTTGAGCAGTTTGTTCCAGTTTATGCTTGCAGATAGCGGATTGTGGAGTTGCTTTTAGGCATATGTGAGCATCAGTTTTGATGCGTTTGATCATGCTTTTGATGATTGTATAGTGGTCGATTTACCTCCCACTTTGTTGCCAGTTTTTGGCATGGTTTATGGTTGAGATTATACTTGAAGTTTTGCTCATTTTACGGGGGAGATTCTGTCAGATTTCTCGCCATACTTTGGTTCTTAGCCATTCACTTATGGTTGCAAATATGTGTAATAGTGTAGAGTCCACTATGGTGACTTTTGAGAGACAGCGGTCTCGTTCTTGCCGATGCGTTGTTGGCATTGCGGTCACACATGGCACATTAAACACTGTAGTTTCGGATGTACGAGACAGCAATGGAGATTTATGTGTAGTGCAGATACGGCTTTGACACAGGTTAAAGAGGCAGTTCCAGTGGTAGTGTATGCCAGTGATGGTGATGTCACGATTGCCTCGAGTGTACCTCGGGGTGTACCTCTTGCAGATTGTCTATGGATAGCACACTTTCTCCACAATGGTTACTAGATAGTCATGTTGCTTTCCACATCACACCATGTCGTGAGTGGTTTAACACATTTTCTAGTGGAACACTTGGTTGTGTGCACTTGGCCGATGGTTCGACGTTTGACATAGAGGGTGTAGGAGATGTTTGTTTGTCTTTGCCCAGTGGTGCGCCATACACGCTACGGCATGTGCGCTACGTTTCTCGGTTGAGACATAGCTTGATCTCAGTGAGACAGTTAGCAGAGTTTGGTTGTTAGATGCTGCTTAGAGAGAAGTTTCTCCAAATGCATTGCGATTTCAGTAGTGACTGTCAAAGGAGCCGGTAACGGCCTGGTATAACCTATGCATGTGTCTGAGGTTCGAGACGGTGTAGTCTCGGTTTTGTTGATGGTATACTTTGAGTGAGAGGCGAGACATGTCTCCTTCGCAGGTGAGCTCCACCATGCTCACGAGGCAGAGCATTTAGTTGTGCAGGTCGTGCTAGTAGACTCTGTAGAGACATAGATAGAGCGGAAGTGCTCTAGTGAGACATGGCAGGTGTTTTCAGACTTTTGTAGGCAGAGGTAGAGTAAGTCTACTCCCTATAGACACAGATAGTCAGACAAATATGGAGTTCCTTGATATGCTCGTGTTGGAGGCTGATGAGTTGGTACTAGGATGCATAATTTCGCATATAGGTGATAGGGACGTAGCTTCTTTAGTGTCGGTGTTGACACATCCATACGTGATGGGTAGTCCTGATGATGTAGTGATTGCAGATAGCGCAGGGGGAGGTGAGTACAGTCAGGTTTGCGCAGATTTCGTCAGTATGCGGGCGTCTCATGTTCGACTTGTTAGTGTCAAGGCCCGATCTAGCAGCTGCAGTGGGAGCATTTGCAGTAGGGATAGTCAGTTGTATGGTGGCTCACATTAGCATGACGCTTCGTGGAGCTTTGCAGACCATACAGAGTTGTCTGCAAGATTTACATGCAGGCGCTAACGTGGGTACGCACATTCGCCTACCACCAGTTTCTTGTACATATTAGTAGTTTAGCTAGTAGGTCTCACTTATCGACGCATCGCCTTTAAGTGGTAGATTGCTAGGGTAAAGATGTTACGCTTTTGCCTAAGCCAGATGTCAGGTGTCTAACCGCCCACCCACATGTGTACATACCCTTATTCTTTATATACATGAGAATAAGGAGTACCTCACTCTTACTTCTTCCTGAGGCTGCTCCACCCACACCGGCTTGTGCTCTTCCCCTTCCTTGCATGCACCACACCGCACTCTCTCTCTCTCTCTCTCTCTCTCTCTCTCTCTCTCTCTCTCTCTCTCCATTTAGACACCGCACATGCACGCACGCATCCGCACTCTCTCTCTCTCTCTCTCTCTCTCTCTCTCTCTCTCTCTCTCTCTCTCTCTCTCTACATTTAGACACTGCCACAGGAAGGCGCCCCTCACTGGCGCTAGTAAGGTCCCCCTCCTAGCCCTTCAAAAATTTAGCCGCTTATTACGGGTGCGAGATTGAACCCCAAAGAGCCGCCATGTCATCACTATAGTGTGCGTCTCAGATATGCAAACACCTCCAGCTTCAAACTGTCATCTCGCACACCGTGGCTCCGTTTGACGAGCCGTTTGGACCATCTTGTGCAGCACTTTAAGCTCTTCCTTTTCCAGCAAAAAAACAGCCATGTGAACTTCTTTATCTACCATCCAAATTGTCCATGTAAGAGCCCTTTCTGGCCTACAAAACCACATTAGTTATGCACATCCGTTGATGCATGTCTGCCAAGGATAGCCCTTTGCCATGCACCTGCTAGCATATAGACTCGTGCTTGTGCCATCTTCTATGGTCGACAAACTTTGGCTGCACCCACGTACTAGGAACAATAGAGAGAACTCGTAGCAACCATCTAGTAACCTCCTCCTCAAGTGACCCACCCGAAGAGGAGGATGCACTCAAGTGTCCAAGGGCAAGAGCCCTAGCAACGTGAACACCAAGTGAGCACAAGGTGTCCCTCTAGAGTGTGACCCAACGAGGGATTTAAACCCACAACCCGTAGGTTGAGAGGCCAAAGCCTTACCATTAGATCAACTCTTTGGGAACCCAAGAATGGTCATTTGTTGACCATTTATTCAAAAATCCTTCGCCATTCGCAATGCAATCGGATGGATTTCCAGGAATGTTCAACAAGTGGCCATTCCCTACACCATGAAATAATATCACCTTAAGTAATAAAGTGGTAGATCAAGTATATATACCACATAAGACACTACAAATTAGATGAACTAAATGTTCTATGTGATCGCTTATTAAATTTATAAATGATGTATATTTGACCCACATAACTTTCTATATTTAATTCTAGTCACAAAGAAATTGTTTCTACATGAGAGTTGAAAAATGTCAAACACATATATAACTAGTTCCCATGGATTATTGCATGCACCTTGCACATTTTTTTCTTGAACTAGAGTACAAGTTTTCGTGAAACATCAACTGCTATTTTGCATAGGTGTTTTTCATGAGTAGTTCCTTGAATTGTGTACAAAAGGGTAGCATTATAGTTTTTATGAACACTTGGGCTAACATATTACGAGTTTTCAAAAGCATTTATTGCAATCTTTTATAGATTTCATGTACCATTTTATCAAAATATGTGAAGAAAAGGACACTTTCACAAAAGTGTAGTTTTTTAGACCAAACTAGTGTTCAGAGCGAACTTTATCCTTGGCACAAACTTTATAACTCCCTCTCTACGTCGACAAGGCTGGAAGCACAAGGCAAACAATGGCTACCATTGTGATGTCCATGCATATCGTCAAGGTCGTGGGTCGGAGGGCTGCAGATCTAGGGCTGCAAATCTCAGCCCTCCATCCACTCGTCTTTACTGGCTGGAATCTAGGCTTGCAAACTGCCCAATGCTGGACAACTCAGCAGGTGGAATGTCAAGGTCACACACAATTCAGTGTGCATGCCAATCGCTTGCCTCCAATCAGCATGCAAAATCCCAAACGTATGGAATTTTGACACATCGGCGCATGAAACCGTTAGCCTGGCCGGGTTTGACCTGTTGACGGCCACAGATGATCCCTTACGGACCAAGCCTTGGGATCCCTGCAACCAAAGGGCGACCAGTGGAGTTCAAAGTCGTTGGCACTACAATTGGGCAAAGTTTTTTTGGATTCGAATGGTTCAGATGACTGTCATAATCTTGTGCAAGTGTCAAACCAAACGTATCACAACTTACTGTCATAATAACGAAGATAGGTGTTGAAGAGATAATGGACAAGAAAGAGGACATGATACTGACATGAAGCAGGGTGCAAAGTACCTTTCATAATCACAAAGATGGATGGGCAGGTGGGACTATAAAACACGGAGTTATTGTTGGGTGTAATTGTGATATAAGCACCTTCCTATATGGATCTCTCGGAAACTTGGTGCAAGGGGAAGCAGGAAAGGTAGCCCCAGCCACTTAGTTGGCTATTCCAAGTAGCTTTTGGACTCGCACCCAATCCATGTTTCTAGCAGCCTGGAAATTTCTAGTACTACTTTCCATATCATGTTATTTCTGCGACACATATTCCTGATATAAATCTTGTTTAGAGCAGCCCTCACAACCAACCTGGAATTAAAGATAGCACTGGGTGGGGGTTGACATGGCAGGACACCAACCATTACATTTTTACCTCGTACACAATGGATACAATCCTTAAGACTGGAATTTCTACACAGTTCCTACTTCATATTGGCAATCATTATTTGCTACATATGAATAGTAAGAAATTTCCAGAGGGCGGTAACCTATAAGGTAGGTTTTGCACTCTGCAAGAGCATTCAAGCTACCTGCATTTGTCTGGTAAACCTCGGTACTATTTGACACAGGTAGGATCGACGGCAGAGGTTCAAGCACACGAATTTCGATGGAGGAATGGTGCGAAAAAAATGTCCAACGACCACAAACAATCTGAGACTCAAACCATCACCTCAAGGATAGAAAGCCCGGTGAGCTAACCACGCAAGCGCATTTGGTTTGTTGAAACCTATGTGAGTTCACAACATTACAAAGTTGGTCCCTGGTTTTAAAAATGAATACAAGTGCAATACAAGAAACTACCAAACAATGCAATACAAGTTTCAAGAGGTTTACGTCATCCATTGACTTAATGGATGCGGCCATCTCAATGAGAACAACACTTAAGAAAAGACATTGTATAAAACACCATTGGCAGTACAAGTGGACCACAGAATGGGTCTAACTCTATTGATGAGTTTTAGAAGAGAAAAAAGATTCACGCAAAACCAGCATGAAAAATCTTCAAAAGCTGCCATTCTACCAGATCAACCAAAAGCCAAATCAACATTTCTGTGCGCCTTGGCTTCAAACAGAATTTTGGCACCAACACTACCGAGTTTAAATCAAACTCCAAATCACACGCAGCTCGAATTCACATGACAAACTACTGGGTGTTTTCAAGGTACAATCCCTGGAAAAAGAATCTTTTTTCACCACCTTAAAGGAAACAAGCCTTTCAAATGTCACAATCTTAACAGAATTGTTTACCTGAATAACACTAAGGGGTACTATGGCTCAGGACAAAAAGCACAAAGGAGCCCCTTCTGTAACCCAAATTATTCTAACCTCAAGGGCCCTCATGGCTGTAAAATCATGTACAACTAATGACAGATTGCCAAGGGAGGCAGAACTAATACATTCCCATCAAGAAATGACAAAAGACAGGCAGCCATTCAAAGTCACTGTCAAAAGATGGGCCCCTGTTTGGACATGCTGAAGCTTAAATTCCACTACCAGCAGAAGCCATGGGTGAGCTCTTTTTTCAACACTTTCATCTGAGAATACCAATTGCTCCCATCTACAAGAGTTAAAAAATACGACAACAAAGCAAGAAAAGCTAACCCAGGAAGGTGGAAACTGACATCAGGAAAATGATATGAGCCCTTTCCATCCAGTAGAAGTAGTACTCCCCCTTCCAAGCTTCCTCTCTCTGCACACTTACGTTGATTCATTCTCAATTGCTGGAGACTTGAGCAACGAGTCAGCCCACACTTTCGCTTGATCCCAAGGAATATGTTTATAACACAATAATCCTGCACTGCCAATACAAATTGCAGCACAAAAGCCACTCAAAGCGAGCTTTCGTCTCCTTTGCCGTCTTCTTTTCCTCCTCTGTGCTATTTCTGTCATAAGTTCAAGGAAAACGGATTTGTCACATTACCTCATGAAACGCAGCATCACAAGTTGTTCCATTTCTCTTGATTTACCTGTCACTTCCTGATTCCTCTGGGACATTTCCCGATTGACAAGTTCCAAATACTGCAGCTTATCCCACAATCTAGAGATTTCCCGATTCTTGACTCCCAAAACAAGTTCAAGTTCCTCCTCTTTTTCAGCTCGAGCAACTGCACGAGCTATAGCCTCTCCAACAAGCCTAGCAACCACTAACTCTTGATCCAAGACTTCAGCGGCAGAGTCACTTTGACTTCCCAAAAGATCATCGATCTCAAAAGGGAGGGATACACCTGCTGTCACATACCACTTTGCCGTATCCTTCCAATGCTTTTGCCACAGCACAACATTTTCTTCTGCTTTTATCCGCTTTGCCATCTCCTCTTCCAATCTTGATGATGCTGTCCTTGCACTCCATCCTCCGAGGCACCTTCCAGACTTCGTGCTAGTTGAGTAAACATCTTCGTCACTTGCAGATTCTAGATACAAGCCGGATCAATCAGCTAGACAGTTCTAAAACTAAACTCTCTAAACTATTAAGGCACTCAATATCTGAAATCTTTTACCATGCTTACACTAAAAGAAGAACGTTAATACCCTATTTCACTAATTAACAGAAATAAAAACAAAACTATATAAAAAGCAGAAAGAACAAAATGATCCTCCACATAAAACTTTTGGTATGCCGTGGGCCAGTGGCAATAGCAAGTGATGATGAAGTAGATGGAATACCCTTTGTACAAGCGCAGCCAACATGACGAAGTGAGTCCAAGTGACCCTCCTCAAACAGCAGAGATAGCAAAACAGAAAAGTACAAGTAGCAAAAAACAGGAAGTAGGCCTAACTTTCTGGACCATCATCTGTAGTGGGATCACGGAGCACACTTGGCATGTGTGGAGAAGAGATAGCTTGGGTATGGACTCTTGAGTCCAATGATGGGCCACATAGCCATCGCGTTACTAGGAGGCAGTGGACTGTCATGTGTGTAGCACGACAAACCACACATCTTGTTGTGTTTGGTCACTCTCCCGTTATCTGTGAACAGGCCAAGACCATTGTATATACAGGACTCCTATCATTAGGTGGTAACTTCTTTTCAAAATGCTCCTATGCTACACAGCTGCTTGCTAGAGAGGTTTTATGAGAAGTTACCGCATCTCCCAACGAGGGAAGTTTCTGGAGAGTGAAAAATAAGGATTTTAAATTTTGCGTTTGTGATTCACCATATACCAAACATTCCTTCTGAATCAAGAGAGACTCAACTTAAGATGCCAAACCCACCTTGAGATAGAGCAACACAAGCTTACAAGTTCTCAGCAAAAGAGGAGAGAGCAGGAGGTTAGAGGAACTGGAGAGAGAGAGAGAGAGAGAGAGAGAGAGAGAGAGAGAGAGAGAGAGAGAGAGAAAGAAAGAAAGAAAGAAAGAAAGATTTTTAACATCTATGTCAGGCCGAAATCGGCCTATGAGACAAATCAAATGTACATGGTGTGTATGTCATCCGTCTATCGGAAAGACAAATGAGTGAATGAAACAAAACTGATACAAAACTGAACTGAATGTAGGTAGTGGAGTATCTGAGGAGGGATGGAGTTCTATCTCTAGGGGTGTATGCATGTCTATATGCTCAAGGTAGTACAATCATGAGAGTGCATCAAGCTATCTAGCTCCATCCTGTACTAATGGGGGGATGTAAGATGTGGTACATGGGCGGGTCTGGTGCCAAGGCTACCCGGATGAAGGCTGTCGGGTCGGCCCTCATCTGAGCCACTCGCTCCTCAGTGGCACGGCGCTCCCGGGCTCGGATCTCCTCGATCTGTCGGTGGTGGGAGCTCGCACCCCTGTAGCCTGTGACTCGTGGTCGTCGTCTAGCTCGGTTCACCTCCGCCTGTGGGAGTGTCACTCCCCTCTGAGTGTCTGGTGAGGGAGGGGCGGAAATCCTCTGAAAGAAGTCTGTGAGCTGCGATTGTCTCCCCTCTGTCTGTGTAGCTGTGTGTGGCTGTAGTAGTGTCTCCCGATGGCTCTGTATCTCTAGTAAGAAACGTCCGAGCTGTCTCTGATCTCGAGATTCCATGATCTCTCGGAGAGTGGGCTGTCCTCTGAATAAGGCCTCATACCTGCCTCTGATCTCAGTGTATGTTCTGCATCTACATACAAAGTGCTCCTCACTCTCCACCTCCTCTGTGCAGGCTCTGCAGATCTCTCGAGATTCCATGATCTCTCGGAGAGTGGGCTGTCCTCTGAATAAGGCCTCATACCTGCCTCTGATCTCAGTGTATGTTCTGCATCTACATACAAAGTGCTCCTCACTCTCCACCTCCTCTGTGCAGGCTCTGCAGATTCGCTCCTCCCTGGGAACACCAGTATGTCTCCCGATCTCAATCTCTAACCTGTGTGAAGCCACTCTCAGCTGACCAATCGCCACCCGTGAGCTATGTGGCATATATGTGTCCATGTAGCGTGGTCTCTGTATGAACCCCCCAGACAATATGGTGAGAAACTGGTCTCTGTAATCTGACATCCTCGTCCCCAAGCCAGGTGCCTCCCAGACTCTCTTAGTGTATAGGTGCCACAGATCCTGTCTCAATACCAAGTTCCTCTCACTGCGAGAGAGGTGAACATATGGTGAATGGGGGTCGTACTGGAATGGTGGTAGGCTCTCCATGTCAAGACCGTGTCCCTCAAACCATGCTCTGACCTGTGAGTACCATGCTCTCTCATGCCCATTCTCTGATAGCTGTATAGTTGCCTCAAATGCTCTACGGGTAAGTCTGTCAAGAGGTAGCTCTCTCATCCTCTGGATGAAGCAAACTGTCTGGAATAGTGCCTCTACAACCATAGGTGGTGTGGCGAGCTCGGCTCTAATAATGTCATGTGGCACTGTCTTCTTGCTGCGGAGCAAGCGTGAGATCATACATACCTGTGGTCTCTCAAGCTGTGTCCACTAGTCAACTGTCAATCCTGGTGCCCATACCGCCGCCGAGTACATCAAGGCCGGGGTGACTAAGGTGTCGAAAAGCCACCCCTTCGTGCGGGGCTCCTGAAAGTGTGCCTGGTGGCATCTCCGCTCTAGCATGGCCAGAGCTGCATATCCTCGGGTGAGCCTGTCAACAGCAGCCTGCCTCATAGTGAAGGGTCCTGGTAGGCTGGTGAACGTGATGCCAAGGTAGACATAGGAGGTGACTACATCAACCTGTCCTCCTGCTGCTGTGAAGGTGGCAGCGCTCCTCACTGCACTGGATGTGTGAAAGATCATAACCTTGGTTTTGCCAAGGTTCACAGTCAACCCCCTGTGTGTGCTGAATTCGTCCAAGGCCTCAAGATGGCGTTGCAAGCCCTCGGGTGACTCTGAAATCAACACAATATCATCAGCATATAACATGATGTGGACCGGAGTACCTGCCAAGTCGCTCCCCTCTCCCCCTGCTCGCAGTATGTAGTCGGAGATCTTGTCGATGTAGAGCCCAAAGAGTGTCGGGGAGAGTGGGCATCCTTGCTTAGCACCAATGGTGCTAGCAATGGTCTCTGAAAACCCGCCTGGGCAACGAACCCGACCCGTCACCCTCTCATAGAGAGCATATATGGCCCAAATCATCTCTGTTGGTACCCCAATGCTGTGAAGGCGCTGGAAGAGTCTCTCGCGTGGGACTGTGTCAAAGGCCTTGCGGAAGTCCACAAAGCAGCAGTAAAGCCTCTTCTTCCGCGCCTTTGCCCCATCAATGAGGCAGCGCAGAACGAAGATGTGGTCAGTGGTGGAGAAAGCTCGTCTGAAACCTGCCTGGCCTGGAGCTCGTAAGCCCTCGATCTCTGCGTAGCAGCTGAGCTGTGCCTCAAGTACTGCTCCATATAGCTTGGCCATCGTGTGGCCAATCATGATAGTCCTGTAGTTCCCTGGGTTCAGGGTGTCGCCAGATTTGTGGATAGGCACTATGGTGTGTTGTGTCCACTCCTCTGGGAAGCCCTCCCCTATAGCCCGGTTGAAGACATGTGCAATCAGCGGGGCTATAGTGGAGGCCGCATAAATGATGTGCTCACTCTGTAATCCAGTATGGTCAGCTGATCGTCTGTGCTGCATGCGGCGTATGGCCCTCTCTACCATCTCTGCTGTAAAGGAGGAGCACGTGGGGCGTGGCTCGTGTGGCTGTGGGATAGGAGGCTGCCCTGGCACCTCATATAGTCGCTCTGCATAGTCATGCCATATCTTGGGTCCTCAATAGCTGTAGTCGGACGTGGCTCGCGCAGGGTGCGCCATGCCATCGCGCTATCCATGCTCATGAATAGGCGGTATAGCTCAAGCTCCTGTGCCTCTTCGAATGCTCGCCGCTTTTGGCGTGTCAGCGTCTTCATATGCCGTCTGGCCTCTCTCTCTGTGATCTCTCCTAAGGCTCGCTATGCACGGAGGCGTCGGTATAGCTCTCTGCACTCATCATCATACCAGCGGTTCTGAGGCATAGTCCCGGGTGGGGGAGTGCGTCCTGTGTGGGTGGTGTGTGGAAAAGAGCTAATAGCTGAAGTGTGGAGAACGGAAGAGATATGTGATGTGAGAACTGAGAGTGGTGTGGATGGGTGGAGGAGGCATAGGCCATGTTCGACCTTGGCCGAGTAAAGAGAGGCTAGCTCATGTGTGAAATGGATGGTGGTGTGTGGAGTGTGTGTTGTGGAGCTATGTGGGGTGGTATCTCCGGTGATGGAGAAAGAGAGGTATGTGTGGTCGGCTCCGATGGGTATGGGTGGAATGGTGAAGGATGTGATAAGGTGTGTAGCCTCCCTGGGTCCCAGAATCTAGTCGACTGTACTCCCTCCTCCTTCTGCAACTCCATGTGGCATACAAGTCAGGCCCCCTGAGGTGGGCCACTGGACCATCCCGTTATAAATAACGAGACGATGCTGGGAGCCAAGTCGAAGTAGATGTCGTCCGTAGGCTGTGACTGGAGCTCTGTCTGCTGTATCTCTCATAGTAGCCTCCTCATCTAGAGTGTGTAGTGCCTCTGGGTCCTCATGGTCATATGCCTCACACTGCTCACTGCACGTACGAGCATTGAAGTCTCCCATAAGGAAGACTTCACCCAGTGTGGAGTACTCCATAATCTCCTCCGTGAGGCATGCGTACGGTGACTCCTGCTCAATAGGGGCGAATCTGGAGCCTGTGGGAGCAAAGTAG